>NC_091283.1:233515972-234140972 GCF_032444005.1 Ranitomeya imitator
TAGATGAACCCTAGAAATGTCTGGAGGGAAAGTGGGATAAGTCTGGATTTTTCGGAGTTGATGATCCAGCCCAGGTACTGTAAAGATGAGACCATGTCAGCTAAACGTTCAGCACACTGAAGGGACGAATTTCCTACAACTAAAAAGTCATCCAAATAGGGGATGATTAAAGTGTCCTTTTGACGAAGGTAGGCCATCATCTCTAACATTACTTTGGTGAAGATCCTTGGTGCCGTGGAGAGACCAAAGGGCATGGCCGTGTACTGGAAATGACGAATTTCCCCTTCGAGTTTTACAGCGACTCTGAAGTATCTTTGATATCTGTTATAGATAGGGAGATGGTAGTAAGCATCTTTCAAATCAATGCCGCCCATTTGACAGTTTGGATAAAGGAGCTTAATGGTGGGTCTAATGGATTCCACTTTAAATTTATAATTTTTAATAAATATATTGAGTTTTCTAAGAGTTATAATTGTTCTGAACGAACCATCGGGCTTAGGGATTAGAAATAATGAAGAGTAGAACCCAATACTCTCTTGTCCCCTTTGTACTTTCACTGACATTTTTATCTGTGAGACTTTGGATCTCAAGGTCAAGGACCCTTTGTTGTATCGGTGAGCTGAGAGTTGTTATAATGAATGATAGAGAAAATTACCGCACACTCAATACTGGTATAGTGCTTGAAAAAGGTATATGCCAATTTTATTCAGAGAAATAATACAAAAAATGGTGGTTGCCACATAGGTAGAGGTAGACAATGAACCTGACGTTTCGACCCTCCCGGGTCTTATTCATGGGGTTACTGGAAAGGCAAAGAAACCGTATAAATAACAGTGCCATACACACAGAAAAAAACGGCATAACAGTACACGTGAAGTATATATACAAAAATAACCAACCAAAGGTAAAAAAAAGGGGGGGGGGAAAGAAAGGGAATATATACACAGAAAAATATACAATAACAAGGTCATATGAAAAGGAACAGCGAAAGAACAATAGTATATGTACAAAGGATCATGGTAAAAGTCCATATAAGTATTACCTCAAGTCCTTAGATATAAACGCATATAGGTGGCATAAAAAATAGTCCCAAAGTCATTTTAGACTAATGATAATACCATGCATCCAATGGCATGTATATGCTAAGTAGCATATTGATAGCAGACAAGAAGCGACTCAAAATATATTAAATACAACAGGAGGACAATGAGTCAAAGAAATATGCCAATATTAACCAAATGTGAAAAAGCTTTATTAATGTGAAATAAAACAAAACAAAGAAACAGAACTGTTATACAAAGTATCTTACAGTTCCAATGAGCAACCAATACAGAGTATAGCAGTATAAACAACAGGTGTGAAGCGAGATTCCAATTAAAACAATGAACAGTTCACCAAGCCTAAATATCTACACTGGGTATAATATACTATGTCAAATGACATCCATAACTGCGGTGCTAAGAGTTGTATATGCAGGGGATATCGTATAATACATGCATAGACCAAACTACATCATATATCCATAAGTATGGGCAAAGAGTAAAGCGGGGGTGTTTATGAAAAGGAGTACTGCTTATAATGTACCCAAAGCAGCACAAATGATGTGTCCTCCATAACTCCAATAGATCCAAATCACACCCACACGCAAAAAACCCCAAAGCACAGAAGAGTCAGTCTAAGAACAATGATATATATCCCCCAAATAGACCGCAGTAACAGAAAAGTGACGGTAAATAGTTACCCATGTGTGAAAAGGCAGGTAGAGCCGATCCAAGATCCCCAACGCACGTTTCGGTGCGGGTACACCTTCCTCAGGGGGCGTGGTTTTGATGGTAACAAGAACCCTCCCTATATATCCGACATGTGGTGTCACATGATGCGGTTTCCACCAGAGTGAGGCACCAGCATGATTACACAGAAATGTGCAGCCGTTCTCATTGACTGCACACCATTATAGCTGGATCACATGGGGCAGCAAGTGATGACAGTTACTCTGCGCCTCCGTGAACGAAGGCAACAGAGCGGCACCCAAATACACTGCGCATGCGCCGCCATTGTACAGCGGCGCACATATCCCACCATCACAGTCCCGCCATCATGACACAGGTACATGGACTGATGACGGTGTATGGACACTCCCCCCCCCCCGGACAGACGCACCACCGCACAGACTCATAGGGCGGACGGCGCCAAGAACCGCCCATAGACCCGGCAAGTGGGGCGGCCGCACTGGGGGAGTGACCGCACACCAGCATACAAAGTGACATGCAGGACATGATATATGGGCCTCAGTACATAAACATGCATAAGTGTGCATAACAGGAGAATATGACAAATATATACATACAGATAAATATCCATAGATACAGAAAATATATATAAAACGGCACAGGAATATCCGTATAAAGATATAAATATGTATATAAAGACACACCCACATATCCATATACCTAATGTCACATGGTGAACTCAGCTTAAAATAGGGCTAATGCCCAAATATCACCCCTAGAACGGCAAGTCACACCAGGGAGGCCGGCACCAGACCCCCATCGTGTACTATGCCATAGCAGGGGGATTCGGAAGATATTAATAAAGCCGAGAATATAGCCATATATCAGAAGATAAAATAAATATATAACCATAAATATTACCCACATAGTATTCTGTAAAACAAGCACAAATATTACAGCAGCATTGACATATAGCTAAATAATCACATAACACATGATGCAAAAATGTACATAGATAGCTGTGCGATACTGAATCTGTGCCGAAGTTCCACATCTCCTCAATGCATACTAATAAAGGTATTTTGCAGGAACTCCGCTTCATCAGATGTAAGATACACGACACCAGGAGCCGGATAGGGGGGTACAACTTCAACGGATCAAACGTAAGTATTGAAATCAACATGTTGTAGTATAGCAACTAGCTAAAAAGAAAGCAACAATAAAAATATCCATTAAAATCAAATAAAAACAAAACCAGAACATAAAAAGCACAACAGCAACGGACAAAACAATAGGGGCACATGAGGCAACCAAAAGATACCACATGCAATATGTAGAAACATTATACCATAACTGGTCAGAGGAACGAAGCAAATCCATGTGATTCATTTAAACCATCGGGGGACATTGTACCCAGAACGGTGATCCACCTACATTCTTTCTGGGCAAGTACCCGTTTAACCCCTTAAGCCCCGAGGGTGGTTTGCACGTTAATGACCGGGCCAATTTTTACAATTCTGACCACTGTCCCTTTATGAGGTTATAACTCTGGAACGCTTCAACGGATCCCAGTGAATCTGACATTGTTTTCTCGTGACATATTGTACTTCATGACAATGGTAAAAATTCTTTGATAGTACCTGCGTTTATTTGTGAAAAAAACGGAAGTTTGGCGAAAATTATGAAAATTTCGCAATTTTCCAATTTTGAATTTTTATGCAATTAAATCACAGAGATATGTCACACAAAATACTTAATAAGTAACATTTCCCACATGTCTACTTTACATCAGCACAATTTTGGAACCAACATTTTTTTTTGTTAGGGAGTTATAAGGGTTAAAAGTTGACCAACAATTTCTCATTTTTACAACACCATTTTTTTTTAGGGACCACATCTCATTTGATGTCATTTTGAGGGGTCTATATGATAGAAAATACCCAAGTGTGACACCATTCTAAAAACTGCACCCCTCAAGGTGCTCAAAACCACATTCAAGAAGTTTATTAACCCTTCAGGGGTTTCACAGGAATTTTTGGAATGTTTAAATAAAAATGAATATTTAACTTTTTTTCACACAAAATTTATTTCAGCTCCAATTTGTTTTATTTTACCAAGGGTAACAGGATAAAATGGATGCCAAACATTGTTGTACAATCTGTACTGAGTACGCTGATACCCCATATGTGGGGGTAAACCACTGTTTGGGCGCATGGCAGAGCTCGGAAGGAAAGGAGCGCCATTTGACTTTTCAATGCAAAATTGACTGGAATTGAGATGGGACGCCATGTTGCGTTTGGAGAGCCCCTGATGTGCCTAAACATTGGAACCCCTCACAAGTGACACCATTTTGAAAAGTAGACCCCTTAAGGAACTTATCTAGATGTGTGGTGAGCACTTTGACCCAACAAGTGCTTCACAGAAGTTTATAATGCAGAGCCGTAAAAACAAAAAATCTTATTTTTTCACAAAAATGATCTTTTCGCCCCCAATTTTTTATTTTCCCAAGGGTAAGAGAAGAAATTAGACCACAAAAGTTGTTGTGCAATTTGTCCTGAGTGCGATGATACCCCATATGTGGGGGTAAACCACTTTTTGGGTGCATAGCAGAGCTCGGAAGGGAAGGAGCGCCATTTGACTTTTCAATGCAAAATTGACTGGAATTAAGATGGGACGCCATGTTGGTTTGGAGAGCCCCTGATGTGCCTAAACATTAAAACCCCCCACAAGTGACACCATTTTGGAAACTAGACCCCCTAAGGAACTTATCTAGATGTGTTTTGAGAACTTTGAACCCCTAAGTGTTTCACTACAGTTTATAACGCAGAGCCGTGAAAATAAAAAAAATTTTTTTTTCACAAAAATGATTTTTTAGCCCCCAGCTTTGTATTTTTACAAGGGTAACAGAATAAACTGGACCCCAAAAGTTGTTCAATTTGTCCTGAGTACGCTGATACCCCATATGTGGGGGGGAACCACTGTTTGGGCGCATGGCAGAGCTCGGAAGGGAAGGAGCGCCATTTGGAATGCAGACTTAGATGGATTGGTCTGCAGGCGTCACGTTGCATTTGCAGAGCCCCTGATGTACCCAAACAGTAGAAACCACCCACAAGTGACCTCATATTGGAAACTAAACCTCCCACGGAACTTATCTAGATGTGTTGTGAAAACTTTGAACCCCCAAGTGTTTCACTACAGTTAACAACGCAGAGCCGTGAAAATAAAAAATCCTTTTTTTTCCCACTAAAATGATTTTTAGCCCCCCAAATTTTTATTTTCCCAAGGATAACAAGAGAACTTGGACCCAAAAAGTTGTTGTCCAATTTGTCTCGAGTACGATGATACCCCATATGTTGGGGTAAACCCCTGTTTGGGCGCACGGGAGAGCTCGGAAGTGAAGGAGCACTGTTTTACTTTTTCAATGCAGAATTGGCTGGAATTGAGATCGGACGCCATGTCGCGTTTGGAGAGCCCCTGATGTGTCTAAACAGTGGAAACCCCCCAATTATAAATGAAACCCTAATCCAAACGCACCCCTAACCCTAATCCCAACTGTAACCCTAACGACACACCTAACCCTGACACACCCCTAATTCTAATCCCAACCGTAAATGTAATCCAAACCCTAGCCCTAACCCTAGCCCTAACCCTAGCCCTAATGGGAAAATGGAAATAAATACATTTTTTTAAATTTTATTATTTTTCCCTAAGGCTAGGTTCACATTGCGTTAGCGAAATCCGTTTAGCACTAGCGGATTGCGCTAACGCAATGTCTTTTTAGGTGTCGTGTTTAGTGGTCGCGTTAACGTCCCCGCTCTGGAAGATCGGGGATCGGACCTCGGGCGCGCCGCGGACGCTGCAAGCAGCGTCTGAGGCGCGCCACAAAAGAATGGCACCTTGCTAGCGCAAGCCGAAAATGGCACGCTCTAGCGATGCGCTACACCCAAAAATCACATTGCTGTCAATGGTTGTGCTAACGGACCCGTTGCACGGCGTTAATTGTGACATTTTCGCCGTGCAACGCTGTCCGTTAGCGTTAACCCATTAACGCAATGTGAACCTAGCCTAACTAAGGGGGTGATGAAGGGGGGTTTGATTTACTTTTATAGCGTTTTTTATATCGGATTTTTATGATTGGCAGCCGTCACACACTAAAAGACGCTTTTTATAGCAAAAAAGTTTTTGCGTCTCCACATTTTGAGAGCTATAATTTTTCCATATTTTGGTCCACAGAGTCATGTGAGGTCTTGTTTTTTGCGGGACGAGTTGACGTTTTTATCGGTTACATTTTCGGACATGTGACAGTTTTTGATCGCTTTTTATTCCGATTTTTTTGTGAGGCAGAATGACCAAAAACCAGCTATTCATGAATTTCTTTTGGGGGAGGCGTTTATACCGTTCCGCGTTTGGTAAAATTGATGAAGCAGTTTTATTCTTCGGGTCAGTACGATTACAGCGATACCTCATTTATATCATTTTTTTTATGTTTTGGCGCTTTTATACGATAAAAGCTATTTTATAGAAAAAATAATTATTTTGGCATCGCTTTATTCTGTGGACTATAACTTTTTTATTTTTTTGGTTATGATGCTATATGGTGGCTCGTTTTTTGCGGGACAAGATGACGTTTTCAGAGGTACCATGGTTATTTATATCCGTCTTTTTGATCGCGTGTTATTCCACTTTTTGTTCAGCGTTATGATAATAAAGCGTTGTTTTTTGGCTCGTTTTTTTTTTTCTTACGGTGTTCACTGAAGGGGTTAACTAGTGGGCCAGTTTTATAGGTCGGGTCGTTACGGACGCGGCGATACTAAATATGTGTACTTTTATTGTTTTTTTGTTTTTTTTATGTAAAGAAATGTATTTATGGGAATATTTTTTTTTTTTCTGCTTTATTTAGGAATTTTTTTTATTTTATTTTTTTTTTTTACAAGTGTGGAAATTTTTTTTTTTACTTTTTCACTTTGTCCCGGGGGGGGACAATACAGATCACCGATCTGACAGTGTGCACAGCACTCTGTTAGATCGGTGATCTGACATACAGCCGGGCAGGATTAGAGCTGCAGCTGCAGCCTGATCCTGACCCGGAAGTGCTCCCTGCAGGACCCGGATGCAGCCCGGCGGCCATTTTGGATACGGGGACTGCAGGGAGAAGACGCTCGGTACACGGTGAGTACATCACCGTGTACCGATCGTCTCAGGGAAGCCCGCAGGGAGCCCCCTCCCTGCGCGATGCTTCCCTGCACCGCCGGCACACCGTGATCATCTTTGATCGCGGTGTGCCGGGGGTTAATGTGCCGGGAGCGGTCCGTGACCGCTCCTGGCACATAGTGCCGGATGTCAGCTGCGATAGGCAGCTGACACTCGGCCGCGCTCCCCCCGTGAGCGCGGCCGATCGCATATGACGTACTATCCCGTCCCTGGGAATTAAGTCCCAGGTCACCTGGACGGGATAGTACGTCATATGGGATTAAGGGGTTAATGTCCCCACCACGGATCCCAAGTTGAATGTGCTGAATACCTCTGACTATAAAGGATTGGGGATCACTCTGATGGAATGTGTGAAAATGCCTAGGTATTGTTTTAAGATGGGTCACATCTGGGGCTGAAGCAGAGGCTAGTATGTCACGCACATGCTCACGTGTGCGTATTCTCAACTGACGAGACGTCAGACCTATATATATTTTCTGACACCCACACGTGGCATAATATATCACCTGTGTTGTCGCACAGGTGATATGTTGTCTAATATCGAATTTCCGTTTCCCGTCTGATGAGGTAAAGGTGGCAGTTCTCAACGTGTTCTTGCATGCCAAACATTTCCCACAAGGGAAGCAACCCAAAGGTGGCCCACGTGAGTTAAAAGGGTTTTTGGTTTCCGGGACATAATGACTGCTAACAAGCATGTCTCCCAAATTCTGACTTCGTCTAGCTGTCATTAAAGGATTAGTGGGTAAGTATCTGGACAAGACGGGATCTGTCTGAAGTACATTCCAGTGGTGTCTTAAACTTTCCCTCATCTGCATCCACTGGCCATTATATGTAGAGATAAATCTAATATGATCATCTTTTTTATTAGTTTTAGACTGGCCGTGTAGCAGGGTAGAACGGCTACTTCGTTTTGCCCTGAGATAGCCTCGCTTTATACAGCGTTCACTGTACCCGCGCATCCGAAACCTATCACGGAGATCAGCCGACTGGGCCTCAAATTTATCCTCTGATGAGCACACTCGTCTCATCCTGAGGAATTGGCCTACTGGGATGGCCCTAATGGTGGCTGTAGGGTGGCTCGAACTCGCATGCAACAGTGCATTGACCGAGGTGGGCTTCCGATACACATCAGTGTGTATTTGCAAATGTTCATCAGTTGAAATTTTGATATCAAGGAAGTCCACCTCGGTCCTGCTATACTTATAAGTCAGTTTGATATTAAATGCATTAGAGTTCAAACCCTCCATGAAGTCCTGCAGCTGCCTCATCACCCTGCCACACGATAAACACGTCATCAATATAACGTAGCCAGCACTGCACATGGTCCGCGGCCTGAGCGCCCTCTCCGCCAAAGACCTCCCTCTCCCAAAAACCAAGGAAGAGGTTAGCAAAAGAGGGCGCACAGGCCGCCCCCATGGCAGTGCCGCACCGCTGTAAATAAAAGATATCGCGGAAAACAAAAAAGTTATGGGTGAGGATGTAATGAAGCAGCTGCAGGACAAACTCACACAAAGGGCCATCCCAGTTACTATTAGTAAGGAAAAATCGGCAAGCACGAAGACCATCATCGTGTCGGATGCACGTGTACAGTGACTCAATATCTGCAGTAACGAGTAGCATTTCCTTATCCAGGGACATACCGTCAATTCTGGACAAAACGTCCATTGTGTCACGTGCATACGAAGGGAGTGACTCCACAAGGGGCTTAAGATAATAGTCAATAAACTTGCACACTGGCTCACAGAGTCCGCCCAGGCCTGACACAATGGGCCGGCCTGGCGGAGTCTGTGAATTCTTGTGTATTTTAGGTGTAAAGTAAATGGTCGGGACCTTAGGTGTTCTAGTAAACAGAAACTCCATGACTCTTTTTGAAATGATACCTTTTTCGAACGCCTGCTGAAGGATCAATTCAAGTTCTGCCAGAAAAGCCACTGTGGGATTACGGTCAAGACGACAGTATGTGTTCTTGTCTCTCAGTTGCCTGTGAGCCTCCTTCTCATACATCCACTGTGGCCATATCACTATATTTCCCCCCTTGTCGGCTGGTTTGATCACTATGTCCTTATAACTTTGAAGATCCCTTAAGGATAACCGCTGCTGTGCTGTAAGGTTGTCAGATTTACGAAAAGCAGCCATCTGTTGAAAATCCTTCATTACTAGCCTTGTAAATATGTCTACAGCGGGACATACCGACAAGGGGGGAAAGCGAGTGGAACGTGGATATATGAAACGCGGATATATAGGTGGCAGTAGTGTGGGAAAAGCAAGCGATCCCTTACGTATAAGACATGACCTGTCACAGTGACAAGATTACAATGTTATAATATACTAGATGGCAGCCCGATTCTAAAGAATCGGGAGTCTAGAATCCATATATACTTTATTTATTCAAATGTAAAAATAATACAATTAATAAATAATAGTAAGAAAGAACAAAAAATGGCTGCACTCACCAGCTCTTGACAATTCTTGTTATTTAAGGTACAGTTACACAGGATCCATGAACATGCTTATGAGGGGAGGGATGAAAGACATCAGACGACAACTTTGCGTGTTGTGGCAAATGCCACAACAACGGTTCTTTGCTTAAGAACAATGTCAGGTAGTAGGAAAATAGCCAGTTAATAATAGGCAATAGTTCTTTGCAGGAATGCAGATATTAATAAATAGGCAGTTTATATTGCAGAGAAATTGCTGGGCAATAATGGACAATGTCCTTATGTGGCAAATAATAGAGCAATATACCCAATGTGGCAAAGAAGAGGTTAATAAACGGCAGTCTCTCAGTATTACAGTCAGTGAATAATAGGCAGTATATGGAGAAAACACCAAACAAAAGTTCAAAATTGGTGTGAAAATGTCACTGAACCACTTCACAACTAAATATATATAGTTTTGGTAAATGGTATCATTTTTTTGACGAAATTCGGCAGGAGCTTGAAGAGCAACGTCACTGGGCCCGCCTCCACGCAGTAGAAACTTGCTGTGAGGTAAAAATTCAAAAATCACACCAAAATGGCGGGCGGCG
Organism: Ranitomeya imitator; assembly: GCF_032444005.1. NCBI lineage: Eukaryota > Metazoa > Chordata > Amphibia > Anura > Dendrobatidae > Ranitomeya > Ranitomeya imitator. The sequence continues at coordinate 233,525,942 of NC_091283.1, forward strand.
TGTGTCACAGTACGGCACGTTTCTGATTGGTCGCTCGCAGCAGGCGGCAACCAATCAGACACTGGACACTGTTGACGTCACTTATCTCCGGACATTAGCTCCGGACATTATCTCCGGACATTATCTCCGGACAGGAAGTTGGCACAAATTGCAGGAAGTAGTATTCTAGGCAATTATATATTAGATACTGGAACAAAGTGTCCAACTAAAACTCCATAGGTTGAAAGTAAATACCAGACACGCGAGTTATGGATGATATCATATGTGAGTCAGAACTGGTGATGAGGGGTCATAACCGGCCTAATAATATGGAATGGTAGATAATAGAGTGTCTACATGAGTAGGTGCAGGTAAACATGGGGAGGCCTAGGTACCATATACAGTTAGGTCCATATATATTTGGACAGAGACAACATTTTTCTAATTTTGGTTATTGACATTACCACAATGAATTTTAAACCAAACAGTTCAGATGCAGTTGAAGGTCAGACTTTCAGCTTTCATTTGAGGGTATGCACATTAAAATTGGATGAAAGGTTTAGGAGTTTCAGCTCTTTAACATTTGCCACCCTGTTTTTAAAGGGACCAAAAGTAATTGGACAATTGACTCCAAGGCTATTTCATGGACAGGTGTGGGGAATCCCTTCGTTATGTCATTCTCAATTAAGCAGATAAAAGGGCTGGAGTTGATTGGAGGTGTGGTGCACGCATTTGGAAGGTTTTGCTGTGAGGTAAACATGCGGTCAAAGGAGCTCTCCATGTAGGTGAAACAAGCCATTCTTAAGCTGCGAAAACATTAAAAAAAACCATCCGAGCAATTGTTACATTATTAGGAGTGGCAAAATCTACAATTTGGTACATCCTGAGAAAGAAAGAAAGCACTGGTGAACTCATCAATGCAAAAAGACCTGGGCGTCCACGGAAGACATCAGTGGTGGATGATCGCAGAATAATCTCCATGGTGAAGAGAAATCCCTTCACAACAGCCAACCAAGTGAACAACACTCTCCAGGAGGTAGGCGTATCAATATCCAAATCTACCATAAAGAGAAGACTGCATGAAAGTAAATACAGAGGGTTCACTGCACGGTGCAAGCCACTCATAAGCATCAAGAATAAAAAGGCTAGACTGGACTTTGTTAAAAAACATCTAAAAAAGCCAGCACAGTTCTGGAAGAACATTCTTTGGACAGATGAAAACAAGATCAACCTCTACCAGAATGATGGAAAGAGAAAAGTATGGTGAAGGCGTGGTACAGCTCATGATCCAAAGCATACCACATCATCTGTAAACCCGGCGGAGGCAGTGTGATGGCTTGGGCATGCATGGCTGCCAGTGGCACTGGGTCACTAGTGTTTATTGATGATGTGACACAGGACAGAAGCAGCTGAATGAATTCTGAGGTATACAGAAACATACTGTGTGCTCAGATCCAGCCAAATGCAGCCAAACTGATTGGTCGTCGTTTCATACTACAGATGTACAATGACCCAACACATAAAGCCAAAGCAACCCAGGAGTTTATTAAAGCAAATAAGTGGAATATTCTTGAATGGCCAAGTCAGTCACCTGAAATCAACCCAATTGAGCATGCATTTCACTTGTTAAAGACTAAACTTCAGACAGAAAGGCCCACAAATAAACAGCAACTGAAAACCATCGCAGTGTAGGCCTGGCAGAGCATCAAAAAGGAGGAAACACAGCGTCTGGTGATGTCCATGAGTTCAAGACTTCAGGCAGCCATTGTCAACAAAGTATTTTCAACCAAATACTAAAAATTAACATTTTATTTAAAATTATTGAATCGGTCCAATTACTTTTGGTCCCTTTAAAAACAGGGTGGCACAGGTTAAGGAGCTGAAACTCCTAAACCCTTCATCCAATTTTAATGTGGATGACCTCAAATGAAAGCTGAAAGTCTGAACTTCAACTGCATCTGAATTGTTTTGTTTAAAATTCATTGTGGTAATGTCTATAACCAAAATTAGAAAAATATTGTCTCTGTCCAAATATATATGGACCTAACTGTATAGTGCCAAAGTGGTGTAGTGCCAGAGAGGGTTACTACGACTGTAAACTACGACTAATATGATAGTGGGGACATGAAAATCTGTATCAGTATACCAATAGACAAAACATATATACCTGTCGGTAAAACCAGTAGGGGCTGCTGTCCCAGGTAGGAAAAGACCTAAGCACAGGAGGGGCCGTAATGTATCCAATGGGCCTGTAGGTTTAGGGTAAAGGAGAGTGAATGCCCAGAGATCTCAAATCAGAAACTGGCAGGCAGAGAGAAGGGGAAGTAACGCCGCACTAGTACCTGTGAGGAGTCCTGTGTGGGGTCAGCGGCGCATCCCGCGCCTAGCTGTACTGTCCTGGAAGGATGCTGGAGGAGTGAGAGTGGGAGAACATGTCGCCCTAAAGTAGCGCAGGACCGGAAGTCCCGAACTGGAAGTGACGCGGTATAGACCCGCGCATGCGCAAATGACTCCTAGCGCTAGTGTGGGCAAGATCCTGCCCAAGAGAGGGAGTAGACAAGCACTGTTAGTAGCGCTGAATGGGGCACAGGGGGGAGGATGCAACCCTCACTGGTGCGGCCAGTGGGTGTCAGCCTAGAGAGTGGTGTAGTGTGGCTCCTATAGATAGAGATGCAGGGTTGTGGGAATAGAAGTCGGAGGACTGGGGGAGTGTGAGGACTGATAAGATAACCGGGGAATAGACCCTAATTGGAGAGCACTATGGCCAGATGTGAGAATGGGATGAAAACAAGGAGCGAAAAATGAGAGGGGAAAATGTAGAAAGTAATGAAAATAAAGAAAAAAATATGTAGAATAGAAGATATAAAAAAATGGCGATCAATAAGGAGAAAATAGCTGGAAAATGAAGATAAAAATAAACGAAAAGGTAAAAATTATATAAGAAGTAAAAAATAAAGTAAAAAATAATAAAATAAAAATCAAAAAATGAAATGAAAAAATGACGGAAAAAAAATATCTTTTAGGAAATAAGGATGAAAAAATATTTGTAGAAATAAAGAATAGAAATAGAGTAAAGAATAAAAATATAGCAAAAATAAAAATAAAGAAATTCACAAATGGAAAATCGTTATGAGGCCGGACGACTCACCTATTAAGAAGTAGACTCAACGTGTCTGGAAAGTAAAGGGTTAGAAGATTAGTAAGGCATTACAGTAACCAATCAATGTCCCTGTTGAGACCCTTGGGGCTGAGGGTCTCTAGTTTGTGGATCCAGTAGGTCTCGCGCATCTTCAGTTGCCCAATATGGTTACCCCCTCTCCTGGGCCTAGGGACCTGTTCAATGACCTGGTATTTAAGTTGTGCCACCGTATGTCTGCATTTGATGAAGTGCTCAGGGATTGGTAGCCATGTTTTACTGCAACGAATGGTAGACTTGTGGCTGGCTATACGATCTTTCACATGCTAACATAGTAACATAGTAACATAGTTAGTAAGGCCGAAAAAAGACATTTGTCCATCCAGTTCAGCCTATATTCCATCATAATAAATACCCAGATCTACGTCCTTCTACAGAACCTAATAATTGTATGATACAATATTGTTCTGCTCCAGGAAGACATCCAGGCCTCTCTTGAACCCCTCGACTGAGTTCGCCATCACCACCTCCTCAGGCAAGCAATTCCAGATTCTCACTGCCCTAACAGTAAAGAATCCTCTTCTATGTTGGTGGAAAAACCTTCTCTCCTCCAGACGCAAAGAATGCCCCCTTGTGCCCGTCACCTTCCTTGGTATAAACAGATCCTCAGCGAGATATTTGTATTGTCCCCTTATATACTTATACATGGTTATTAGATCGCCCCTCAGTCGTCTTTTTTCTAGACTAAATAATCCTAATTTCGCTAATCTATCTGGGTATTGTAGTTCTCCCATCCCCTTTATTAATTTTGTTGCCCTCCTTTGTACTCTCTCTAGTTCCATTATATCCTTCCTGAGCACCGGTGCCCAAAACTGGACACAGTACTCCATGTGCGGTCTAACTAGGGATTTGTACAGAGGCAGTATAATGCTCTCATCATGTGTATCCAGACCTCTTTTAATGCACCCCATGATCCTGTTTGCCTTGGCAGCTGCTGCCTGGCACTGGCTGCTCCAGGTAAGTTTATCATTAACTAGGATCCCCAAGTCCTTCTCCCTGTCAGATTTACCCAGTGGTTTCCCGTTCAGTGTGTAATGGTGATATTGATTCCCTCTTCCCATGTGTATAACCTTACATTTATCATTGTTAAACCTCATCTGCCACCTTTCAGCCCAAGTTTCCAACTTATCCAGATCCATCTGTAGCAGAATACTATCTTCTCTTGTATTAACTGCTTTACATAGTTTTGTATCATCTGCAAATATCGATATTTTACTGTGTAAACCTTCTACCAGATCATTAATGAATATGTTGAAGAGAACAGGTCCCAATACTGACCCCTGCGGTACCCCACTGGTCACAGCGACCCAGTTAGAGACTATACCATTTATAACCACCCTCTGCTTTCTATCACTAAGCCAGTTACTAACCCATTTACACACATTTTCCCCCAGACCAAGCATTCTCATTTTGTGTACCAACCTCTTGTGCGGCACGGTATCAAACGCTTTGGAAAAATCGAGATATACCACGTCCAATGACTCACCGTGGTCCAGCCTATAGCTTACCTCTTCATAAAAACTGATTAGATTGGTTTGACAGGAGCGATTTCTCATAAACCCATGCTGATATGGAGTTAAACAGTTATTCTCATTGAGATAATCCAGAATAACATCCCTCAGAAACCCTTCAAATATTTTACCAACAATAGAGGTTAGACTTACTGGCCTATAATTTCCAGGTTCACTTTTAGAGCCCTTTTTGAATATTGGCACCACATTTGCTATGCGCCAGTCCTGCGGAACAGACCCTGTCGCTATAGAGTCACTAAAAATAAGAAATAATGGTTTATCTATTACATTACTTAGTTCTCTTAGTACTCGTGGGTGTATGCCATCCGGACCCGGAGATTTATCTATTTTAATCTTATTTAGCCGGTTTCGCACCTCTTCTTGGGTTAGATTGGTGACCCTTAATATAGGGTTTTCATTGTTTCTTGGGATTTCACCTAGCATTTCATTTTCCACCGTGAATACCGTGGAGAAGAAGGTGTTTAATATGTTAGCTTTTTCCTCGTCATCTACAACCATTCTTTCCTCACTATTTTTTAAGGGGCCTACATTTTCAGTTTTTATTCTTTTACTATTGATATAGTTGAAGAACAGTTTGGGATTAGTTTTACTCTCCTTAGCAATGTGCTTCTCTGTTTCCTTTTTGGCAGCTTTAATTAGTTTTTTAGATAAAGTATTTTTCTCCCTATAGTTTTTTAGAGCTTCAATGGTGCCATCCTGCTTTAGTAGTGCAAATGCTTTCTTTTTACGGTTAATTGCCTGTCTTACTTCTTTGTTTAGCCACATTGGGTTTTTCCTATTTCTAGTCCTTTTATTCCCACAAGGTATAAACCGCTTACACTGCCTATTTAGGATGTTCTTAAACATTTCCCATTTATTATCTGTATTCTCATTTCTGAGGATATTGTCCCAGTCTACCAGATTAAGGGCATCTCTAAGCTGGTCAAACTTTGCCTTCCTAAAGTTCAATGTTTTTGTGACTCCCTGACAAGTCCCCCTAGTGAAAGACAGGTGAAACTGCACAATATTGTGGTCACTATTTCCTAAATGCCCAACCACCTGCAGATTTGTTATTCTGTCAGGTCTATTAGATAGTATTAGGTCTAAAAGTGCTGCTCCTCTGGTTGGATTCTGCACCAATTGTGAAAGATAATTTTTCTTGGTTATTAGCAGAAACCTGTTGCCTTTATGGGTTTCACAGGTTTCTGTTTCCCAGTTAATATCCGGGTAGTTAAAGTCCCCCATAACCAGGACCTCATTATGGGTTGCAGCTTCATCTATCTGCTTTAGAAGTAGACTTTCCATGCTTTCTGTTATGCTGGGTTGTTTCTCCCACGTATAGAAGGCCACATGGGCACTTAATAACGTAGACGACAAAGTTTGAATTACTAGTAGCCACAAATCGGGTAGGTTTTACCTGTCCTAGGATGTGTTACACTGTCTGACTTGATCACATTCGAGCAAGAGGCACAGTTGAGGCATGGAAATGTCTCTGAGCGGTGTGGGGTCAATGTAGTCTGAGTTGTGGTGGGGCGTAGACTACCTATGTCGGCCCGGACCAATTTGTCCCTGATGTTGGGGGCCCTCCTGTTGCACATGAGAGGTGGTTCCGAGAAGCTTGTAATGTTAGGGTAGGCTTTCCTTAGGAGGGACCAGTGTTTATTGATCACTCTCTCAACCTTGGGCATAAACGGGTGGAACGTGTGGACAAATGGGACCCTGTTCACACTGGTGTTACTGGGAGACACAGGTGGTGGTTGTAGAGCTCTTGTTTTCTCTCGGTCAAGTAGGTTTTGTGGGTACCTCCTCTCCCTAAATTTTTGGGACATGTCCTCTAAGCGTGTAGGAAGTATCTCTGGATCTGAGACTATTCTGGCCACTCTGGTGAACTGCGAACGGGGAAGACTATTGCGTGTAGCTTTTGGGTGGCTGCTAGAATAATGTAGAAGACTGTTGCAGTCCGTGGGTTTGCAAAACAAGTCGGTGGACAGAAGACCCTGGTCATCCTTCCGGACAAGAGTGTCTAAGAAGGAGATTTGAGTAGGATCGAAGTGCATAGTGAATTGGAGCTCTGGATAGATGGAGTTGAGTCTGATGGAATGCCTGTAATGTGTCAATAGAGCCCGTCCAGATGAAGAAAATGTCATCTATATAGCGTAGGTAACATTTAATGTGTTTCTCATATCTGATGTCCGTATAGACAAAACTTTCTTCAAATGAGTTCATGTACGCATTAGCATACGCCGGTGCGACATTAGAGCCCATCGCGGTCCCCTGGCACTGTACGTAGTAGGTATCCTGATAGAGGAAATAATTCTCATAAAGGACTAGTCTTAGAAGGTCTATGCACAGCCGTACATAGGTGGTGGATTTACCCGAATTCTCCAGAAGCAGTTTGGATGCTGCAATACCTTTCTCGTGAGTGATAGAGGTATAGAGGCTATTGACGTCCATAGTAACCAGGAGGCTGTCGGGGGGTACACTACCGTGTTGTCTAAGCACTCTAAGGAAATGGCCGGTGTCAAGTATAAAGGATTTATTATTTTTAGTCAATGGTGTTAGGAATATTTCTAGGAAGACTGATAATGGTGATAATATCGAGTCGGTGGATGCCACTATGGGACGACCGGGGGGATTGGTTAGGGAGTTATGGATCTTTGGTAATATATAGAAGACCGGAGTGGTAGGGTGAGGGTTAGAAAGAAATGTGGCTGTCTGATGGTCAATGGTGCCATTTTCACTATATGTTTTAATGACCTGTTCTATTTTCCTGCGGATTTCAAAGGTGGGGTCTCTAGGTACAACCTTATAGGTGTTGGTATCCGAGAGTTGGCGTAATACCTCCGTAGAGTATAGTGTGCGATCCAGGATGACTATAGCCCCACCCTTGTCCGCCGGTTTAATGACAATGGTTTTGTTGTTACGTAGGGAAGTGAGAGCTTGTTTTTCAGATGGTGTCAAATTAGCACGTGTGGGGAAGAGGCCCAGACGGTGCTGGTGAGATAGATCCTTAATATCCCTATCAACAAAAGAAATGAACGTTTCAACAGCATGGAACGAATGAGGTGGATTAAAGGAACTAGGGTTCCTTAGTCCCAATGATGCCAGAGGGATCTCCGCAACAGAGACGTCCCCGCCAGGAGACACTCTGTTCTCGGAGTTACCCGTCAATGTCCCGAAGTGAGTTTTCAATCTCACTAGGCGATAGAGTCTTTGTAGGTCCCGCTCCAGCTGGAGGCTATCCCAGATAGGAGTGGGACAGAACGATAGTCCTTTTTGCAGTACGTCGAGTTCCGCAGGGGAGAGCGTGTAACCTGAAATATTAATAACTAGATTAGGTGGCTTACCTGTGACCGGGTTGTCATTTTTCCTCGATCTTCTTGTTGGTCGGTACGCTGGTATCCTCCCCTGCGGCCTTTTGCTAAAAAATGGGGTCTGCTTGAGCCCGTGGATGAATCGCTCTCTGTACTGAAGGAGCCTGTCTTGCGGTGGTATGGACGACGCCAGGGATTGTTGCCTGTAGAATCGCTCCATCTGTACACCCTATTGTGGGTATAGTTGTCGTTGTCACGTTGAAACTTTTGACGTTTCTTTTCCTCCAGGAATTTTTGGTGATCAGCGAGGATCCGGTCAGTCTTCTCCTTGAGGCTAGACCAATCAGTAGAGGCTAAGGTTGAGGAAAGTTGAGTTTCAATGGCTCTAATGCTGTCCTTGGTTTCAGTAATGGCTTTTTGTAGGAATTCAATGGTCCGTATAATAATGTCCAAAGAACACTTGTTCAGAATCTTCTTATACTTGTCACAGAAATCAGGATTTTCCGAAAAGAGGGTAGGTCGTAGGTTGCACCTAAGGCCTCTAGGGATCTTTCCCTGCTTGTGGTACTCCGCCAAAGTAATGCAGTGTAAATCAAAGGAAATTAATTTCCGTCGTTCCTTCTCATAATCCCTCGTTATAATGAATGAATCGTGGGGAATTTGGAGGAATTCTATTTTAATCCCTTCTCTAATAATATTTAGAATCCACAAATTTGATGTTATCTTTTGCCATTGAGGAATAATTTTAGCCTACCACCTACTGGGGTGACTGGTGTTTTAATATTTGTCTCTACGGAAGGGGGGCCTTTAAACATAGTACCCCTCTCTTTTTCTTCTTTTGTGGCCCACCGTGATGGTCTTTCATTTTGTCGTCTTTTCCCAAATGGTCTCCTCCTGAAAGTCTTCCTATAAAAAGGAATTGAGGGGTCAGGAAAGGCTTTTTTCCTTTTTTGCTTTTTTAAGGATGTTTTAACGGGGTCTACTGTGCTGTAGTACCTCTTTCAGCAACCCCCGTGTTTCAGGAGGTCTACTCTGGTTTTGCTGGATTCTGAATGAAGGACGCTGGCTGGAATTCCTTGATTACGTGAGAGCATATAAAAGCTGACTGCTACTCCACGTATTTCCAGTCTAAAAGAACACACTTTATTTACAACACACAGAATATATAACACAGATACACAGGGCAGGCCAATAGAAAAAGCAGGCCAGACATACATTACAAAGGGGGCCGGAGCCTGTTGATATTTACTGTGGGAATTACAAAGGTGGGGGAGGACAGAAGGGGGATATCTGTCCTCTCTGCCCAAGGTCGCAGCCTGTGGACTGATGCATTTCACATGGAACCTATTATACATAATATATACTGCATAACATATTCTTGGTGCTGGGGGTTCTGTAACAGATGTCATCCAGAGCTTTCCCAAAAAGAAACTCACCCTCACATGGGATAGCACAGATTTTTGTCTTTGACTGCGTATCTCCCTTCCAACTCTTCATCCATAAGGCTCGTTGGGCATTATTTACTAGACCTGCTGATCTTGCTGCAAGACGTAGTGTCAGCTGATGCGTCAGCCATGAAAGCTGCAGCCCCTCTAATCAATGGTATAGCCTCCCGCAATTTGTCTAGAGACTCTTTGTTCAACCTGTTGATCCAATTGATCAATCCAGACAAGCATGGACCTACCAGTACATGTACTGGCAATTGCTGGCTTAAATATACCTGTGGAAGCTTCCCATGTTCTTTTTAATGTCGATTTTGCTTTCCGGTCTAAAGGATCAGAAAGTAGGCCTGCGTCTTCTACTGGTAAGGTGGAGTGTTTTGAAGTGGAGGCGACTGCTGCATCCACTTTTGGGATCTTAGTCCATGATATAAGCTCATAATCACTAAACAGGTACTTCCTTTTGGAGGCTGACGGGAGAAAACCTCTATGGTCTCGTTTTTCCCCATTCTCTCCTTATCAATGCTTTAACTGCAGGGGTAACCAGAAAAGCTCTCCTTTTTCTCTCCGCTAACCCTGCAAACATGATATCTTGCGTTGTTTGGTCATACTTTGTATCTTCACAACATATTGTATTTCTGATTGATTTTACTAGGCTGTCAACCCCATCAAGGGGAAAACAAGACCGACCTTCAGGCTGCGTGCACACGTTGCTGTTTTTTTTGCGTGTTTTCGTGATAAAAACGCTATAAAACCGCAAAAAAAAACACATACAATATGCATTCCATCATTTAAAATGAATTCCGCATGTTTTGTGCACATGATGAGTTTTACAGCATATTCATTAATTTAGCTTTTTTTGCGGATTTCCCACTATAAAATGCATTGGGAAATGTCTGGAAAAAAATGCATCAAAAACGCTTGCAGATTTCTTGCAGAAAATTTCAGGTTTTTCTCAGGAATTTTCTGCAAGAAATCCTGAACGTGTGCACATAGCCTCAATGTCAGATTGTACTGAAGATGATGTATGTGAAGAGTCCGAGTTGATTACGCCATCATCATCGGACTCAGAGCTGGACCCTATTTTTTCTCTACTAGTTTTCTTAGGAGGTGCGTTTGCTTGGGTGATGGCCTGTAACTCTTCTCTGATTATGGCCTGTACATCCGTAACAGACATGGATGGTCCCTGCATGGTTTCACTAATACACTGTTTGCAGAGTTTTTTAGGGTAGGAATCTGGGAGAGGTTGCTCTCATAACGCACACTGTTTTATGTTTGGATTTTTGTTTCTTTTTGGCCTGGGGGAAAGAATATTGTAGAAAAGAGTGTCAGCTTAATAGGTGGAGGGTTTTAACACTCACCCAGTAAAGCATTTTGGTACCAGATCAGGTGGCTGAGACGTTGTTCTGGACCTTGAATCCGTGGCATCACTCTTATGGCTGACGTCCGAGGACCTCCTGCTGGCTGAATCACCTGCTGGGTCCACCCTCTTGCCTGGGGATGACAAGTTGCATTGCCTGTGCGCCTGCAACCATCCCCCTTTTTAAAGAAAAGATTCGGTGCTCCTTTTTTTCCTTTGCGGTGTACTGCGCATGCACGAACCACGCTTTCCCCCAGCGCTGTGCCGTATGCCCCGGAAGTGCTATAATCACTTCCAGGCAGGTAATGGAGTTTTATACCGATTGCGCATGCGCGGCCACGATCTCACCTCGTCCCGCGCTATGGAGCGGCGTCCTGGCTGCTGCTGCCGCTGGGGATCGTGCAGCGGACCCCCATTTACCGGCAGACGTCCAGAGCCCTCTTTCAGGCTGCACACCCGGCAGAGCTCCTCAGTGAGACCAGGCGGCCTCTCCTGGACCCAGCCATCACTTGTGCCGGACAGACGAGGGGGGAGCAGTCTAACGGAATCTCCCCCGATGCTGCATCTGGACCGTATCCCCTGCTGTTCCCGCAGAGACCGCACAGGCGGATGCCGAGACCCAGGTATAATCTTCTGAGATTCCGGAGAAGAACCTGTCCCCTAGGAACAGGAAACCTACAGAAGAATAAAAGCGGCGGTCCGCCTCTCCTCAGTTTAATTTTCAGAGTACCCGGAGGACCGCTAGTATTAGTCAAATATTTACCATATATATCTTAAGTTTATATACCCTAGAAGTAATTCAATTGGTTTTAATTTATTAGGGAGGGATGTGACTGGGTGCTGTCGTTGACTCATTAAAAGAGCGTTACCGGTAAGTAATTTGGCTATTTACCCTTCGCCACGACAGCACCCACTGGAGAGATTTCCAGAGACCAACACCTATGGGGGGACCACCGTGCTGAGGATAGTCCTGTCAAAGTGTAGGTCAGAAGCTGATGAAAGATCAAGTCTATAGTGGTTATAAAAGGTAGAAGCAGCCAACCACGTTGCCGCCTTACATATGTCCGCAATTGGAACGTTTCCACTTTCGGCCCAGGAAGATGCTATAGCTCTGGTGGAATGCGCTTTAATGCCCTCCGGAGGTTCCTTATTTTTCATGGAGTAGGCCAGTCGGATAGCGTCTCTAATCCACCGGGATAATGTGGCTCTTGTGACTCCATACCCCTTCTTTTTGCCCTGGAAGGATATGAACAGAGCCCTACTCTGCCTCCAACTAATAGTTCTTTCAATATATTGTAAAACTATTCTCCTGACATCTAGAGTGTGAAATTCTTGTTCTTCAGGAGTGGAGGGGTCTTTAAAGAAAGTGGGAATATGTATCTCTTGTGATCTATGGAATTTTCCTGCTACCTTAGGAAGGTATAAAGGGTCTGGTTTTAAAATTAGTCTGTCCTGAAATGTTAGAAGGAAAGGTGGATCTATTGATAAGGCCTGAATGTCGCTGACTCTTCTAGCCGATGTTAATGCTACTAAAGGTACCGTCACATTTAGCGACGCTGCAGCGATCTAGACAACGATGCCGATCGCTGCAGCATCGCTGTGTGGTCGCTGGAGAGCTGTCACACAGACAGCTCTCCAGCGACCAACTACGCGAAGTCCCCTGGTAACCAGGGTAAACATCGGGTTACTAAGCGCAGGGCCGCGCTTAGTAACCCGATGTTTACCCTGGTTACCAATGTAAAAAAAAACCAAACAGAACATACTTACATTCTGGTGTCTGTCCCCCTGCGCTCTGCTTCCCTGCACTGACTGCGAGCGCCGGCTGGCCATAAAGCAGAGCGGTGACGTCACCGCTGTAATCTGCTTTACGGCCGGCGCTGACAGTGCAGGGAAGCAGAACGCCGAGGGACGCGACAGACACCGGAATGTAAGTATGTAGTGTTTTTTTTTTTTTTTTTTTACATTTGCACTGGTAACCAGGGTAAACATCGGGTTACTAAGCGCAGCCCTGCGCTTAGTAACCCAATGTTTACCCTGGTTACCAGTGAAGACATCACTGAATCGGCATCACACACGCCGATTCAGCGATGTCGGCGGGAGATCCAGCGACTAAATAAAGTTCTGGCCTTTCTGCTCCGACCAACGATGTCACAGCAGGATCCAGATCGCTGCTGCGTGTCAAACACAACGATATCGCTATCCAGGACGCTGCAACGTCACGGATCGTTAGCGATATCGTTGTTAAATTGTTCAGTGTGAAGGTACCTTAAGAAGGCAGTTTTTAACGATAGGTGTTTTAGAGATACTGTATCTATAGGCTCAAATGTTGGTTCTGTTAGAGAGTCTAGGACTAGCTTAAGATCCCAAGGAGATACTCTAGGTATGTGGACAAGAGTAACTCGATCACAGGCCTTGATAAAACGGGACACCCATTTATTTCCAGCAACATTATGGCCACAGAGGGCGCCTAGAGCGAATACTTGGACTTTTAGCGTATTAACAGAAAGACCTAACTCTTTCCCTTTTTGTAGAAATTCTAAGATAGGTCTAATTGGAACTTCTGAGGGGTTGGGACTTGTATGGAACTGAAGACATTTTTTCCATATTTTAGTATAAATCTTTGTAGTAGATGGTTTCCTGCTAAGCAGGATTGTATCGATTAGACCTTTTGAAAAACCTCTAGAATTTAATATCTGCCTTTCAAATTCCGGGCCTTCAAGTGGAGGCTGTCCACTTGGGGGTGGAAGAAAGGTCCCTGAGAGAATAGGTCTGGGATTGAGGGAAGGACCCATGGATCTGTCACTGACATTGATTGCAGGCACGAGAACCATGGTCTCTTGGGACAAAATTGTGCTATCAATATTATTCTGGCCTGTTCCTCCCTGATTTTCCATATGATTTGTGGAAGCAGAATTTTCAGGGGGAAAGCATATGCCAAATTGAATTGCCAGGGTGTTTGAAGAGCATCTAGAATGTCCGGGTGATCTGCACAGGACCGAGATGCAAATTTTTGTACTTGTCTGTTTTGTAGCAAACAGGTCTATCTGGGGCCGGCCCCATAGTAATGTTATTTTGTGAAAAATGCGAGGATTCAGACACCATTCTCCTTGATGTAGAGTGTGTCGACTTAGAAAGTCTGCCTGTTGATTGCTCTCTCCTTTGATGTGGATGGCAGAGAGAGACAACATATGCTTTTTGGCCAGGATCAAGATGTTTTCTGCTGAAGACAGAGCGTCTGATCGAGTACCCCCTTGTTTGTTTAAAGGTACCGTCACACTGGACGATATCGCTAGCGATCCGTGACGTTGCAGCGTCCTGGCTAGCGATATCATCCAGTGTGACACGCAGCAGCGATCAGGCCCCTGCTGTGATATCGCTGGTCGGGGCAGAAAGGCCAGGACTTTATTTCGTCGCTGGCTCTCCCGCTGACATCGCTGAATCGGCGTGTGTGACGCCGATTCAGCGATGTCTTCGCTGGTAACCAGGGTAAACATCGGGTTACTAAGCGCAGGGCCGCGCTTAGTAACCCGATGTTTACCATCGTTAAAGTAAAAAAAACAACCACTACATACTTACCTACCGCTGTCTGTCCCCGGCGCTGTGCTTCTCTGCTCTGGCTGTGAGCGCCGGGCAGCCGGAAAGCAGAGCGGTGACGACAGACAGCGGTAGGTAAGTATGTAGTGGTTGTTGTTTTTTTTACTTTAACGATGGTAACCAGGGTAAACATCGGGTTACTAAGCGCGGCCCTGCGCTTAGTAACCCGATGTTTACCCTGGTTACCGGCATAGTTGGTCGCTGGAGAGCTGTCTGTGTGACAGCTCTCCAGCGACGCTGCAGCGATCCGGATCGTTGTCGGTATCGCTGCAGCGTCGCTTAGTGTGACGGTACCTTTAGTAGGCCACTGTTGTAGTGTTGTCTGAACAGACTGACGCGATTTCCTCGAAGCTGTGGAAGAAATTGACGCAGTGCATAATTTACTGCAGTCAGCTCTTTTAAATTAGATGAATATAGGATCTCTTCTTCATTCCACATTCCCTGGCAGAAACTGTGTCCCATATGTGCGCCCCACCCGTGGGGACTAGCATCAGTGGTCAAAGTGTGGGATGGTGTTATCACCCAAGGGACACCCCTCGCTAAATGCTTACTATCTAGCCACCATAATAAGGAAGTTAGGACCTCCTTTGATAAGGTTATTTTTGATTCGAGGTTGCCAAGGAATTTTCTCTGTTCCCGAAGAATTTGGTGTTGCAATGTTCAGGTATGGAGTTGTGCCCACTGGACGGCTGGAGTACAGGAAGAAAGGGATCCTAATAAGGACATTACTTCCCTCAGGGACATTCGGGATTTGTGAATGGCAGCAGTTACTATTTCCTGAATTAAAGATATTTTTACCTGACGGAGTAGACATCTTTGTTTTGTAGAATCTAGATGGAACCCTAGAAATGTCTGGAGGGAAAGTGGGATAAGTCTGGATTTTTCTGAGTTGATGATCCAGCCTAGGTCCTGTAAAGATGAGATAGTGTCAGCTAAACGTTCAGCACACTGAAGGGACGAATTTCCTACAACTAAAAAGTCATCCAAATAGGGGATGATTAACCCCTTTCTGACATCGGACGTACTATCCCGTCAAGGTGGGGTGGGCCCCTATGACCACCGACGGGATAGTACGTCCAGCGCGATCGGCGGCACTCACGGGGGGGGGGGGGGGTTAGGGGCGCAGCCGATCGCGGCCAGGTGTCAGCTGACATCCGGCACTATGTGCCAGGAGCGGTCACGGACCGCTCCCGTCACATTAACCCCCGGCACACCGCAATCAAACATGATCGCGATGTGCCGGCGGTGCAGGGAAGCATCGCGCAGGGAGGGGGCTCCCAGCGGGCTTCCCTGAGCCCCCCGCAGCAACGCGATGTGATCGCGTTGCTGCGAGGGTCTTACCTCCCTCCCTGCCTGCTCCAGACCCGGATCCAAGATGGCCGCGGATCCGGGTCCTGCAGGGAGGGAGGTGGCTTCACAGAGCCTGCTTAGAGCAGGCACTGTGAAGCAGCCTGCACTGCTCTCAGATCGGTGATCTGACAGAGTGCTGTGCAAACTGTCAGATCACCGATCTGTGATGTCCCCCCCGGGACAATGTAAAAAAGTAAAAAAAGATTTTTCAAAATGTGTAAAAAAAAAAAAAAAAAAAAAAAACCTAAATAATGAAAAAAAAAAAATATTATTCCCATAAATACATTTCTTTATCTAAATAAAAAAAACCAAGAAAAGTACACATATTTAGTATCGCCGCGTCCTTAGCGGCCCGACCTATAAAACTGGCCCACTAGTTAACCCCTTCAGTAAACACCGTAAGAAAAGGAAAAAAAAACGAGGCAAAAAACAACGCTTTATTATCATACCGCCGAACAAAAAGTGGAATAACACGCGATCAAAAAGACAGATATAAATAACCATGATACCACTGAAAGCGTCATCTTGTCCCGCAAAAAACGAGCCGCCATACAGCATCATCAGCAAAAAAATAAAAGTTATAGTCCTGAGAATAAAGCGATGCAAAAATAATTATTTTTTCTATAAAAGTTTTTATCGTATAAAAGCGCCAAAACATTACAAAAATGATATAAATGAGGTGTCGCTGTAATCGTACTGACCCGAAGAATAAAACTGATTTATCAATTTTACCAAACGCGGAACGGTATAAACGCCTCCCCCAAAAGAAATTCATGAATAGCTGGTTTTTGGTCATTCTGCCTCACAAAAATCGGAATAAAAAGCGATCAAAAAACTGTAACGGGCCCGAAAATGTTACCAATAAAAACGTCAACTCGTCCCGCAAAAAACAAGACCTCACATGACTCTGTGAACCAAAATATGGAAAAATTATAGCGCTCAAAATGTGGTAACGCAAAAAATATTTTTTGCAATAAAAAGCGTCTTTCAGTGTGTGATGGCTGCCAATCATAAAAATCCGCTAAAAAACCCGCTATAAAAGTAAATTAAACCCCCCTTCATCACCCCCTTAGTTAGTGAAAAATTAAAAAAAATGTATTTATTTCCATTTTTCCATTAGGGCTAGGGTTAAGGCTACAGTTAGGGTTGGGGCTAAAGTTCCGGTTAGGGTTTAGATTACATTTACAGTTGGGAAAAGGGTTGGGATTAGGGTTAGGGGTGTGTCAGGGTTAGAGGTGTGGTTAGTGTTATTGTTGGGATTAGGGTTAGGGGTGTGTTTGGATTAGGGTTTCAGTTATAATTGGGGGGTTTCCACTGTTTAGGCACATCAGGGGCTCTCCAAACGCGACATGGCGTCCGATCTCAATTCCAGCCAATTCTGTGTTGAAAAAGTAAAACCGTGCTTCTTCCCTTCCGAGCTCTCCCGTGTGCCCAAACAGGGGTTTACCCCAACATATGGGGTATCAGTGTACTCAGGACAAATAGGACAACAACTTTTGGGGTCCAATTTCTCCTGTTACCCTTGGGAAAATACAAAACTGGGGGCTAAAAAATAATTTTTTTGGGAAAAAAAAAGATTTTTTATTTTCACGGCTCTGCGTTATAAACTGTAGTGAAACACTTGGGGGTTCAAAGTTCTCACAACACATCTAGATAAGTTCCATGGGGGGTCTAGTTTCCAATATGGGGTCACTTGTGGGGGATTTCTACTGTTTAGGTACATTAGGGGCTCTGCAAACGCAATGTGACGCCTGCAGACCATTCCATCTAAGTCTGCATTCAAATGGCACTCCTTCCCTTCCGAGCCCTCCCATGCGCCCAAACGGTGGTTCCCCCCAACATATGGGGTATCAGCGTACTCAGGAGAAATTTGACCCCAAAAGTTGTTGTCCAATTTGTCCTCTTACCCTCGGGAAAATACAATACTGGGGGCTAAAAAATAATTTTTGGGGAAAAGATTTTTTTTAATTTTCACGGCTCTGCATTACAAACTGTAGTGAAACACTTGGGGGTTCAAAGCTCTCACAACACATCTAGATGAGTTCCTTAGGGGGTCTAGTTTCCAAAATGGTGTCACTTGTGGGGGGTTTGTTTAGGTACATTAGGGGCTCTGCAAACGCAATGTGACACCTGCAGACCATTCCATCTAAGTCTGCATTCAAATGGCACTCCTTCCCTTCCGAACCCTCCCATGCGCCCAAACAGTGGTTCCCCCCACATATGGTGTATCATCGCACTCAGGACAAATTGGGCAACAAATTTTGGGGTCCACTTTCTCCTGTTACCCTCGGGAAAATACAAAACTGGGGGCTAAAAAAATAATTTTTGTGGGAAAAAATTTTTGTTTTATTTTTACGGCTCTGCATTATAAACTTCTGTGAAGCACTAGATGGGTCAAAGTGCTCACCACACCTCTAGATAAGTTCCTTAGGGGGTCTACTTTCCAAAATGGTGTCACTTGTGGGGGGTTTCAATGTTTAGGCACATCAGGGGCTCTCCAAACGAAACATGGCATCCCATCTCAATTCCAGTCAATTTTGCATTGAAAAGTCAAATGGCGCTCCTTCGCTTCCGAGCTCTGCCATGCGCCCAAACAGTGGTTTACCCCCACATGTGGGGTATTGGCGTACTCAGGACAAATTGTACAACAATGTTTGGGGTCCATTTTCTCCTGTTACCCTTGGTAAAATAAAACAAGTTGGAGCTGAATTAAATTTTTTGTGAAAAAACGTTAAATGCTCATTTTTATTTAAACATTCAAAAAATTCCTGTGAAGCACCAGAAGGGTTAATAAACATCTTAAATATGGTTTTGAGCACCTTGAGGGGTGTAGTTTTTAGAATGGTGTCACACTTGTAACATAGTAACATAGTAACATAGTTAGTAAGGCCGAAAAAAGATATTTGTCCATCCAGTTCAGCCTATATTCCATCATAATAAATCCCCAGATCTACGTCCTTCTACAGAACCTAATTGTATGATACAATATTGTTCTGCTCCAGGAAGACATCCAGGCCTCTCTTGAACCCTTCGACTGAGTTCGCCATCACCACCTCCTCAGGCAAGCAATTCCAGATTCTCGCTGCCCTAACAGTAAAGAATCCTCTTCTATGTTGGTGGAAAAACCTTCTCTCCTCCAGACGCAAAGAATGCCCCCTTGTGCCCGTCACCTTCCTTGGTATAAACAGATCCTCAGCGAGATATTTGTATTGTCCCCTTATATACTTATACATGGTTATTAGATCGCCCCTCAGTCGTCTTTTTTCTAGACTAAATAATCCTAATTTCGCTAATCTATCTGGGTATTGTAGTTCTCCCATCCCCTTTATTAATTTTGTTGCCCTCCTTTGTACTCTCTGTAGTTCCATTATATCCTTCCTGAGCACCGGTGCCCAAAACTGGACACTGTACTCCATGTGCGGTCTAACTAGGGATTTGTACAGAGGCAGTATAATGCTCTCATCATGTGTATTCAGACCTCTTTTAATGCACCCCATGATCCTGTTTGCCTTGGCAGCTGCTGCCTGGCACTGGCTGCTCCAGGTAAGTTTATCATTAACTAGGATCCCCAAGTCCTTCTCCCTGTCAGATTTACCCAGTGGTTTCCCATTCAGTGTGTAATAGTGACATTGATTCCTTCTTCCCATGTGTATAACCTTACATTTATCATTGTTAAACCTCATCTGCCACCTTTCAGCCCAAGTTTCCAACTTATCCAGATCCATCTGTAGCAGAATACTATCTTCTCTTGTATTAACCGCTTTACATAGTTTTGTATCATCTGCAAATATCGATATTTTACTGTGTAAACCTTCTACCAGATCATTAATGAATATGTTGAAGAGAACAGGTCCCAATACTGACCCCTGCGGTACCCCACTGGTCACAGCGACCCAGTTAGAGACTATACCATTTATAACCACCCTCTGCTTTCTATCACTAAGCCAGTTACTAACCCATTTACACACATTTTCCCCCAGACCAAGCATTCTCATTTTGTGTACCAACCTCTTGTGCGGCACGGTATCAAACGCTTTGGAAAAATCGAGATATACCACGTCCAATGACTCACCGTGGTCCAGCCTATAGCTTACCTCTTCATAAAAACTGATTAGATTGGTTTGACAGGAGCGATTTCTCATAAACCCATGCTGATATGGAGTTAAACAGTTATTCTCATTGAGATAATCCAGAATAACATCCCTCAGAAACCCTTCAAATATTTTACCAACAATAGAGGTTAGACTTACTGGCCTATAATTTCCAGGTTCACTTTTAGAGCCCTTTTTGAATATTGGCACCACATTTGCTATGCGCCAATCCTGCGGAACAGACCCTGACGCTATAGAGTCCCTAAAAATAAGAAATAATGGTTTATCTATTACATTACTTAGTTCTCTTAGTACTCGTGGGTGTATGCCATCCGGACCCGGAGATTTATCTATTTTAATCTTATTTAGCCGGTTTCGCACCTCTTCTTGGGTTAGATTGGTGACCCTTAATATAGGGTTTTCATTGTTTCTTGGGATTTCACCTAGCATTTCATTTTCCACCGTGAATACCGTGGAGAAGAAGGTGTTTAATATGTTAGCTTTTTCCTCGTCATCTACAACCATTCTTTCCTATTTTTTAAGGGGCCTACATTTTCAGTTTTTATTCTTTTACTATTGATATAGTTGAAGAACAGTTTGGGATTAGTTTTACTCTCCTTAGCAATGTGCTTCTCTGTTTCCTTTTTGGCAGCTTTAATTAGTTTTTTAGATAAAGTATTTTTCTCCCTATAGTTTTTTTAGAGCTTCAATGGTGCCATCCTGCTTTAGTAGTGCAAATGCTTTCTTTTTACTGTTAATTGCCTGTCTTACTTCTTTGTTTAGCCACATTGGGTTTTTCCTATTTCTAGTCCTTTTATTCCCACAAGGTATAAACCGCTTACACTGCCTATTTAGGATGTTCTTAAACATTTTCCATTTATTATCTGTATTCTTATTTCTGAGGATATTGTCCCAGTCTACCAGATTAAGGGCATCTCTAAGCTGGTCAAACTTTGCCTTCCTAAAGTTCAGTGTTTTTGTGACTCCCTGACAAGTCCCCCTAGTGAAAGACAGGTGAAACTGTACAATATTGTGGTCGCTATTTCCTAGATGCCCGACCACCTGCAGATTTGTTATTCTGTCAGGTCTATTAGATAGTATTAGGTCTAAAAGTGCTGCTCCTCTGGTTGGATTCTGCACCAATTGTGAAAGATAATTTTTCTTGGTTATTAGCAGAAACCTGTTGCCTTTATGGGTTTCACAGGTTTCTGTTTCCCAGTTAATATCCGGGTAGTTAAAGTCCCCCATAACCAGGACCTCATTATGGGTTGCAGCTTCATCTATCTGCTTTAGAAGTAGACTTTCCATGGTTTCTGTTATATTTGGGGGTTTGTAACAGACCCCAATGAGAATTTTGTTACCATTTTTCCCTCCATGAATTTCGACCCATATGGACTCGACATCCTCATTTCCTTCGCTAATATCCTCCCTAAAAATATTGGGTATTTTCTATCATATAGACCCCTCAAAGTGACTTCAAATGAGATGTGGTCCCTAAAAAAAAAAAAATGGTGTTGTAGAAATGAGAAATTGCTGGTCAACTTTTAACCCTTAGGCTTGTTTCCCATTGCGTTAATGGGAACGCGCTAACGGACAGCGTTGCACGGCGAAATTAACGCCGTGCAACGTGTCCGTTAGCGCGCCCATTCACGGCAATGGGAACGCGCAGCACTAGCCGGTGTTTCCTGGCGCGCCACGGACGCTGCTTGCAGCGTCCGAGGCGCGCCCACGGTCCGTTCCCCGCTCTCGCAGATCGGGGATCTGCGAGAGCGGGGACGTTACCGCGACCCCGGGACGCGGCCCCATTAAAAACATTGCGTTAGCGCAACCCGCTAGCGCTAAACGGATTGCACTACGCAATGTGACCCTAGCCTTAACTCACTAACAAAAAAAAAATTTTGGTTCCAAAATTGTGCTGATGTAAAGTAGACATGTGGGAAATGTTACTTATTAAGTATTTTGTGTGACATATCTCTGTGATTTAAGTGCATAAACATTCATAGTTGGAAAATTGCGAAATTTTCATAATTTTCGCCAAATTTCCGTTTTTTTCACAAATAAACGCAGGTACTATCAAATAATTTTTACCATTGTCATGAAGTACAATATGTCACGAGAAAACAATGTCAGAATCACCAGGATCCGTTGAAGCGTTCCAGAGTTATAACCTCACAAAGGGACAGTGGTCAGAATTGTAAAAATTGGCCCGGTCATTAACGTGCAAACCACCCTTGGGGGTAAAGGGGTTAAGGTGTCCTTTTGACGAAGGTAGGCCATCACCTCCATTACTTTGGTGAAGATTCTTGGTGCCGTGGAGAGACCAAAGGGCATGGCCGTGTACTGGAAATGATGAATCTCCCCTTCGAGTTTTACTGCGACTCTGAAGTATCTTTGATATCTGTTATGGCTAGGGAGATGGTAGTAAGCATCTTTCAAATCAATGCCCCCATTTTACAATTTGGATAAAGGAGCTTAATGGCAGATCTAATGGATTAAATTTTAAATGTAAAATTTTTAATAAACGTATTGATTTTAAGATTTATAATTGTTCGGAACGAACCATCGGGCTTGGGGATTAAAAATAATGGAGAGTAGAACCCACTACCCTCTTGTCCCTTTGGTACTTTTACTAAGACATTTTTATGTATGAGACTTTGGATCTCAAGGTCAAGGACCCTTTGTTGTATCGGTGAGCTGAGAGTTGTGATATTGAATGAATCGTGGGGAATTTGGAGGAATTCTATTTTAATCCCTTCTCTAATAATATTTAGAATCCAGGAATTTGATGTTCTCTTTTGCCATTAGGGAAAGAATAGTTTTAGCCTACCCCCTACTGGGGTGACTGGCATTTTAACATTTATTGTCTCTACGGAAGGGGGGCCTTTAAACATAGTACCCCTCTTTTTCTTTTTTTGTGGCCCACCGCAATGGTCTTTCATTTTGTCTCCTTTTCCCGAATGGTCTTCTCCTAAAGGTCTTCCTATAGAAAGGAATTGAGGTGTCAGGGAAGACTTTTTTCCTTTCTTTTACTTTTTTTTAAGGATCTCAGCCAAAGCTTTTCCAAACAGAAACTCACCCTCACATGGGATAGCACAGATTTTTGCCTTTGATGCCCCCTTCCAACTCTTCATCCATAAAGCTCGTCTGGCATTATTTATTAGACCTGCTGATCTTGCTGTAAGGCGTAGAGAGTCAGCTGATGCGTCAGCCATAAAGTCTGCTGCCCCTCTAATCAGTGGTATCGCATCCCGCAATTTCTGGCTAGAGACTTTGTTCAACCTGTTGATCCAATTGATCAATCCAGACAAGCATGGATCTAGCAGAGCAAGTACTAGCAATTGCCGGATTAAATATGCCTGTGGAAGCTTCCCATGATCTTTTTAATGACTATTCCGCTTTCCGATCTAGATGATCAGAGAGTAGGCCTGCATCAACTGGTAAAGCTGATTGCTTTGAAGTGGAGGCGACCTCTGCGTCCACTTTAGGGATCCAAGTCCATGATAAAAGCTCATAGTCACTAAAGGGGTACTTCCTTTTGGAAGCTGACGGGAGAAAACCTCTCTGGTCTTGTTTTTCCCATTTCCTCTTCATCAATGCTTTAACCGCAGGGATAGCTCTCCTTTTCCTCTCTGCTAAGCCTGCAAACATGATATCCTGCGCTGTCTGGCCATCCTTTATATCTTTACAACCTACTGTGTTTCTGATGGATTTTACTAGGTTGTCAACCCCATCAAGGGGGAAACAAGACCGACCTTCAAGTCAGACGGTACTGAAGATGACGAATGTGAAGAGTCCGAGTTGATTACGCCCTCATCATCGGACCCCGAGCTGGATACTACTTTCTCTCTACTAGTTCTCTTAGGGGGTGCGTTGGCCTGTAACTCTTCCCTGATTATGGCCCATATATCCGTAACAGACATAGATGGACTTTGCATGGTTTCACTAATACATTGCTTACAGAGTTTTTTAGGGTAGGAATTTGGGAGAGGTTGCTCACACAATGCACACTGCTTGTGCATTTGGACTTTTGTTTCTTTTTGGCCTGGGGGGAAAGATGTTGTGGAAAAGTGTGTCAGCTTAATAGGTAGAGGGTTTTTACTCACCCAGTGAAGCTGTACGGTACCGGATCAGGTGGCCGAGGCGCTGTTCTGGACCTTGAATCCACGGTATCGCTCCTACAGCTGGCGTCCAAGGACCTCCTTCTGGCTGGATCACCTGCTGGGTCCACCGACTTGCCTGGGGATGACATGTTGCATCGCCTGTGCACTCGCAACCATCCCCCTTTTTAAAGGTAGAAAATCCAGTTCTTTTTTTCTTTTGCGGTGTACTGCGCATGCACGAAACCGCGCTTTCCCCCACCGCTGTGCTGAATACCTCGGAAGTGCTACAATCACTTCCGGGCAGGAAATGGCGATTTACACCGCTCTGCGCATGCGCGGCCACGATCTTACCTCGGCCCGCGCTATGGAGCGGTGTTCCGGCTGCTGCCGCCGCTGGGGATCGTGTAAACGGATCCTGGACCTCCATATGCCGGCCCGCGCCAAGAGCCCTCTTCCAGGCCGCACACCCTGCAGAGCTCCACAGTGAGACCAAGCGGCCTCTCCCGGACCCAGCCATCACATGTGCCGGAACAGATGAGGTGGGAGCCGTCTAACGGAATCTCCCCCGACGCTGCATCTGGACCGCATCCCCTACCGTTCCCACAGCGACCGCACAGGCGGATGGCCTGGCCCAGGTATGGTCTTCTGATTGCGGAGAATCCTGGGAACAGGAAACCTAAACTGAGGAGAGGCGGACCGCCCCTTTTATTCTTCTGTAGGTTTCCTGTTCCTTGGGGCGGATCCCTATCTCTCCAGTGGGTGCTGTCGTAGCGAAGGGTAAAAATAAGGATTTTAATGGATTTGTCTAAATAAATTGAACTTTTATCCAAGTTTCATGCTGGAGAATTACTTCCTTTTTTTTCTCTGTTGTGGACAATGCCTCTGAATCCAGGCACCTCCTTGCGTGAATTACATTCTGAGTCAATCAAGACTTTTGTTTCTGAGCAAACTTGCACACAAGGACTTGTGCTTCAAACTGGTGAGCTGAATTTTTTTCCCCCTTCCCTTTTTTCCTTTGCATATACATTCTATGGAGCCATCAACCTTTGTGCAGCATTATATGGGATATATTTTAATATGGAGCATCTTATAGGGCCATCATGAATTTTATGGAGCATAATATGGGGCTCCTGACTCAATATGGATATACAAAAACACTTAATCTACTGATGTCTCAATTTTACTGGTATCTATTTTTATTTTTGACATTTACTGGTAGCTGCTGCATTTCCCACCCTAGGCTTATACTCGAGTCATTAAGTTTTCCCATTTTTTTGTGGCAATAGCATTAAGCTACTTACTGGTAGCGGCATTTTTCAGAGGCTCATGACAGCACTACGAGAGAGGGGATCCGCCCTTCAGGAACAGGAAACCTACAGATACAAAAGGGCGGCACCTCTCCCCATGCATCAGTTGTATTTCAGAGCCTGAGAGGACTACCGTGGTTAGTGGCACACAAATATACGTTATATACATCTTACATACAAAAAATAATCCATTGTATTGTAAGCAGATACCACACGTGAGAACTATCTCATTATATACATTACAGGAAGTGCAACCCCCACGTGAATAGGGAGGGAACTAAGGGTGCTGTCATGGGCCTCCGAAAAATGCCGCTACCAGTAAGTAGCTTAATGCTTTATTCGGACTCCCATGACAGCACTATGAGAGAATTACAGAGATGTAAACTACCTTAGGGAGGGACTATAGCCTGTAGCACCCTTAACCCGAAGGTGAGATCAGAGGAGAACCCCAAGTCCAACCTATAATGCTTGAAAAAGGTGGAAGGGGATGACCACGTAGCTGCCTTACATATTTGGTCGATCAATACTCCAGATCTTTCCGCCCAGGATGTAGCCATGGCCCGGGTGGAATGTGCCCTCAGATTCTGCGGAGCCGGACCTCCACCTGCAGTATAAGCCAGAGAGATAGCCTCCCTAATCCACTTCGCTAGCATGTAGTTTGACACTCTAAACCCTTTTCTAGGACCTTGGAAGGATAAAAATAACGCATTCTCTCTCTTCCAAGCATCAGTGACTGAGATATATTCTAACAGGCATCTCCTAACATCCAACGTATGTAGTAGCTCCTCCTTAGAATTAGAAGGATTAGGGAGGAAAGATAGTTTTACCTTCTCCTGTGATCTGTGGAAATCTAAGTCTACCTTTGGAAAATAAGCTGGGTCCGGTCTGAGGACTACTCTGTCCTGTAGAAACTCCGTATAAGGGGAAAGTCTAGAAAGTGCCTGTATGTCCCCTACCCTACGAGCAGATGTTATTGCCACTAAAAATGCTGTTTTGAGGGATAATAATTTAACTGAGGCTGAATGTAAGGGCTCAAACGGTTCCTTAGTCAAAGCTGAAAGGACTAGATTGAGATCCCAAGGCATTGACCTATTCCTGTGTATAGGTCTAGACCTACTAGATGCTTTGATAAACCTTGATACCCAATAGTTACTAGCAATGTTACAAGAAAACAGGGCCCCTAGGGCTGAGACTTGTACTTTTAGCGTACTTGTAGATAGATTTAGCTCTAGCCCCTTCTGCAGGAATTCTAAAATCTGGTTGATTGGTATTCCCTCTTCAATATTAAAATTTGAAGAGGCCAGAAACTTCCTCCAAGTTCTAGAGTAGATCTTAGTTGTTATGTTTTTCCTACTCTTCATAAGGGTATCAATTAAATTTGGGGAAAATCCTGTTTTTTAACAATGACCTCTCAAACACCATGCCGTCAAATGGAGTCCCTTCACTTTTGGATGGTTGATCGGACCTTATTGAAGTAAATCCGGAATGTCTGGAAGTACCCAGGGGTCTTCCACTGACATGGTCCTGAGCCAGGAAAACCAAGCCCTTCTGGGCCAGAATGGGGCGATCAGTATGACTCTCGCTTGATCCTCCCTTATTTTCCTGACCACAAGAGGCAATAGGCCCAGCGGGGGGAACGCATAAGCCAATCTGAAATCCCATCTGATCAGAAAGGCATCCACTGCCAACGGATTCTCCCTGGGATTTAGGGAACAGACCTTTTTTGTTTTTCTGTTGTCCTTGGTGGCAAATAAATCCACCTCTGGATGACCTCACATGCGGACAATCTGGTTGAAGATACCTCGGTTCAGAGACCATTCCCCTTGTTTTAAGGTGTTTCAGCTTAGAAAGTCTTCTCTTATATTTTCTTTCCCTTTTATATGTAGTGCAGTTAAAGATAGAAAATGGTTCTCTGCTGTCTGGAGCAGGCGGTCCGCTACCTCCATCAGGGATTCGGAGCGTGTTCTACCCTGGTGATTCACGTAGGCCACTGCCACCTGGTTGTCGGAGAAGACCTTGACATGGTGACCCTGTAGATATACGAGGAGTTACTTAATTGAGAATTCAATCGCCATTAACTCCCTCTGATTGGAAGAGGCTGATGTTTGGGGGTCCCATAGACCCTGAACTACGTCACCCATGTGTGCCCTCCACCCCAGGGAACTCCTGCTGACAGTTTGTCTTCTTCTATCCACCATCTAAGAGATGTAAGAACTACTGGACTTAATGTCACCTGACCCTGCAAGGACCCTTGCAAGGCTCTATCATTATCCAATACCTCAGACTGTAAAGGTCTGGTGTGGAATTGGGCCCAAACGAACGG
The DNA here is from genome assembly GCF_032444005.1 of Ranitomeya imitator. NCBI lineage: Eukaryota > Metazoa > Chordata > Amphibia > Anura > Dendrobatidae > Ranitomeya > Ranitomeya imitator. The sequence goes on from NC_091283.1 coordinate 233,553,506, forward strand.
CGGGAATACACAAAGTTAGGGATCCTAACAGTGACATAGCCTGTCTAAGGGTCATGGATGGTTTATTAATCGCCTTTAACACCTGTTGTTGAATATGGAGTAATTTATCAGGAGGAAGACAGCATTGTTGGGTCTCCGAATCTAATAACAGCCCTAGGAATCTCTGGATTTTTAGGAGCTGTAATCGGGATTTTTCATAATTTATAATCCAGCCCAGATGTTCTAGTTTAGTCGTGGCTGTCTTTACTTGTGAAAGGCAATGATCTGCTGAGTTTCCTACTATAAGGAAATCATCCAGATAAGGAATAATGAGGATATTGAATTCTCGTAAGTGCGCCATGACCTCAGCGACTTCTTTAGTAAACACCCTACGTGCTGCTGAAAGGCCAAAGGGGAGAGCTCTAAATTGAAAATGGCGAACAATTCCTCCCATAGACACCGCTACTCTTAGGAACTTCTGGAAGTCCTTATGGATAGGTACATGATAGCATGCATCCTTTAAATCCACAACTACCATGAAGCAGTGTTTGAACAACATCTTTATTGTTGAGCTGATTGACCCCATTTTAAAGGTAGTATTAACCAGGTACTCATTAAGGGATTTAAGATTAATGATAGTCCTAAATGATTTGTCTGGTTTTTGAATCAGAAATAGAGGAGAGTAGAATCCTCTTTCTGATTCTGGGACCTCAATCAGCACTTTTTTTAAGGCATAAATTCATAACCTCTGCCTCCAAAGCAGTCTGTTCAATGGTGGAGGAACGTTAGCTTAAATTTATCCCGAGGCCAGTGATTAAATTCCAGTCTCAGACCCTCCGATATAACGCTTCGGACCCAGTCACAATTTGTGATGTCAGTCCATGCGGAAGAGAAGGCTGCCAATCTCCCTCCCGCAGGGATTGCTAGTCATTGGTCTGGTTTTTTACGTTCTTTTGAGGAACGGCGAAACATGTAGCCCATACCTCTCCTGCGTCTATCCTCCCATCTAAAATTATCTCTAGAAGGCGAGGATGCGCGTTTTCTTCCACGACCAAATCTCATTCTGTTGAACGGACGCCGGTAAGAGGCCGATGACAAATTAGGGAATTTTTTCTTGTCATCCCCAGCCTTCTCGAGCAACTCATCCAAGGTTGGTCCAAAGAGATATTCCCCTTTGCATGGAATAGCGCATAGCTTGGATCTTGACTGACTGTCACCCGACCAACACTTTAACCATAAGGCTCTACGAGCCGCGTTGGAGAGTCCTGCCGCTCTGGCCGCTATTTTGACTGAATCCACCGAAGCGTCCGACAGGAAGGCAGCAGCATCCTGAATTACTGGGAGCGCACTTAGGATTGAATTTCTGGAAGCGCCTTCTTTAAGTTGCGACTCCAACTGTTCCAGCCAGACCATTAAGGATCTGGCTGTACATGTCGCGGCCACTGCCGGTCTCAAAGATCCGGCTGCCATCTCCCAGGTACCTTTAAGGGAGGTATCTGCCTTCCTATCAAGAGGATCTTTAAGGGTCCCCATGTCCTCAAAAGGTAGTGAGGCTTTCTTCGATGCTTTCGCCACCGCAGCATCTAATTCAGGGGCCTTGTCCCAGGTATCCACAGCCGCATCCTCAAAGGGATACCTGCACTTTAAGGGTATGTGCACACGTCAGGATTGCATCAGGATTTTTCATCCGTATTTGTAGCCAAAACCAGGAGTGGAACAATTAGAGGAAAAGTATAATAGAAACATATGCACCACTTCTGCATTTATCAGCCACTCCTGGTTTTGGCTACAAATACTGATGAAAAATCCTGACGTGTGCACATACCCTAAAGCTGGTGGCAATGAACCCTTTTTCTCCGTTTTTTTTCCACTCCCGGAGAATTAAGTCTTGAATCTTTTCATTCACCGGAAAGGATCTACGTTTCTTGTGGTCCAAGCCGCTGAATATTAACTCTTGACGGGAACGCTGCGTTTTAGGCTCTTCTAAGCCCATCGTACCCCCGACCGATTTAACTAATTTATCAACCCGGTCCAGAGGTAGACAAAATCGGCCAGAGTCCTCTTCTGATGACGAGGAAGAGGGAATCGAGCCATAAGAACCTTCCTCCTTTTCTTCCTCCGAAGAATCAAAGATCACCAGAGCTTTATGCTTTGAACTTCCCGCCTGGGATAGCGACCGCAGGGATTCCCTTACTTCCATACGGATCATCTCCTTTAGATTAGCCGTAGACGCAGATTCTTCCGCTACCTAGGGGAGGACAATAAGGGTGATACCATCTATCTAACCTGATGTCACTCAACCCCTACCACTCCTGTAGACCTCACCGGCTGCTGTATACAGGGGGCGCATAATTTTTTAGGGTAAGAATCTGGTAAAGGGATTCCACAAAGGGCGCACTCCTTATGTTTCGTCTTTGTACTTTTCTTCCCCTAGAATGACAAAGTATAAGGGGCCCGTGTCACTGAGTGAACATTCACGTAGATCACTTACCAGCGTATGCCAAAAAAGGTACCGGAACACGAGGGGGTTCTTTGCCAGTCTATGCTCTAGATCCCTGCTTGGATGAGCTTTTACGGCTGGACTGGTCCCATCTGACATGCTCCTTTTCCACGGGCCTCTGTCGCACTTCACCCAGCAGCTGAGGCTGCTGCTCACCATCACTCTCCATGATGAGGCTGTGGCCAAAAGCAGGGCTCTACCTCCGACACCTGCTTATATCCCCCTGTATTCCGGTCAGCAGGCTGCCTGGTGTCATCCCTATTGGCTCCTTTTGTTCAGGCTGCAGCTGGGAGGTCAGCGGTGGCTTAATGAGAAAACCGGCGTCAGGATCGATGGGCGCCGCCATCTTGGTTAGACTGCGCATGCGCAGCCACCCAGTGACCCAGAAGCGCCCGCTGACTCCGCCCCCAGCGTCACAGCAGCCCAGAAACGCTGAGAGCGGTGCAGGACGCCGGAGACGTACAGCAGCGCTCCGGACAGTGTCCATCTTCTGACGCCGCCACCTCACCACCCCGCTGCACCGCCACATGGACTGAATGGGCGGTTATACTTACCGACGCTTCATGGAGACGAGGAATCCTCCGGACCCTGCTCCCTGCTGCCAAACGCCATCGACGTGCAGTCCAGCCAGGACCACCGTGGCATCTCCAGGGACTCCCACACCGGCCGAGGTAGGAGACCCCCCCCCCCTACCAGAGTCGGCCGGCCTGGGATCTTCTACAAGATTTCATCTGTAGGATCCTGTCCCTCCAGGAACAGGAAACCAACTGATGCATGGGGAGAGGTGCCACCCTTTTGTATCTGTAGGTTTCCTGTTCCTGAAGGGCGGATCCCCTCTCTCGTAGTGCGGTCATGGGAGTCCGAATAAATTAGGGGTCTCTAGTATATACGATAATTTCATTATTCCCTCTTAAACAAGTGATTAGTTCTGTGTTTATCAGTCCTGGTCTCAAAATGCTTTCAATTCTTCCTTCTTTTCGGGATTGTTACTGATTGTGTGGTGACAATTTCAATTAGTAAGATCTCCCATCTTTCTTGGATATTTTTAGTCCTTTAGAACATCCGGGCCATTGGACTTTTCCTACCCTCGTTCGGAGTCTAAGACTAGGTTCACATTGCGTTAGTGGCAGTCCGCTAACACAATGTAACGGGCCGTTAGCGCTGCCATTGACGGCAATGTAACTAACGCATCGCTAACGTATGCCATTTTTGGCATGCGTTAGCGATGTTCCGTTTTCTGACGGACCTCGAACGCTGATCGGGCATCTGCGCTAGCGGGATCGCTAAACGCGATCCCTTTTTGGACATTGCATTAGCGCATTCCGTTAGCAATGTGAACCTAGCCTAATAAAATCTCCCTTTCTGAAGTATAACATTAAAGTCTGAGTCCTCGCTGGTCTTCTCTCGTAATCCAAAATTTGAGGCTAGCATGATCACTTCCTCCTAAATTCCCAGCCACCTTTATTTCCTCAACCATTTCCTCCCTGTTGCTAAGGATTGGGTCCAAGATTGCACATACTCTTGTTCCCTCTTCTAACTTTTAAAAGATAAAGTTGTCAGCAAGAGAAGATAAGAATTTTCTGGATCCGTTACTTTTGCCTAAAAGAAAGCATTAAGCTACTTACTGGTAGCGGCATTTTTCGGAGGCCCATGACAGCACTACGAGAGAGGGGATCCGCCCTTCAGGAACAGGAAACCTACAGATACAAAAGGGCGGCACCTCTCCCCATGCATCAGTTGTATTTCAGAGCCTGAGAGGACTACCGCGGTTAGTAGCACACAAATATACATTATATAGTTTATGTACAAAAATAATCCATCATATTGAACTATATACCACACGTGAGATCTATCTATCTCATTATATACATTATAGGAAGTGCAACCCCCACGTGAATAGGGAGGGAACTAAGGGTGCAGTCATGGGCCTCCGAAAAATGCCGCTACCAGTAAGTAGCTTAATGCTTTATTCGGATTTCCATGACAGCACTACGAGAGAATTACAGAGATGTAAACTACCTTAGGGAGGGACTATAGCCTGTAGCACCCTTAACCCGAAGGTGAGATCAGAAGAGAACCCCAAGTCCAACCTATAGTGCTTGAAAAAGGTGGAAGGGGATGACCACGTAGCTGCCTTACATATCTGGTTGATCGAAACTCCAGATCTTTCAGCCCAGGATGTAGCCATGGCCCGGGTGGAATGTGCCCTCAGATTCTGCGGAGCTGGACCTCCACCTGCAGTATAAGCCAGAGAGATAGCCTCCCTAATCCACTTCGCTAGCGTGTACTTTGAAACTCTAAGACCTTTCCTGGGACCTTGGAAGGATAGAAACAACGCATACTCTCTCTTCCAAGCATCAGTGACTGATATATATTCTAATAGACATCTCCTAACATCTAATGTATGGAGTAACTCCTCTTTGGAATTAGAAGGATTAGGGAGAAATGACGGTAACACTATCTCCTGAGATCTGTGAAAATCTGAGGCCACTTTTGGTAAATAAGCTGGATCTGGTCTGAGGACTACTCTGTCCTGTAGAAATTCTGTATAAGGGGACAGCCTAGAAAGAGCCTGTATGTCTCCTACCCTACGAGCAGATGTAATTGCCACCAAAAACGCTGTTTTGAGGGATAGTAATTTAAGTGAGGCTGAATGTCAGGGCTCAAATGGTTCCTTAGTCAAGGCTGAAAGGACTAGATTGAGATCCCAAGGCATTGACCTATTCCTGTGTATAGGTCTGGATCTACTAGCTGCTTTGATAAACCTTGATACCCAGTAGTTACCCGCAATGTTACAAGAAAATAGAGCCCCCAGGGCTGAGACTTGTACTTTTAGAGTACTTGTGGATAGATTTAGCTCTAGCCCCCTCTGCAGGAATTCTAGAATCTGGTTGATTGATATACCCTCTTCAATATTAAAATTTGAAGAGGCCAGAAACTTCCTCCAAGTTCTAGAGTAGATCTTAGTTGTTATGTTTTTCCTACTCTTCATAAGGGTATCAATTAGATTTGGAGAAAAACCTCCGTTTTTCAACAACGACCTCTCAAAAACCATGCCGTCAAATGGAGACCCTTCACTTGTGGATGGTTGATCGGACCTTGATGAAGTAAGTCCGGAATGTCCGGCAGTACCCAGGGGTCTTCCACGGACATGGTCCTGAGCCAGGAAAACCAAGCTCTTCTGGGCCAAAACGGAGCGATCAGTATGACTCTCGCTTGATCCTCCCTTATCTTCCTGACCAATAGATTGAGCGGGGGGGAACGCATATGCCAATCGGAAATCCCATCTGATCAGGAAGGCATCCACTGCCAGTGGATATTCCCTGGGATTTAAGGAACAGAAATTTATCGTCTTTCTGTTGTGCTTGGTGGCAAATAAGTCCACTTCTGGATGACCCCACATGCGGACAATCCGGTTGAAGATTTTTGAGTTCAGAGACCATTTTCCTTGTTTTAAGGTGCTTTGAAGAAAAGTCTGCTCTTATATTGTCTCTCCCTCTTATGTGAACTGCGGATAAAGATAGAAAATGGTTTTCTGCTGTCTAGAGCAGGCGATCCGCTACTTCCATCAGGGACTTGGAGCGTGTTCCACCCTGGTGCTTCACATATGCCACCTGGTTGTCGGAGAGGATTTTGACATGGTGACCCTGTAGATATACGAGGAGTTCTTTAATTGAGAATTCAATTGCCATTAACTCCCTCTGATTGGAAGAGGCTGATGTTTGGGGATCCCATAAACCCTGGACTACTACGTCACCCATGTGTGCCCCCCACCCCGTGGGGCTGGCGTCCGTCGTAATTACCCGAGTCACTTGAGTCACCCAGGGAACTCCTGCTGACAGATTGTCTTCCTTCAGCCACCATCTAAGAGATGTCAGAACCTCTGGACTCAATGTCAACTGACCCTGCAAGGAACCTTGTAAGACTATCATAATTCAGTACGTCAAACTGTAAAGGTCTGGAGTGGAACTGTGCCCAACGGACGGCCGGAATACAGGAAGTTAGGGAACCTAACAAAGACATAGCCTGTCTAAGAGTCATGGTTGGTTTATTAATTGCTTTTAATACCGGTTGTTGGATATGGAGCAGTTTATCAGGTGGAAGACAGCATTGTTGGGACTCGGAATCTAACAGCAGCCCTAGAAATCTCTGGGTTTTTAGGGGTTGTAATCGGGATTTTTCATAGTTTATAATCCAGCCCAGATGCTCTAGTTTAGACATAGCTGTTTTTACCTGAGCAAGGCAATGGTCTGCTGAGTTTCCAACTATCAGGAAATCATCCAGATAAGGGATTATGAGGATATCAAATTCACGTAAGTGCGCCATGACCTCCGCAACAACTTTAGTGAATACTCGGGGAGACGTTGAGAGGCCGAAGGGAAGGGCTCTAAATTGAAAATGTCGAACAATACTCCCCATAGACACTGCCACACGTAGAAACCTCTGAAAGTTCTCATGGATAGGACATGATAATACGCATCTTTTAAGTCCACAACTACCATGAAGCAGTGTTTGAACAACATTTTTATTGCAGAGCTGATTGACTCCATTTTAAATGTGGCCTTAACCAGGTATTCATTAAGGGATTTAAGGTTAATAATAGTCCTAAATGACCTGTCCGGGTTTTGAATCAGAAATAGGAGAGTAGAATCCACTCCCTCTTTCTGACTCTGGGACCTCAATCAGCACGTTTTTAAGGCATAAACTCACAACTTCTGCCTCTAAAGCCGTCTGTTCAATAATGGAGGAACGTAAGGGGGTTAGCATAAACTTATCCCGAGGCCAGTGAATAAATTCCAATTTCAGGCCTTCTGAAATAATACCTCGGACCCAGTCACTATTTGAGATGTTAGTCCATGCGGAAAAGAAGGCTGACAATCTCCCTCCCACAGGGATTGCTAGTCATTGGTCCGATTTCTTACGTTCTTTTGAGGAACGGCGGAACATGTAACCCATACCTCTCCTGCGTCTATCCTCCCATCTAAAATTCTCTCTAGAGGGCGAGGATGCGCGCTTCCTTCCGCGACCAATCTCCTCCTGTTGAATGGACGCCGATAAGAGGCTGATGACAAACTAGGGAGTTTTTTCTTGTCATCTCCAGCCTTTTCAAGCAGCTCATCCAAGGTTGGCCCAAAGAGATATTCCCCTTTGCATGGAATAGCGCATAATTTGGACCTTGATTGAATGTCACCCGACCAACACTTCAACCACAGGGCTCTACGAGCTGCGTTGGAGAGTCCTGCTGCTCTGGCCGCCATTCTGACCGAATCGACCGACGCGTCCGACAGGAAAGCCGCAGCATCTTGAATCACCGGAAGCGCACTTAGAATAGAACTTCTGGAAGCGCCTTCTTTAAGCTGGGATTCCAACTGTTCCAGCCAGACCATTAGGGATCTGGCTGTACAAGTCGCAGCCACTGCCGGTCTCAAGGATCCGGCTGCCATCTTCAAAGTACCTTTTAAGGAAGGTATCCGCCTTCCTGTCAAGAGGGTCTTTAAGGGATCCCATGTCCTCGAAAGGTAATGCGGCTCTTTTTGATGTCTTTGCCACCGCGGCATCTAATTTAGGGGCCTTGTCCCAGGTATCCACAGTCGTATCCTCAAAGGGATACCTGCGTTTTAAAGCTGGTGGTAATGAGCCTTTCTTCTCCGGTTTCTTCCATTCTCGGAGAATCAGGTCTTGAATTTTATCATTCACCGGGAAGGATCTACGCTTGTGTTCCAAGCCACTGAACCTTAGCTGCTGACGGGAAAGCTGAGTCTTAGGTTCTTCTAGGCCCATCGTACCTCTGACCGACTTAACTAATTTATCCACCCGGTCCAGAGGCAGACAGAATCGGCCAGATATCCTCTTCTGATGACGAGGAAGAGAGATTTGAGCCATAAGAACCTTCCTCTGACGAATCAGAGATCACCGAGGCTCTCTGTTTTGAACTTCCCGCCTGGGACATAGACCGCAGGGATTCCCTTACTTCTGTACGGATCATCTCACGTAGATTAGCCGTAGAAGCAGATTCTTCCGCTACCTAGGGGAGGACAATAAGGGTGATACCATCTATCTAGCCTGATGTCGCTCAACCCCTCCACTCCTGTAGACCTCACCGTCTGTTGTATACAGGAGGCGCATAATTTTTTAGTATAAGAATCTGGTAACGGGACTTCACACAGGGCACACTCCTTATGTTTCGACTTTGCACTTTTCTTCCCCTAGAATGACAAAGTATAAGGGGCCCGCGTCACTGAGTGAGCATTCACGTAGATCACTTACCAGTGTACGCCAAAAAAGGTACCGGAACACGAGGGGGTTCTTTGCCAGTCGATGCTCTAGATCCCTGCTTGGACGAGCTTTTACGGCTGGACTGGTCACTCCTGGCATGCTCCTTCTCCGTGGGCTTTTGTCACACCTCCTCCGACAGCTGAAGCTGCCGCTCACCATCACTCTCCATGATGTGGATGTGACCAAAGGCAGAGCTCTAAATCCAGCTCCTGCTTAAATCCCCCTCAGATCCGGTCAGCAGGCTGCCTGGCGCCACTCTCATTGGTTCCTGCTGATGAGGCTACAGCTGGGGGGTCAGCGCAGTGTGTGAGGAGTCCGGCGTTCAGGATCGATGGGCGCCGCCATCTTGGATGAACTGCGCATGCGCAGTTTCCCAGTGACCCGGAAGCGCCTGCTGACTCCGCCCCCTCGACGTCACGGCACCCGGAAACGCTCCAGCTAACGCTGAGAGCGATGCAGGACGCCGAAGAGCACTCAGCAGCGCTCCGGATAGCGTTCCCCTCCTGGCACCGCTACCTCACCACCGCGCTGCACCACCACATGGACCAAAGGAGCGCTATACTTACCGGCGCTGAAGGAGATCAGGAATCCTCCGGACTCTGCTCCCTGCTGTCTACGTCACTGACGTGCAGTCCAGCCAGGACCACCGTGACGTCTTCCAGGGGCTTCCGCACCGGCCGAGGTATGAGACCCCCCCGCTACCTGAATCGACCGGCCGGCCTGGGATCCTTTCCTACGAGATTCATCTGTAGGATCCTGTCCCTTCAGGAACAGGAAACCAACTGATGCATGGGGAGAGGTGCCGCCCTTTTGTATCTGTAGGTTTCCTGTTCCTGAAGGGCGGATCCCCTCTCTCGTAGTGCTGTCATTGGAATCCGAATAAATTCCCAATAAATACCTGAATAGTTAAAATCTCCCATGATCATTATGTTGTACTGTTTTGAGAGCAGAACCATCTGATGTAAAAAAAAAAAAAAGTTCGTCCATATCTTGAGTCTGTCCAGGTGGCCTATAGTAAACACCTACAGTAATGTCCTTGTTTTCTTAACCAGTTTATACAGAGCTACCAGTCTCTAAAGCTTGGATCTCTGCAAATATACAATTTCCCCCAACATACAATGCAACACCTCCTCCCAATAAATAAGTTGTAGCCTTCAAGGTTTGTATTCCAAACAAGTATCATCCTACCAAGTTTCAGTGTTGACTGCGGAGGACGAGCCCCACTAATCGGCATGGTATGATGTCATAGACGAGGCAGTGGCAGGGGTACAGATGACGCAGGATTTGGGGCGCAGTTCATAGTTTATTAGAAATGGACACAAGTTACCAGGACACGGGGTGAGGAAGGCGCAGGGACCCATCACCACATCGTGTGCAAACATCGCCAGTCTAGCTACGTGGAGCCTATGCGCTTTTACATATGTGCAAAGAAAGGGTTAAAGCAGAAAATCACTGGTCCAGTCACAACCAGCTCCAAAGCACAGAACCTTCCTATTTTTACAGATGCGGTCAGCAGAACCGGTGCCGCCCCTCCCCCACACCTCATTAAATAGCATCAATAACGAACACACATTCGCACAACAGCCCACCTTATGTACAAGAGGAGAATGAGGCCAAGAAATTGAGGGCACAGCCATGGAGGAGACCAAGGAGCAAGCTGCGCTTCCATCCATATAAATATTCAGATCATCACTATGAGAAAGGATGACGCGTCCAGGCTACTGCCAGAGAGCTGGAGATTGAGGAGCAAAACAGGCCCAGGAATGGATGCACGTGACATCCACTAATGAGTGAGGCCTGCTCCAGGGCCGGGTGAGAGCGTAGAGGCTACTTAGGCTACGTTCACATTTGCGTTGTGCGGTGCTGTGTCAGCGACGCAACGCACAACGCAAACCAAAACGCATTGTTTTGTGACGCATGCGTCCTTTTTTGGCATGATTTTGGACGCAAAAAAAATGCAACTTGCCAAAAAGACGCATGCGTCTCAAAACGCAATGCAACGCATGTCCATGCACCCCCATGTTAAATATATGGGCGCATGACGCATGCATCGCCGCGGCTGCACCCGACGCAGCCCGGCAGAACGCAAATGTGAACGTAGCCTTAGGGCCCTCTCTCGGGATGCAGAGGGTTGCGGGGACTAGACCTCAACCCTAAGCAGATGACACTATGCAGGGCCCTCAGGCCATTGCCAGGGGTAAGCAATAGTGCAGGGGCCAGACCCAGCACTGGGGTAAACAAGAAAGCATTTACTCCAGAGTAAAAGGCAAGACCCCTTCCATCGAGGGCAGACCCCAGGCATAGGCTTCTTCAGAAGAGGTATCAGTGCATCTTCACACCTTCTCCGGGGGTGGGCAGTACTGCAGCAGATGGCACAAGGCCAGCTCTGGTGACCATAGTCCACAGACATCGGACATGCTACATGATAAGGGCCAGCACAGACAGATTTCATGTTTATCCTCCTCCGTAAAATTAAACCGGTGGAGCTGAAATATAAACTTCATTTGTCATTATGAAAAGACTAAACATAAGAGTCCGTCCTGGAAGCCACGAGGAGTAGAAAGAAAAATGTGTATAAAAAAATAAAAAATACATGTAAGTATTGCCCCCTGGGGTGGGGGGGCAGCAGAGGGGGCTATTGCTGTGCAGGGCGCCCTGGAAGCGCAGCTCGTCCTCACAGACGCTGCTTTTTGCTCTGTTTCAGGGCCCCTGACATGTAATCGTTCTCTAGCCCAGGCTCGCTGCCGTTGCTCTCGCTGAAGCCATTGCTCTGCTGCATACAGATGTCCTCCACCGGCTCCTCGCTCATCATGCTGGGGGACTCTGTGCTCTCCAGCTTGTCCTGCAGCTCCCGCAGCTTGGACACGGCCCGGTCAATGGTGGAGATGCTGATCAGGTTGAAGTCATGCATGCTCACCAGGTGCAGCATGAAGTTTCGGCACAGGCTTTTCTTGATTACTTTGGGTCCATAGTTCTCCACAAATAACATACAAGCGTGATTCATCTGATTGTCGGCAATGAACCTGCGGGGAAACAGCAACCATTAGTGTCCTGGACTACAACGCCTACCCTCTGCGAGGCAGGCACCACTGATCGGCTGCACCACTGCTCCCGGTCCAGGGACTGGGATTAGCTGCAGCGAGAATGGCATTATATGTGCCATATCCTGCCAGGATGACAGCGTACTGCCCAACGCTCATGGTAGGTACGTGCAGATACAATATCTTCAGTGTCACACATTGTCCGTACCTCCCACCAGATGGGTGAAGTTCTATGCCCTCAGCAGCCCCCCATGACCATAACTCACCCGTGCTTCATCACATGCAGATTCCACATCTTCATCACTTCTTTCTCCCCTTCGTTAACATCTGAGAATTCTTCGATTTGCTGCATGAGAAGACACAAAGGCATGAGAAGACAAGGGGAAGCGACCACTTGAGGCGCACCACCATTCCCCCAGGCACTCACCGTGATGGTCTTCTCTCTCAGCCACTCAGGGTCCTTCTCGTCCTCACTGTCCACCTCCATCTCCTGGGGTCTTAGGGGCAGACAGGTGTCACTGTGGAAGTACAGGCGGTTGTGGCCGCTGCTGTAGGTCCGCTGCTGCTCCACCTCTCCGTCCTCAGACTCGTAGAACTCGGACATGCCACCTTTTGTGCGTTTTGGCCTTGTCAAAGTTAAAAATGTAGACTTAAAACCTGATTGACCAGGACACGGACCTCTGTTGTAGGGCACCCACCCAGAGGAAACACATTTATCACCTGCACACGAGGATGTGCGTTATTGGCGTCCTTTTCACGGGTCCGTTTCGACTGAATGCAAATCCTGGCTGACGGTGAATGTCCTGTGGGTTCCCGGCGTAGGAGCCGTCATAGCACTCATTGATTGACACATCGATTCGAGCCCCTTTTGGATGATACTAGGAGGAGCACAGGAGATGCTGAACGTCCACGAGAGCCCATCCCCACCCTCTTCACACACTGCCCCCAGGATATTGGATGTCTCCTTACCACGTAGTTGAAGATGAAGCGGCTGTGGCAGAGCTTCAGGTGCTTCAGGAGACTGTAGAGCTTGCGGCAGTTCAGCGTGCACCACGGGCAGTGCAGGTCATCCCGCGCCTCCGTCTGTTGCCGTGTGTTATTATTGTACAGGAACTGTGGAGAGAGCGGTGACTAAGGGGGACATACCAGCCTCCCCCACCAGAGATGGGGACATACCAGCCTGCCCCCACCAGAGACGGGGACTATGGGGACATATCGGCCTGCCTCCCAGAGACGGGGACGTACCGGCCTGCCCTCCAGAGACGGGGACTAAGGGGGACGTTCCGGCCTGCCCTCCAGAGACTGGGACTAAGGGGGACGTACCGGCCTGCCCTCGAGAGACGGGGACTAAGGGGGACGTACCGGCCTGCCCTCCAGAGACGGGGACTAAGGGGGACGTACCGGCCTGCCCTCCAGAGACGGGGACTAAGGGGGACGTACCGGCCTGCCCTCCAGAGACGGGGACTAAGGGGGACGTACCGGCCTGCGCCCTAGACACTGGGACGTACCAGCCTGCCCCCTAGAGATGGTGACGTACCAGCCTGCCGCCCAGAGACTGGGAACAAGGGGACGAACGGGTCTTCCCCAGAGACGGGAACTAAGGGGGATGTACCAGCCTGCCCCCCAGAGACGGGAACTAAGGGGGGGGGGGGGGGGGGGGGGGGGGAGTAGAATGTACCAGGCTGCCCCCAGAGACGGGACTAAGGGGGACGTACCAGCCTGCCTCCAGAAGAAGGGAACTAAGGGGGGGGGGGGGGGCCCGGGGTGGATGTACCAGCCTGCCCCCCAGAGACGGGACTAAGGGGGATGTACCAGCCACCCCCCCCAGAGAAGGGAACTAAGGGGGGGGGGGGGGGATGTACCAGCCTGCCCCCCCAGAGACGGGACTGAGGGGGATGTACCAGCTTCCCCCCCAGAGAAGGGAACTAAGGGGGATGTAGCAGCTTGCCCCCCAGAGACGGGACTAAGGGGGACGTACCGGCCTCCCCCACCAGACACGGGGACGTATCAGCTTGTCCCCCAGAAACGGGGACTAAGGGGGACGTACCAGCCTGCCCCCCAGAGACGGGGACTAAGGAGCACGTAAAGTCTCCCCCCTAGAGACGGTGACGTACCAGCTTGCCACCCAGAGACGGGACTAAGGGGGGCATACCGGCTTGCCCCCCAGAGATGGGGACGTACCGGCCTGCCCCCCAGAGATGGGGACGTACCGGCCTGTCTCATAGAGACAGGGACTATGGGGACTTATCGGCCTGCCTCATAGAGACTGGGACTATGGGGACGTACCTGCCTGCCCCCCAGAGACAGAGACGAACGGGCCTCCCCCAGCGACAGGGACTAAGGAGATGTACAGAACCTCTGTAACCAGACACATGAACTAAGAAACTGTGCAATGGCGCTCCCGCTCCCCCCCCCCCCCCCCCCCCCTTTGAGACTAGGACTGACTGAAGAGCTTGTACGGACCCCCCAGGTTGCAGCCTGCGGTACCAAGTGCCTGTGTACCTGATAGAAGATGCGCAGCTTCTGCTTTGCATCGGCCGGAGGCTCCTTCTCCCGCTTTGCCTGCACGTCTGGGGGCAGCGTCTCCTTCACAGCTATAACACAAGGAAGGATCAGGGGCACCTGAGATACTGCATATTGTGAGACCCCCTGCTCCCAGGACAATAAGTCTTACTAGAAATAGTCCCATTAAAAATGGTGAAATAAAGCTAAACATAGCACAGGCCATTGTCCGAGCCCTCGGAAGGAGGGGGAACAGCCATCCCGGCCTTTAATACCTCACTCATTAACCCTAAATCACAACCAGAGGAACACAATACAAGACCCCAGGATCGACATCTGAAGGGCCTACCAACACTACATACTGAATCAAGACAGGATTGTCCCAGTATCCCACCGAGGGTCCCAGTATCCACTCAGAGGAGAATCAGGGCCCCTACCGAGAGTGGGAGACTGCGGTAACACAGACGAAGAACACTGCCATGCCCACCCCTAACCAAGGGAGACCACAGCCACACACAAACACACATGGACGAAGACCGCGGCCATGCCCCCCAAACTGAAGACGACCGGGGCAACACACAAACATGAAGACCACGGCCATGCCAGACCCAAACCGAGGTAGACTGCATGCCACACACAGACAGATGGACGAACACCGCGGCCATGCCCCCCAAACTGAAGACCGGGACAACACACAAACATGAAAACCACAGCCATGCCCACCCCTAACCAAGGGAGACCGCGGCCACACACAAACACACATGGACGAAGACCGCGGCCATGCCCCCAAACTGAAGACCGGGGCAACACACAAACATAATGACCACGGCCATGCCAGACCCAAACCAAGGGAGACTGCAGGCCACACACATGGACAAACACCACGGCCATGGCCCCCAAATTGAGGAAGACCGTGGCAACACACAGAAGCGAGACCACAGCCATACCCCACCAAACCAAGGGAGACAGCAGCAACTCACAAACACACATGGGCAAAGACCGCAGCCATGCCCTTCTAATCTGAAGAAGACCGCAGCAACATACACACAAACGAAAACTGCAGCTATGCCCCCCAAACAGAGGAAGACCGTGGCAACACATGGACGAAGACCACAGACATGCGACCCCACCACCTCGAAACCGAGAGAGACCCACGGCAACGCAGAAACACACACATGGTCGAATACAAAGACCATACCCCTATACACAGAGAGACATTTGCAGGCCCGGGAGTCAAGGGAGGTTCCCAAGCGATTCACTCCCACCACAGCCTCTCAATGATGCAACGACCGACGCTCCCCCCAATCATGCAGGGATTGTAGCACTCGGCCCCATCCCTCCACTCACCTACAGTCTGCGAGAGCTTCACAGACACAGATTTGGGCTCCTGGAGGGTGCTGTCAGAGTTACGGGTGGCCAGCGGCTTAGCGATGGGTGCTGTGGATTTATCTGTGGAGTCACTCGACCATCGGAGGGTGAACTGTAGGGTGGGACCCTGGGAGAAGGTCTCGAAAGGAGGCAGCCTCTAAAGAGACGAGCAGTCAAGACCGCAGCAGCTTATCGCCCTACTATTACTACCACACCGTCAATGCAGAGCCCCAGCACCTGCCTACTCCCACAATCAGTACAGCACCATCCGTGCCTACCTTCCCATCTAGAATAGTTTCCCACGTGGCCCTCTTCTTGCTGACAGGGCAATCCTCCATCTCCTGCATGGCCACCTCGTACTCCCCATCCAACAACTGAAGACGCCTGCAAAGAGGAGAGTCAGACACCGAGCAGGCAGCAGCTGACAACGGGACGAAGAGCTGGGACACCTAGCAGGCGGCGGCCGGCAACGGGGCAAAGAGCTGAGGCACCGAGCAGGCGGCGGCCAGCAACAGGGCAAAGAGCTCTGACACCGAGCAGGCGGCGGCCGACAACGGGACAAGACTGGGACACCAAGCAGGCGGCGGCCGGCAATGGGGCAAAGAGCAGGGACACCGAGCAGGCGGCCAGCAACAGGGCAAAGAGCTCTGACACCGAGCAGGCGGCGGCAGACAATGGTTGCGAAGGGCGAGGACACCAAGCTCACCCCACACAGACCAACAATGGGGAGGACCCAGGACACCCCAGACATCACCTGTTCTTATCAAATACTGTCATCTGTGCCACAAATGTCTTCTCCTCATCTCTAGTGGACGAGTTTCTTTTACGTCTGGTCAGGAGATCATCTGTGACCTCTGCCGGGAGAAGTAGCATTATATCAGTCCAGTACAGAGAACAGCAGTACAGAAGTGAAGCTCAGAGTAGAATACAGGATGTAACTCAGGATCAGTAATGTAATGTATGTACACTGACTGCACCAGCAGAATAGTGAGTGCAGCTCTGGAGTATAATACAGGATGTAACTCAGGATCAGTAATGTATGTACACAGTGTACCAGCAGAATAGTGAGTGCAGCTCTGGAGTATAATACAGGATATAACTCAGGATCAGTAATGTATGTACACAGTGACTGCACCAGCAGAATAGTGAGTGCAGCTCTGGGGTATAATACAGGATATAACTCAGGATCAGTAATGTATGTACACAGTGACTGCACCAGCAGAAGAGTGCGTGCAGCTCTGGAGTATAATACAGGATATAACTCAGGATCAGTAATGTATGTAAACAGTGACTGCACCAGCAGAATAGTGAGTGCAGCTCTGGGGTATAATACACGATGTAAGTAAGGATCAGTAATGTAAGTAAGGATCAGTAATGTAATGTATGTACACAGTGACTGCACCAGCAGAATAGTGAGTGCAGCTCTGGGGTATAATACAGGATATAACTCAGGAACAGTAATGTATGTACACAGTGACTGCACCAGCAGAATAGGGAGTGCAGTTCTGGGGTATAATACAGGATGTAACTCAGGATCAGTAATGTAATGTATGTACACAGTGACTGCACCAGCAGAATAGTGAGTGCAGCTCTGGGGTATAATTCAGGAGGTAAGTCAGGATCAGTAATGTATGTACACAGTGACTACACCAGCAGAATAGTGAGTGCAGCTCTGGAGTATAATACAGGATGTAACTCAGGATCAGTAATGTAATGTATGTACACAGTGACTGCACCAGCAGAATAGCGAGTGCAGCTCTGGAGTATAATACAGGATGTAACTCAGGATCAGTAATGTAATGTATGTACACAGTGACTGCACCAGCAGAATAGTGAGTGCAGCTCTGGGGTATAATACAGGAGGTAACTCAGGATCAGTAATGTAATGTATGTACACAGTGACTGCACCAGCAGAATAGTGAGCGCAGCTCTGGGGTATAATACAGGAGGTAACTTAGGATCAGTAATGTAATGTATGTACACAGTGACTGCACCAGCAGAATAGTGAGTGCAGCTCTGGGGTATAATACAGGATGTAACTCAGGATCAGTAATGTATGTACACAGTGACTGCACCAGCAGAATAGTGAGTGCAGCTCTGGGGTATAATACAGGAGGTAACTCAGGATCAGTAATGTAATGTATGTAGACAGTGACTGCACCAGCAGAATAGTGAGTGCAGCTCTGGGGTATAATACAGGAGGTAACTCAGGATCAGTAATAAGCAGAATAGTGAGCACAGCTGTGAAGCACAATGCTGAATTCTCTATACAGATGTGCCTTGTTGGTAGTAATGAGGGTGCGTTTCTACAGATATTGAACACACCAATGTTTTCATTGGTCTCCCCATTGGTCAAGCCATTGAAGTCGCGGTGTCCAGGTCGGGTGACGCGGAAGAGCAGGGAGTAAGACTTGACCATGTGGCTATTGCTTGGCTCAAACTCGTTGCTGGACACGGCCAGGGATGGGAAGCTGCAGATTTTGGAGTGGCTGAGGTCAGGGTTCAGAGGCACCTGCTTCTTGCCGGTGGGGACCTGCCTTATGGGACAGCTGACATCCTGAAGTAGACAAGAAAACACAAAGTTCCTCACATGTCAGCAGCAGAGCATCGCTCCTACACTGCAGAAAGGCAGCAAAGAGTAAATGCTACGAAGAACCTCATCCTAACAAGTGTGTGAGGGGGAAGAACACCATTTGTGGCCATGAAGCATTCTGCGTCCTCACCAGATTTCCACAAGCCTCGCTTTCTATGCAACTTGCACTCCACTGCTAGTGCGAGAAATCTGTGTAGCCTGTCTCTTCTGCCAGCAGACCGCTCAGAACAGAGGAGTGACTGCTCATCATCTACTAGGAGCTGCAGCATGGAGGGCACTAGACGGCAGAGCTGAAAGCAGTGCGCTCTGTAAGGCCATGTTCACATGTTGCGTCGGGTCCCTGCGGGTTTTCCCGCAGCGGATTTGATAAATCTGCAGGGCAAACCCACTGCGGTTATCCCTGCAGATTTATCACGTTTTGTCCTGTGGGTTCCGCTGTGGGATTTTACTCCTACTATTGATGCTGAATATGCAGCATCAATAGTAATGTTAATAAAATAATGTTATACTCACCCTCTGACGTCCCGATCTCCTCGACGCTGCACCCGGCGGTCCTGTTCCAAAGATGCCGTGCGAGAAGGACCTTCGTGACGTCACTGTCATGTGACCACGACGTCACCGCAGGTCCTGGTCGCATAGCAAACCTGAGACCGGACGGCCGTGTGCAGCGCTGAGAGGTGAGTATAGCATTATTTTTTATTTTAATTCTTTTTTTTTTACACAAATATGGTTCCCGGGGCCTGGAGGAGAGTCTCCTCTCCTCCACCCCGGGTACCACCCGCACATTATCCGCTTACTTCCCGCATGGTGGGCACAGCCCCATGCGGGAATTAAGCGGATCAATGCATTTCTATGGGTGCAGAATCGCTGCGATTCTGCACAAAGAAGTGACATGCTGCGGGTTATAAACCGCTGCGTTTCTGCGCGGTTTTTCCCGCAGCATGTGCACAGCGGTTTGCGGTTTCCATAGGGTATACAGGTTACTGTAAACGCAATGGAAACTGCTGCGGACCCGCAGCATCAAAATCGCCGCGGTTCCGCGGTAAAAACCGCAACGTGTGCACATATCCTTACACAGCTCCGCAGGACGGTTTAGTCTTCATCGTCCCTGCTGCTCCCTCCACCACACCTCTCTGGAGGATGATTAGGACATCTGCAGTCAGTCCGATCCAAGCAAGAACGGAAGCGACGGGAGCCTCGGCGACCACCAGCGGCTGGGGAGCCTCGGCGACCACCAGCGGCGGGGGAGCCTCGGCGACCACCAGCGGCGGGGGAGCCTCGGCGACCACCAGCGGCGGGGGAGCCTCGGCGACCACCAGCGGCGGGGGAGCCTCGGCAACCACCAGCGGCGGGGGAGCCTCGGCAACCACCAGCGGCGGGGGAGCCTCGGCGACCACCAGCGGCGGGGGAGCCTCGGCGACCACCAACGGCGGGGACAGGAGGAGGGTCGGCAATCGGCCCGGTGGGCAGGGGACCAAGATTACCTGCGGTGACAGGCCGGGCGGGAGGGGACCAATGAAGGATCGCTTACCTTACGCTTCTTGTGGCACACCTTCACAAGCAGGACCTCCAGGGTTACAGAGTTTTGATCATTCTCAGAGTTTAGAGATGGCTTATCTGAGGGAGATACAGTAGCAGTCAGCTGCAGGCTATGGGGTGCCACAAGTCCCACCAACCCCACACTTACCAATTTTATGGAAGAAGCCGGTGAACGTGAGCTGCAGGTGAGCAGAGAGACTGGAGGGGAAAGAACAAGGTATCAGGACAGGACCATAGCACAAGCCAGAAAGCCCAGCGATTGTATCATCAGTCGGCAGCTCACCTGTCCGTCTCGTGCTCGCCCCGCATTTTCTCCACCTTTGACAGCAGATCATTTACTTTAAAGGTTTTCCTGAAAGAGAAAAAAGACAAATGATCAGACGGGTGACATTCAGAGGGCGAGCACAGGATCTACCCCGGTGGTTAGGGAGTGAAGGAGCGTAATGTGTATGACAGGGGAGCAGACGGGTCTGGAGCTCGGGGGGATTATGTGACATAGGAGAAATGCACCCGGGCCGCACTCATGTAACCGGAGAGCGACAACAAGCCGCGTGCCTTACCTTCTGGCGTTTGATCGGGAGTTACGGTGAGACATATAGGTGAGCGTCCGATGCAGAAAGATAGGCTGCGGGAAAAGGACAAGAAGAAGCATAAAATTACTGCGGGACAGAAGTCAAAATGCTGCCGCCAATAGAGGAGACTCAGCCATTGCTACATATATACGGCGCCCCCTATAGAGACACCGCCATCGCTACATATACGGCGCCCCCTATTGAGATACCGTCATTGCTACATATACGGCGTCCCCTATAGAGACCACCGTAATATGTACATAGAACCCCCATAGAGGAGCCACCGCCATCACTACATATACGGTGCCCCCTATAGAGGAGACACCGCCATCGCTACATATTCAGCACCCCTATAGAGGAGACACCGTTACATATTCAGCGCCCCCCTATAGAGGAGACACCGCCATCACTACATATACAGCGCCCCTATAGAGGAGAAACTGCCATCACTACATATACGGTGCCCCCTATAGAGGAGACACCGCCATCGCTACATATATGGTGCCCCCTATAGAGGAGACACCGCTACATATTCAGCGCCCCCCTATAGAGACACCGCCATCACTACATATTCAGCGCCCCCTATAGAGACACCGCCATCACTACATATACGGTGCCCCCTATAGAGACACCGCCATCGCTACATATTCAGCGCCCCTATAGACACCGCTACATATTCAGCGCCCCCCCCCCCTATAGAGGAGAAACCGCCATCACTACATATACGGTGCCCCCTATAGAGGAGACACCGCCATCGCTACATATACGGTGCCCCCTATAGAGGAGACACCGCCGTCGCTACATATATGGTGCCCCCTATAGAGACACCGCTACATATTCAGCGCCCCCTATAGAGGAGACACTGCCATCACTACATATTCAGCGCCCCCTATAGAGGAGACACCGCCATCACTACATATTCAGCGCCCCCTATAGAGGAGACACCGCCATCACTACATATTCAGCGCCCCCTATAGAGGAGACATAGTCATCACTACATATTCAGCGCCCCCTATAGAGGAGACACCGCCATCACTACATATTCAGCGCCCCTATAGAGGAGACACCGCCATCACTACATATTCAGCGCCCCCTATAGAGGAGACACCGCCATCACTACATATTCAGCGCCCCTATAGAGGAGACACCGCCATCACTACATATTCAGCGCCCCTATAGAGGAGACACCGCCATCACTACATATTCAGCGCCCCTATAGAGGAGACACCGCCATAACTACATATTCAGCGCCCCCTATAGAGGAGACACCGCCATCACTACATATACGGTGCCGCCTATAGAGACACCGCCATCGCTACATATTCAGCGCCCCTATAGAGGAGACACCGCTACATATTCAGCGCCCCCCTATAGAGGAGACACTGCCATCACTACATATACAGCTCCCCTATAGAAGAGACACCGCCATCACTACATATACAGCGCCCCTATAGAGGAGAAACCGCCATCACTACATATACGGTGCCCCCTATAGAGGAGACACCGCCATCGCTACATATATGGTGCCCCCTATAGAGGAGACACCGCCATCACTACATATTCAGCGCCCCTATAGAGGAGACACCGCCATAACTACATATTTAGCGCCCCCTATGGAGGAGACACCGCCATCACTACATATACGGTGCCCCTATAGAGGAGACACCGCCATCGCTACATATTCAGCGCCCCTATAGAGGAGACACCGCTACATATTCAGCGCCCCCCTATAGAGGAGACACCGCCATCACTACATATACAGCGCCCCTATAGAGGAGAAACCGCCATCACTACATATACGGTGCCCCCTATAGAGGAGACACCGCCATCGCTACATATATGGTGCCCCCTATAGAGGAGACACCGCTACATATTCAGCGCCCCCCTATAGAGGAGACACCGCCATCGCTACATATACGGCACCCTCTATAGAGACACCGTCCTCGCTACATATACGGCGCCCCCTATAGAGGAGACACCGCCATCGCTACATATACGGCGCCCCCTATAGAGGAGACACCGCCATCGCTACATATACGGCGCCCCCTATAGAGACACCGTCCTCGCTACATATACGGCGCCCCCTATAAAGGAGACACCGCCATCGCTAAATATGCGGCGCCCCCTATAGAGACACCGTCCTCGCTACATATACGGCGCCCCCTATAGAGGAGACACCGCCATCTCTACATATACGGCGCCCCCTATAGAGGAGACACAGTCATCGCTACATATACGGCGCCCCCTATAAAGGAGACACCGCCATCGCTACATATACGGCGCCCCCTATAGAGGAGACACAGTCATCGCTACATATACGGCGCCCCCTATAAAGGAGACACCGCCATCGCTACATATACGGCACCCCCTATAGAGGAGACACCACCATCACTACATATACGGCGTCCCCTATAGAGGAGACACCTCCATCACTACATATACGGCGTCCCCTATAGAGACATTGCCATGGGTACATATAATATGCCCCTATAGAGGAGACGCCACCATCACTACATATACGGCGCTCCCTATAGAGGAGACACCGCCATTGCTACATATACGGCGCCCCTATAGAGGAGAAACCGCCATCACTACATATACGGCGCCCCTATAGAGGAGACACCGCCCCCTATAGAGGAGATACCACCATCACTACATATACGGCGCTCCTATAGAGCCACCGTCATCGCTACATATATGGCACCCCCTATAGAGACACCGCTACATATACGGCACCCCCTATAGAGGAGATACCACCATCACTACATATACGGCGCCCCTATAGAGCCACCGTCATCGCTACATATACAGCACCCCCTATAGAGGAGACACCGCTACATATACAGCACCCCCAATAGAGAAAACGGTCGTCGCTACATATACGGTGCCCCCTATAGAGGAGCCACCGTCATTGCTACATATACGACGCTCCCTATAGAGACACCATCATCGCTACATATACGGTGCTATATAGAGGAAACACCGTAATCGCTACATATGCGGCACCCCCTATCGAGGAGACACCATGATCGCTACATATACAGCACCCTCTATAGAGACACAATCATCGCTATATATACGGCGCCCCCTATAGAGACACAGTCATTGCTACATATACTGCGTCCCCTATAGAGACCACCGTAATATGTACATAGAACCCCCATAGAGGAGCCACCGTCATCACTACATATACGGCGCCCCCTATAGAGACACCGTCATTGCTACATATACGGCGTCCCTATTGAGGAGCCACAGTCATCACTACATATACAGCGCCTCAGAGACAGTAATCTGTACATAGCACCCCCTATAGAGGAGCCATCGTCATCACTACATATACAGAGCTCCCAATAGAGGAGACAGTAATCTGTACATAGCGCCCCCTATAGAGGAGACAGTAGTCACAACATATGATACACAGCGCTCACAATGTAGAGGAATGGTGTCCCTATGGATTGACAATACAACAGTAGTCTATAGAACATCTACAAGTCCCCACCGTACAGACAACTGTCAGGGACAAGGACCAATACTCACTGCAATCAGGTTTCTGGTCCGCAAAAAACGATAGATCTGGGTGGGTTCTGGAATAAGAATAGAACAAGATGTATACAGTCAATATGTATATATACCTGTCCCGTGACCCCACAAACACATACACTACTCACAAAAAGTTAGGGATATTTGGCTTTCGGGATAAATTTAAGAAAAATGTAAAATGTTCACGCAATAGTGATATGTTATCGTGACAGTTGGGCATTTCTGTAAACGCGTGTAAACAATTTATTGAAACAAAAGCCCAAAACAGTGGTGGTAGAGCCCCAACAATAAAAGTCGGTGTCTCAATAACTTGTCCTGTGGCCTTCAGCATCAAATACAGCCGACAACGAAGCCTACTGCTGGTCTCAAGTGAAGGTCTTGTCTGCTGAGACATATCGTCCCACTGTTGAAGGACGGCTCTCAGGTCACTGAGGTTCTGGAGACAGAGTTTTGAGCTTCTTCACAGCGACTCTGCTGATCCCAGAGGTTCTCTATGAGATTCAGGTCTGGAGAAAGTGCAGGCCGCTCCATCTGAGGTCCCCCAGTCTCCAGCAGTTGTTCCCTACCGATGCTACCTCTGAGCTGGAGCATGGTTGTCCATGAAAATGAGATTCGGCTGCCATTGGTGGAGAGGCACAATGACTGGATTAATGAAGTTATTCTAGTAGTAGGGGCTTGTCACAAAGTGTAGGCCAGTTCTGTGTTACTTGACCCTTTCTCTCAGACTAACTATTGCCCCATATAACAACTTCTCACGATGCCTCAGAACTACTGGAACACCACATCCATTTTGAACTGCACTACAACCTCTCCTCCTGCCCCTATAATCCCCAGTCGCACAAGCTCGCTGCCTCTGGGTAATCCTAGACTCTAATCTCTCCTTCAAACCACACATCCAAGCCCTTTCCACTTCCTGCCAACCCCAAAATATCCAGTGGCCGCGACCAATCAGTGACGGGCACAGTCCGGCCACGAAATGGCCGCTCCCTACTCCCCTGCCGTCAGTGCCCGCAGCCCACATAGCGCTATAGCAGTCCGTTAAACCAACTGCATTACACCGCGGCATAACGTGGTGTAACGCAGTCCGTTAACGCTTCTATTAACCCTGTGTGCCTATGCAGCATCAATACTAAAAAGATATGTTAAAAATAATAAAAAAACAAAACAAAACATATTTATATGTTTTTTTTGCACGTATGTTTTTTGCAGGGTGCAGCTGGGCCCAAATTGTTCTGTACACTGTGGCCTCTGTTCGCACGGGATGCATTTTAGCACTGGGCAGCCCGCCATATGGCGTCATTAATAGGCTGTAGCCAGACGCTTTGTATTCCTTGTGTGAACACGCCACATACAGAGTATTTTATCTTAGTGCATTGGTGTACCACACGGCCAAACCCTTATTGAAGGCTGGCTGTTTATTAGGTATTGCACCTGTGCACTTGCTATTTTGTTTGGGTCCGCTGCACCCTGCTTGTGCATTTGTATTGAGGCCTATTTAGACAGGTAAGCATCTTTGCCTGTTTTTTGGTGTTTTTTCTTGAATGTGTCCTTTTTTGGTGTTTAAAAAAAAAAAAAAAAAAGTTATATTCTCCCCTTCAGGGGCCTTTCCCGCTCCTCGCGACGCTCCGGGCCATGCATTGCGGTCTCGCGAGATGACGACGTAGCAGTCTTGCGAGACCGCAATGCATTCTTGGGGCCGGAACGTCGCGAGGAGCATCACTAAACGCGTCGCCTGGATCCGGGGGCCGGAGGGTGAGTATATAACTATTTTTAATTTTAATTTTTTTTTTTAAACGGGGATATGGTGCCCACATTGCTATATACACTACGCAAGCTGTGTTATATACTACGTGGCCAGTGTTATATACTACGTGGGCTGTGCCATATACTACGTGGCTCCTATATACTACATGGCTGTGTTATATACTACGTAGCTGCTATAGATTATGTGCGCTGTTATATACTACGTGGCTGTGCTATATACTATGTGGCTGCTATATACATGCATATTCTAGAATACCTGATGCATTAGAATCGGGCCATCGTGTGTGTGTGTACCATATAATTGTCTAAGGGTCATTTCCGTCTTTCTGTCCTTCTGTCTGATTATATATATATATATATATATATATATATATATATATATATATATATATATATATATATATATATATATATATATATATATATTACATACACACACATACACACACCCCCACCCCTTTCCATTTTTCACTGTTTCATTGCAGCCATTTGGTAAATTCCAAAAAGTTAAATTTTTTTTCTCATTCATGTATACTCTGCACCCCTTGACTGAAAAAGATCAAAAAGGTAGACATTTTTGCAAATGTATAAAAAAAGAAAACCTGAAATCTCCCATGGTCATAAGTCTTCAGCCCCTTTGCGCAGTATTGAGTAGAAGCACCTTTTGAGCTAGAACAGCCATGAGTCTTCTTGGGAATGATACAACAGGTCTTTCACCCCTGGATTTGGGGATCCTCGGCCATTCTTCCATGCAGATCCTCTCCAGTTCTTCAGGTTGGATGGTGAACGTTGGTGGACGCCATTTTCAGGTCTCCAGAGATGCTCAATTGGGTTTAGGTCAGGCTCTGGCTGGGCCGGTAAAGAATGGTCACAGTTGTTCTGAAGCCACTTCTTTGTTATTTTAGCTGTGTGCTTAGGGTCACTGTCTTGTTGGAAGGTGAACCTTCGCCAAGTCTGAGGTCCAGAGCACTCTGGATGGACATGTTCCCACGGTCAGTAAACTCTGCAGATTGGATGTTGCATACAGCAGCAGCGGCCAGATGTTACAGCTTAGTGGATGGGATTTGCAGAAATCCCATCTCCACTATGCGTTCAGAGACGCCCACGGCTTACCAGCGTAAAACGGACATGCGGCGCGTCTTTCCAGACAGCAGCGTGTCTATTTACGTCTCCGCAGCGTAACTTACCCATTCACTATCATTAGATGCGGTAAAACCGCATTATCTTCTTAGTCACATGAATAATAACTGCGGGAACGCAGCTCACTACGCATGTGTACTAATTTACATAATGGCATACCTTGTTTCAGCCGGAAGTTCACGTACACTGCAGTTCTCGCAATCGATCAGCTGACTGCGAGAACTGCTGTGCACGTGACCGCCAAGGACCTCCGGTCATCAGCTTCTAGCTCTGCTGTGTCTGGATGTCAGGCTGCATGGTGAGGCATCCAGATGTAGCAGAGCTGGACTCATCCTGGGACAGTATGCATATCTTCTCCGTGGACAGGTAAGGACATCGTTGATTTTTTATTTCATTTCTCTTATAGGAAATCGAGGGCTTCGGTGGAATAGGTGAGAGCAAGTATGGTTTAATTCAGATTATTAAAGGAGTCTGTGTCATACATTATTTCAATTAAAGGACTTTATTCCGGCTGTGTCTTTATTCACCATGTAACTATGGGATTAGTAATGGAGAGGTGCTCTGCATTACTAAGCCGTGGGTTTGATGTCACCTGACAATAGAAAGGTGACATCAATCCCACAAATATGAACCCCACTTGCCACTGCCTCAGGGCAAGTGAGAAGAGCCGGGTAAAGTGCCACAATTGCCGCATCTTTGGTTGTGCCAATTGTGGGGCGGCTGCGGTCTGCTTTTTTTTAGGCTGGTGAGAGCCAAAATCCATGGGCCTCGTCAGCCTGGGAAAACCAGGCCGCAGCGGTCTGCTTCTTCCTAGGCTGGTAAACAAAAATAGGAGGACCCCACCCTATATTGTTTTAAATGATTTACTTCAAACGAGGGGACCGCTCTCTGGGCTTTCCTCCACTTCATGTGTCATGTACTTTCGGCTGGGTTACAAGGTTTACCATTATTTAAATTAGTACCCGTGTAGTAAGCTGCGTTCCCGCACTTAATACGCATGTGATTAGGAAGATAATGCGGTTTTACTGCATCTAACTAAAGTCTATGGGTAATTTATGCAGCGGAGATCAGTCTCTGCTACATAAATTGACATGATGCGGTCTGGAAAGACGCGCCATATGTCAGTCTCTGCAGGTGATCCGCAGGCATTGGTGCACACAACAGCTGGACGCTGCAGATGTACAAAGCGCCCAATTCGCAGCATTAACCGACAGTGGGAACAAACCCCAATATATATCTGCAAACAGTAAATAACTTTTTTTTTCCTTCCCAGAAGGCAATTTTCAGTTAGCTTTATTTCAAGTGAGAAAAAAAAAAACTATGAAAAAAAACGCATCAAAAACGCAGATGACCTCAGATGCAGATAAGATTTGGAGCAGATTTGACCTGCATCAAATCCTGAGCCATTCCTGATCGTGTGCACATACCCGAAGAGGCTTTCATCCAGGATATCTGTGTACTTGGCCACATTCATTTTCCTTCAATGACAACCAGTCGTCCTGTCCCTGCAGCTGAAAAACACCCCCATAGTATGATGCTGCCACCACCATGCTTCACTGTGGGGATTGTATTGGGCAGGTGATCAGCAGTGCCTGGTTTTCTACACCCATACCGCTTAGATTTATCACCAAAAATGTCTATCTTCGTCTCATCAGACCAGGGAATCTTATTTCTCAGTCTGAGAGTCCATGTGTTTTTTTTTTAGCAATGTGGGCTTTCATATGTCTTGTACTGAGGAGAGCTTTCTTTCGGGCAACTCTGCCATAAAGGCCGGACTGGTGGAGGCTGCAGTGATAGGTGACTTTGTGGAACTTTCTCCCATCTCCCTACTGCATCTCTGGAGCTCAGCCACAGTGATCTTGGGGTTCTTCTTTACCTCTCACCAAGGCTCTTCTCCCACGATTGCTCAGTTTGGCTGGACAGCCAGGTCTACGAAGACTTCTGGTGCTCCCAAACTTCTTCCATTTAATGATTATGGAGGCCACTGTGCTCTTAGGAACCTTGAGTACTGCAGGAATTCTGTTGTAACCTTGGCCAGATCTGTTCCTTGCCACAATTCTGTCTCTGAGCTCCTTGGCCAGTTCCGTTAACCTCATGATTCTCCTTTGGTCTGACATGCACTGTGAGGTCTTATATAGACAGGTGTGCAAATCACGTCCCATCAGTGTAATTACACACAGCTGGCCTCCAATGAAGGAGCAGACCCATCTCAAGGAGAATCACAAGGAAATGGACAGCATGTAACTTACATATGAGAGTCTGAGCAAAGGGGCTGAAGACTTATGACCATGGGATATTTCAGGTTTTCTTAAATTTGCAAAAATTTCTACATTTCTGCTTTAATTTTCAGTCAAGAGATGTGGTGCAGAGTGCACATTAATGAGAAAAATGAACTTTATAGAATTTACCAAATGGCTGCAATCAAACAAAAGTGAAAAATGTAAAGGGGTCTGAATACTTTCTACACCCACTGTATACACACACACTATGTACACACTGTACACACATTACCTCACATACACCTCACCTGCACACACACTATATACACATTACCTCACATACACCTCACCTGCACACACACACACACTATATACACACTGTACACACATTACCTCACATACACCTCACCTGTACACACACACACACACTATATACACATTACCTCACATACACCTCACCTGCACACACACTATATACACATTACCTCACATACACCTCACCTGCACACACACACTATATACACACACCTCACATACACCTCACCTGCACACACACACTATATACACACTGTACACACATTACCTCACATACACCTCACCTGCACACACACACTATGTACACACATTACCTCACCTGCACACACACTATATACACACACCTCACCTGCACACACACACACACACACAATGTACACACATTACCTCACCTGCACACACACTATATACACACACACACATTACCTCACATACACACTATATACGCACACATTACCTCACATACACCTCACCTGCACACACACACACTATGTACACACATTACCTCACCTGCACACACACTATATACACACACATTACCTCACATACACCTCACCTGCACACACACACACTATATACACACACATTACCTCACCTGCACGCACACACACACACATTACCTCACATACACCTCACCTGCACACACACACACTATATACACACATTACCTCACATACACACACTATACACACACACACTATATACACACACCTCACCTGCACACACACACACACTATATACACACACATTACCTCACATACACACTATATACACACTGTACACACATTACCTCACATACACACTATATACACACACTATATACACACACTGTACACACATTACTTCACCTGCACACACACACTATATACACACTGAACACACATTACCTCACATACACCTCACCTGCACACACACACACACACACACTATATACACACACATTACCTCACCTGCACACACACACACACACACACACACTATATACACACATTACCTCACATACACACACACACACACACTATATACACCTCACCTGCACACACACACTATATACACACTGTACACACATTACCTCACATACACCTCACCTGCACACACACACACACACACACTATATACACACTGTACACACATTACCTCACATACACCTCACTTGCACACACACACACTATATACACATTACCTCACATACACCTCACCTGCACACACACACTATATACACACACATTACCTCACATACACCTCACCTGCACACACACACACATTACCTCACATACACACACACACTATATACACCTCACCTGCACACACACACTGTACACACTACCTCACATACACCTCACCTGCACACACACACTGTACACACATTACCTCACATACACCTCACCTGCACACACACACATTACCTCACATATACACACTATACACACATTACTTCACCTGCACACACACACATTACCTCACACACCTCACCTGCACACACTATACACACACATTACCTCACATACACCTCACTTGCACACACACACACACTATATACACACTGTACACACATTACCTCACATACACATATCTTACTATATAACATTATGATATAGATATATAGATTATATATAGATATATACACACACACCCCTCACCTGTACACACATTATATATTACCTCACATATATATACACCTCACCTGTACACACATTTTATTTATATATATATATATATATATATATATATATATATATATATACATATATACACACACACACCTCACCTGTACACACACACATATTATATATATATATATATATACGGTATATATAATATGTGTGTACAGGTGAGGTATGTGTAATAATATATATATCAATGAGCAGTAATATAAGGGGTAATATCAAGTAATGAGGTAACATGAACGCTAATATGAGGTAATGAGGTAAAATTAGCGGTAACATGAGGCAATGAGCGGTAATATGAGGTAATGAGGTAACATGAGCGGTAATATGAGGCAATAAGTAGTAATATAAGGTAACTAGCTGAAGAGCCCGGCGTTGCCTGGGCATAGTAAATATCTGTGGTTAGTTATAGCACCTCACTTCTCTTATTTTCCCATCACGCCTCTCATTTTCCCAATCACACCTCTCATTTTCTCCCTCACACCTCTCATTCCCCTCTAACACTTGTCATTTCGACCTCACATCTGTCATTTTCCGATCACTGCACTATTTTCCCTCACACCTTTTCATTTTCACCTCAGTATACACATGTTTGTCATCTCCCTTATATATACACCTGTATGTCATCTCCTGTATATAGTATATACCTGTATGTCATCTCACCTGTATATAGTATATACCTGTATGTCATCTTCTATATATAGTATATACCTGTATGTCATCTCCTCCTGTATATAGTATATACCTGTGTGTCATCTCTCCTGTATATAGTATTAATCTGTCTCATCTCCCCTGTATATAGTATACACCTGTGGGTCATCTCCTCCTGTATTAGACCTCGTTCACACGTTATTTGCGCAGTATTTTTACCTCAGTGTTTGTAAGCTAAATTGGCAGCCTGATAAATCCCCAGCCAACAGGAAGCCCTCCCCCTGGCAGTATATATTAGCTCACGCATACACATAATAGACAGGTCATGTGACTGACAGCTGCCGTATTTCCTATATGGTACATTTGTTGCTCTTGTAGTTTGTCTGCTTATTAATCAGATTTTTATTTTTGAAGGATAATACCAGACTTGTGTGTGTTTTAGGGCGAGTTTCGTTTGTCAAGTTGTGTGTGTTGAGTTGCGTGTGGCGACATGCATGTAGCGACTTTTGTGAGAGGAGTTGTGTGGGGACACGCGTGTAGCAACTTTTTGTGTGTCGAGTTGCATGTGACAGGTTAGTGTACCAAGTTGTGTGCAGCAAGTTTTGCGCATGCCAAGTTTTGCATGTGGTGAGTTTTATGTGTGGTGCCTTTTGAGTATGTGCAAGTTTTGTGTGAGGCAACTTTTGCATGTGTTGCAACTTTTCTGCGTGTGCAAGTTTTGCGTGTGGCGAGTTTTCAATGAGGTGAGTTTTGCACTTGTGGCGAGTTTTGCATGAGCCTAGTTTTTGCATGTGGCGAGTTTTGCGCGTGGCGAGTTTTGAGCGGCGACTTTTGTGTAGCGAGGTTGGTGTATGTGTGGTGAAAGGTGTGCTGAGGGTAATATGTGTTCAAGCACGTGGTAGTGTGTGGCGCATTTTATGTGTGTGTTCATATCCCCGTGTGTGGCGAGTATCCCATGTCGGGGCCCCACCTTAGCAACTGTACAGTATATACTCTTTGGCGCCATCGCTCTCATTCTTTAAGTCCCCCTTGTTCACATCTGGCAGCTGTCAATTTGCCTCCAACACTTTTCCTTTCACTTTTCCCCATTATGTAGATAGGGGCAAAATTGTTTGGTGAATTGGAATGCGCAGGGTTAAAATTTCGCCTCACAGCATAGCCTATGACGCTCTCGGGGTCCAGACGTGTGACTGTGCAAAATTTTGTGCCTGTAGCTGCGACGGTGCAGATGCCAATCCCGGACATACATACACACACATATACACACACACACACACACACACACACATTCAGCTTTATATATTAGATATGAGGTAAAATTATAGGTAATATGAGTTAACATTAGCGGTAATGTGAGGTAATGTGAGGTAATGAGCGGTAATGTGAGGTAATGAGCGGTAATGTGAGGTAATGTGAGGTAATGTGAGGTAATGAGCGGTAATGTCAGGTAATGAGCGGTAATGTGAGGTAATGAGCGGTAATGTCAGGTAATGTGAGGTAATGAGCGGTAATGTGAGGTAATGAGCGGTAATGTGAGGTAATGAGCGGTAATGTGAGGTAATGAGCGGTGACATGAGCGGTAATATGAGGTACTGAGGTAATGTGAGGTAATATGAGGTAACATGAGCGGTAATACGATACACTTTATTGATCCCGTGGGAAATTATGGTATCACAGCAGCACAAATTACATCATAAAAATCATAAAGGAATTACATAGTTGACATGACAGTTTGTTGACAGAAGAACATTATACAATAGAATAGGACATACACAACAAGTGAACTGAAATGTAGAGAAATAAGTAGACATTCACCTTGGTGGTTTAAACCTAATGTTATTGTTGTACATTCCCATGGCAGTTGGCACAACGAGGCTGAAGTTGGTTTCTTATTCGTCAGTTTCTTTTTTTTTTTAACCAATAGATGTTTATTGAAAATTTTACATGTTAAACAACACATCAGAAAACTTCGGGGCGGGGAGAGGGAGGAAGGATGAAGGGGGGAGTCGGGGGGGGAGGAAGGGAGATAAGGGGAAAAGTCCAATGGAAAACATTTTAAAGACCACAATATAATCAGTACAAACAGTACAAAATACACAAGTACAGTGTCAGATGAAACAAAAATGGAATTAGAGAAGTATACGATTTAAATTAGGGAAAGAGCAGACAGATATATATGCCGAGGACAACCAGGGATCCCACCACGAGAGGACCCTAGTTCTCCTCGATAGACCCTGAGCCATAATAGCCTCATAGCAGAAGTGTAAGTCGATCCTGGAGATCAGCTCTGCTCTGGAAGGGACATCCGAGGATTTCCAATGCTTCGCGATACATTGTCTGGCGGCAACTAGGATATTAGAAACTATGGGCCGAAGGGGGGAAGGGAGATCGATGAGGGAGATGCCTAGAACAGCGAGCTGACCACTCAGCACAAGGGGGAGACGGGTCAAATCAACAATCAAAGCCTCCACTTCGCGCCAGAAAACCTGAATCTGCGGGCACGACCATCAGACATGAGAGGAGGACCCCAAGGCGCCACATCTCTTCCAACAGAGAGGGGAGGAAGATGGGAAAACCTTCACCAGGTGGACAGGGGTAAGGTACCAGTGCAGCTGAATTTTTTTCCCCTGTTCCAGGTGGCCAAGACAAGACGAGAACCTGGAAGGGTGCACCATAGCGAATTGCCAATCCTCCAGGGAGGCCTCAAAACCCAGCGAGGACTCCCAGGAAGACATGAAAGGAAGCTTGTCAGTAGAACCATAGGAAATGAGGGCTTTATAGATTATGGAGATGCCATGTGGCAACATGGTGGCCGGTCTGAAGAATCTATGGGCCGGGTCCTCTGTCAAAGGCGGGGGCGCCCCGAACGACAGACATGACCTGAGAAAGCTGCGGATCTGCAGGTATTGAAAGAAGTCAGACTTAGTAAGGGAGAATCTCCCTGAGAGGTCCTCAAACAACAAAAAGCCATCCGAGCCGAAAAGGTCCGCCACCCGGAGCACCCCGCGCCTCTTCCAGGAGGAAAGAGAAATGTGGCCGATGGCATACTCCAAAGAAGCATAGTCAAACATAAACACTAGATGGGAAGTACTAAGCAGCGCCCACAGTTTAGAAGCATTCCTAATAGAACGGAGACAAGGGCCCACAAGAGGAACTTGAAGCAGCTGAAGCTCCAAGAGCAATCTAAGCGAGTTTTTGGGGGCAAAATGAGATTCAATCAGAAACCAGGGTAGACATGAGTTCCCCTCCCACCATATCTTAAGGGGCTCAAGGATCGCCGCCCTATAATAAGACTGCACCGCAGGAGCTCCCAACCCCCCACGGAATACGGTAGGGACATAATCCGGCGCTTGACCCTATGGGGCTTCTTATTCCAAATAAACCGATCTATAAGGGATTGAAAAGCTGAAATAAACTTCGAGGGGATAAAAAGGGGGAGGCACCGAAAAAGGTACATTATTTTGGGTAGGAATAGCATTTTCGCCGTTTGTATGCGGGCCATCCATGAGAGCGACGCGCTTGATAAGTGATCCATGCCCTTCCTGACTTCCGCAAGAGTTTCTTCACAATTTGCACGAACTATGTTATCTAGCCTAGTTATCCTGATGCCTAGGTACGTAAAGCCCAAGGGAGCCCAAATAAACGCATATTGAGATTGAATTTGAAGGGGGGCCGGGAGAAAAAGGGGGAATATTGTGGATTTGGTCAGATTAAGCTTATAATATGAAACCGCCGAAAACTCAGTTAAGATGGAGGTGATCGCATTCAGTGAAGTTAAAGGTGAGGAGCAGGTCAGGACCACGTCGTCGGCATAGAGACCAATTTTGTGTTCATATCCCCCCACCCCAATTCCCTTTATGTCCGCACTCTGCCTGACAATGGCAGCCAAAGGCTCCATGACCAGAGCAAAGATGATAGGGGAGAGGGGGCAGCCCTGACGAGCACCATTCCGAATAGGAAATGTCGGAGACCTGAATCCCGACGATTGAACCGACGCGCAGGGATTGGAATATAACGCCATAACCGCTTTGCCAATCTGCCCGGTGAGCCCAAATTTCTCCAGTGTGAGCTCAATATAACCCCAGTGCACCCTGTCGAACGCCTTTTCGGCATCAAGCGACAGAAATACACTGGGGAGGCCCCCCCTCTCCACCACATCCAAAAGATCTATCAGGCGCCTGGTGCCATCCCTGGTCTGTCTGCCAGGAACAAACCCAACCTGGTCGGGGTGGATGAGACTAGGAAGAACCGAGAACAATCTGTTGGCCCAGACTTTTGCATAAATCTTAACGTCGCAGTTTAAAAGTGCTATCGGGCGGAAGTTCCCCGGAGATGTTGGGGGTTTCCCTTGTTTGGGGAGGGTCGCTATGGAAGCCTCCAACCCCTCAACCTTAATACTGCCCACCGACAACCAATTATTAAAAAGGCGCAAAAGATAGGGGGAGAGGACAGAGAAGAACTGAGCATAGTAA
This sequence comes from Ranitomeya imitator, assembly GCF_032444005.1. Lineage (NCBI taxonomy): Eukaryota > Metazoa > Chordata > Amphibia > Anura > Dendrobatidae > Ranitomeya > Ranitomeya imitator. The sequence goes on from NC_091283.1 coordinate 233,589,644, forward strand.
AGGAAAGAAAAGCCATCAGGCCCCGGGGAGGAACCCTTATTAGCCTCTCTGACAATCTGCGAGAGTTCAGACTCGACAATGGGAGCATTTAGGAAAGAAATCTGCTCCGGGGTGACTGAGGGGAGATTAGCCCTCTCCAAGAACGCCAAAATTGGCTCCCGCGAAGGCTGGGGAATCCCTAGGTCGGACCCGAGGTCATAGAGCGAGGAATAATAAGAAGCAAACACCTCAGCAATCTGAATCGGGTTGCGAACCTGGGAGCCGTCAGGCCTGAGCAAGAATGGGATCTTGGATTGAGCTTCTCTCTTCCTAACATGTCTGGCCAGAACAGCGCCCGCTCGATCCCCCATTGTGTAAAATTTGGCTCTAGTTTTCCTCAGGGCCTTCTCAGCTTTATGGAGGAGTAGATTGCGAACATGCATGCAAGCTTTAGAAAGGTCAGAGAGAAGCGCTGGGGAAGGAGATAGTTTGTGAGCAGACTCCAGACGAGATAAATCCTCTAGGGCTGAATGGAGGGCCGCATTGTACTTCCTCTTGGCCTTTGCCGCCAGCTTAATGAAGTGACCCCTAATTACCGCCTTGTGGGCAAACCAGAGGGTGTCGTCACCCATGTCAGGAGTATCATTGGAGGCAAAAAATTCCCCCAAGGCCTCCTCTATATATTGGGAGTTAGATTGGTCAGCAAGGAGATGGGCGTTGAGACGCCAGTGCGCAGGGGGTCTGATGGCCAAGGGGTCTTTCAGGGTAAGGGACACCGGGGCATGGTCCGACCAGGTGATACTGCCTATATCTGCTGAGATGCAGTAAGGAAGAGCCACGTGATTCACCAGCACAAAATCAATCCTGCTATAGGAACCGTGTCTGGGAGACAAAAATGTGTAATCTCTCTCACCACAATGCAGATATCTCCAGACATCATGCAAGTTGAAAGAGTTAGAGGCCCGACCTCGCATCTAGTCAGGGAAGAGGCAGAGCAGTCAAGAACTCTAGACATTGGGGCATTGAAATCACCAGCAATCAGTTTGTGACCGTGTTGGATATCGTGTAGAGTTCCGAAAACCCCCTCCAGAAACTTAAGCTGCCCCACGTTAGGGGCGTAGATCGAGGCAATGGTATAGGGGGCATTATTAATAAGGCATAGAACCACAATGAACCTACCCAACGGATCCGCTATAGAGCGAACCAGCTGGAAGGAGTTGGATTTGCTGAAAAAAATGGCTACTCCCGCCTTTTTTGACGGGCCATTGGCGAAAAACTGATGCGGGTATAAACCTGATTGCATTCTGGGGTTATCACATTCCAGCAAGTGCGTTTCCTGAAGACACAAAATATCATGGCGGGATTTGCCCAACTGAAGCCAAACCACAGACCTCTTGCCCGGCGAGTTGAGGCCATTAACGTTAATTGAATACAGCGAGATACTCATTGAAAAGGCATAAAAACAGTTTTACAATCCACTAGACACCGATAACCTGTGCAAAGGAGTAGAAAACATGTGGCCAATAAGCTAGAGCATAAGTAAGGGAGGACCGGGAACAGGGAAGAGAGAAAAAGGGAAACAAACAAGACATACGACAAATAAACCAGTGGACCGAGGTCCATTCAGGGATACCCTGAGTCCAGAATCCAGAAGGTGAGAATCAGAAAAACAGTTCACCTATGGGGCAAGTAAATGCTACGGGTACTCTCAAGAGAGGAACCAACGCAGCTTAAAAAAAGGAAAAGAAAAACCAAGAGAATCCGTGCGGGAAAATAGCCAGGAACCATAGATGCAGTGGGCTCAGGCCACCTCCCAGTCCGGTGTAATGCGGGCCCTGAGACCTCCGCCAGCTCCAGGCTTAGGAAGGGTCCCGGAGATCGAAGAGTCTGGAGTTGAGAGTCCCCATTTAGAGAGAGCAGTAGCTGCGTGGGACGGAGTCAGGCAGGTGGTGATTGATCCGTCTTTGCGGATGAGCAGCTTGGTAGGGAACCCCCAGCGGTACAGGATGCCCTTCTCTCTGAGGATGGTAGTATAGGGGGCAAACGCCCTCCGCAGGGCCAAAGTACCCGGGGAGAGATCCGGAAAGACAGAGATGCTTGCAAATCTTTCAGGAAGAGCTGGGTTTTTCCTTAGGGCCTGGAGAAAATCCTCCTTCATTTCGAAAAAGTGTATGCGTGCCAGCACATCTCTCGGGATGGAGGGCCCCAGGCCGGACGGTTTAGGGATCCTGTGCACACGGTCAATTATGATGTCCTTTGGCGCGAACTGCGGTAGAGCTGCAGCCATAAAGTCCTGCAGAAATAGCTTCAAATCCCCTGCCAGGACAGATTCCTCAATGCCTCCAAGTTTGACGTTATTTCTCCTGGACCTATCTTCCAGGTCCAGGGCTTTAGAGTGAGTTTTAGTGGCCAGGGTTTGCAGGGTCTCATGAGCGTCCCAGAGCTCGTTGTGAGAAGAGACCAGCTCCGCCATCTTGCGTTCCAAGCGGTCCGTGCGATTACCCAGCTCCGCCACCTCCCCTCTTAGTTCAGCCAGCATAGTGCGCATATCCTCTTGGATGGAGGTTCTGAGGTCTCCAAGTAGACCCTTGAGGAGAGAAGCGGTCACCGGACCGTCGGCCGAATCAGACGCCGTACCGCTTGAATTCAACGCTGTTCTGCCTGAACGCGACGCTGCTCCGCCTGGATGCGACGCCGCAGCGCCCGACTGCGACGCCTGAGCGTTACGTTGTGAAGAGCGGGAAGGTCTGGGGGAGGGCGGCGCCATCTTGGATTCCGGCGGTGGCTGTGGGGTGGCCGCAAAGAAGTCAGGAATTCTCCTGGGGGGGTCACGGGCGCCAGCTCTGGATTTCCCCATACACTCACCGCCGTACCGGGGGTCAGTACCGATGTCGTGGAGGCAAGCGAGGACGCCGGAGAGGTAGATATGAGCCGCTTTAGGGTTCCTGGCTGAGGAGCTCCCGCTCTGTGCGACCTACTCCATCGGCAGACAGGCCACGCCCATTCGTCAGTTTCTTATTCGGCAATTTTTTCTTTTCTGTTTTTTGCATGTTTAACAACTAAAAATAAGCATCACAATAATAACATACAATGCAGTGAGGAGCCCTGATGTGAATACGCTTAAAAACAGCTACAAAAATAATAAAACTGGCACAAAAATGGGCATCAAAGTGGGCACCAAAGAGCGCTGAAGAAAGGGTTAAATGCCTTTGGGCCACTGATCTGACACGTAAAATACACAGACAGCGATGCCCTGCAAGCAACCCAGGTCTCTTCAGCCTGGCCCAAATGGGTTCTGGGCACCAGAACTGGCATCAAAGTGGGCAAACAGCCCATTTTCTCAGATTTGAATAAGGAACTGATGTTTTTAAGGGGTTAAATGCCTTTGGGCCACTGATACAACACTTGAAATAAACAGAAAGTGATGCCCTGCATCAAACCCAGGTCCCGTCAGCCTGGCCCAAATGGGTTCCGGGCACCAGACCTGGCATCAAAGTGGGCACACAGCGCATTTTCACAGATTTGAATAAGTTACTGGTGTTTTTAAGGGGTTAAATGCCTTTGGACCACTAATATTACACTTAAAATACACAGATATTTATGCCCTGCATCAAATCCAGGTCCCTTCAGCCTGGCCCAAATGGGTTCTGGGCACCAAAACTGGCAAAGTGGGCAAACAGCCCATTTTTACAGATTTGAATAAGTAACTGATGTTTTTAAGGGGTTAAATGATTTTGGGCCACTGATCTGACACTTAAAATACACAGACAGTGATGCCATGCATCAAACCCAGGTCCCTCCAGCCTGGCCCAAATGGGTTCTGGGCATCAGAACTGGCATCAAAGTGGGCAAACAGCCCATTTTCACAGATTTGAATAAGTAACTGAATGCCTTTGGGCCACTGATACGACACTTAAAATACACAGAAAGTGATGCCGTGCTGGAGGGACCAGGGTTTGATGCAGGGCATCACTTTCTGTGTATTTTAAGTGTTGTATCAGTGGCCCAAAGGCATTCAGTTACTTATTCAAATCTGTGAAAATGGGCTGTTTGCCCACTTTGATGCCAAGTCTGGTGCCCAGAAACCATTTGGGCCAGGCTGGAGGGACCTGGGTTTGATGCAGGGCATCACTGTCTGTGAATTTTAAGTGTCGTATCAATGGCCCAAAAGCATTTAACCCCTTAAAAACATCAGTTCCTTATTCAAATCTGAGAAAATGGGCTGTTTGCCCACTTTGATGCCAGTTCTGGTGCCCAGAACCCATTTGGGCCAGGCTGGAGGGACCTGGGTTTGATGCAGGGCATCACTGTCTGTGAATTTTACGTGTCGTATCAGTGGCCCAAAAGCATTTAACCCCTTAAAAACATCACTTATTCAAATCTGTGAAAATGGGCTGTGTGCCCAGAACCCATTTGGGCCAGGCTGGAGGGACCTGGGTTGCTTGCAGGGCATCGCTGTCTGTGTATTTTACGTGTCAGATCAGTGGCCCAAAGGCATTTAACCCCTTAAAAACATCAGTCACTTATTAAAATGGCAAGAATTGACTGTGTGCCCACTTTGATGCCAGTTCTGGTGCCCAGAACCCATTTGGGCCAGGCTGGAAATAACTGGTTTGGATGCGGGGCGCCCTGTTCTATATGTCTGCAGTGTTAGATCAGTGGCCCAAAGGCATTTAACCCTTAATTCAGCGCTTTTTGGTGCCCACTTTGATGCCCATTTTTGTGCCAGTTTTATTGTTTTTGTAGCCTTTTTTAAGCGTATTCACATCAGGGCTCCTCGCTGCATTGTGTTTTATTATTGTGATGATTATTTTTTGTTATTAAACCTATAAAAAACAGAAAAGAAAAAATTGCCGAATAAGAAACCAACTTCAGCCTCGTGTTGGCACAAGAGATTTTCTATATTTTTCCTTCTTACACCTCAGAAGTATTAGCCGGTTACTGAAGGTGCTCTTCTGTCTCATGAATAGCTCATATAGTGGATGTGCATTATTGTTCATAATCGCCATACACTTTTTCAGAGTTCTTTTCTCCACTACCTCCTCAGGAGGGTCCAGATTGCAGCCCACAGCAGAACTTGCCTTCTTAATAATCTTATTCAGCTTATTAGCATCAGAGGCCCGCACACTACTACCCCAGCACGTGATTGCAAAAAAGATGGCACTTGCCACCACAGTACTGGTAGAACATTTCTAACATTTTGCTACTAATGTGAGGTAATGAGGTAAGATGAGTGGTAATGTGAGGTAATGAGCGGTAATATGAGGCAATGAGAAGTGACATGAGCGGTAATATGAGGTATTGAGGTAATATGAGGTAATGAGCAGTGATATGAGCGGTAATATGAGGTATTGAGGTAATGTGAGGTAATGAGCGGTAATATGAGGTAATGTGAGGTAACATGAGCGGTAATATGAGGTAATGAGTGGTAATGTGAGGTAATGAGCGGTAATATGAGGCAATGAGAAGTGACATGAGCGGTAATATGAGGTAACATGAGCGGTAATATGAGGTAATGAGCAGTGATATGAGCGGTAATATGAGGTATTGAGGTAATGAGCGGTAATATGAGGCAATGAGCAGTGACATGAGCGGTAATGTGAGGTATTGAGGTAATGAGCAGTAATATGAGGCAATGAGCAGTGACATGAGCGGTAATGTGAGGTATTGAGCGGTAATATGAGGCAATGAGCGGTAATATGAGGTAATGAGCGGTAATGTGAGGTAATGAGCGGTAATGTGAGGCAATGAGCGGTAATGTGAGGCAATGAGCGGTAATGTGAGGCAATGAGCGGTAATGTGAGGCAATGAGCGGTAATGTGAGGCAACGAGTGGTAATATGAGGTAATGAGCGGTAATATGAGGTAATGAGCGGTAATATGAGGTATTGAGGTAATGTGAGGTAAGGAGCAGTAATATGAGGCAATGAGCAGTGACATGAGCGGTAATATGAGGTATTGAGGTAATATGAGGTAATGAGCGGTAATGTGAGGTAACGAGCGGTAATGTGAGGTAACATGAGCGGTAATGTGAGGTAATGAGCGGTAATATGAGGTATTGAGGTAATGTGAGGTAATGAGCGGTAATGTGAGGTAACGAGCGGTAATGTGAGGTAACATGAGCGGTAATGTGAGGTAATGAGCGGTAATATGAGGTATTGAGGTAATGTGAGGTAATGAGCGGTAATGTGAGGTAATGAGCGGTAATGTGAGGTAAGATGAGCGGTAATGTGAGGAAATGAGGCACTGGTCACACACGAGCCGCTCTCGCACACGCGGCCGCACTTACTCTCGAAGGCCTGCAGGAAGAGTTCGTGGTCGGCCTGAATCTGCTCCATCTTGGGTCTCTTTACCGGGGGCATGGCCGCCGCTCCTCCGCCAGCGGCAGCGCCGGAGGAGGAGGGGGCGCAGAGTCCGGCCGGCCCGGAGCTGGCGCCGTGCTTCTGGGGAGCCATGAGGCCTCAGCGCCGGGGAAGCGGCATCAGCGGAGTCCTGAGTCCCGGAGCCCGGTAATACCTCGCTCTACGATCACACACTGCAGCTCCGCCCACAGGTCCGCATTGGTGGCCCGTCTCCCGGCTCCCAGTTCTCATTGGTTCAGTGAAATGTCACTCATCCGTCCAGTGACGTCACCCCAGCGACCGAACTCCTCTTCGAATAGAAATCGCGGGAAGATACCGCGCTGCATTATGGGAAACGGGGGCGGGGCCTAGCACTGACATCACCGCTCACTGGACGTCAATCCTTCTCCAGCCCGCCCCCTTCTCATCATTACAGTCTGTAGGATCCCGGAGCTGCTGTGTGAGGAGAGGACGGACACTGCGCAGGCGCACAGTACACTGAGCGCGGCACACAGTGACTCCGTCCCTAGTAAATATGAGGTCACACTATGTGATCGCGTGTTTATGCTGATGTGATGCATCCGAGACTCCGCCCACCAATGACAAAAGCCCCACCCACTTGCTAGTAACCAATCAAATGGATGAGTGGGTGGGGTTTTGGTCGAGTGGGCGGGGTTATGCCTGCTGAACGTCGGGACATTTTTAGGCTCAGTGACTGGCAGTGAGTGTGTCCAGCGGCTCCTGTCACGGTTGTGGTAAATCCCACACAGAGCCAATCAAGGAACAAGGAGCGTAAATGTAAAATCATCCAATTTTATTTCAAAATATAAAACATGAAAAAAATATAAACATATAAATAAGTGTATATAGGATGCCTCAAGTCAAACTAGACAGACCAGCCTAGGATAGCACACTGAATACGTAGATCTGAGATATTTAGCAGTCTTCCTACAGAGCAGATATCACCAAACAGCCTAACTATATCATGGCTACAATCCTAAACGTAGTAGCTAGTTCAATGTCCCTCACTCCATACAAAATAGGAAGTGCACCCAGTTAGACTACATACATCAAATGCAACATACTCACTAATAGTGCCCAAAAGTGCCAACTTGCGTAAATACCTGGACAGTGTGTCAGCCTGGCTGCGTCCCACCCCGACGCCGCGTTTCGCCAATCCTTCTTCCGGGGGCGTGTTTTTACAAGGGAGGCTTGGATCATTATATATACCGATTACCCAATCAGAGACCCGATGCTAATAATATGCTAAATACTCCTCAGTGTCCGTCACCATATCACTTCCGCCCATATGCTGACGCTACTTCCGGTTTAACTGAATCCTAATTTTGGCGTGCAATTATAATAATTACTCACGCCCACTCTATTACTACCATCCATAGCGTCATAGCAATATCCTTAATTCAAAATAAATAAATAAATATTCAAGCATCAGACCGGCAGGTAAGTCCGGGATATAGCGGCGCTGAAAACACCAAGAAATGATCTTCTATACAAAGCACAGAAACCTGGGGACAAAAAACAGGAGGTACGGATGATTACAACATTCCATGATAAATGGCATCAATTTAGAGACATTTTTGTGAAACACTGGAAAATTTTGTATACAGATCCCATTTTGAGAAAAATATTACCGGAAAGACCACTGATAGTCCCAAAAAGATCAAGAAATTTACGTGACGTTTTGGTTCACAGTTTGTACAAACCAGATGGAGAGTTGGGTGCTGTGGAAACCACAAATTTGGGATTCTTTCCATGTGGATTGTGTAAGGCCTGCGGGAACCATACTAAAAGTAAGACTTTTTCAAACTTTGATAATTCTAGAACTTACACTATTCGGAAGCATCTGACATGTACCTCTCGCGGTGTGATCTACCATGCCACGTGTCCATGTAATAAAGTTTATATAGGGTTAACGACAAGAGAACTGAGGATCCGGACACGTGAGCATTGTAGGGACATTTTTAACGCAAAATCTGCTGAAGATGACACAATATTGAAAACTCTGCCCAAACACTTTAAAAAGTACCATCAATGTAACCCCCATAACTTGAAAATTAAAGCCATTGATTCAGTTTCATTGGGAATAAGGGGGGGTGATTTGGGTAAAGTGTTGGCGCAGGTGGAGAGCAGGTGGATATACCGGCTAGGTACATTGGCACCTCATGGTCTGAATGAGAACTTTGGGTTTGGGACATTCTTGTAGATATATCTCTCTAGTATTATCTGATGGAAGTTCTTTTAGGGGTTTTTGATGGGAGTATTGTTTGTTTTTAATTTTTTATTGTTTTTATAGTAATATACTAATAAGTGTTTCTCTGCCCTTTTAGAGTCTGATGCATTCATGTGATACTTTGTGCTAACCTATTGTGTCCCTATGACTGGATATGCCGTTTGGACAAAAGTCAACATAATAAGAACTGGTAAAAAGACCCTGTAAGAAAGAATTCAAAGATGCTATCAAGCAAGATGCGGCAGAAGTGAAGAGTCCTGTGATATGTCTAAGAATGATAATGTAGTGTTGTCTTTGAATCTTTATGTACTGTATGTGATATTGTTAAATTATTTAGGAGTATAGTCACACTAAATGTGGAATATGTATATTATATGTCAACTTTATAGGCTAGTAAATGGTTAGGGGTTGTTATATTGGCCGTAGTGATATTATAGTCATGGTTTATGTGATTGGGTAGTGCAATACTCACAATACAAACGTAAGGTGGGGCAATTTTTAGTATTAGTGCATTAATATGTTATTTTCTGTATTGCTGTTTTATTTATTGTTTATTTTTGTAGCCATGATAACATTTTTATTTATGGTCACGTGGCTTTGATTTCACTTATTATACAGATGATGCTTTGATGCACTGTTGTTGAAGAATATTCTAATTAAGTGTCACTAATGGGTTAACAAATGATTAGGTTAACCTTTGTATAGATAGCCAGTGGGTTTAATATAGGTTTACTATATAGTGGCGCTCTATATGTTATTAGCACTTTATCACTTGCACTGAATAGTGACACTATGCATAGTCGTTGTCTAGATGTATTTTATGATAGGGTATTGTTGTATGTATGTAAGTCTAACAAATTAGTTTAGTTTATCTTAAAAAGATTCTTGTCGGGCGTCTGTGTGTTAGTGTGTGTGGGGCTTCTTTTAGCATTTGGCGTTGTACCTCCGTACACATCAAGCGCCGGGATTGTGCGCATGCGCTGTTTTGCTGCTGCCTTGGGCATCCTCCCTCTGACGTAGCGGGGGGCATGGGACTTCCAATCAGCTGTTGCTGAGGGAACGCTTGTGTTCCGGCGGCCGGAGGGGGGATGTCGTTGTTAGTGGGCGGAGCCAATGGCGGATGCGCCGCTATATCCCGGACTTACCTGCCGGTCTGATGCTTGAATATTTATTTATTTATTTTGAATTAAGGATATTGCTATAACGCTATGGATGGTAGTAATAGAGTGGGCGTGAGTAATTATTATAATTGCACGCCAAAATTAGGATTCAGTTAAACCGGAAGTAGCGTCAGCATATGGGCGGAAGTGATATGGTGACGGACACTGAGGAGTATTTAGCATATTATTAGCATCGGGTCTCTGATTGGGTAATGGGTATATATAATGATCCAAGCCTCCCTTGTAAAAACACGCCCCCGGAAGAAGGATTGGCGAAACGCGGCGTCGGGGTGGGACGCAGCCAGGCTGACACACTGTCCAGGTATTTACGCAAGTTGGCACTTTTGGGCACTATTAGTGAGTATGTTGCATTTGATGTATGTAGTCTAACTGGGTGCACTTCCTATTTTGTATGGAGTGAGGGACATTGAACTAGCTACTACGTTTAGGATTGTATCCATGATATAGTTAGGCTGTTTGGTGATATCTGCTCTGTAGGAAGACTGCTAAATATCTCAGATATACGTATTCAGTGTGCTATCCTAGGCTGGTCTGTCTAGTTTGACTTGAGGCATCCTATATACACTTATTTATATGTTTATATTTTTTTCATGTTTTATATTTTGAAATAAAATTGGATGATTTTACATTTACGCTCCTTGTTCCTTGATTGGATCTGTGTGGTAAACGTTATGTACGGAGTGTGACCTTTTGAGATATAGGTCATTATTGGACTAATATGTATATGCATTTATGTTCTGTTTTCAAACAGAGAGTCCGTTGTTTTGTTATGGATTTGAAAGCCAGGGAATCCGCATGGCGACAAAAGGCTTCTGATATATTTAAAATGGGTGCGTCAACGTCAGCTAGTGATACTTCCTTAACAGAGAGGGAGATTTTTAAACAATACAAGAATGCTATTTCTAAGAAAACTAGGATCTGGTGGACCAAAACGTCACTTGAAAATTATGTGAGTCATGATATTGTACCAAGGGGTTTACGGGTGCAGTTGTATCCCACTTTTGAGCTCAAAGATGAAACTCTGGTGAAGAGATGGACTAATGCTGCGAATACATGCTCAATTGAGTTTTTGAAAATTATTATAGAGAGCAATACGCAGACTCTGATGGAGATTGAAAAAGAATTAGAGAAATTAGAACTTATAATGAAGAAAGATATTAAAAAAGAATCATTGGATGTATGGTCAAAGGATCTAGATATTGACATGGAAAAGTGGGAAAGAGAGATCTGGCAGCGAAAAAGTAAGAAATATCAACGTGATGTTACGGATTATGAAGAAAACAAAATTTTCCGATGGCAGCTCAAGAAAAATTATGGCAAACAAGGTAGACCTAGGGAATGGTCTTTTAGTTCAGCATCATCTGTTTCTGAAAATAATACATCCACAAATGAACAGGATTTGGGGTACTCTAATAAAAGTCGGACACGATTTGGAAATGAGAGGAGGCAAGCTGACATTTTTTCCAGAAATCCGAAGAAGAAAAGGAATGACCAGCAAAAGGTAATAAACCTGTCTAAATATGATCTATCGGATATACACATTTCCGTGTTGGAAAAGGGTTTAACTTTTTCTCCCTCTCATCACTTAGACTCCTTTGTAGCCATTAAGGACTTGCATTTGTTCGCAAGAAAAATCATACTACAAAAACTTCACTTTAAAATTGGGAAGGAGGATCAATCAACTACGGAAATTGAGAGGGAGGCTCTGGAAAATCTAGAGGCTTTAGCTGAGGAGAATAATCCTTCATCGGTGAGCCAGAATTTTCCTCTTTTTCTCATGAATAAATCTAAAAGGTTTCCTTCATTACATACATGCCCAGCGGTGGAAGTTTTTACTAAATTGGTAGCGGATGATATTGAATATTTGTCTCGGAATGGATTCGGTGTATCTAATTGTAATCGGGAGGAACGTGAGGCCATTGAAAGTCTGCAGAAATTAAAGGGGGTTGTTTTCAAAGGGGCAGACAAAGGGGGAAACCTCGTTGTCTGGCCTAATTAAATGTATGAGAAGCAAGCATTTAAATTATTAAATGATAAGAACTGTTATCAAAAACTGTCAGCCAACCCCATGCAAAAATTTCACGGTGAATTAATTAGGATTTTGGAAGTAGCATTTGACAATGGTGTGATACCGAAAAAAATGGTGGATACGATTAGGGAGTTGCATCCCCGCCTCCCGACCTTGTATCTTATCCCAAAGATTCACAAAAATGCGTTGGATCCCCCGGATAGACCCATAATATCGGGTAACGGAGGATTATGTAAAGTAATCACCGCAGTAATTGATTATTATTTAAAACCGTTAGTCAGTGACCTACCGTCATACATCAAGGATACGAATGCTGCCTTGCGGAGGTTGGATAATGTGTTTCTAAATGAGGGTGCCGTGATGGTAACCGCTGATGTTGAGGCGCTCTATACATCAATAAAACATAAAGATGGCCTCGCAGCGGTTGCCTGGTATTTAAGAGCAAGCAATATGGAGGGGGATTTGGTCTCACTACTACTACAACTGTTAGAATATGCTCTTACGCATAACATCTTCATCTTCAAAGGTACAGTATACCGTCAATGTCAGGGTACAGCGATGGGGGCATGTTGTGCCCCATCCTACGCCAATTTATTTTTAGGGGCGTGGGAACGCGATATTTTTGTCTGTGATCCTATACCTCTATCCAGCCTGGTTTCGGGCTGGATGAGGTATATTGATGACGTCTGGTTCATTTGGGAGGGATCTATGAGTGAGTTGGCCACATTTATGGAGGAACTTAATGATAACGAGCTGAACATCAGGTTAACCTATAAAAGTGGTAGAAGCATTGAGTTTTTAGATCTTCAAATCAATGTTGATGATAAAGGCCTCTTATTTACATATCTATATAGGAAACCGACTTCTACAAATAGTTTCCTTCATGCCAGGTCATCACACCCTCCAGCGACAATCAGAGGAATTCCAACTGGGCAGTTTCTGCGGGCCAAAAGGATCTGTACAAATTTGGATGATTTTCAGAAACAATCAGTGGATCTTACGAGCAGATTTTGTGAAAGAGGATATAGCAAGCGAAATATCAGAAGAGGGTATCAAAGGGCCCTGAAAACACCAAGAAATGATCTTCTATACAAAGCACAGAAACCTGGGGACAAAAAACAGGAGGTACGGATGATTACAACATTCCATGATAAATGGCATCAATTTAGAGACATTTTTGTGAAACACTGGAAAATTTTGTATACAGATCCCATTTTGAGAAAAATATTACCGGAAAGACCACTGATAGTCCCAAAAAGATCAAGAAATTTACGTGACGTTTTGGTTCACAGTTTGTACAAACCAGATGGAGAGTTGGGTGCTGTGGAAACCACAAATTTGGGATTCTTTCCATGTGGATTGTGTAAGGCCTGCGGGAACCATACTAAAAGTAAGACTTTTTCAAACTTTGATAATTCTAGAACTTACACTATTCGGAACCATCTGACATGTACCTCTCGCGGTGTGATCTACCATGCCACGTGTCCATGAAATAAAGTTTATATAGGGTTAACGACAAGAGAACTGAGGATCCGGACACGTGAGCATTGTAGGGACATTTTTAACGCAAAATCTGCTGAAGATGACACAATATTGAAAACTCTGCCCAAACACTTTAAAAAGTACCATCAATGTAACCCCCATAACTTGAAAATTAAAGCCATTGATTCAGTTTCATTGGGAATAAGGGGGGGTGATTTGGGTAAAGTGTTGGCGCAGGTGGAAAGCAGGTGGATATACCGGCTAGGTACATTGGCACCTCATGGTCTGAATGAGAACTTTGGGTTTGGGGCATTCTTGTAGATATATCTCTCTAGTATTATCTGATGGAAGTTCTTTTAGGGGTTTTTGAGGGGAGTATTGTTTGTTTTTAATTTTTTATTGTTTTTATAGTAATATACTAATAAGTGTTTCTCTGCCCTTTTAGAGTCTGATGCATTCATGTGATACTTTGTGCTAACCTATTGTATCCCTATGACTGGATATGCCGTTTGGACAAAAGTCAACATAATAAGAACTGGTAAAAAGACCCTGTAAGAAAGAATTCAAAGATGCTATCAAGCAAGATGCGGCAGAAGTGAAGAGTCCTGTGATATGTCTAAGAATGATAATGTAGTGTTGTCTTTGAATCTTTATGTACTGTATGTGATATTGTTAAATTATTTAGGAGTATAGTCACACTAAATGTGGAATATGTATATTATATGTCAACTTTATAGGCTAGTAAATGGTTAGGGGTTGTTATATTGGCCGTAGTGATATTATAGTCATGGTTTATGTGATTGGGTAGTGCAATACTCACAATACAAACGTAAGGTGGGGCAATTTTTAGTATTAGTGCATTATATGTTATTTTCTGTATTGCTGTTTTATTTATTGTTTATTTTTGTAGCCATGATAACATTTTTATTTATGGTCACGTGGCTTTGATTTCACTTATTATACAGATGATGCTTTGATGCACTGTTGTTGAAGAATATTCTAATTAAGTGTCACTAATGGGTTAACAAATGATTAGGTTAACCTTTGTATAGATAGCCAGTGGGTTTAATATAGGTTTACTATATAGTGGCGCTCTATATGTTATTAGCACTTTATCACTTGCACTGAATAGTGACACTATGCATAGTCGTTGTCTAGATGTATTTTATGATAGGGTATTGTTGTATGTATGTAAGTCTAACAAATTAGTTTAGTTTATCTTAAAAAGATTCTTGTCGGGCGTCTGTGTGTTAGTGTGTGTGGGGCTTCTTTTAGCATTTGGCGTTGTACCTCCGTACACATCAAGCGCCGGGATTGTGCGCATGCGCTGTTTTGCTGCTGCCTTGGGCATCCTCCCTCTGACGTAGCGGGGGCATGGGACTTCCAATCAGCTGTTGCTGAGGGGAACGCTTGTGCTCCGGCGGCCAGAGGGGGGATGTCTTTGTCAGTGGGCGGAGCCAAATGCGGATGCGCCGCTATATCCCGGACTTACCTGCCGGTCTGATGCTTGAATATTTATTTATTTATTTTGAATTAAGGATATTGCTATGACGCTATGGATGGTAGTAATAGAGTGGGCGTGAGTAATTATTATAATTGCACGCCAAAATTAGGATTCAGTTAAACCGGAAGTAGCGTCAGCATATGGGCGGAAGTGATATGGTGACGGACACTGAGGAGTATTTAGCATATTATTAGCATCGGGTCTCTGATTGGGAAATGGGTATATATAATGATCCAAGCCTCCCTTGTAAAAACACGCCCCCGGAAGAAGGATTGGCGAAACGCGGCGTCGGGGTGGGACGCAGCCAGGCTGACACACTGTCCAGGTATTTACGCAAATTGGCACTTTTGGGCACTATTAGTGAGTATGTTGCATTTGATGTATGTAGTCTAACTGGGTGCACTTCCTATTTTGTATGGAGTGAGGGACATTGAACTAGCTACTATGTTTAGGATTGTATCTATAACGGACACTACTAGAACTAAGAGTGGACCCTCTGGACCGTGGGCAGCCCTACCCCTGGGCGAGCAGACCTAGGGATGAACTGACCCCTATACAGGGACCGTAAGGGGCAGGCCCAGAGGTCACTTACCCACAGTGGAGGTACCGAGAGGGACGGCTCCAGGGAAGAGAACAAAAAGGCACAGAAGGAAACCCGGTAGGACTGTAAACCAGAAGGGGAACACGGACGCCAGCGAGAGACTGTGGAACAAACAAAAAGGAAGGTTAAGAATACTAAGCAAAACAGAAACGGGAACCACAAGAACAAAGGACGGAAACGGAAAGGAACAGAGCGGTGAGAGCACGCCGCAGGACGACCAGAGATTCCAGCAGGAGAGGACGAGCGGACGCGACCAGACCCGACACCGGGACCGCGGCGAGCTGCAGCAGCAACAGCGGTAACAGTACCCCCCTCCTTACAACCCCCCTTACGTAAACGGGCAAAAAATCTGTTAAGAATACGAGGAGCATTAATGTTTTCGGAGGGCTCCCAAGATCTCTCCTCAGGACCAAAACCTTTCCAATCAACCAAGAAAAAATCCTTTCCACGGATTTTCTTAACCGCTAAGATATCCTTCACAACGAAAATATTATCTGCACTGACAGGTTAAAGATAACTGGTTTGAGAAGAGAGACATGAAAAGTATTGGGAATACGGAGCGAGGCAGGTAACTTCAGCTTGTAGGCGACATCGTTAACTCGACGCAGAATCTCAAATGGACCTATGTAGCGTGGACCAAGCTTATAGGAGGGAATCTTGAGTCTGATGTATTTCGAAGAAAGCCAGACCTTGTCACCGGGCACAAAAGGAGGAGAATCCAAGCGCTTCTTGTCAACTTGCCTCTTCATCTTTAAGGATGCTCTATCGAGCGACTTTTTAACCTCACCCCAGATCGTAGAGAAATTGCGAGCAGACGAGTCTGCTGCTGGAACTCCGGAGACAGAAGAGACTGGTAGGGGCAAACCAGGATGTTGACCAAACACCACAAAGAAAGGAGTCTTCGTAGAAGCTTCACTGGAATGGTTATTGAAAGCAAACTCCGCCCAAGGAAGTAGATCGACCCAATCACTATGATGAACATTGGTGAAGTGTCGCAGATAGGCGGCTAAAGTCTGGTTAGTCCGCTCAGCTTGACCGTTTGTTTGAGGGTGGTAGGCGGAAGAGAAATCCAGAGAAACTTTAAGGAGCTTGCACAGAGCTCTCCAGAATCGAGAGGTGAATTGTGCTCCTCTGTCGGAGACGATATGAAGAGGAAAGCCATGGAGTCTGAAAATGTTCCGGATGAATATTTTAGCTAACTCAGGAGCAGATGGTAAACCGGGAAGAGGAATGAAGTGAGCCATCTTGGAGAACCGGTCTACTACGACAAGGATGATGGTGCAACCAGAAGAACGTGGTAGATCGGTAATGAAATCCATGGCTATATGCTGCCAAGGTACTGACGGAACCGGTAGAGGAAGGAGATTGCCAAAAGGTAACTGTCTGGGCACTTTGTTCCTAGCACAGGAAGGACAAGATGCGACGAATTCTTTGACATCTTGGCGTAGAGTAGGCCACCAATAATACCGCGAGATGAGAAGGAAAGTCTTCTTAGAACCCGCATGTCCAGCCAGTTTGAAGGAATGACCCCAAGACAACACTCTCACTTTGTTGCAGTCCGAGACGAGGGTTTTACCTGGAGGCGGGGAAAACATCTGTAGTGGTGCCACAGTCATGATTTTGGCGGGGTCGATAATGTACGCTGGCCGTTCTTCCGTGTCCGGCGGCTGAAAGGACCTGGACAGTGCATCTGCTTTAAGGTTCTTGTTGCCGGGCCGAAAGCGTAACTCAAATTCGAAACGAGCAAAAAATAGAGACCATCTGGCCTGTCGAGGGTTTAGTCTTTGCGCAGTTTGTAGATACACAAGGTTTTTATGATCGGAGTAGATTACGAATGGATGTACAGACCCCTCCAACAGATACCTCCACTCTTCCAAGGCCAATTTGATGGCTAATAACTCACGATCACCAATGGTATAGTTTCGTTCGGAGTTAGAAAAACTCTTAGAGTAAAAACCGCAAGGAACCACTCGCCCTTCAGAAGTCTTTTGCGAGAGCACAGCTCCAGCTCCCGTAGAGGACGCGTCTACCTCCAGAATGAAGGGTTTATTAACTTCCGGATGATGCAAGACAGGAGCGGAGGAAAAAGACTTCTTAAGAGATTCGAAGGAGACTTCTGTTTCCGGAGTCCATACCTTAGAGCTGGAATTTTTTCGGGTGAGAATGGTAAGAGGTTGGATTATAGAAGAGAAGTGCGGAATGAATTGTCTATAATAATTGGCAAACCCAATAAATCGTTGGATGGCCTTTACTCCACAGGGTTGTGGCCATTTGAGTATGGCGCTCACTTTCTCAGGATCCATCCTAAGACCCGAATCCGAGATGATGTATCCTAGAAACGGCAAGGAGGTTTGTTCAAACAGACATTTCTCGTATTTGGCAAACAGGTGGTTCTCTCTTAGACGCTACAGGACCTTGCGAACACATCTACGATGAGACGGAAGATCGGTGGAAAAAACAAGAATGTCATCCAGATACACCACAACACACGAGTAAAGAAGATCTCTGAATATATCGTTGACGAACTCTTGAAAAACTGCGGGGGCGTTGCAAAGCCGAATGGCATAACCAAATATTCGTAGTGACCGTCTCGAGTGTTAAAAGCGGTCTTCCATTCGTCACCGGCGCGTATACGCACAAGGTTGTAAGCGCCCCGAAGATCAAGCTTGGTGAAGATACGGGCACCACGGAGGCGGTCGAAGAGCTCGGGAATAAGAGGTAGAGGATACCTGTTCTTGACCGTAATATTGTTCAATCCACGATAGTCGATACAGGGACGTAAAGAACCGTCTTTCTTTTTCACGAAGAAAAAACCTGCTCCGGCAGGGGAAGAAGATTTTCAAATAAACCCTTTAGCCAGATTCTCCTTAATGTACTCCGACATAGACTGGGTCTCAGCTGCCGATAGAGGGTAGATTCTTCCTCTGGGTGGAGAACAACCGGGAAGGAGATCAATCGGGCAGTCATAAGGCCGGTGTGGAGGAAGACTCTCAGCCTCTCTCTTGTCGAAGACGTCCGCGTAGGACCAGTAAGGTGTTGGTAAACCTTCAGGAACACAAGCAGACAGAGACGGCAGAGCCGGGCGAACTGACTGTAGACAACGTGAATGACAAGTAGGCCCCCATCGTAGGACATCTCCGGTACGCCAATTAAGGGTAGGTTCATGTACTCGAAGCCACGGAAGACCAAACAATAACGCGTGAGAAAGATTCGGTAGAACGTAGAGGACAATTTTCTCGTGGTGAAGAGCCCCAATCTGTATCTCCACCTCCTCTGTAACCAACGAGATAGCTTCTTGTAAGGGTCTCCCATCCACAGAAGCAATTAAACGAGGAGAGTCCAAAGAGTAGACTGGGATGCGAAGCCTCCGAACCGCTTCAAGACTGATAAAATTACCTGCCGCGCCCGAATCCACATACGCAGTCTCAGAAAAGCGACCTAGATCGGAAATTAGTAAAACGGAAAGGGTTAAAGGCTGAGAGGAAGCTGGAACACCTAGGGAGGCCTCTCTTACCTGTCCTAGGCGGAGAAGTTTTCCGGTCTCTCCGGACAGCTACGTAGCAAGTGAGCGGCGCTACCACAATAAAAGCAGAGGCCTTGGGTACGCCTCTCCTTGCGACGTTGCTCCGCCAACCTTACTCGATCCACTTGCATGGGTTCGGGTGAAGAAGAGGAAGAAGAAGCTGCAGCGGGAACTCGAGGGCTACTGGACCGACGGGGAGGAGTAGAGACATTAGACCTTCTAGCACAAGCAGATTCACGAGAACGCTCTTGAAAGCGAAGATCTATACGTGTAGTGAGAGAGATAAGATCCTCCAGAGTGGTAGGAGTATCTCGTCCAGCGAGTTCGTCCTTAATACGGCTGGACAAGCCCCGCCAAAAAGCACCCACTAGAGCTTCATTATTCCATCCGAGCTCCGACGCCAGGGTACGGAAGCGGATGGCATACTGTCCCACTGATAGGGAACCCTGACGTAAATTAAACAGAGACTCAGTAGTTGAGGCCAGACGTCCGGGCTCGTCAAAAACCTTACGGAAGGTCTCAAGGAAATCTTCTAAGTGGGAGACTATGGGATCGTCTCGCTCCCACAAGGGATTTATCCAGGCTAAAGCCTCTCTGTTATGGCTGGCAATCAGGCAACACAGCGTGCAGTAATCAGCGCACATACAGAGATCTGGCAATAACCAAAAACAATAGGACGAGCTCTGAGACGTGGAATCTCTGTAGACTGCAGTACCTGATCTATCCTCACACAACTATAAGCAGCAGTGGATTGCGCCTAACAACTACCTATGCAACTCGGCACTGCCTGAGGAGCTGACTAGCCTGAAGATAGAAATACAAGCCTGACTTACCTCAGAGAAATACCCCAAAGGAATAGGCAGCCCCCCACATATAATGACTGTTAGCAAGATGAAAAGACAAACGTAGGAATGAAATAGATTCAGCAAAGTGAGGCCCGATATTCTAGACAGAGCGAGGATAGCAAAGAGAACTATGCAGTCTACAAAAAACCCTAAAACGAAAACCACGCAAAGGGGCAAAAAGACCCACCGTGCCGAACTAACAGCACGGCGGTGCACCCCTCTGCTTCTCAGAGCTTCCAGCAAAAGACAATAGCAAGCTGGACAGAAAAAAACAGAAAACAAACTAGAAGCACTTATCTAGCAGAGCAGCAGGCCCAAGGAAAGATGCAGTAGCTCAGATCCAACACTGGAACATTGACAAGGAGCAAGGAAGACAGACTCAGGTGGAGCTAAATAGCAAGGCAGCCAACGAGCTCACCAAAACACCTGAGGGAGGAAGCCCAGAGACTGCAATACCACTTGTGACCACAGAAGTGAACTCAGCCACAGAATTCACAACAGTACCCCCCCCTTGAGGAGGGGTCACCGAACCCTCACCAGAACCCCCAGGCCGACCAGGATGAGCCACATGAAAGGCACGAACAAGATCTGGGGCATGGACATCAGAGGCAAAAACCCAGGAATTATCTTCCTGAGCATAACCCTTCCATTTGACCAGATACTGGAGTTTCCGTCTAGAGACACGAGAATCCAAAATCTTCTCCACAATATACTCCAATTCCTCCTCCACCAAAACAGGGGCAGGAGGCTCCACAGATGGAACCATAGGTGCCACGTATCTCCTCAACAACGACCTATGGAATACATTATGTATGGAAAAGGAGTCTGGGAGGGTCAGACGAAAAGACACCGGATTGAGAATCTCAGAAATCCTATACGGACCAATAAAACGAGGTTTAAATTTAGGAGAGGAAACCTTCATAGGAATATGACGAGAAGATAACCAAACCAAATCCCCAACACGAAGTCGGGGTCCCACACGGCGTCTGCGATTAGCGAAAAGCTGAGCCTTCTCCTGGGACAAGGTCAAATTGTCCACTACCTGAGTCCAGATCTGCTGCAACCTGTCCACCACAGAATCCACACCAGGACAGTCCGAAGACTCAACCTGTCCTGAAGAGAAACGAGGATGGAACCCAGAATTGCAGAAAAATGGAGAGACCAAGGTAGCCGAGCTGGCCCGATTATTAAGGGCGAACTCAGCCAACGGCAAAAATGACACCCAATCATCCTGGTCAGCGGAAACAAAACATCTCAGATATGTTTCCAAGGTCTGATTGGTTCGTTCGGTCTGGCCATTAGTCTGAGGATGGAAGGCCGAGGAGAAAGATAGGTCAATGCCCATCCTACCACAAAAGGCTCGCCAGAACCTCGAGACAAACTGGGAACCTCTGTCAGAAACAATATTCTCAGGAATGCCATGTAAACGAACCACATGCTGGAAGAACAAAGGCACCAAATCAGAGGAGGAAGGCAATTTAACCAAGGGCACCAGATGGACCATTTTAGAAAAGCGATCACAGACCACCCAAATGACCGACATTTTTTGAGAAACGGGAAGGTCAGAAATGAAATCCATCGAAATATGTGTCCAAGGCCTCTTCGGGACCGGCAAGGGCAAAAGCAACCCACTGGCATGTGAACAGCAGGGCTTAGCCCTAGCACAAATTCCACAGGACTGCACAAAAGCACGCACATCCCGTGACAGAGATGGCCACCAGAAGGATCTAGCAACCAACTCCCTGGTACCAAAGATTCCTGGATGACCGGCCAGCACCGAACAATGAAGTTCAGAGATAACTTTACTAGTCCACCTATCAGGGACGAACAGTTTCTCGGCCGGACAACGATCAGGTTTATTAGCCTGAAATTTCTGCAACACTCTCCGCAAATCAGGGGAGATGGCAGACACAATGACTCCTTCCTTGAGGATACTCGCCGGCTCAGATAACCCCGGAGAGTCGGGCACAAAACTCCTAGACAGAGCATCCGCCTTCACATTTTTAGAGCCCGGAAGGTATGAAATCACAAAATCAAAACGAGCAAAAAATAACGACCAACGGGCCTGTCTAGGATTCAAGCGCTTGGCAGACTCGAGATAAGTCAAGTTCTTATGATCAGTCAATACCACCACGCGATGCTTAGCACCCTCAAGCCAATGACGCCACTCCTCGAATGCCCACTTCATGGCCAGCAACTCTCGGTTGCCCACATCATAATTACGCTCAGCAGCAGAAAATTTCCTGGAAAAGAAAGCACATGGTTTGAACACTGAGCAACCAGAACCTCTCTGTGACAAAACCGCCCCTGCACCAATCTCAGAAGCATCAACCTCGACCTGGAACGGAAGAGAAACATCAGGTTGACACAACACAGGGGCACAGCAAAAACGACGCTTCAACTCCTGAAAAGCTTCCACGGCAGCAGAAGACCAATTAACCAAATCAGCACCCTTCTTGGTCAAATCGGTCAATGGTCTGGCAATGCTAGAAAAATTACAGATGAAGCGACGATAAAAATTAGCAAAGCCCAGGAATTTCTGCAGACTTTTTAGAGATGTCGGCTGAGTCCAATCCTGGATGGCCTGAACCTTAACCGGATCCATCTCGATAGTAGAAGGGGAAAAGATGAACCCCAAAAATGAAACTTTCTGCACACCGAAGAGACACTTTGATCCCTTCACGAACAAGGAATTAGCACGCAGTACCTGGAAAACCATTCTGACTTGCTTCACATGAGACTCCCAATCATCTGAGAAGATCAAAATGTCATCCAAGTAAACAATCAAGAATTTATCCAGATACTCACGGAAAATGTCATGCATAAAAGACTGAAAAACAGATGGAGCATTGGCAAGTCCGAACGGCAACACCAGATACTCAAAATGACCCTCGGGCGTATTAAATGCCGTTTTCCATTCATCTCCCTGCCTGATTCTCACCAGATTATACGCACCACGAAGATCAATCTTAGTAAACCAACTAGCCCCCTTAATCCGAGCAAACAAGTCAGAAATCAATGGCAAGGGATACTGAAACTTAACAGTGATCTTATTAAGAAGGCGGTAATCAATACACGGTCTTAGCGAACCATCCTTCTTGGCTACAAAAAAGAACCCTGCTCCCAATGGTGACGACGATGGGCGAATATGTCCCTTCTCCAGGGACTCCTTCACATAACTGCGCATAGCGGTGTGTTCAGGTACGGACAAATTAAATAAACGACCCTTAGGGAATTTACTACCAGGAATCAAATCGATAGCACAATCACAATTCCTATGCGGAGGTAGGGCATCAGACTTGGACTCTTCAAATACATCCTGAAAGTCCGACAAGAACTCTGGGATGGCAGAAGGAATGGATGACGAAATAGACAAAAATGGAACATCACCATGTACTCCCTGACAACCCCAGCTGGTTACCGACATAGAGTTCCAATCCAATACTGGATTATGGGTTTGTAGCCATGGCAACCCCAACACGACCACATCATGCAAATTATGCAGTACCAGAAAGCGAATAACTTCCTGATGTGCAGGAGCCATGCACATGGTCAGCTGGGCCCAGTACTGAGGCTTATTCTTGGCCAAAGGTGTAGCATCAATTCCTCTCAACGGAATAGGACACCGCAAAGGCTCCAAGAAAAATCCACAACGTTTAGCATAATCCAAATCCATCAGATTCAGGGCAGCGCCTGAATCCACAAACGCCATGACAGAATACGATGACAAAGAGCACATTAAGGTAATGGACAAAAGGAATTTGGACTGTACAGTACCAATAACGGCAGAGCTATCGAACCGCCTAGTGCGTTTAGGACAATTAGAAATAGCATGAGTAGAATCACCACAATAGAAACACAGTCTGTTCAGACGTCTGTGTTCTTGCCGTTCTACTTTAGTCATAGTCCTGTCGCACTGCATAGGCTCAGGTTTACTCTCAGGC
Organism: Ranitomeya imitator; assembly: GCF_032444005.1. Lineage (NCBI taxonomy): Eukaryota > Metazoa > Chordata > Amphibia > Anura > Dendrobatidae > Ranitomeya > Ranitomeya imitator. The sequence continues at coordinate 233,613,323 of NC_091283.1, forward strand.
AGTACCGCCAGATGGTGCACAGATTTACGCTCGCGCAAGCGACGACCGATCTGAATGGCCAAGGACATAGACTCATTCAAACCAGCAGGCATAGGAAATCCCACCATTACATCCTTAAGAGCTTCAGAGAGACCCTTTCTGAACAAAGCCGCTAGTGCAGATTCATTCCACAGAGTGAGTACTGACCATTTCCTAAATTTCTGACAATATACTTCTACATCATCCTGACCCTGGCATAAAGCCAGCAGATTTTTCTCAGCCTGATCCACTGAATTAGGCTCATCGTAAAGCAATCCGAGCGCCAGGAAAAATGCATCAACATTACTCAATGCAGAATCTCCTGGTGCAAGAGAAAACGCCCAGTCCTGTGGGTCGCCGCGCAAAAAAGAAATAATAATCAAAACCTGTTGAATAGGATTACCAGAAGAATGAGGTTTCAAGGCCAAAAATAGCTTACAATTATTTCTGAAGCTCAGGAACTTAGTTCTGTCACCAAAAAACAAATCAGGACTCGGAATTCTTGGTTCTAGCATCGATTTCTGATCAATAGTATCTTGAATCTTTTGTACATTTACAACGAGATTATCCATTGAGGAGCACAGAGCCTGAATATCCATGTCCACAGCTGTGTCCTGAAGCACTCTAATGTCTAGGGGAAAAAAAAGACTGAAGACAGAGCTAAGAAAAAAAAATGATGTCAGGATTTCTTTTTTCCCTCTATTGGGAATCATTGGTGAGGCTCCTTGTACTGTTATGGCTGGCAATCAGGCAACACAGCGTGCAGTAATCAGCGCACATACAGAGATCTGGCAATAACCAAAAACAATAGGACGAGCTCTGAGACGTGGAATCTCTGTAGACTGCAGTACCTGATCTATCCTCACACAACTATAAGCAGCAGTGGATTGCGCCTAACAACTACCTATGCAACTCGGCACTGCCTGAGGAGCTGACTAGCCTGAAGATAGAAATACAAGCCTGACTTACCTCAGAGAAATACCCCAAAGGAATAGGCAGCCCCCCACATATAATGACTGTTAGCAAGATGAAAAGACAAACGTAGGAATGAAATAGATTCAGCAAAGTGAGGCCCGATATTCTAGACAGAGCGAGGATAGCAAAGAGAACTATGCAGTCTACAAAAAACCCTAAAACGAAAACCACGCAAAGGGGCAAAAAGACCCACCGTGCCGAACTAACAGCACGGCGGTGCACCCCTCTGCTTCTCAGAGCTTCCAGCAAAAGACAATAGCAAGCTGGACAGAAAAAAACAGAAAACAAACTAGAAGCACTTATCTAGCAGAGCAGCAGGCCCAAGGAAAGATGCAGTAGCTCAGATCCAACACTGGAACATTGACAAGGAGCAAGGAAGACAGACTCAGGTGGAGCTAAATAGCAAGGCAGCCAACGAGCTCACCAAAACACCTGAGGGAGGAAGCCCAGAGACTGCAATACCACTTGTGACCACAGAAGTGAACTCAGCCACAGAATTCACAACACCTCTCCCTCCAAATGAGACACTATAAACGCTACTCTGGCTCGTTCAGTAGGATACTGCAGAGGTAGAAACTCGAAATGGAGACGGCATTGATTCAAAAACCCTCTGCAGAGTTTGGGATCGCCAGAATACCCGGGAGGTTTACCCAGACGAGGAGGAGGATGAGAGGTTAGAACGGGAGCGGAATCCTGAGATGCCGCATGACCGGAGGCAACAGGAGCCGACTGCAAGCTGAATAAGCGATCATCAATAGATGCCATATAACTCAACATACGGGTTTGAGTATCCCGCTGTTGAGAAAGATCCTGCTGTAGGTTAGCTAGCTGAGCGGCGTTTACTGGATCAGCAGTTTGCAGGGAGGTTAAGCGTGACTCCATATTCTTCATAAAGGCCATAATGCGCTGCTGGTTATCGCGCAAAAGGGCCAACTCTTTCTGAGCCGAGAAGGGTGTACTAGTGGGGTCCATGGCCTGATTGTACTATAACGGACACTACTAGAACTAAGAGCGGACCCTCTGGACCGTGGGCAGCTCTACCCCTGGGCGAGCAGACCTAGGGATGAACCGACCCCTATACAGGGACCGTAAGGGGCAGGCCCAGAGGTCACTTACCCACAGTGGAAGTACCGAGAGGGACGGCTGCAGGGAAGAGAACAAAAAGGCACAGAAGGAAACCCGGTAGGACTGTAAACCAGAAGGGGAACACGGACGCCAGCGAGAGACTGTGGAACAAACAAAAAGGAAGGTTAAGAATACTAAGCAAAACAGAAACGGGAACCACAAGAACAAAGGACGGAAACGGAAAGGAACGCAGTCCGCCAAAGAGGCGGCGAACAGCGGGCAAAGAACGAGCACAAGAGAGAGAGGGCCAGAAGCACAGGAAATGCTAAGACAATCAGGCAAAGAGGCACAGAGGAGGACGCCTAATATAGCAAGGACAGGGGCAGGGATTGGTTGAGACTATACTGACCTATCCCTGGAATCGTATAGGGTGCGATGCACCTGCCCCTATTGTGGAAGCCAGAGCGCCTGCGCAGGGTCAGCAAGCCCTCAGTGACCGAAGACTCCGGAAGTGACGCGGAGCTGGCGGGACACCCGAAGCCGGAAGTGGAATGCCGGGAACGGGCCGCTGCAGGGGAAGGAACAGAGCGGCGAGAGCGCGCCGCAGGACGACCAGAGATTCCAGCAGGAGAGGACGAGCGGACGCGACCAGACCCGACACCGGGACCGCGGCGAGCTGCAGCAGCAACAGCGGTAACAGTACCCCCCTCCTTACAACCCCCCTTACGTAAACGGGCAAAAAATCTGTTAAGAATACGAGGAGCATTAATGTTTTCGGAGGGCTGCCAAGATCTCTCCTCAGGACCAAAACCTTTCCAATCAACCAAGAAAAAATCCTTTCCACGGATTTTCTTAACCGCTAAGATATCCTTCACAACGAAAATATTATCTGCACTGACAGGTTAAAGATAACTGGTTTGAGAAGAGAGACATGAAAAGTATTGGGAATACGGAGCGAGGCAGGTAACTTCAGCTTGTAGGCGACATCGTTAACTCGACGCAGAATCTCAAATGGACCTATGTAGCGTGGACCAAGCTTATAGGAGGGAATCTTGAGTCTGATGTATTTCGAAGAAAGCCAGACCTTGTCACCGGGCACAAAAGGAGGAGAATCCAAGCGCTTCTTGTCAACTTGCCTCTTCATCTTTAAGGATGCTCTATCGAGCGACTTTTTAACCTCACCCCAGATCGTAGAGAAATTGCGAGCAGACGAGTCTGCTGCTGGAACTCCGGAGACAGAAGAGACTGGTAGGGGCAAACCAGGATGTTGACCAAACACCACAAAGAAAGGAGTCTTCGTAGAAGCTTCACTGGAATGGTTATTGAAAGCAAACTCCGCCCAAGGAAGTAGATCGACCCAATCACTATGATGAACATTGGTGAAGTGTCGCAGATAGGCGGCTAAAGTCTGGTTAGTCCGCTCAGCTTGACCGTTTGTTTGAGGGTGGTAGGCGGAAGAGAAATCCAGAGAAACTTTAAGGAGCTTGCACAGAGCTCTCCAGAATCGAGAGGTGAATTGTGCTCCTCTGTCGGAGACGATATGAAGAGGAAAGCCATGGAGTCTGAAAATGTTCCGGATGAATATTTTAGCTAACTCAGGAGCAGATGGTAAACCGGGAAGAGGAATGAAGTGAGCCATCTTGGAGAACCGGTCTACTACGACAAGGATGATGGTGCAACCAGAAGAACGTGGTAGATCGGTAATGAAATCCATGGCTATATGCTGCCAAGGTACTGACGGAACCGGTAGAGGAAGGAGATTGCCAAAAGGTAACTGTCTGGGCACTTTGTTCCTAGCACAGGAAGGACAAGATGCGACGAATTCTTTGACATCTTGGCGTAGAGTAGGCCACCAATAATACCGCGAGATGAGAAGGAAAGTCTTCTTAGAACCCGCATGTCCAGCCAGTTTGAAGGAATGACCCCAAGACAACACTCTCACCTTGTTGCAGTCCGAGACGAGGGTTTTACCTGGAGGCGGGGAAAACATCTGTAGTGGTGCCACAGTCATGATTTTGGCGGGGTCGATAATGTACGCTGGCCGTTCTTCCGTGTCCGGCGGCTGAAAGGACCTGGACAGTGCATCTGCTTTAAGGTTCTTGTTGCCGGGCCGAAAGCGTAACTCAAATTCGAAACGAGCAAAAAATAGAGACCATCTGGCCTGTCGAGGGTTTAGTCTTTGCGCAGTTTGTAGATACGCAAGGTTTTTATGATCGGAGTAGATTACGAATGGATGTACAGACCCCTCCAACAGATACCTCCACTCTTCCAAGGCCAATTTGATGGCTAATAACTCACGATCACCAATGGTATAGTTTCGTTCGGAGTTAGAAAAACTCTTAGAGTAAAAACCGCAAGGAACCACTCGCCCTTCAGAAGTCTTTTGCGAGAGCACAGCTCCAGCTCCCGTAGAGGACGCGTCTACCTCCAGAATGAAGGGTTTATTAACTTCCGGATGATGCAAGACAGGAGCGGAGGAAAAAGACTTCTTAAGAGATTCGAAGGAGACTTCTGCTTCCGGAGTCCATACCTTAGAGCTGGAATTTTTTCGGGTGAGAATGGTAAGAGGTTGGATTATAGAAGAGAAGTGCGGAATGAATTGTCTATAATAATTGGCAAACCCAATAAATCGTTGGATGGCCTTTACTCCACAGGGTTGTGGCCATTTGAGTATGGCGCTCACTTTCTCAGGATCCATCCTAAGACCCGAATCCGAGATGATGTATCCTAGAAACGGCAAGGGGGTTTGTTCAAACAGACATTTCTCGTATTTGGCAAACAGGTGGTTCTCTCTTAGATGCTGCAGGACCTTGCGAACACATCTACGATGAGACGGAAGATCGGTGGAAAAAACAAGAATGTCATCCAGATACACCACAACACACGAGTAAAGAAGATCTCTGAATATATCGTTGACGAACTCTTGAAAAACTGCGGGGGCGTTGCAAAGCCCGAATGGCATAACCAAATATTCGTAGTGACCGTCTCGAGTGTTAAAAGCGGTCTTCCATTCGTCACCGGCGCGTATACGCACAAGGTTGTAAGCGCCCCAAAGATCAAGCTTGGTGAAGATACGGGCACCACGGAGGCGGTCGAAGAGCTCGGGAATAAGAGGTAGAGGATACCTGTTCTTGACCGTAATATTGTTCAATCCACGATAGTCGATACAGGGACGTAAAGAACCGTCTTTCTTTTTCACGAAGAAAAAACCTGCTCCGGCAGGGGAAGAAGATTTTCGAATAAACCCTTTAGCCAGATTCTCCTTAATGTACTCCGACATAGACTGGGTCTCAGCTGCCGATAGAGGGTAGATTCTTCCTCTGGGTGGAGAACAACCGGGAAGGAGATCAATCGGGCAGTCATAAGGCCGGTGTGGAGGAAGACTCTCAGCCTCTCTCTTGTCGAAGACGTCCGCGTAGGACCAGTAAGGTGTTGGTAAACCTTCAGGAACACAAGCAGACAGAGACGGCAGAGCCGGGCGAACTGACTGTAGACAACGTGAATGACAAGTAGGCCCCCATCGTAGGACATCTCCGGTACGCCAATTAAGGGTAGGTTCATGTACTCGAAGCCACGGAAGACCAAACAATAACGCGTGAGAAAGATTCGGTAGAACGTAGAGGGCAATTTTCTCGTGGTGAAGAGCCCCAATCTGTATCTCCACCTCCTCTGTAACCAACGAGATAGCTTCTTGTAAGGGTCTCCCATCCACAGAAGCAATTAAACGAGGAGAGTCCAAAGAGTAGACTGGGATGCGAAGCCTCCGAACCGCTTCAAGACTGATAAAATTACCTGCCGCGCCCGAATCCACATACGCAGTCTCAGAAAAGCGACCTAGATCGGAAATTAGTAAAACGGAAAGGGTTAAAGGCTGAGAGGAAGCTGGAACACCTAGGGAGGCCTCTCTTACCTGTCCTAGGCGGAGAAGTTTTCCGGTCTCTCCGGACAGCTACGTAGCAAGTGAGCGGCGCTACCACAATAAAAGCAGAGGCCTTGGGTACGCCTCTCCTTGCGACGTTGCTCCGCCAACCTTACTCGATCCACTTGCATGGGTTCGGGTGAAGAAGAGGAAGAAGAAGCTGCAGCGGGAACTCGAGGGCTACTGGACCGACGGGGAGGAGTAGAGACATTAGACCTTCTAGCACAAGCAGATTCACGAGAACGCTCTTGAAAGCGAAGATCTATACGTGTAGCGAGAGAGATAAGATCCTCCAGAGTGGTAGGAGTATCTCGTCCAGCGAGTTCGTCCTTAATACGGCTGGACAAGCCCCGCCAAAAAGCACCCACTAGAGCTTCATTATTCCATCCGAGCTCCGACGCCAGGGTACGGAAGCGGATGGCATACTGTCCCACTGATAGGGAACCCTGACGTAAATTAAACAGAGACTCAGTAGTTGAGGCCAGACGTCCGGGCTCGTCAAAAACCTTACGGAAGGTCTCAAGGAAATCTTCTAAGTGGGAGACTATGGGATCGTCTCGCTCCCACAAGGGATTTATCCAGGCTAAAGCCTCTCCCTCCAAATGAGACACTATAAACGCTACTCTGGCTCGTTCAGTAGGATACTGCAGAGGTAGAAGCTCGAAATGGAGACGGCATTGATTCAAAAACCCTCTGCAGAGTTTGGGATCGCCAGAATACCGGGGAGGTTTACCCAGACGAGGAGGAGGATGAGAGGTTAGAACGGGAGCGGAATCCTGAGATGCCGCATGAGCGGAGGCAACAGGAGCCGACTGCAAGCTGAATAAGCGATCATCAATAGATGCCATATAACTCAACATACGGGTTTGAGTATCCCGCTGTTGAGAAAGATCCTGCTGTAGGTTAGCTAGCTGAGCGGCGTTTACTGGATCAGCAGTTTGCAGGGAGGTTAAGCGTGACTCCATATTCTTCATAAAGGCCATAATGCGCTGCTGGTTATCGCGCAAAAGGGCCAACTCTTTCTGAGCCGAGAAGGGTGTACTAGTGGGGTCCATGGCCTGATTGTACTATAACGGACACTACTAGAACTAAGAGTGGACCCTCTGGACCGTGGGCAGCCCTACCCCTGGGCGAGCAGACCTAGGGATGAACCGACCCCTATACAGGGACCGTAAGGGGCAGGCCCAGAGGTCACTTACCCACAGTGGAAGTACCGAGAGAGACGGCTGCAGGGAAGAGAACAAAAAGGCACAGAAGGAAACCCGGTAAGACTGTAAACCAGAAGGGGAACACGGACGCCAGCGAGAGACTGTGGAACAAACAAAAAGGAAGGTTAAGAATACTAAGCAAAACAGAAACGGGAACCACAAGAACAAAGGACGGAAACGGAAAGGAACGCAGTCCGCCAAAGAGGCGGCGAACAGCGGGCAAAGAACGAGCACAAGAGAGAGAGAGGGCCAGAAGCACAGGAAATGCTAAGACAATCAGGCAAAGAGGCACAGAGGAGGACGCCTAATATAGCAAGGACAGGGGCAGGGATTGGTTGAGACTATACTGACCTATCCCTGGAATCGTATAGGGTGCGATGCGCCTGCCCCTATTGTGGAAGCCAGAGCGCCTGTGCAGGGTCAGCAAGCCCTCAGTGACCGAAGACTCCGGAAGTGACGCGGAGCCGGCGGGACACCCGAACCCGGAAGTGGAATGCCGGGAACGGGCCGCTGCAGGGGAAGGAACAGAGCGGCGAGAGCGCGCCGCAGGACGACCAGAGACCCCAGCAGGAGAGGACGAGCGGACGCGACCAGACCCGACACCGGGACCGCGGCGAGCTGCAGCAGCAACAGCGGTAACAGTATCCATGATATAGTTAGGCTGTTTGGTGATATCTGCTCTGTAGGAAGACTGCTAAATATCTCAGATATACGTATTCAGTGTGCTATCCTAGGCTGGTCTGTCTAGTTTGACTTGAGGCATCCTATATACACTTACTTATATGTTTATATTTTTTTCATGTTTTATATTTTGAAATAAAATTGGATGATTTTACATTTACGCTCCTTGTTCCTTGATTGGATCTGTGTGGTAAACGTTATGTACGGAGTGTGACCTTTTGAGATATAGGTCATTATTGGACTAAACGATTACCAATGTCCCATCATAATTGATGAATAACTTCCTACCAATGTCAACACACACAAGAGACAGTAAAATAACTGTCATTTCCCAAGAAGCAAAAAACCATCAAAATAACAATTCAAATTATTTTATTAAAGATATAACAGAAAATTTAAAACAGCCACATATTACATATCCCACCATATGACCCCAAGGAGGGTGAACCACACTCTCTATTTATATGGAGGAAAAAAGTAAATAACAAATAAATATTTTAATTATTCTCTTATATTATTTCCTACCCAACATAAAGAGCATTTCCCAGAGCAAATATCTCCTATATAGTATTAAACATATCTCAGGTGCTACATAGCCTCCCCACTAGTTAATAAACCTATATAGCTATATAGCTATCAAGAGAAAAAAAAAAAAAAAAAAGTGCCCTAAACATATGTGCTCAATTCCTAAATAAGGAGAAGGGTACGTGTCTCAGATCCAATGAGAGAAACAATGAGTTCAAAAACATATATCCACATACTTTACCTCCAAAAAGTACCGTAGTAGAGAGAGCGGTGCCGGTGTGTGACCCTCCGTGCCCCGACGCGCGTTTCGCCCACTAGCTTCTTCCGGGGACTAATATGTATATGTGGTAAATCCCAGTCTGCTGTAGGCCCAGGTCCTTCTGTAACTAGGAAATAGCCGGCTCAGTATAGAGAAAGCTAAATCCCAGTCGGCTAAAGGCCCAGGTCCTTCTGTAACTAGGAAATAGCCGTCTCAGTATAGAGAAAGCTAAATCCCGGTCGGCTGTAGGCCCTGGTCCTTCTGTAACTAGGAAATAGCTGGCTCAGTATAGAGAAAGCTAAATCCCAGTCGGCTAAAGGCCCTGGTCCCTCTGTAACTAGGAAATAGCCGGCTCAGTATAGAGAAAGCTAAATCCCAGTCGGCTAAAGGACCTGGTCCCTCTGTAACTAGGAAATAGCCGGCTCAGTATAGAGAAAGCTAAATCCCAGTCGGCTAAAGGACCTGGTCCCTCTGTAACTAGGAAATAGCCGGCTCAGTATAGAGAAAGCTAAATTCCAGTCGGCAGTAGGCCCTGGTCCCTCTAACTAGGAAATAGCCGGCTCAGTATAGAGAAAGCTAAATCCCAGTCGGCTGTAGGCCCTGGTCCCTCTGTAACTAGGAAATAGCCAGCTCAGTATAGAGAAAGCTAAATCCCAGTCTGCTGTAGGCCCAGGTCCTTCTGTAACTAGGAAATAGCCGGCTCAGTATAGAGAAAGCTAAATCCCAGTCAGCTGTAGGCCCTGGTCCCTCTGTAACTAGGAAATGGCCGGCTCAGTATAGAGAAAGCTAAATCCCAGTCGGCTGTAGGCCCTGGTCCCTCTGTAACTAGGAAATAGCCGGCTCAGTATAGAGAAAGCTAAATCCCAGTCTGCTGTAGGCCCAGGTCCTTCTGTAACTAGGAAATAGCCGGCTCAGTATAGAGTAAGCTAAATCCCAGTCGGCTGTAGGCCCTGGTCCCTCTGTAACTAGGAAATAGCCGGCTCAGTATAGAGAAAGCTAAATCCCAGTCGGCTGTAGGCCCTGGTCCTTCTGTAACTAGGAAATAGCCGGCTCAGTATAGAGAAACCTAAATCCCAGTCTGCTGTAGGCCCTGGTCCCTCTGTAACTAGGAAATAGCCGGCCCAGTATAGAGAAAGCTAAATCCCAGTCGGCTAAAGGCCCAGGTCCCTCTGTAACTAGGAAATAGCCGGCTCAGTATAGAGAAAGCTAAATCCCAGTCGGCTGTAGGCCCTGGTCCCTCTGTAACTAGGAAATAGCCGGCTCAGTATAGAGAAAGCTAAATCCCAGTCTGCTGTAGGCCCTGGTCCTTCTGTAACTAGGAAATAGCCGGCTCAGTATAGAGAAAGCTAAATCCCAGTCGGCTAAAGGACCTGGTCACTCTGCCAACTAGGAAATAGCCGACTCAGTATAGAGAAAGCTAAATCCCAGTCGGCTGTAGCCCTGGTCCCTCTGTAACTAGGAAATAACCGGCTCAGTATAGAGAAAGCTAAATCACATTCGGCTAAAGGACCTGGTCCCTCTGCCAACTAGGAAATAGCCGGCTCAGTATAGAGAAAGCTAAATCCCAATCGGCTAAAGGACCTGGTCCCTCTGCCAACTAGGAAATAGCCGGCTCAGTATAGAGAAAGCTAAATCCCAGTCGGCTGAAGGACCTGGTCCCTCTGTAACTAGGAAATAGCCGGCTCAGTATAGAGAAAGCTAAATCCCAGTCGGCTGTAGCCCTGGTCCCTCTGTAACTAGGAAATAGCCGGCTCAGTATAGAGAAAGCTAAATCCCAGTCGGCTAAAGGACCTGGTCCTTCTGTAACTAGGAAATAGCTGGCTCAGTATAGAGAAAGCTAAATCCCAGTCTGCTGTAGGCCCTAGTCCCTCTGTAACTAGGAAATAGCCGGCTCAGTATAGAGAAAGCTAAATCCCAGTCGGCTGTAGCCCTGGTCCCTCTGTAACTAGGAAATAGCCGGCTCAGTATAGAGAAAGCTAAATCCCAGTCTGCTGTAGGCCCTGGTCCTTCTGTGCACTGGGATTTCGCTATTTCCCGGTTGCAGACGGACCGGGGCCTTTAGTGACTTGGATTTCGCCTGCTCTATATAAGAATGCTGAATCCCAGTAGACAGAAGGCCCCTTATTGTATATAGATATATATGAATCCTGTCATGTCATTTGTTTGCAGTAATATTGAGCCGCAGACTAGATATGACATCTGATTACACATTTATTTATATGTGACATTTACACAAGAATTTTCCCCTTAATCCCAGTGTGTACAATATTCTGCGCCAATCTCATCTGCGTCCCGTTTTATTTACTGGTGATTATTTTTGTAGATCACACGACCACAGATTTTTTCCATGCATGCACCTACGAGTGATTTAACCCTCGGGCGATTTTCCTTTTTTTAAAAAATTTTTTTCCTTCCCATAACTTATTTATTTTTCCATCCACATCGCCTTTGGGATTTTTTTTTATTTTGGCGGGACGTTCTTATTGATGCCATTTTGGCGCGGATACCATGTTTTGATCACCTCTTATTTCATTTTATTGCAATGTTGCAGCGACCAAAAAAAAGTCATTATGGTGTTTCGAGTTTTTTTCTCATTATGCCCTTTACCGATCAGATTATTTTAGATTTTGATTGGTCAGACTTTTCTGAACACGTCAATTCCAATTTTGTGTATTTTTTTTAATTGAGCAAAAGCAATATTTTTTTTCCTTATATTTCTATGATATATGATGTAACTGCATCATGCGTTGTGACGGGGATAATACTATAATTATTGGCCAAATGGACCAGGTCCTTCTGCCAACTTGAATTTAGCCTGCTCTCTGTGAGAAAGCTAAATCCCAGTTGGCTAAAGGACCAGGTCCCTGTGTTTTAATACTAGATGTAGCAGACTAAAAGACCAGGTCCTTCTGCCAACTTAGATTTAACTTGCTGTATATAACAAATTCTAGTGGGCAACGCAGTCCAACAGTGATTCACCAATCTGATGCACTGTAATTAGTCCACGGTTTACTGTCGGACTTCCGTACTGTAGTGCCCCTGTGTCACGCAGGGGGCAGTCCGGCAATCCAACCTACTACAATGTTTCCGCCAGGTTATGCGTATTGCCGGTCACTGTGCTCCTTGAGTTCACCTCCAGTGACAGTTGACAGCTCAGAGGGTCTGTGATGACCACAAACTGTAATCTCCAGTGACCTCACAGGTGGCGGCTTCCATGCCACCCTTAGGCCGGCGTCACACTATGCGTAATACAATACGGTCCGTAATTTACGGCCGTAATACGCAGAAAAGTCCCCAAAATAGTGGTCCGTATCTCCTCCGTAGGCAGGGTGTGTCAGCGTATTTTGCGCATGGCATCCTCCGTATGTAATCCGTATGGCATCCGTACTGCAAGATTTTCTCGCAGGCTTGCAGAACCGACATACGGACATACAATGGATCCATGTGCTAAAAAAATCGTAACAACATATATACTGTCTATATATATATATATATATATATATATATATATATATATACAGTGCCTACAAGTAGTATTCAACTCTCTGCAGATTTAGCAGGTTTAATAAGATGCAAATAAGTTAGAGCCTTCAAACTTCAAACAAGAGCAGGATTTATTAACAGATGCATAAATCTTACAAACCAAAAAGTTTTGTTGCTCAGTTAAATTTTTATAAATTTTAAACATAAAAGTGTGGGTCAATTATTGTTCAACCCCTAGGTTTAATATTTTGTGGAATAACCTTTGTTTGCAATTACAGCTAATAATCGTCTTTTATAAGACCTGATCAGGCCGGCACAGGTCTCTGGAGTTATCTTGGCCCACTCCTCCATGCAGATCTTCTCCAAGTTATCTAGGTTCTTTGGGTGTCTCATGTGGACTTTAATCTTGAGCTCCTTCCACAAGTTTTCAATTGGGTTAAGGTCAGGAGACTGACTAGGCCACTGCAACACCTTGATTTTTTGCCTCTTGAACCAGGCCTTGGTTTTCTTGGCTGTGTGCTTTGGGTCGTTGTTGTCATGATCCAGTTCTGAGATTATGTTCAGCTCTTGTCTCTGGACTGGTCATGTGGGAGTTAATCCTCTCTGCCTCACCCTGGAGCTGGCTGAACTATTTAAGTCCTCTGTAGCCATTGGGCCAGTGTCAGCTATAGTTCATGCTGCAAGGTTTGAGCTCCTGACCTGATCCCTGTTAATGTGTTCCTGTTTGCCTCTGACTGCCTACACCCGTTTATGACTTGTTCTGACCTTTGGCCTGTACCCCGACTCCGTCTCTGTCTCACGTTTTGGTTACCACGTTCCCGGTAGGTTCTGACATCTTGCTTGTCCCCGACGATTCTCTGCTCGCCCCTTCTGTACCGCGCTGCTATCTCCGTGTATGACCTTGGCTAGTTTCATGTCCCTTTCATTACCTGTGACACCTGTGTTGTTGTTCAGTGTTGCTGTGCTGTGTGTGCAACCTCTTTTCCTTAGCCAGCACCCCCTGGTGGAGATTGCTCTATACTGCACTGCAGCAGCACATCACATTATAGCTGACCAGACATTTAAAGGGGATTTTGTCATTTTTTTTTTTTCTTTCTCTGGTCATGGATCCGCTTTGTAACCTGGTGGATCAAGTGTCCAGTTTGACACAGATGGTGCGGGATTTTTTGGTGGAACATCGGGCCCTTGTCACGTCTCATGCTTTCTTACAAAAAGAACTGACAGAGACTGTTCTGACCATGCAGGGAACCACCCCCCTTGCTGTTAGTCAACCTGGTGAGTCTGTAGAGGTTGCTTTGCATTCTGCCGAACCCTTGGTTCAGCTTCCTGACACTTTTTCTGGCGAAAAAGATAAATTTCACCTGTTCAGGGAAAGCTGTAAGTTATTGTTTTCCCTTAGACCTCTATCGTCTGGGAATGAGACTCAGCGGGTAGGGGTTATTATTTCCTTACTTAGACAGGGTCCTCAATCTTGGGCTTTCTCACTGCCCTTCACTGCTCCTGAACGCATGTCAGTAGATAGGTTCTTTGAGGCCCTAGGACTTATCTATGACGAACCGGACCGTGTCAGGTTGGCAGAGGACACTATTATGGATCTGGTTCAGGGGGAGCGCTCAGCCGAATGGTACAGCTCCGAGTTCCGCCGATGGTCCACTGAGGTGTCCTGGGATGACTCTGCGCTTAGTGGTCTGTTCAGGAGTGGACTGGCGGATTACCTGAAGGACGCTCTGGCCTTTCATCCACCTCCCAGCTCATTGGAGGAGACCATGACTCAGGCTATCCGCATGGATCGGAGGTTGAGGGAGAGAGGTATTGCACAGCGAAAGGGTCCGTTTTTTCCTGCTGGTCCTGTTTCATCCCCATCTGAACCTATGGAGGTGGGAGTCGCCAATCTCAAGGAGAAGGAGAGGAGACGACGGTTTGAAGCAAAGTTGTGTTTCTACTGTGGAGATCCTGGACATTGGAAAAAAGACTGCTCCTCCTGTCCACCAACCTACAAGCGGCTGAGTCTGGGTGATTGTCGTGGTAGTCACCCCGACTCTCAGGTACCTTTTTTGGCATTTTCAAAAATTTTGTTGGAAGTGGAACTTTGTTGTGGGAGTGGCTCCGTGTCCACTTCTGCCTTCGTGGATAGCGGGTCGTCCATGAACTTTATTAACTCTGACTTGGTATCCAGGTGTAAGTTAGGGACAGTTAGACTGGAGACTCCTATTCATGTTGTTGCCATTGACAAAACACCACTGGCTAAGAATGTCATCAAAATGATTTCTGAAGAGTTTCTCCTTAAAGTGAGTGCTTTACACCAAGAACGTATTTCATGTTTTGTTATGGACAATCTGCCTGCGGGACTGGTGTTGGGGCTTCCCTGGTTGCAATCACATAATCCTGTTATAAACTGGGAATCCCGGGACATTGTTAAATGGGGTCCCAATTGTTCTAAGAAATGTCTTGCTTCTGTATCTGTGTCATCCGTCAGTCTGGAGGGTATTCCGGAGTACCTGAAGGACTTTGAGGATGTGTTCTCCGAAAAGGAGGCTGAGGTTCTGCCACCACACCGCCCATTCGATTGTGCTGTTGATCTTGTTCCTGGTGCCAAATTGCCCAAAGCCCGTCTGTACAATCTCTCTGCCCCTGAGCGGGCTGCCATGAAGGAGTATATCTCCGATAGTCTCCGCAAAGGGCACATTCGGCCGTCTGTCTCTCCTGTGGCTGCAGGGTTCTTTTTCGTGAAGAAAAAGGATGGTGGTTTACGCCCATGCCTCGATTTTCGAGAACTTAATAAAATCACCATAAGAAATACTTATCCTCTCCCACTTATCCCCGATTTGTATAACCAATTGTCGGGGGCCAGGTGGTTCTCTAAGTTGGACCTCAGGGGGGCATACAATCTCATCCGTATGCGGGAGGGGGATGAATGGAAAACTGCTTTTCTCACCTCTGAAGGTTTGTTTGAGAATTTGGTTATGCCCTTTGGCCTAACGCACCAGCTGTGTTTCAGAATTTCATGAATCATGTTTTCTCAGATTTTATTGGGCGTTTTATGGTAATTTATTTGGATGACATCCTCATATATTCTTCCGACAAACAGAGTCACATGGACCACCTCCGTGCAGTTCTTCTGAGGCTTAGGGAGAACTCACTATTTGCTAAACCAGAGAAATGTACATTTTTTGCTCAGGAATTATCCTTTCTAGGGGTCATTTTGTCAGCTAAGGGGTTTCGTATGGACCCTAGGAAGGTACAGGCTATTGTGGATTGGTTGCAACCCAGAGATCTCAAGGGTCTTCAGCGTTTTCTGGGTTTCGCTAATTATTATAGAAAATTCATTAAGGGGTTTTCTCAGGTGGTCAAACCCCTCACAGATTTAACTCGTAAGGGGGCAGATCTCAAAAACTGGTCAACTGCAGCTTTGGGGGCATTTTCTTCTTTGAAGAATTGTTTCATGACTGCTCCTGTACTGGTTCAACCAGATTTGTCTAAACCATTTATCGTAGAGGTGGACACCTCGGAGGTGGGAGTAGGGGCTGTGTTATCCCAAGGGCCCACCACGTTGACTAACTTAAGACCTTGTGCCTTCTTTTCGAGAAAATTTTCCTCTGCTGAGAGGAATTATGATGTGGGTAATCGGGAGCTGTTGGCCATTAAATTAGCATTTGAAGAATGGAGGCATTTTTTGGAGGGAGCTGCCCATCATATTACTGTCATTACTGATCACAAGAATCTGTCTTACATCGAATCTGCCAAACGGTTGACCGCGAGACAAGCTAGGTGGTCACTTTTCTTTTCCCGATTTCAGTTTTCTATTACTTTCAGACCAGGGTCCAAGAATGTGAAGGCTGATGCCTTATCTCGTAGTTTGGACCCAGTTTCACCACCTGAACCTCCTTCCTCCATTCTCCAGCGTGGAGTGGTGGTGGCTGCGGTGTCATCAGTATTGGAGCGAGAGATTCGTGAAGCCCAATCTCTTGCTCCCTCGTCCGTACCTAATGATAAGCTCTTTGTACCTGTCCAGTATCGGTTAAGGGTGCTTCGGGAGTTCCATGACTCGGCTCTTAGTGGGCATCCTGGAATCTCGGCCACACATAAAGCCATCACTAGGCTGTTTTGGTGGCCTTCGTTGACTTCTGACGTCATTGGGTTTGTGTCTTCCTGTGAAACTTGTGCTCGCGCTAAAACCTCCCGTAACCGGCCGGCCGGGGAATTGGTACCACTGCCAATTCCAGATAGACCGTGGACTCACCTGTCCATGGATTTTATCACTGATCTTCCCAACTCTCATGGCAAAACCGTTATCTGGGTAGTTGTTGATAGGTTCAGTAAGCAGGCACATTTTGTACCTTTAGTGGGTCTCCCTAATGCTGAGACACTATCAAAACTATTCATGGAGCATGTGGTCCGATTGCATGGTGTGCCTGTCAGTGTGGTGTCTGATAGAGGAGTGCAATTTGTGGCAAAATTTTGGAGGGCTTTTTGTAAAAGGCTGGGTATCAGTCTGTCCTTTTCTTCGGCCTACCATCCCGAGACCAATGGTCAGACTGAGAGGACCAATCAGTCTTTGGAGCAGATATTGCGATGTCTTGCTATGTCCAGACAGGATGATTGGTGCTCTGCGTTACCCATGGCGGAATTTGCTTTTAATAATCGTGTCAATCAGTCCACTGGTACGTCCCCGTTCTTTTGCAACTATGGGTTTCACCCTCACTTTGGTGAGTTTTCCCGGCTGGATTCGGGGGTGTCCAGGGGCTGATTCAGCCTTTCTGCGGTTAGGAGAGATCTGGAGGGAGGTTCAGAGAAACATTGGGGAGGCTCAGGGCAAGTATAAATTTTTTGCCGATAAACGACGTTCTGTGGGGCCGACTTACCAGCTGGGGGATAAGGTATGGTTATCCACTAAGAATATTAGATTGAGGATTCCCTCTGCTAAGCTGGGTCCCAAGTTTATTGGCCCTTATGAAATTTTGGAGGTGGTTAATCCTGTGTCCTTCCGTCTATACTTGCCTCCGTCGTTGCGGATCCCCAATGTATTCCATAAGGTGCTTCTGAAACCGTCAGTGCCTTCCTCAGGTGATTCTCCAGCGCACCCTCCGCCTGTTGTGGTTGATGGCCAGACCGAGTATGAGGTGGAACGGGTGGTGGATTCTCGTATGCTCCGCCGTTCACTACAGTACTTGGTCCATTGGAGGGGTTACGGTCCTGAGGACCGGTCGTGGGTGCCAGCACGTTTGGTCCATGCAGATCGGCTGGTCCGGGCCTTTCATGCTCGTTATCCAGAGAAGCCTGGGGGTCCAGTGGCCCCCCATTGAGAGGAGGGTACTGTCATGATCCAGTTCTGAGATTATGTTCAGCTCTTGTCTCTGGACTGGTCATGTTGGAGTTAATCATCTCTGCCTCACCCTGGAGCTGGCTGAACTATTTAAGTCCTCTGTAGCCATTGGGCCAGTGTCAGCTATAGTTCATGCTGCAAGGTTTGAGCTCCTGACCTGATCCCTGTTAATGTGTTCCTGTTTGCCTCTGACTGCCTACACCCGTTTATGACTTGTTCTGACCTTTGGCCTGTACCCCGACTCCGTCTCTGTCTCACGTTTTGGTTACCACGTTCCCGGTAGGTTCTGACATCTTGCTTGTCCCCGACGATTCTCTGCTCGCCCCTTCTGTACCGCGCTGCTATCTCCGTGTATGACCTTGGCTAGTTTCATGTCCCTTTCATTACCTGTGACACCTGTGTTGTTGTTCAGTGTTGCTGTGCTGTGTGTGCAACCTCTTTTCCTTAGCCAGCACCCCCTGGTGGAGATTGCTCTATACTGCACTGCAGCAGCACATCACAGTTGTCTTGTTGGAAGATGAAATGACGACCCATCTTAAGATCCTTGATGGAGGAGCGGAGGTTCTTGGCCAAAATCTCCAGGTAGGCCGTGCTATCCATCTTCCCATGGATGCGGACCAGATGACCAGGCCCCTTGGCTGAGAAACAGCCCCACAGCATGATGCTGCCACCACCATGCTTGACTGTAGGGATGGTATTCTTGGGGTCGTATGCAGTGCCATCCAGTCTCCAAACATCACGTGTGTGGTTGGCACCAAAGATCTCGATCTTGGTCTCATCAGACCAGAGAACCTTGAACCAGTCAGTCTCAGAGTCCTCCAAGTGATCATGAGCAAACTGTAGACGAGCCTTGACATGACGCTTTGAAAGTAAAGGTACCTTACGGGCTCGTCTGGAACAGAGACCATTGCGGTGGAGTACGTTACTTATGGTATTGACTGAAACCAATGTCCCCACTGCCATGAGATCTTCCCGGAGCTCCTTCCTTGTTGTCCTTGGGTTAGCCTTGACTCTTCGGACAATCCTGGCCTCGGCACAGGAGGAAACTTTCAAAGGCTGTCCAGGCCGTGGAAGGCTAACAGTAGTTCCATAAGCCTTCCACTTCCGGCTGATGCTCCCAACAGCGGAGACAGGTAGGCCCAACTCCTTGGAAAGGGTTTTGTCAGCCTTGTGACCGTCCACGATCTTGTCTCTGATGGCCTTGGAATGCTCCTTTGTCTTTCCCATGTTGACCATGTATGAGTGCTGTTCACAAGTTTTTTGCCTTCCTCTGGATCAACATGTTAGGGCATGTTAGGTTAGGCTATGGGTTGAACTAGATGGACTTATAGTCTTCCTTCGACCTTAATAACTATAACTATAACTAACAGTGGAGACAGGTAGGCCCAACTCCTTGGAAAGGGTTTTGTACCCCTTGCCAGCCTTGTGACCCTCCACGATCTTGTCTCTGATGGCCCTGGAATGCTCCTTTGTCTTTCCCATGTTGACCATGTATGAGTGCTGTTCACAAGTTTGGGGAGGGTCTTAAATAGTCAGAAAAGGCTGGAGAAAGAGATAATTAATCCAAACATGTGAAGCTCATTGTTCTTTGTGCCTGAACTACTTCTTAATACTTTAGGGGAACCAAACAGAATTCTGGTGGGTTGAGGGGTTTGAATAATAAATGACCCTCTGAAAAGACTTTTCACAATTTAAAAAAAAAAATAAACAAAGAAATAACATTCTTTTTTGCTGCAGTGCATTTCACACTTCCAGACTGATCTACAGTCCAAATGTCACAATGCCAAGTTAATTCCAAATGTGTAAACCTGCTAAATCTGCAGGGGGTTGAATACTACTTGTAGGCACTGTATATATATCAGTAGACATATATATGTATATATATTAATATTTCATCCAGCGCGAGATAGCTTTAAAGCCGGTAATTCAATTGCCGGCTTTTGCTATCTCATTCCTAAACCCGACATGATATGTGTTACGGCCGTTACTCACCGCTCTGTGGCCACTGCTCTTGTTCCCCTCGGCCGCTCGTCCTCTAGGTCACGGCGCGCTGTTACATCTTCCTCCAGAGAAAGCAAAGAGAAGGAGGCATGCACAAAATGGGGATCACCACACTATAAATCATACAAATATTATAAATTTTTATTAAAGTCCAAAAGCACTGAACACTGCAAAAAACACTTTAAAAACACATAAAACAACCATATGCATTGTAAATACAAAGACCCATAATAGGGTCTACAACCCTGGTTCAAAGACCACCCCACACACAAAAATGTGTCCTAGAACAGTATGGTACACTGAAGAGAGATAGACAATGCAGTCCTAAGAGCAAAGATAGTATAATATGCAGGCCCGAACTTACATATAAGCAGAGGATACCCAATCCAATGTACCTATGCAAAAAATGTAGACAGCAAGGATAACCCCCCGTTGATCCTAGGGATACCAGTCTAGCATAGGAGCACAAAAATCGTGCCTGATTAGTAGGGTAGAAAAATATATAACCTGTATAAGGACCAGCCACGACCCCTGTGAGGAGTCAAGGAATGCTGCAGGACAGGAAGAGAGGGTGGAGAACCAGGGCACAAAAACGCCCAACGCGTGTCGCCAGAGAAACTGGCTTCTTCAGGGGCAATGGATACAGTGAGAGTGCCCGCATTATAAATACCTGGTAATTATGTGAGGCCAGGAACAGCTGGTGCCCAGTATACCGCGCCTAGTGCATAGCGCTAGAGCTGACCGGAGAAGACCGGAAATGACGAAAGATGCCGGCATCTGCGCAATACAGCAGAGCTGCAGGAGTGAGAAATCTCCTAAGTACGGGCTGCTGGCAAGTGCGCACGCGCCGATCGGCGCATGCGGACTAAGTACCAGCACCTAATAAGCCCGCAAAAAGACTCTCGGCCGAGAGAGAAGAAGCCCTTAGGAAACATGGTAGAACAAAAAGTGACAAAGGGGATGGCAAAGTGGACTGATGAATAGCACACAGAAGGCGCAGAGCAAAGGCATATCTGCCAATGAGGGCATAATAGCAAACATGTTCAATAAAAAGGCAATCTGCAACTGCAAAATATTAGGGAATTTACACAATAACTTTGAAAGACATGTATTAAAGAATATGATGATAATTACTAATAAATAAATAAGTAAATAATAACAGTAAATGATGAGTATACAGTAAAGTAATCACCAAAAAAAATTATATAAAGAAAAAGTAAACGAATAGTAATAAAAAATAATAATAAAAATAATGAAGAAACAAAATGAAAATCTATATAAATATATAAATAAAGAGCAAAAACAAGAACAAAAAATATAAAAAATATATAACAGAAAAATATATTAAAGAAGTACACATACACAAAGATGTGCATGATTATATATACTATAATGCAGGCAGGTTGCCAAAAAATCAAACTGTAGCGTTATAATCAAATATAGCAACAACTGCATGAAAACATCATTTTAGGACATAGAAACCATTGATGAAAAATATATTAAAAAATACACATACAATAAGATGTGCATGATCATATATACTATAATGCAGGCAGGTTGCCAAAAAATCAAAGTGTAGCGTTATAATCAAATATAGCAACAACTGCATGAAAACATCATTTTAGGACATAGAAACCATTGATGAAGAATCAAAACAGAATATTAAGACTGTTTGTAATAGCCAGAGAATAAAAGTTCCTCATTTAGTCCTTGTGGGGCGAGGCTTCGAAGATCATGGATCCATCTGGATTCACATCGCAGTAATTTCTTTACTCTATCTCCGCCTCTGATGTTAAGTGGAACCATCTCCAATCCCATAACCTTTAAGCCCCTAATGCGGCCATGATGGGTGTCCAAAAAATGTGTTGCCACTGATGAAATATTCTTGCCCCTCTCTCGATCCTTCTGAGCCGTAGCAATGTTCGATAAGTGCTGTTGGACTCTTCTTCGTAGTTCTTGGGTCGTTTGGCCCACATAGATTTTGGGACAGTCGCATATTAGAGCATAAACCAATGAGCGGCTTTTACAATTAAAGAAAGACTTCCTGGGCTTGATCTGGAAAGGAAAGATAAATAATGACAGACCATCCTGGGCTACGGTGTATTGGCAAATATTACAGCTTCCACAAGGGTAGGTACCGAATGTCCTTGTGCCCCTATTGAGTCTAGTGGTAGGACGGACAAAGTGACTATGGCATAACAGATCCTTCAGGTGGCTGGCCCTCCTGGCTATAAGTTTAGGTGTTTCTGCAATGTGGGGCTTTAGCTTGGGTTCACTGAGCAAGATCCCCCAGCTACGGTCCAAGATTTTATAAACATCCCCCCACTGATTATTAAATGTAGTGACGATGCCCAAAGGCCTAGAGGACTCACGTGTCTGTCTTTGAAATAGGTCCGTCCGTTCACTAGTTTTCGCTCTCTGGTAAGCCGAAGAAATAATAGCCTTTGGATATCCCCGATGTTTGAAGCGGTCAGTCAATTTCCGAGCCTCCATATTGAAGTCAGCCGTCGCACTGCAGTTTCTCCTCAATCGAAGAAATTGGCCAGTTGGAATGCCATTTTTTAAATGCCTAGGGTGGAAGCTAGAATAATGCAACAGGCTGTTCGTAGCTGTCGGTTTGCGATAAAGGGTGGTGGCAATATACGAACCATCAAGAGTTAGCTTCAAATCTAGGAATTCCACTGAAGTCCGTGATAGATGTGAAGTGAGCCGGATGTTAAAAGGATTGTTGTTGAGATCCGCGAGGAAAAGATGGTAGTCCTCCTCTGTGCCTGTCCAAAACATTATAACATCATCAATGAAACGAAACCATTTCTGGCAGAATTCCTTGAAAGCTCCATGTTCAAAGACCACCGACTCCTCCCACCACCCTAAAAAAAGGTTTGCATAGGATGGTGCGCACCGTGCCCCCATGGCAGTACCTTTTACTTGTCTATAGAATGTTCCATCAAAGACAAAGTAATTCTTGTCAAGGACAAAAAATAAAAGATCTAAAATAAATTGATCATGTCCTCTATCCCCTGTACTATTATGTTCCAAAAAGAATGAAACAGCCCTTAGGCCTATGTCATGATTGATACTAGTATACAGGGACTCGACATCCAGTGTAATTAAGAAAATGCCAGGTGGTAAGGCCAGATCCTGGAGTAGTTGAATCAAATGTGTCGAGTCCCTGATAAAAGATTTTAACGACATTGCCATAGGCTGTAAAAAGAAATCCAAGTAGGTACATGGTTTCTCAAATAGGCCACTTATGCCAGACACAATTGGCCTACCTGGAGGATTTTCCAACGACTTATGCACCTTGGGGAGCAAGTAGAAAGTCGGTACACACATTCGCCAGAAGACTCGCTACACTCATCAGGAGGGCGTTAAACTAGAAGAAGAGGGGACGGGAAGAAAAACATTAGACTTGAACAAAGAAGATCAAGGAAAACATACTCAGAAGGGAGGTAAGAACATTTCTAAAACAATCCACAGCGAGGAGATTGGAACAAAACAAAATCCTCTAAACTGCATGCTCGCAAACGCCAGAAGCCTGACAAACAAGATGGAAGAACTAGAAGCAGAAATATCTACAGGTAACTTTGACATAGTGGGAATAACCGAGACATGGTTAGATGAAAGCTATGACTGGGCAGTTAACTTACAGGGTTACAGTCTGTTTAGAAAGGATCGTAAAAATCGGAGAGGAGGAGGGGTTTGTCTCTATGTAAAGTCTTGTCTAAAGTCCACTTTAAGGGAGGATATTAGCGAAGGAAATGAGGATGTCGAGTCCATATGGGTCGAAATTCATGGAGGGAAAAATGGTAACAAAATTCTCATTGGGGTCTGTTACAAACCCCCAAATATAACAGAAACCATGGAAAGTCTACTTCTAAAGCAGATAGATGAAGCTGCAACCCATAATGAGGTCCTGGTTATGGGGGACTTTAACTACCCGGATATTAACTGGGAAACAGAAACCTGTGAAACCCATAAAGGCAACAGCTTTCTGCTAATAACCAAGAAAAATTATCTTTCACAATTGGTGCAGAATCCAACCAGAGGAGCAGCACTTTTAGACCTAATACTATCTAATAGACCTGACAGAATAACAAATCTGCAGGTGGTCGGGCATCTAGGAAATAGCGACCACAATATTGTACAGTTTCACCTGTCTTTCACTAGGGGGACTTGTCAGGGAGTCACAAAAACACTGAACTTTAGGAAGGCAAAGTTTGACCAGCTTAGAGATGCCCTTAATCTGGTAGACTGGGACAATATCCTCAGAAATAAGAATACAGATAATAAATGGGAAATGTTTAAGAACATCCTAAATAGGCAGTGTAAGCGGTTTATACCTTGTGGGAATAAAAGGACTAGAAATAGGAGAAACCCAATGTGGCTAAACAAAGAAGTAAGACAGGCAATTAACAGTAAAAAGAAAGCATTTGCACTACTAAAGCAGGATGGCACCATTGAAGCTCTAAAAAACTATAGGGAGAAAAATACTTTATCTAAAAAACTAATTAAAGCTGCCAAAAAGGAAACAGAGAAGCACATTGCTAAGGAGAGTAAAACTAATCCCAAACTGTTCTTCAACTATATCAATAGTAAAAGAATAAAAACTGAAAATGTAGGCCCCTTAAAAAATAGTGAGGAAAGAATGGTTGTAGATGACGAGGAAAAAGCTAACATATTAAACACCTTCTTCTCCACGGTATTCACGGTGGAAAATGAAATGCTAGGTGAAATCCCAAGAAACAATGAAAACCCTATATTAAGGGTCACCAATCTAACCCAAGAAGAGGTGCGAAACCGGCTAAATAAGATTAAAATAGATAAATCTCCGGGTCCGGATGGCATACACCCACGAGTACTAAGAGAACTAAGTAATGTAATAGATAAACCATTATTTCTTATTTTTAGGGACTCTATAGCGACAGGGTCTGTTCCGCAGGATTGGCGCATAGCAAATGTGGTGCCAATATTCAAAAAGGGCTCTAAAAGTGAACCTGGAAATTATAGGCCAGTAAGTCTAACCTCTATTGTTGGTAAAATATTTGAAGGGTTTCTGAGGGATGTTATTCTGGATTATCTCAATGAGAATAACTGTTTAACTCCATATCAGCATGGGTTTATGAGAAATCGCTCCTGTCAAACCAATCTAATCAGTTTTTATGAAGAGGTAAGCTATAGGCTGGACCACGGTGAGTCATTGGACGTGGTATATCTCGATTTTTCCAAAGCGTTTGATACCGTGCCGCACAAGAGGTTGGTACACAAAATGAGAATGCTTGGTCTGGGGGAAATTGTGTGTAAATGGGTTAGTAACTGGCTTAGTGATAGAAAGCAGAGGGTGGTTATAAATGGTATAGTCTCTAACTGGGTCGCTGTGACCAGTGGGGTACCGCAGGGGTCAGTATTGGGACCTGTTCTCTTCAACATATTCATTAATGATCTGGTAGAAGGTTTACACAGTAAAATATCGATATTTGCAGATGATACAAAACTATGTAAAGCAGTTAATACAAGAGAAGATAGTATTCTGCTACAGATGGATCTGGATAAGTTGGAAACTTGGGCTGAAAGGTGGCAGATGAGGTTTAACAATGATAAATGTAAGGTTATACACATGGGAAGAAGGAATCAATGTCACCATTACACACTGAATGGGAAACCACTGGGTAAATCTGACAGGGAGAAGGACTTGGGGATCCTAGTTAATGATAAACTTACCTGGAGCAGCCAGTGCCAGGCAGCAGCTGCCAAGGCAAACAGGATCATGGGGTGCATTAAAAGAGGTCTGGATACACATGATGAGAGCATTATACTGCCTCTGTACAAATCCCTAGTTAGACCGCACATGGAGTACTGTGTCCAGTTTTGGGCACCGGTGCTCAGGAAGGATATAATGGAACTAGAGAGAGTACAAAGGAGGGCAACAAAATTAATAAAGGGGATGGGAGAACTACAATACCCAGATAGATTAGCGAAATTAGGATTATTTAGTCTAGAAAAAAGACGACTGAGGGGCGATCTAATAACCATGTATAAGTATATAAGGGGACAATACAAATATCTCGCTGAGGATCTGTTTATACCAAGGAAGGTGACGGGCACAAGGGGGCATTCTTTGCGTCTGGAGGAGAGAAGGTTTTTCCACCAACATAGAAGAGGATTCTTTACTGTTAGGGCAGTGAGAATCTGGAATTGCTTGCCTGAGGAGGTGGTGATGGCGAACTCAGTCGAGGGGTTCAAGAGAGGCCTGGATGTCTTCCTGGAGCAGAACAATATTGTATCATACAATTAGGTTCTGTAGAAGGACGTAGATCTGGGGATTTATTATGATGGAATATAGGCTGAACTGGATGGACAAATGTCTTTTCTCGGCCTTACTAACTATGTTACTATGTTACTATGTTACTAACTAAGGTACCACAGGATGGTCTGTTGTTAAAAACGTCACTTCCTTTTTGTTCAGAATACCATGTCGGAGTGCTAGTTCAAAGAGGTGATCAAGTTTCCCCTTAAAGATGTCAGTAGGATCTCCAGGTAGGTGTCTATAGCATGTTGAGTCTCCTAATTGTCGTTCAACCTCCTGTAAATAAAGGGAGTTAGGCCATAAGACAATATTGCCCCCCTTATCCGCCTCGCGGATCAGAAACTCCTTATTCCTTTGCAGACCTGAAAGGGCCCTCTGTTCAAGTGGACTTAAATTTCTGTTTTTATTACCGTCCACACGTAAGGGTCTGTATTTCTCTGCAAATGTTGTTAAAGAAGATCTGGACCGCCGGGAAAAGGGAGAAGGATGGAGTAGCCTGTGAAGGTAATCTTCCGGAGAATCTTCTCCTGGTGACATCGGTGTCATTCTCATTGAGCAAGTCCATAAGGTCCCTAAGGACTTGTCTTTCATCGTTTGGGAGTTGATCCGCTAGAGAGGGATGATGGTACAAGAGTTTAAAAGTTAGTTGACGACAAAACAAATACACATCCTTGACCAGGGTGAATTTGTCAAGGGTGTTCATGGGAGCAAAAGACAATCCCTTGGTTAAGACCATTTTTTCTGCTGATGTCAAAACATGTGTAGATAAATTAATAATTTGCAGATTACCTTGATCTTGATCCTGGGGGTCTTGATGTTCTACTGAACATGATGCAGTCAGAGTTGATGGTTCCTGCGATTGAACCTCGTCTCCCGTTTGTAAGATGGGGGAGAATTTCTGTAGCCCCTGGTTTTTCTTTTCTTTACCCCTCCGAGTTTTACGTCGACCCCGCCTACGGCCCCGTCGAGGTCGCTGGGGTCTGATGACAAAAAATCACTGGACGAGGCCTCAAGTCTTGTACTGATATCCTTTGTATTTTTAGGATCAAAGGACACCGCCCTTTTGTTGCCTCGGTGCCCCCACTTATAGGCATGTCCACTAGAGAAATCAGCTTTGTCCCTTTGAAATTTACGTTTTTTGCCATCAGAGATCTCTCTTTCGTATTTCTCAATGGTAGTTTTAAGTTGCTGTTTGAAAGGGGAAACTAATGATGCATCGAAACTAGCTAATTGAGTCTCTCTGGCTTTTATATCCTCTTTTAGTTTATTTAAGAGGGCCTGATCATGTGCAATCAACATGTCCATAAGTATTACAGAACACTTCATTAAACCAATCTCCCAATTCTGGCGAAAACAATCATCCACCTCCCAGGCAGGGAAAATCTGGACCCTGAGTCCACGAGGAACAAGACTGAACACCTTGTATTCCTCCAAACTTCTCAAATTCCACCACACTTTGGTTAGAGATTTATGCTTTCTCTAGTGTATATGTATTTGTGGCATGTGATGGGAGATCCCTTGTAGTGGTGCCCGCCAGTCTTTATTTTCAAAGTTTGGCTTCATGGGGTTCTGGTTTTCCTTTGTTCCCCCTTTTCTTGGAGTGTGGCACACTACTTCAGTTAGTTTACGGACTGGTATTATGGATTTACAGGCTAGTGAGACAGCTTGGAGCCAGAGGGCTAAAGGTATCTTTGAAACCGGGGGTGGCGATAGTGCCATAACTACTAACGATGATGGAGGTTTTTCTAAACTCACGAATGAACTTACTAATTTGCATAAATCTCTAACCAAAGTGTGGTGGAATTTGAGAAGTTTGGAGGAATACAAGGTGTTCAGTCTTGTTCCTCGTGGACTCAGGGTCCAGATTTTCCCTGCCTGGGAGGTGGATGATTGTTTTCGCCAGAATTGGGAGATTGGTTTAATGAAGTGTTCTGTAATACTTATGGACATGTTGATTGCACATGATCAGGCCCTCTTAAATAAACTAAAAGAGGATATAAAAGTCAGAGAGACTCAATTAGCTAGTTTCGATGTATCATTAGTTTCCCCTTTCAAACAGCAACTTAAAACTACCATTGAGAAATACGAAAGAGAGATCTCTGATGGCAAGAAACGTAAATTTCAAAGGGACAAAGCTGATTTCTCTAGTGGACATGCCTATAAGTGGGGGCACCGAGGCAACAAAAGGGCGGTGTCCTTTGATCCTAAAAATACAAAGGATATCAGTACAAGACTTGAGGCCTCGTCCAGTGATTTTTTGTCATCAGACCCCAGCGACCTCGACGGGGCCGTAGGCGGGGTCGACGTAAGACTCGGAGGGGTAAAGAAAAGAAAAACCAGGGGCTACAGAAATTCTCCCCCATCTTACAAACGGGAGACGAGGTTCAATCGCAGGAACCATCAACTCTGACTGCATCATGTTCAGTAGAACATCAAGACCCCCAGGATCAAGATCAAGGTAATCTGCAAATTATTAATTTATCTACACATGTTTTGACATCAGCAGAAAAAATGGTCTTAACCAAGGGATTATCTTTTGCTCCCATGAACACCCTTGACAAATTCACCCTGGTCAAGGATGTGTATTTGTTTTGTCGTCAACTAACTTTTAAACTCTTGTACCATCATCCCTCTCTAGCGGATCAACTCCCAAACGATGAAAGACAAGTCCTTAGGGACCTTATGGACTTGCTCAATGAGAATGACACCGATGTCACCAGGAGAAGATTCTCCGGAAGATTACCTTCACAGGCTACTCCATCCTTCTCCCTTTTCCCGGCGGTCCAGATCTTCTTTAACAACATTTGCAGAGAAATACAGACCCTACGTGTGGATGGTAATAAAAACAGAAATTTAAGTCCACTTGAACAGAGGGCCCTTTCGGGTCTGCAAAGGAATAAGGAGTTTCTGATCCGCGAGGCGGATAAGGGGGGCAATATTGTCTTATGGCCTAACTCCCTTTATTTACAGGAGGTTGAACGACAATTAGGAGACTCAACATGCTATAGACGCCTACCTGGAGATCCTACTGACATCTTTAAGGGGAAACTTGATCACCTCTTTGAACTAGCACTCCGACATGGTATTCTGAACAAAAAGGAAGTGACGTTTTTAACAACAGACCATCCTGTGGTACCGACTTTCTACTTGCTCCCCAAGGTGCATAAGTCGTTGGAAAATCCTCCAGGTAGGCCAATTGTGTCTGGCATAAGTTGCCTATTTGAGAAACCATGTACCTACTTGGATTTCTTTTTACAGCCTATGGCAATGTCGTTAAAATCTTTTATCAGGGACTCGACACATTTGATTCAACTACTCCAAGATCTGGCCTTACCACCTGGCACTTTCTTAATTACACTGGATGTTGAGTCCCTGTATACTAGTATCAATCATGACATAGGCCTAAGGGCTGTTTCATTCTTTTTGGAACATAATAGTACAGGGGATAGAGGACATGATCAATTTATTTTAGATCTTTTATTTTTTGTCCTTGACAAGAATTACTTTGTCCTTGATGGAACATTCTATAGACAAGTAAATGGTACTGCCATGGGGGCACGGTGCGCACCATCCTATGCAAACCTTTTTTTAGGGTGGTGGGAGGAGTCGGTGGTCTTTGAACATGGAGCTTTCAAGGAATTCTGCCAGAAATGGTTTCGTTTTATTGATGATGTTATAATGTTTTGGACAGGCACAGAGGAGGACTACCATCTTTTCCTCGCGGGTCTCAACAACAATCCTTTTAACATCCGGCTCACTTCACATCTATCACGGACTTCAGTGGAATTCCTAGATTTGAAGCTAACTCTTGATGGTTCGTATATTGCCACCACCCTTTATCGCAAACCGACAGCTACGAACAGCCTGTTGCATTATTCTAGCTTCCACCCTAGGCATTTAAAAAATGGCATTCCAACTGGCCAATTTCTTCGATTGAGGAGAAACTGCAGTGCGACGGCTGACTTCAATATGGAGGCTTGGAAATTGACTGACCGCTTCAAACATCGGGGATATCCAAAGGCTATTATTTCTTCGGCTTACCAGAGAGCGAAAACTAGTGAACGGACGGACCTATTTCAAAGACAGACACGTGAGTCCTCTAGGCCTTTGGCCATCGTCACTACATTTAATAATCAGTGGGGGGATGTTTATAAAATCTTGGACCGTAGCTGGGGGATCTTGCTCAGTGAACCCAAGCTAAAGCCCCACATTGCAGAAACACCTAAACTTATAGCCAGGAGGGCCAGCCACCTGAAGGATCTGTTATGCCATAGTCACTTTGTCCGTCCTACCACTAGACTCAATAGGGGCACAAGGACATTCGGTACCTACCCTTGTGGAAGCTGTAATATTTGCCAATACACCGTAGCCCAGGATGGTCTGTCATTATCTATCTTTCCTTTCTTGCTAGATCAAGCCCAGGAAGTCTTTCTTTAATTGTAAAAGCCGCTCATTGGTTTATGCTCTAATATGCGACTGTCCCAAAATCTATGTGGGCCAAACGACCCAAGAACTACGAAGAAGAGTCCAACAGCACTTATCGAACATTGCTACGGCTCAGAAGGATCGAGAGAGGGGCAAGAATATTTAATCAGTGGAACACATTTTTTGGACACCCATCATGGCCGCATTAGGGGCTTAAAGATTATGGGATTGGAGATGGTTCCACTTAACATCAGAGGCGGAGATAGAGTAAAGAAATTACTGCGATGTGAATCCAGATGGATCCATGATCTTCGAAGCCTCGCCCCACAAGGACTAAATGAGGAACTTTTATTCTCTGGCTATTACAAACAGTCTTAATATTCTGTTTTGATTCTTCATCAATGGTTTCTATGTCCTAAAATGATGTTTTCATGCAGTTGTTGCTATATTTGATTATAACGCTACACTTTGATTTTTTGGCAACCTGCCTGCATTATAGTATATATGATCATGCACATCTTTTTGTATGTGTATTTTTTAATATATTTTTCATCAATGGTTTCTATGTCCTAAAATGATGTTTTCATGCAGTTGTTGCTATATTTGATTATAACGCTAGTTTGATTTTTTGGCAACCTGCCTGCATTATAGTATATATAATCATGCACATCTTTGTGTATGTGTACTTTTTTAATATATTTTTCTGTTATATATTTTTTATAGTTTTTGTTCTTGTTTTTGCTCTTTATTTATATATTTATATACATTTTCATTTTGTTTCTTTATTATTGTTATTATTATTTTTTATTACTATTCGTTTACTTTTTCTTTATATAATTTTTTTTGAGGATTACTTTACTGTATACTCATCATTTACTGTTATTATTTACTTATTTATTAGTAATTATTTATCATTATGTTCTTTAATACATGTCTTTCAAAGTTATTGTGTAAATTCCCTAATATTTTGCAGTTGCAGATTGCCTTTTTATTGAACATGTTTGCTATTATGCCCTCATTGGCAGATATGCCTTTGCTCTGCGCCTTCTGTGTGCTATTCATCAGTCCACTTTGCCATCCCCTTTGTCACTTTTTGTTCTACCATGTTTCCTAAGGGCTTCTTCTCTCTCGGCTGAGAGTCTTTTTGCGGGCTTATTAGGTGCTGGTACTTAGTGCGCATGCGCCGATTGGCGCGTGCGCACTTGCCAGCAGCACGTACTTAGATTTCTCATTCCTGCAGCTCTGCTGTATTGCGCAGATGCCGGCATCTTTCATCATTTCCGGTCTTCTCCGGTCAGCTCCAGCACTATGCACTAGGCACGGTATACTGGGCACCAGCTGTTCCTGGCCTCACATAATTACCAGGTATTTATAATGCGGGCACTCTCACTGTATCCATTGCCCCTGAAGAAGCCAGTTTCTCTGGCGACACGCGTTGGGCGTTTTTGTGCCCTGGTTCTCCACCCTCTCTTCCTGTCCTGCAGCATTCCTTGACTCCTCACAGGGGTCGTGGCTGGTCCTTATACAGGTTATATATTTTTCTACCCTACTAATCAGGCACGATTTTTGTGCTCCTATGCTAGACTGGTATCCCTAGGATCAACGGGGGGTTATCCTTGCTGTCTACATTTTTTGCATAGGTACATTGGATTGGGTATCCTCTGCTTATATGTAAGTTCGGGCCTGCATATTATACTATCTTTGCTCTTAGGACTGCATTGTGTATCTCTCTTCAGTGTACCATACTGTTCTAGGACACATTATTGTGTGAGGGGGTGGTCTTTGAACCAGGGTTATAGACCCTATTATGGGTCTTTGTATTTACCATGCATATGGTTGTTTTATGTGTTTTTAAAGTGTTTTTTTGCAGTGTTCAGTGCTTTTGGACTTTAAATCATACAAATATTATAAATTTTTATTATAGTGTGGTGATCCCCATTTTGTGCATGCCTCCTTCTCTTTGCTTTCTCTAGTGTATATGTATTTGTGGCATGTGATGGGAGATCCCTTGTAGTGGTGCCCGCCAGTCTTTATTTTCAAAGTTACATCTTCCTCCGTCGCTGCTCGTTCCTGCAGTCCGGCTTCCGCTGGGCGGTACGCTCATCCTCGGCGGACCCCTCCTCCACGTCTTATGGGATCCGTTCTGCACAGGCGCGCAGGATCTTGCGTTAGGTTCACCTTCCTGTCCGGGGTCCTCTGGTACCGGATGTGATTGTCCGATGTGCGGCAGCCAATCCAGGTACTGTGCTCACTATTTCAGGCCACCTCCCCTGCTAGGAGGTGCCTGAGTGCCTCCGGTCACCTTTGTTTCTGTATTCCAGTAACATTAGTTACGTGCTGGTTTTTGCTCCCTTCTCTGTTGGTCGCGCTGTTTGTGTTTTCTCTACCTTCGCTTTTCCTCTCACCCTCTCTCCCTACAGCTCCATCTCTGGTATTCCTCTGTTCCAGCCTGTCGTCCATTCCCGTGTCCTCTGCTTCTGGTTCCTTCGTCCTCGTTCCTGGTTTTCTGTTTAGTTCTCTTCTTCTGTTTTCTCTTCTTCTGAGCCGTCCCTCTTGGTATCTGCTACCGTGGATAGGAGACCTCTGGGCCTGCTCCTGACAGCCCCTGTATAGGGGTTGGTTAACATCTGGTCTACTCGCCCAGGGGTAGGTCTACCACGGTCCAGAGGGTCCACTCTCGTTCTTGCCTCAGTAACGTTATAGTACACTCAGGCCATGGACCCCGCAGGTGCCGTGTTCTCTGCTCAGAAAAAAATACGCACATTAGCGCGATAATCAACAGTGCATCATGTACTTCATGAAAAACATGGAGTCTCGCCTGACCTCTTTACAAACTGCCGACCCAGTTAATGCCACTCAAATTGCAGGTCTACAGCAAGAGCTCTCCCAGCAGCGCGATACGCAGGCACGGATGCTGTCTTATATGGCTCCCATAGACAACCGCTTATTTAACTTGCAGTCAGTTTCCGCGGCTTCTGCTCAGGTCTCGCAAGACTCTAATTCTGCTCCCTCGCCCCATCCGCCACCTCGCCTTGGTAAGCCTCCTAGGTTTAG
Organism: Ranitomeya imitator; assembly: GCF_032444005.1. Taxonomy (NCBI): domain Eukaryota; kingdom Metazoa; phylum Chordata; class Amphibia; order Anura; family Dendrobatidae; genus Ranitomeya; species Ranitomeya imitator. The sequence continues at coordinate 233,646,566 of NC_091283.1, forward strand.
CGGTGACCCCAAACTTTGTAGGGGATTTCTAAACCAATGCCGTCTCCACTTTGAACTCCTTCCCCAACAATACCCTACCGACCGGGCCAAGGTGGCTTTTATAGTGTCTCATTTAGAGGGAGAGGCTTTGGCTTGGGTCAATCCCCTGTGGGAGCGGGATGATCCCGTAGTCTCCCAATTAGCCTTTTTCCTTGAAACTTTCCGCCGGGTTTTTGATGAGCCCGGGCGCCTAGCTTCCACGACCGAGTCGCTTTTAAACCTGCAACAGGGCTCTCAAACTGTTGGCCAATATGCCATCCGCTTTCGCACTCTAGCCTCTGAGTTAGGCTGGAACAATGAGGCTTTGGTTGGTGCTTTCTGGCGAGGTTTGTCCAGTCGGATAAAAGATGAGTTGGCAGGACGAGATACCCCAACCTCGTTAGAGGATCTCATATCCCTGTCAACACGCATTGACCTGCGTTTCCAGGAGCGAACTCGTGAGTCCGCTAGAGAGCGGAGGCCCTTTCATTCATTACCATCTGTCCGCAGGTCTGGGAGTCCGCAGCCTTTGTTGTCTTCTTCGGCATCCATACCAGAACCTATGCAAGTAGATCGGGTCAAGATGGCTGAGCAACGTCGTCGGGAGAGACGTTCCCAAGGACTCTGCTTTTACTGTGGTAGCGCTTCACATCTACTGCGGGCATGCCCTGTTGTGAATTCTGCTCTTGGGCTCCCTCCGGTGGTTATGAGTGGTAGTGCTGCGGTAGTTGGATCGCAGCATTTATCAGGTGTATCTATTTTTTGCAATTTGGGCTGGGCTATATAGCCTTGCTTGTTCCATTAGTCAGTGCCAGTTGTCCATTGTTTTTGGAGGATTCTCATCCCTTCTGGTCTCTCCTGTTCGCTGTGCTTTTCTTCAAAGATAAGTCCTGGCTTTGTTTTTGCTGTCCACCTGCTGTGGACCTTATAGTTCTGTGCATTTTTCATGTTTTGACTTGTCCAGCTTTGTTGTGAAGGATTTTTTGCAGCCTAGCTGTGTCTCTGGAGATGCAGATATACTCTCCATGTCTTTAGTCAGATGTGGTGTTTTGTATTTTCTGTGGTGGATATTTTCTAGTGTTTTTATACTGACCGCATAGTACTCTGTTCTATCCTTTCTTTTTAGCTAGTATGGCCTCCTATGCTAAATCCTGATTTCATGTCTGCGTATGTTATTTCCCTCTCCTCTCACAGTCAATATTTGTGGGGGGCTGTCTATCCTTTGGGGATTTTCTCTGAGGCAAGATAGGTTTCCTGTTTCTGTTTTTAGGGGTAGTTAATTCTTAGGCTGTGTCGAGGGGTCTAGGGAGTGTCAGGTACCCCCCACAGCTGCTTCTAGTTGCGCTGCTAAGTTCAGGGTTTGCGGTCAGTACAGGTGCCACCTTCTTCAGAGTACGTCTCATGCTGCTCCAAGGCCACCAGATCATAACAGTACAACTGGCCAACAATGAGTTAATTGCATCTCAAAAGAAGGGAGGAAAGGTTTTGAGCCATTTTTTTTTTTCCTTAGCCTGTTCCTCCCTCTTAATCTCTAGGTGGCTGCGGAACTGTTATGGTGCGGTGGTTTAGGAGCAACATGGAACGAGCTCTGAAGGAAGTGGTATCTATACTGACCGCAGTCCCTAAGCTCAACACAACACTAGAAGTAGCCGTGGGATGCTCCTAACTCTCCCTAGGCACCTCGTCACAGCCTAAGAGCTAACTACCCCTAAAGAGAGAAGCAGGAAAACTATCTTGCCTCAGAGAAAATCCCCAAAGGATAGATTAGCCCCCCACAAATAATGACTGTGAGTGGAGAGGGAAAAGGCATACACAGAATGAAACCAGGATGAGCACAGGAGGCCAGTCTAGCTTGATAGATAGGACAGGATGGAATACTGTGCGGTCAGTATAAAACCCTACAAAAATCCACGCAGAGTTTACAAAAAATCTCCACACCTGACTAAAGGTGTGGAGGGTAAATCTGCTTCCCAGAGCTTCCAGCAAGACAGAATTAATTCATACTGATAAGCTGGACAAACATAGAAAGCACAGAACGGATAAGTCCACAATCTGTGGACAGAAAAGAGCAAGCAAGAAATTAGCTTTGCTGAACTGGTCAGGATAACAGGGAAATCCAAAGAGATGTGAATCCGACCAGGAACCATTTACAAGTGGCACTGGCTGAAGAAAGAGCCAGGCATAAATAGCGAGCAGAAAAGACGATCAGTGGAAGCAGCTGCAGACAGCTAAATCCAAGGAGCAGCCATACCACTTGAAACCACAAGAGGGAGCCCAAGAGCAGAACTCACAAAAGTGCCACTTACAACCACCGGAGGGAGCCCAAGAGCGGAATTCACAACAGTACCCCCCCCTTGAGGAGGGGTCACCGAACCCTCACCAGAGCCCCCAGGCCGATCAGGACGAGCCAAGTGAAAAGCACGAACCAAATCGGTGGCATGGACATCGGAGGCAACAACCCAAGAATTATCCTCCTGGCCATAACCCTTCCACTTGACAAGATACTGAAGCCACCGCCTCGAAAAACGAGAATCCAAAATCTTCTCAACCTCATATTCCAACTCTCCCTCAACCAACACCGGGGCAGGAGGGTCAACCGAGGGAACAACGGGCACCACATATCTCCGCAACAAAGATCTATGGAAAACATTATGAATGGCAAAAGAGGCTGGAAGAGCCAAACGAAAAGACACCGGATTAATAATTTCAGAAATTTTATAAGGACCAATAAACCGAGGCTTAAACTTAGGGGAAGAAACCTTCATAGGAACATGACGAGAAGACAACCAAACCAAATCCCCCACACGAAGCCGGGGACCAACACACCGACGGCGTTTAGCAAAACGTTGAGCCCTTTCCTGAGACAACGTCAAATTGTCCACCACATGAATCCAAATCTGCTGCAGCCTGTCCACCACAGAATCAACACCAGGACAATCAGAAGGCTCAACCTGCCCAGAAGAAAAACGAGGATGAAAACCAAAATTACAAAAGAAAGGTGAAACCAAAGTAGCCGAACTAGCACGATTATTAAGGGCAAACTCGGCCAACGGCAAGAAAGCCACCCAATCATCCTGATCAGCAGACACAAAGCATCTCAAATAGGTCTCCAAGGTCTGATTAGTTCGCTCAGTTTGGCCATTAGTCTGAGGATGAAATGCCGAAGAAAAAGACAAATCAATGCCCATCCTAGCACAAAAGGCCCGCCAAAACCTAGAGAAACTGAGAACCTCTGTCAGACACAATATTCTCCGGAATGCCATGCAAACGAACCACATGCTGAAAAAACAATGGAACCAGATCTGAGGAGGAAGGCAACTTAGGTAAAGGTACCAGATGGACCATTTTAGAGAACCGGTCACAAACAACCCATATAACAGACATCTTCTGGGAAACAGGAAGATCCGAAATAAAATCCATGGAAATATGCGTCCATGGCCTTTCAGGGACCGGCAAAGGCAAAAGCAACCCACTAGCGCGGGAACAGCAAGGCTTGGCTCGGGCGCAAGTCCCACAGGACTGCACAAAAGCACGGACATCGCGCGACAAGGAAGGCCACCAAAAGGACCTAGCAACCAAATCTCTGGTACCAAAAATCCCAGGATGACCAGCCAACACTGAACAATGAACCTCAGAAATTACCTTACTTGTCCATCCATCAGGAACAAACAGCTTCCCCACAGGACAGCGGTTAGGCCTATCAGCCTGAAATTCCTGAAGCACCCGCCGCAAATCAGGGGAGATGGCAGAAAGAATCACCCCTTCCTTAAGAATGCCAACCGGCTCAAGGACTCCAGGAGAATCAGGCGAAAAACTCCTAGAGAGGGCATCAGCCTTAACATTCTTAGATCCCGGAAGATACGAGACCACAAAATCAAAACGGGAGAAAAACAGGGACCATCGAGCCTGTCTAGGATTCAGCCGCTTGGCCGACTCGAGGTAAATCAGATTCTTATGATCGGTCAGGACCACAACGCGGTGCTTAGCTCCCTCAAGCCAATGTCGCCACTCCTCAAACGCCCACTTCATAGCCAACAACTCCCGATTGCCGACATCATAATTGCGTTCCGCAGGCGAAAACTTTCTGGAAAAAAAAGCACACGGTTTCATCAAAGAACCATCAGACTCCCTCTGAGACAAAACGGCCTCTGCCCCAATCTCAGAAGCGTCGACCTCAACCTGAAAAGGAAGAGAAACATCCGGCTGACGCAACACAGGGGCAGAAGTAAATCGGCGTTTAAGCTCCTGAAAGGCCTCAACAGCCGCAGAGGACCAATTCGTCACATCAGCGCCTTTCTTCGTCAAATCAGTAAGGGGCTTAACCACACTGGAAAAGTTGGCAATGAAACGGCGATAGAAATTAGCAAAGCCCAAAAATTTCTGAAGGCCCTTCACAGATGTGGGCTCAATCCAGTCATGAGTAGCTTGGACCTTAACAGGATCCATTTCTATAGACGAGGGAGAAAAAATAAAACCCAAAAAAGAGACCTTCTGAACTCCGAATAGGCACTTAGACCCCTTCACAAACAAAGCATTATCACGAAGGATCTGGAACACCATCCTGACCTGCTTCACATGAGACTCCCAATCATCGGAAAAAATCAAAATATCATCCAAATATACGACCATGAATTTATCAAGATAATTGCGGAAAATATCATGCATGAAAGACTGGAACACAGATGGAGCATTAGAGAGCCCAAATGGCATCACAAGGCTTTCAAAATGGCCTTCGGGCGTATTAAATGCAGTTTTCCATTCGTCACCCTAATGCGAAAAGATTATATGCCCCTCGGAGGTCAATCTTAGTAAACCAACTAGCCCCCTTAATCTGAGCAAACAAATCAGAGAGCAAAGGCAAGGGGTATTGGAATTTGACAGTGATCTTATTAAGAAGACGATAATCTATACAGGGTCTCAAGGAACCATCCTTCTTAGCAACAAAAAAGAAATCCGCTCCCAATGGTGACGAAGAGGGCCGAATATGCCCCTTCTCCAAAGACTCCTTAACATAACTCCGCATGGCGGCATGCTCTGGCACAGACAGATTGAAAAGTCGGCCCTTAGGGAACTTGCAACCAGGAATCAAGTTAATAGCACAATCACAGTCCCTGTGTGGTGGAAGGGTACTGGACTTGGGCTCATCAAATACATCCTGGAAATCCGACAAAAACTCAGGGACCTCAGAAGAGGGGGAAGAGGAAATTGACATCAAAGGAACGTCACAATGCACCCCTTGACAACCCCAACTAGTCACAGACATAGTTTTCCAATCCAGCACCGGATTATGTTCCTGTAACCATGGAAAACCCAGTACAACAACATCATGCAGGTTATGCAACACCAGAAAACGGCAATCTTCCTGATGTGCTGGAGCCATGTACATAGTCATCTGCATCCAGTACTGAGGTTTATCCTTGGCCAAGGGTGTAGCATCAATACCCCTCAAAGGAATAGGGCTCTGCAAAGGCTGCAAGGAAAAACCACAGCGCCTGGCGAACTCCAAGTCCATCAAGTTCAGGGCAGCACCTGAATCCACAAATGCCATGACGGAAAAGGACGACAATGAGCAAATCAGGGTCACAGATAAGAGAAATTTAGGCTGTATAGTACTAATGGTAACAGACCTAGCGACTCTCTTAGTACGCTTAGGGCAATCAGAGATAACATGAGCAGAATCACCACAGTAAAAACACAGCCTATTCTGACGTCTGAATTCCTGCCGTTCTGTTCTAGTCAAAATCATATTACATTGCATAGGTTCAGGACTCTGCTCAGAGGACACTGCCATATGGTGCACAGCTTTGCGCTCGCGCAGACGCCGATCAATCTGAATGGCTAGAGACATAGATTCGCTCAAACCGGCAGGCGTAGGAAAGCCCACCATAACATCTTTAAGGGCTCCAGAAAGACCTTTTCTGAAAATTGCAGCCAGAGCCTCCTCATTCCATTTAGTGAGCACAGACCATTTTCTAAATTTCTGGCAGTATAATTCTGCCGCTTCCTGACCTTGACACAAGGCCAACAGGGTTTTTTCTGCATGATCCACAGAATTAGGTTCGTCATACAATAATCCGAGCGCTTGAAAAAATGCGTCTACATTCAATAATGCCGGATCCCCTGTTTCAAGAGAAAAAGCCCAGTCTTGAGGGTCACCACGCAGCAAGGATATGATGATTTTTACTTGCTGAATGGGATCACCAGAAGAACGGTGTTTCAAAGCAAAAAATAATTTGCAGTTATTTTTAAAGTTCAAAAACTTGGATCTGTCCCCAAAAAACAAATCAGGAGTAGGAATTCTAGGCTCTAAAGCCGGAATCTGGACAACATAATCTTGGATACTCTGTACTCTTGCAGCAAATTGATCCACACGAGAAAAAAAACCCTGAACATCCATGCCAGAGCATATATCCTGAACCACCCAGATATCAAGAGGAAAAAAGAGACAAACCAGAGCACAGAAAAAAAAATGGTTCAGAACTTTCTTTTCCTTCTTTTGAGATGCATTTAATTCATTTTTGGCCACTTGTACTGTTATGGTGCGGTGGTTTAGGAGCAACATGGAACGAGCTCTGAAGGAAGTGGTATCTATACTGACCGCAGTCCCTAAGCTCAACACACTAGAAGTAGCCGTGGGATGCTCCTAACTCTCCCTAGGCACCTCGTCACAGCCTAAGAGCTAACTACCCCTAAAGAGAGAAGCAGGAAAACTATCTTGCCTCAGAGAAAATCCCCAAAGGATAGATTAGCCCCCCACAAATAATGACTGTGAGTGGAGATGAAAAGACATACACAGAATGAAACCAGGATGAGCACAGGTGGCCAGTCTAGCTTGATAGATAGGACAGGATGGAATACTGTGCGGTCAGTATAAAACCCTACAAAAATCCACGCAGAGTTTACAAAAAATCTCCACACCTGACTAAAGGTGTGGAGGGTAAATCTGCTTCCCAGAGCTTCCAGCAAGACAGAATTAATTAATACTGATAAGCTGGACAAACATATAAAGCACAGAACGGATAAGTCCACAATCTGTGGACAGAAAAGAGCAACCAAGAACTAAGCTTTGCTGAACTGGTCAGGATAACAGGGAAATCCAAAGAGATGTGAATCCGACCAGGAACCATTTACAAGTGGCACTGGCTGAAGAAAGAGCCAGGCATAAATAGCCGAGCAGAAAAGACGATCAGTGGAAGCAGCTGCAGACAGCTAAATCCAAGGAGCAGCCATACCACTTGAAACCACAAGAGGGAGCCCAAGAGCAGAACTCACAAAAGTGCCACTTACAACCACCGGAGGGAGCCCAAGAGCGGAATTCACAACAGGAACCTAGTAATAACATGAGTGTTCAGGAGTTAGTTTCTCGTGTGGATCAGCTTGCTGCTAGGGTACAGGGTATTTCAGAATATATTGTTCAGACTCCTGCCTTAGAACCTAGGATTCCCACTCCTGATTTATTATTTGGTGACAGACCCAAATTTTTGAATTTGAAAAATAACTGTAAACTGTTTTTTGAATTGAGACCCTGGTCTTCTGGTGATCCCATTCAGCAGGTTAAAATCATCATATCCCTGCTGCGTGGTGACCCACAGGATTGGGCATTTTCCCTGGAAACTGGCAATCCTGCTTTGCTTAATGTTGATTCTTTCTTTCAAGAATTGGGGTTATTGTATGATGAGCCTAATTCTTTGGATCAAGCTGAGAAAATCTTGCTGGACCTGTGTCAAGGTCAAGAAGCAGCAGAATCGTATTGCCAGAAATTTAGAAAATGGTCTGTACTGACTATATGGAATGAGGATGCCTTGGCGGCAATTTTCAGAAAGGGTCTTTCTGAATCCGTTAAAGATGTTATGGTGGGGTTCCCCACGCCTGCTGGTCTGAGTGATTCTATGTCTCTGGCCATTCAGATTGATTGGCACTTGCGCGAGCGCAGAGTTGTGCACACTATGGCGTTGTCCTTTGAGCAGAGCCCTGAGCCTATGCAGTGTGATAGGATTTTGTCTAAAGCTGAACGTCAAAGATTCAGGCGTCAGAATAGGTTGTGTTTTTACTGCGGCGATTCTGCTCATATTATTTCTGATTGCCCTAAGCGTACTAAGAGAATCGCTAGTTCTGTTACCATCAGTACTGTACAACCTAAATTTCTGTTATCTGTGACCTTGATCTGCTCATTATCATCATTTTCTGTCATGGCATTTGTGGATTCAGGCGCCGCTCTGAACTTAATGGACTTAGAATTTGCCAGACATTGTGGTTTCCCCTTGCAGCCTTTGCAGAACCCTATTCCTTTAAGGGGCATTGATGCTACACCGTTGGCTAAAAATAAACCTCAGTTTTGGACACAGCTGACCATGCGCATGGCGCCAGCCCATCAGGAATATTGTCGTTTTCTGGTGTTGCATAATTTGCATGATGATATTGTGCTGGGTTTTCCATGTTTACAGCTACATAATCCGGTGTTAGATTGGAGATCTATGTCTGTGACTAGTTGGGGTTGTCAGGGGGTTCATGGTCACGTTCCTTTAATGTCAATTTCCTCTTCCCCCTCTTCTGAAATTCCTGAGTTTTTGTCAGACTTCCAGGATGTATTCAATGAGCCCAAATCCAGTTCCCTTCCACCGCATAGGGACTGTGATTGTGCTATTGACTTGATTCCAGGTTGTAAATTCTCTAAGGGCCGACTTTTCAACCTGTCGGTGCCAGAACATGCCGCCATGCGGAGTTATATTAAGGAGTCTTTGGAGAAGGGGCATATTCGGCCATCTTCTTCACCATTGGGAGCAGGTTTTTTTTTGTTGCCAAAAAGGATGGCTCCTTGAGACCCTGTATTGATTATCGCCTCTTGAATAAGATCATGGTCAAATTTCAATACCCTTTGCCTTTGCTTACTGATTTGTTTGCTAGGATTAAGGGGGCTAGCTGGTTTACTAAGATTGACCTTCGAGGGGCATATAATCTTATTCGTATTAAGCAGGGTGACGAATGGAAAACTCCATTTAATACGCCCGAAGGCCATTTTGAATACCTTGTGATGCCATTCGGACTCTCTAATGCCCCATCTGTGTACCAATCCTTCATGCATGATATCTTTCGGAGTTATCTTGATAAATTCATGGTTGTATATTTGGATGATATTTTGATTTTTTCCGATGATTGGGAGTCTCATGTGAAACAGGTCAGGATGGTATTTCAGATCCTCCGTAATAATGCTTTATTTGTGAAGGGGTCAAAGTGCCTCTTTGGAGTGCAGAAGGTTTCTTTTTTGGTCTTCATTTTTTCTCCCGCATCTATAGAAATGGATCCGGTTAAGGTTCAGGCCATTCATGATTGGATTCAGCCCACATCTGTGAAGGGCCTTCAGAAATTCTTGGGTTTGCTAATTTTTATCGTTGTTTCATTGCCAACTTCTCCAGTGTGGTTAAACCTCTGACCGATTTGACGAAGAAAGGCGCTGATGTGACGAATTGGTCCTCTGCGGCTGTTTCTGCCTATCAGGAGCTTAAACGCCGATTTACTTCTGCCCCGGTGTTGCGTCAGCCGGATGTTTCTCTTCCATTTCAGGTTGAGGTTGACACGTCTGAGATTGGGGCAGGGGCCGTTTTGTCTCAGAGGAATTCTGATGGTTCCTTGACGAAACCGTGTGCCTTCTTTTCTCGGAATTTTTCGCCTGCGGAACGCAATTATGATGTCAGCAATCGGGAGTTTATGGCTATGAAGTGGGCATTTGAGGAGTGGCGACATTGGCTTGAGGGGGCCAAGCACCGTATTGTGGCCCTTACCGATCATAAGAATTTGATTTACCTCGAGTCTGCCAAACGGCTGAATCCTAGACAGGCTCGATGGTCCCTGTTTTTCTCCCGTTTTGATTTTGTGGTCTTGTACATTCCTGGTACTAAGAATGTTAAGGCGGATGCCCTCTCTAGGAGTTTTTTTCCTGATTCCCCTGGGGTTCTTGAGCCGGTCGGCATTCTGAAGGAAGGGGTGGTTCTTTCTGCCATCTCCCCTGATTTACGACGGGTTCTTCAGGAATTTCAGGCTGATAAACCTGACCGCTGTCCAGTGGGGAAACTGTTTTTTCCTGATAGATGGACTAGTAAAGTGATTTCTGAGGTTCATTGTTCTGTGTTGGCTGGCCATCCTGGGATTTTTGGTACCAGAGATTTGGTTGGTAGGTCCTTTTGGTGGCCTTCCTTGTCACGGGATGTGCGTTCTTTTGTGCAGTCCTGTGGGATTTGCGCGTGGGCTAAGCCTTGCTGTTCCCGCTCTAGTGGGTTGCTTTTGCCTTTGCCGGTCCCTGAGAGACCTTGGACGCATATTTCTATGGATTTTATTTAAGATCCTCCGGTTTCCCAGAGGATGTTGGTTATCTGGGTGGTTTGTGACCGGTTTTCTAAGATGGTTCATTTGGTACCTTTGCCTAAATTGCCTTCCTCTTCTGATTTGGTTCCGTTGTTTTTTCAGCATGTGGTCCGTTTGCATGGCATTCCGGAGAATATTGTGTCCGATAGAGGTTCCCAGTTTGTTTCTAGGTTTTGGCGGGCCTTTTGTGCTAGGCTGGGCATTGATTTGTCTTTTTCTTCCGCATTTCATCCTCAGACAAATGGCCAGACCGAGCGAACTAATAAGACTTTGGAAACTTATTTGAGATGCTTTGTGTCTGCTGATCAGGATGATTGGGTGGCTTTCTTGCCATTGGCCGAGTTTGCCCTTAATAATCGGGCTAGTTCTGCTACCTTGGTTTCGCCCTTTTTTTGTAATTTTGGTTTTCATCCTCGTTTTTCTTCAGGGCAGGTTGAGCTTTCTGATTGTCCTGGTGTGGATTCAGTGGTTGACAGGCTGCAGCGGATTTGGGCTCATGTGGTGGACAATTTGGTGTTGTCTCAGGAGGAGGCTCAGCGTTTTGCTAACCGTCGTCGGTGTGTTGGTTCCCGGCTTCGGGTTGGGGATTTGGTCTGGTTGTCTTCCCTTCATGTTCCTATGAAGGTTTCTTCCCCTAAGTTCAAGCCTCGGTTTATTGGTCCTTATAGGATTTCTGAGATTAGCAATCCAGTGTCTTTTCGTTTGGCCCTTCCAGCCTCTTTTTCCATCCATAATGTGTTCCATAGATCTTTGTTGCGGAAGTATGTGGTGCCCGTTGTTCCCTCTGTTGATCCTCCGGCCCCGGTGTTGATTGATGGGGAGTTGGAGTATGTGGTTGAGAAGATTTTGGATTATCGTTTTTCGAGGCGGAAGCTTCAGTATCTGGTCAAATGGAAGGGTTATGGCCAGGAGGATAATTCTTGGGTTGTTGCCTCCGATGTTCATGCTGACGATTTGGTTCGTGCCTTTCATTTGGCTCGTCCTGATCGGCCTGGGGGCTCTGGTGAGGGTTCGGTGACCCCTCCTCAAGGGGGGGGGGGTACTGTTGTGAATTCTGCTCTTGGGCTCCCTCCGGTGGTTATGAGTGGTAGTGCTGCGGTAGTTGGATCGCAGCATTTATCAGGTGTATCTAACTTTTGCAATTTGGGCTGGGCTATATAGCCTTGCTTGTTCCTTTAGTCAGTGCCAGTTGTCCATTGTTTTTGGAGGATTCTCATCCCTTCTGGTCTCTCCTGTTCGCTGTGCTTTTCTTCAAAGATAAGTCCTGGCTTTGTTTTTGCTGTCCACCTGCTGTGGACCTTATAGTTCTGTGCATTTTTCATGTTTTGTCTTGTCTAGCTTTGTTGTGAAGGATTTTTTGCAGCCTAGCTGTGTCTCTGGAGATGCAGATATACCCTCCATGTCTTTAGTCAGATGTGGTGTTTTGTATTTTCTGTGGTGGATATTTTCTAGTGTTTTTATACTGACCGCATAGTACTCTGTTCTATCCTTTCTTTTTAGCTAGTATGGCCTCCTATGCTAAATCCTGATTTCATGTCTGCGTATGTTATTTCCCTCTCCTCTCACAGTCAATATTTGTGGGGGGGCTGTCTATCCTTTGGGGAATTTCTCTGAGGCAAGATAGGTTTCCTGTTTCTGTCTTTAGGGGTAGTTAATTCTTAGGCTGTGTCGAGGGGTCTAGGGAGCGTTAGGTACCCCCCACGGCTGCTTCTAGTTGCGCTGCTAAGTTCAGGGTTTGCGGTCAAGTACAGGTGCCACCTTCTCCAGAGTATGTCTCATGCTGCTCCAAGGCCACCAGATCATAACAATGCCCTGAGAGACCGGAAAACTCCTCCGCCTAGGACAGGTAAGAGGCCTCCCTAGGTGTTTCTGATTCCTCTCAACCCTTGTTTCTATCTGTCTTGCTTGTTCTTAATCAGAAACGTTTTTCTGCGGTAGCGTATGTGGATTCGGGCGCGGCAGGCAATTTTATCAGTCTTGAGGCGGTTCGGAGGCTTTGCGTTCCAGTTATCTCATTGGACTCTCCTCGTCTGATTGCTTCTGTGGATGGAAGACCCTTGCAGGACGCCATCACCTTGGTTACGGAAGAGATTGAACTACGGATCGGGGCCCTTCATCGTGAGAAGATCACTTTCTATGTTCTGCCTAACCTCGCTCATGCTTTGCTTCTAGGATTGCCTTGGCTCCGCACGCATGAACCTACTCTTGACTGGCGTTCAGGTGACGTACTCCGTTGGGGATCTACGTGTCAAAAACAGTGTCTATTGTCCGTTTCCCCTATGGTCCCGCCTTCTGCAGTTTCCGTTCCCTCTGGTCTACCTTCTCCATACTGGTCCTTCATTGACGTTTTTGATAAGAAAGAAGCTGAGAGTCTTCCTCCGCATCGTGTCTATGACTGCCCGATCCAACTTCTCTCAGGTTCCACCCCGCCAAGAGGGAGCATTTACCCACTCTCTCCTGCTGAAACTAAGGCCATGTCCGAATATATCCAAGAAAATTTGTCCAGAGGATTCATCCGAAAGTCTTCTTCTCCCGCAGGCGCGGGATTCTTCTTCGTCAAGAAGAAAGACGGATCACTTCGACCTTGTATCGACTACAGAGGTCTGAACAACATTACGATCAAGAACAAGTATCCTCTGCCTCTCATTCCAGAGATCTTTGATCGACTAAGAGGGGCGCGAATTTTCACTAAATTAGATCTTCGGGGTGCTTACAACCTTGTCCGAATCCGTGCCGGTGATGAATGGAAGACCGCTTTTAACACTCGAGACGGTCATTATGAATACTTGGTCATGCCGTTCGGTCTCTGCAATGCCCCCGCAGTTTTCCAAGAATTCGTTAACGACATTTTCCGAGACCTTCTTTACTCCTGTGTCGTGGTGTATCTAGACGACATCCTGGTCTTTTCGGTAGACTTACCGTCCCACAGAAGAAGTGTCCGTTTGGTTTTGCAACGTTTGAGAGAGAATCGTCTCTATGCCAAGTATGAAAAGTGTCTCTTCGAACAAACTTCCTTGCCCTTTCTTGGATACATCATTTCAGATGCCGGTCTTAAGATGGATCCAGAGAAGGTGAATGCCATTCTCAATTGGCCGCATCCCTATGGAACAAAAGCCATCCAGCGGTTTCTTGGATTCGCTAACTATTACAGGCAATTCATATCCCATTTCTCCTCTGTAATTCGGCCTCTTACAGCTCTCACCCGCAAAGGTTCCAACCCGAAGACTTGGACCCCGGAGGCCGAGAATGCCTTTGTGCTCCTGTAGAAGTCCTTTTCTTCCGCGCCAGTACTTCGCCATCCTGAGGTTAATAAGCCATTCGTTCTCGAGGTGGATGCCTCCTCCACAGGTGCCGGAGCTGTGCTCTCCCAAAGGTCTCAGATGGGTTGATTAGTTCCGTGCGGCTTCTTTTCTAAGACGTTCTCTGCATCTGAACGTAATTATACCATTGGGGACCGTGGCCATAAAGCTAGCTTTGGAGGAATGGAGGCATCTTCTTGAAGGAGCTGTTCATCCTTTCGTGATTTTCTCTGACCACAAGAATTTGGCTTACCTTCAAACTGCGCACAGACTTAATCCACGGCAGGCTCGATGGTCCCTGTTTTTTGCCCGCTTCGACTTCAAGCTTCGTTTTCGGCCTGGTGACAAAAATGTCAAGGCAGATGCACTGTCCAGACTTTCGCAGCCAGAGGACATCGACGAAGAACCTGCGCATATCTTGGATCCCTGCAAAGTCGTCACGGTGGCTCCTATAAGGATGATCTGTCCCCCTCCGGGTAAGACCCTGGTGAAGGAGGATGACAAAGAGACCGTGCTTCGTTGGGGTCATTCCTCTAGATTGGCAGGTCATGCCGGGATAAAGAAGACCTTCCTTCTCATCTCTCGCTACTATTGGTGGCCTTCCTTACGTCAAGATATCAAAGACTTCGTCGCCTCCTGTCCTTCTTGTGCTAAAAAAAAAGTGCCAAGAGTTACCTCGTGGGAGTCTGCTTCCTCTTCCAGTACCTTCTAGTCCGTGGCAACATATCGCCATGGACTTCATTACCGATTTACCAAATTCCTCTGGTTGTACAGTCATCCTTACGGTCGTAGATCGGTTTTCTAAGATGGCTCATTTTGTTCCTCTGCCTGGACTACCCTCGGCTCCAGAATTGGCGAGAATCTTTATTTTGAATATTTTCTAACTTCATGGTTTTCCTCAAAACATCGTGTCTGACCGTGGAGTTCAATTTACGTCACATTTTTGGAGGGCATTATGCAAACTCTTGAAGGTGTCTCTGGACTTTTCATCTGCCTATCACCCTCAAACTAATGGTCAAGCTGAGCGAATGAATCAGATTGTGGCTTCTTATCTTCGTCACTTCATTAACGTCCACCAAGATGATTGGGTCAGCCTTTTGCCTTGTGCCGAGTTTGCCTATAATAATCACTCTAATGAGTCCTCTGCTAAATCTCCTTTTTTCATTGTCTTCGGTCAGCATCCGAATATGCCCCTTCCAATTTCTTCTATGTCTGGAGTTCCGGCAGCAGATTCCTTATCTTCTAATTTTTCTGCAATTTGGGGTGAAGTTAAAGAGGCACTCGATTTGGCTTCTGCTAAGATGAACAAACATGCTGACAAGAGGCGTTTAGAGTCTTCTACATTTTTTCCTGACGATAAGGTTTGGCTTTCCTCGCGTTACATTAGGCTCAAAATTCCATCCTATAAACTTGGTCCTCGCTACATCGGTCCTTTTGAGATTCTGAGTCAAGTCAACGATGTCGCCTACAAGCTGAAGTTGCCTGCCTCGCTCCGTATTCCCAATATTTTTCATGTGTCTCTGCTCAAACCTGTTACTCTTAATCGCTTCCATCCTTCTTCTTGTACCTCTTCTCAGTCTGTCTGCGCTGATAACATTTTTGAGGTGAGGGATATTTTAGCCATGAAGAGGGTTCGTGAGAGAGATTTTTTCCTGGTGGATTGGAGGGGTTTTGGTCCTGAGGAGAGATCGTGGGAACCTCGGGAGAATATCAATGCTCCTCGTCTTCTCAACAAATTCCTCTCCGGTTCAGGGAGAGGGGATTTTAAGGAGGGGGGTACTGTTACGGCCGTTACTCACCGCTCTGTGGCCACTGCTCTTGTTCCCCTCGGCCGCTCGTCCTCTAGGTCACGGCGCGCTGTTACATCTTCCTCCGTCGCTGCTCGTTCCTGCAGTCCGGCTTCCGGTGGGTGGTACGCTCATCCTCGGCGGGCCCCTCCTCCACGTCTTAGGGGTTCCGCTTCTGCGCAGGATCTTGCGTTAGGTACACCTTCCTGTCCGGGGTCCTCTGGTACCAGATGTGATTGTCCGGTGTGCGGCAGCCAACCCAGGAACTGTGCTCACTATTTCAGGCCACCTCCCCTGCTAGGTGCCTGAGTGTCTTTAGCATTTTGGCTTCTGCCTCCGGTCACCTTTGTTTCTGTGTTCCAGTAACGTTAGTTACGTGCTGGTTTTTGCTCCCTTCTCTGTTGGTCGCGCTGTTTGTGTTTTCTCTACCTTCTCTTTTCCTCTCACCCTCTCTCCCTACAGCTCCGTCTCTGGTATTCCTCTGTTCCAGCCCGTCGTCCATTCCCGTGTCCTCTGCTTCTGGTTCCTTCGTCCTCGCTCCTGGTTTTCTGTTTAGTTTTCTTCTTTAGTTTTCTCTTCTTCTGAGCCGTCCCTCTTGGTATCTGCTACCGTGGATAGGAGACCTCTGGGCCTGCTCCTGACAGCCCCTGTATAGGGGTTGGTTAACATCTGGTCTACTCGCCCAGGGGTAGGTCTACCACGGTCCAGAGGGTCCACTCTCGTTCTTGCCTCAGTAACGTTAGAATATGAGACCTGGTTTACATGCAGTAAATCATCTCATATCCCCATTTTTTGCACATTCCACACTACTAATGTTAGTAGTGTGTATGTGCAAAATTTGGGCGCTCTATTAAATTAATGGGTTAAATGGCGGAAAAAATTGGCGTGGGCTCCCGCGCAATTTTCTCCGCCAGAGTAGTAAAGCCAGTGACTGAGGGCAGATATTAATAGCCTGGAGAGGGTCCATGGTTATCGCCCCCCTGGCTAAAAACATCTGCCCCCAGCCACCCCAGAAAAAGCACATCTGGAAGATGCGCCTATTCTGGCACTTGGCCACTCTCTTTCCATTCCTGTGTAGCGGTGGGATATGGGGTAATGAAGGGTTAATGTCACCTTGCTATTGTAAGATGACATTAAGCCAGATTAATAATGGAGAGGCGTCAATTATGACACCTATCCATTATTAATCCAATTGTATGAAATGGTTAAAAAAAACACACACATTATTACAAAGTCTTTTAATGAAATAAAAACACAGGTTGTTGGAATATTTTATTATCCTGGTAATCCACCTGAAGATCCTCGCTCTGTAACAAAGGAAAAATAAAAAAACAACAATATCTCATACCTTCCGATGATCTGTCACGTCCCACAATGTAAATCCATCTGAAGGGGTTAAATTATTTTACAGGCAGGAGCTCTGCTATAATGCAGCTGTGCTCCTGCCAGTAAAACCCCAGCGAATGAATGGAAAGTAGGTCAATGACCTGTAGTTACCTTCATTTGCGGTGATGCGCCCTCTGCTGGTTGTCCTCATATGAACTCAAGGCTGGGAAAATATTCTGAAAAGTTCTCGCGCTGGATGAAATATTAATATATATACATATATGTGTCTCAATGACATATATATATATATATACTAGATTGTGGCCCGATTCTAACGCATCGGGTATTCTAGAATATGCATGTCCCCGTAGTATATGGACAATGATGATTCCAGAATTCGCGGCAGACTGTGCCCGTCGCTGATTGGCTGAGGCAACCTTTATGACATCATCGTCGCCATGGCAACCATTATGACATCATCGTCGCTGTGCCCGTTGCTGATTGCTGAATCAGAGACGCAGGATTTCTACGTCGATACTGTGCCCGTCGCTGATTGGTCGAGGCCTGGCGGCTTCGACCAGAGACGCAGGATTTCCAGGACAGACAGACAGACAGACAGACGGAAAAACCCTTAGACAATTATATATATATATATATATATAGATATATATATATATACCTATTCTATGTGTAGACATTTATTCTACCTATTCTATTGTAAGCTGTCAGTGTGATTTTACTGTACACTGAATTGCCGGCTTTTCTCCCTAACACCGCTGCCTATTTCTAGCAAGTCACACTGCTGGTCCGTGTGTAATCCGTATTTTTCTCGCCCCCATAGACTTTCATTGGCGATTTTTTTGCGCAAAACGGTGACAAACGCAGCATGCTGCGATTTTCTACGGCCATACAAGACCGTATAATACGGATCCGTTAAATACAGCTGATAAGAGCTGGGCCATAGAGCATCATTGGGCCGTGTGTTTTGCGTATTTTACGGATGTATTTTCTGCGCTCATACGTCCGTAAAACTCGCCAGTGTGGCGCCGGCCAGTGTGTGTACGGCGGACACGGGGAGGGGTCACGTTTTATGATGTCACTGTGGCTTCTGTATGTATTGGAGCTGGGGATCAATTCTTGGGACCTTGATGTGGATTACGCTGGACCTTGTGGATCTCATTGGACCTGCAGGTGTTTTTTTTTTTTGGTAAATGGGTGAAAGAGGGTGTCTGTTTTTATACTTTAATTACATGTTTTTAATCTGTGTTTCTTTATTTTTACTTACAGTGTTAGTAAACGGGGTGTTTCATAGACACTTCTCTATTACTAACCCTGGGCTTGATGTCAGCTCTGATTTTTGACAAATCACAGTTGTAATTATACTTACAGCTCTGGCAAAAATTAAGAGACCACTGCAAAATGTCCAGGTTGTCTGATTTTTCTCTTTATAGGTATATTTTTTAGTAAAATGTAAATTGTTCTTTTATTCTATAAACTTCTGACAACATGTCTCAGAATTTTCAAGCAATAAATTTAGTATATTTTTTCTAACAAAGAAAAATGGTCAAAATAAAAAACCCAGTGCTTTCAGACCACAAATAATGCAAAGAAAACAAGTTCATAATCATTTAGAAACAACAGGACTCATTTTTTAACTCAGGAAGATTTCAGAAATAGTGATGAGTGAACATGCTCGACTACTGCAACATCCTCCTCTGTGGCCTCCCTGCTAACTCTCGCACCACTCCAGTCTGTCCTCAACTCTGCTGCCCGGCTAATCCACCTCTCTCCTCCCCTCTGCAAATCCCTCCACTGGCTCCCAATTCCCCAACGAATCCAGTTCAAACTACTAACACTGACCTACAAAGCCATCCACAACCTGTCCCCTCCCTATATCTCTGAACTAATCTCCCAATATATTCCCTCACGTGATCTCTGATGCTCCCAAGACCTCCAACTCTCCTCCACACTTATTCGTCCCTCACACAACCGCCTCCAAGATTTCTCCCCAATATCCCCCATCCTCTGGAATTCGACACCTCAACACGTCTGATTAGCCACCACCCTCGGATCCTTCAGACAGAACCTGAAAACCCATCTCTTCAGGAAAGCCTACAGCCTGCAATAACCATTCTGCCGCCTCACCACCACCAGAGCTGCCGCACCCCCGACCTTCTGTCTCTTCCCCATTATCCCATAGAATGTAAATCCGCAAGGACAGGGTCCTCTCCCCTCTGTACCGGTCTGTCATTGTAAATTTGTTCACTGTAAATCAGGGGTGTGAAACTGCATTCCTCAAGGGCTGCAAACAGGTCATGTTTTCAGGATTTCCTTGTACTGCACAGGTGATAATTTAATCTTGAAAACACGCATGTTTTGCGGCCCTTGAGGAATGCAGTTTGACACCCCTGCTGTAAATGATGTCTATAAACCGGTATGTAACCCCTTTCTCATGTACAGCACCATATAAATAATAATAGTTCATGTCAGGCTGCCCAGAGGCAAAGACAAACTGTCCTCTATGGGAGGTGTATGGTCTATGTCCTCCCTGCCATGCTCCAGTGATGCCCGTGAGCTACTTTGAGTGCCACCCTGTTGTGTTCACGACCTGGTGGTGTTGTTCCACTGAGCAATTCGCCCGTGCGTGCTGCAGCTGAAACTCCAGTATTGCTTCTGCTCGCACAGCCTCTACAGCGTATTCCACTTTTGAGTTCCACCTTGTTGATATGTCGCATGAGGCGCTGAGCGAGAAGGCAGAAGTGATGCTGCAGCGCAGACCGTCGAGCAGCTGCAGGGTGTGAACGCCATAATTGTGCACAGACGACCTCTCACATATGGGTAATTTTGCACCACTAAACTTGACACATGTGCCAGGCAAGGGATGTGGTCAAACCAGCTAGGCCTAGAGCTGCTACCAGATTTCACCCGTTATTGCACACCACCAGGTCTGGATTTAGGTCCAGCAGCGCCAACCACTCATCAGTCTCGTTTATTCCTTGTCCACAGCTCTTGCACAGTATGGAACTTGTCCCCCAAAATGATGAGTTTGAGAACAGCCTACTGTCTTTTCCCCCTGGCTGTGTTGAAGTTGCAGGTGCTAGTCTTACTGCTAGGTGATGAAGTAAGCGGAGTAGGCCACATGGGCAGAGCAATGTCCAACAATAGATGTAGGACATGCGCTAGAACGCCTTCCTCCTCTGTCCCAGTGTGCAGATGGGGAGATGTAACGTCCCTGCCCGTGCTTACTGGTCCACGTATCGGTAGTTATCTGGACCTTGCCACTGATGGCGTTGCACAGTGCACACCTGATTTTGGTTGCATCATGTGTGTGCTGGGCAGGGATGGCCAACTTGAAACATTAGTGTTGGATGGGAACCTCATACTTCGCAAGTGCCACCACCATCACTTTTTTAAAAATGGTTTTTCTCCATCAGCTGGAATGGCAGCGTTCCAAAGGCCAGGAATTGGTAAATGCTGTTATTCAGGACCAGGGCCTGTGGGCGGGTAGTGGGGTATTTCCTCTTTCTCTATGGGGTTTGGGTGATGGAGAGATGAACACTTCCATGGGACAGGGTGGAGATGCTCGGTGACACTGCTGGTGGTGGTGGTGCTGTCACATCCTGTCATTGCGGGTAGGCTGTTGTTCGTGAGCTGGATGAAGAGGTCAAGACCGCAGCAGAAGAGGGAGCAGGAGGAAAGCTCACATCTGTCATGTTTTTTAAGGTGTCTACTGCAGCTCGAACTTAGAACTCAGATGCAGGTGGTGCTCAGGTTAAAGGGAACCTGTCACCCCGAAAATCGCGGGTGAGGTAATCCCACCGGCATCAGGGGCTTATCTGCAGCATTCTATAATGCTGTAGATAAGCCCCCGATGTTACCTGAAAAAGGAGAAAAAGACGTTAGATTATACTCACCCAGGGGCGGTCCCGCTGCTGGTCTGGTCAGATGGGCGTCTCCGGTCCGCTGCGGCGCCTCCTATCTTCTTTCCATGACGTCCTCTTCTGATCTTCGGCCACGGCTCCGGCGCAGGCGTACTTTGCTCTGCCCTGTTGAGGGCAGACAAAGTACTGCAGTGCGCAGGCGCCGAGCCTCTGACCTTTCCGGCGCCTGCGCACTGCTGTACTATCCTCTGCCCTCAACAGGGCAGAGCAAAGTACGCCTGCGCCGGAGCCGTGGCTGAAGATCAGAAGAGGACGTCTTGTAATGAAGATAGGAGGCGACGCAGCGGACCGGAGACGCCCATCTGACCAGACCAGCAGCGGGACCGCCCCTGGGTGAGTATAATCTAACGTCTTTTTCTCCTTTTTCAGGTAACATCGGGGGCTTATCTACAGCATTATAGAATGCTGCAGATAAGCCCCTGATGCCGGTGGGATTACCTCACCCCCGATTTTCGGGGTGACAGGTTCCCTTTAAGAAAATGTAAAAAAAAAAAAAAATCAGAAGAGACTGGTTCATGACTTTGGGCTGATACTGCTTGGCCGATTTGCAAGGGGGTGAGGTGGTAGAAAGATGCCCAAGGTCCTCAGGTGAAAACTCTGCGCTTTCAGCAGTGGACCCAGTGGAAGGAACTGCAGGTGCTCTCAGTCATCCAATCAAACACCGTCTGCACATGTTCTTGCCTCACTATCCATCCAGCGGTGCTCGTGCCTAGGATATGGTGCACAACATCCCGTGGACTGCATGCACCAGAGGAACGTGTTTCATGTAGACACGTAACGGGCCAGATCAACTATGTCACCTCCACCACGACCTTCATTTGATGCTCTCCTCTTATCACCCCCCAACAATAATTCCCAGTAGAGAAGAGGCTGAATTAGGGCAGACTGAACCATGCTTCATTACTGGCAGCATGCATAAGGTTGTTACAGCATGCTGCACAAGGGTGGTAAGTAAGCAGTATATGGTAATTGTCTACATTTTTCTATTAAAAAAAATAAAAAATTAATTAAATTTTAAAATTTGAGAATCATCAGTGGTTGATACCAGGGGTGTCAAACTGCATTCCTCGAGGGCCGCAAACCATGCGTGTTTTCAAGATTTCCTTAGCTTTGCACAAGGTGCTGCAATCATTATGTGTGTAGGTGATTAAATTATCACCTGTGCAGTACAAGGAAATCCTGAAAACATGACCTGTTTGCAGCCCTTGAGGAATGCAGTTTCACACGCCTGGTTGATACCCTTTTAAGGGAGAAGTGTAACAATGATTGTAGCCGGCGTCTCCTCCGGTCTTTATCAGGCTCAGTATAGGAGGACGTTTACAGCAGTGGATACAGAAATCGCTCCCACGCTCATCCAGGAGAACGGGATGATTTGTTCTCACTTCTCAGTGGTGGACTAGCCCAGTTTTTATTAATCTTACAGGACCATTTCCAGTTTTCCATATTACAGAACTGTATCTTTATAAATGTCGCACTGATGGGCCGTATGGCGTCCTATGTTTTCTGCTCACACCCATCTGATCTCAGTCACATTGCAGCTGAATACAGATCTGCCCGGCCTGATAGAAGAACATTGCTCCGAGGGCAGCCAACAGTTACAGGATTGCACTCATCTCATTTTTATGCTAACAAAAGCGAGATAAAATGTGAAGAGTCACATACTATACAGAACTGGCCATAAGTAAGACAAGTGATGCAGAATTATCAATATGGGAGGGGGAAACAGTTGTGGCCAGAAATATTGGGGCAGCTCATAGATGAGGAGGGTGAGGTTTTATTGTCCTGTGATTTAGGTCGGATCCAGGAGGTCTGAGGGGAACATTCCTTAATTGATGGAGCAAGACAAATCCATGCGACACATTCATTCCAGCTGTGTCACAGGTCGTCAGAATTTTGTAAACCATTAGTACAAAAAAATTAAAATGTGAATATTGCCTAACATTACAGAGATACATTATTCCTCTTAGATAAATAGTTAGAAATAAAAAAGAGAGATATATAAATATCTGCATACATACAAATGAATAATAAAGAGATTAAGAAATCAAAACAATGAATTAAACATTAAAGACAGATTAATGACAAAAGAAAAACACATTTTGTACCAAAGTCCCCTGTGATTTAGCTGCAAAAATTGTATTGTGGTGCCTAAAGGGAACCTGTCACCCCCAAAATCGAGGGTGAGCTAAGCCCACCAGCATCAGGGGCTTATCTACAGCATTCTGTAATGCATTCTGTAATGCTGTAGATAAGCCTCCGATGTATCCTAAAAGATGAGAAAAAGAGTTTACATTATACTCACCCAGGGACAGTCCCGATCCTGTCCGATGGGCATCGCGGTCTGGTCCAGCACCTCCTATCTTCATCAGATGACGTCCTCTTCTTGTCTTCACACTGTGGCTCCAGCACAAAGTACTGCAGTGTGCATGCCCCAGGCCTCTCTGACCGCAGCGTGAAGACAAGAAGAGGACGTCATCCTATCAAAATGGGAGGCCCCGGACCGGACCGCGACGCCCATCAGATCGGACTGCCTGCGTGAGTATAATCTAACCTCTTTTTCTCATCTTTCAGGATACATCGGAGGCTCATCTACAGCAACAGCATTACAGAATGCTGGAGATAAGCCCCTGATGCCGGTGGGCTTAGCTCAACTTGAATTTTGGGGGTGACAGGTTCCCTTTAACACATAATTCCTCTCTCACTGAGGGGAGGCAGAGGGACCCGACGGGGCCGGGGAGGCAGAGGGAGGTTTTGCTTTTTTGTTTTTTTTTTGTAGGAAATATACTCATCTATCTGACATTATCAGACACCCACAGTGTCCTCCCTTTGGGTCCTCACATGGATTGTGGGGGCACAAGAATTCCACTTGGTGAAGAGAAGTCCAGTGATGAAATGAGATCTGCAGGGAGGTCTCTGCTCTGGGGGACACAGGAAGGGGAAAAGCCACAATACCTAGAATAAAACAGAAAAAAATCATGCAGAAAACTGGATACAAGTAGTGGCTGACACCAGTGGCCACCGGGCTAATACTGAACAGAATAGCGTGCGAGGAGAGAATAAAGCCCGGGATCTGGAGACATTATCACGCAGTTTTGCTCCCAGAGGTCATAGGTCAGTCATCAATCTGACATCATGTGCGCCCAATAATATTAGTGAGAAAGTTTTATGTAAAAAACAAAAAAAACAAAACACAACAGGACCGACTCACCATCAGGCAGATATTCTCATGTTCAGTAATATCAATCCCTCAGATCTCCATCATCATTCATCCCCTCCCCTGTTCGCCCCCTCACATGTAGCACTATACATCCCTACACCCCCCCCACCGCAAGTGACATCACACACTGACCTGCACAGTACGTGACATCAGCCCCCCACACCATGCAGACCCATGCAAATAACATCAGCCCCACTCAGCAGGTAGACCCCCCTGCACACAGATCCCCCACGCATGCAACATGACCCCCTTCCCAACAGAGACTCCAGCACACAGCCTCTCTTCCCCAGAGACCCCTAGCACGCAGCCCCCCTTCCCAACAGACACCCAGCCCCGCTCGCAAGGAACATGACCCCCTTCCCACAGAGACCCCCAGCATGCAGTCACCCTTCCCCAGGCAGGCCCCTCCAGCACGCAGTCCCAGGCAAGCAACGTCACCCCCTTCCCCAGGCAGGCCCCTCCAGCACACAGTCCCAGGCAAGCAACGTCACCCCCTTCCCCAGGCAGACCACCCTCCACTATACACATGCAGCCCCATGCAAGCAATATTACCCCTTCTCCCCAGGCAGACCCCCCTCCACTATACACATGCAGCCCCATGCAAGCAACATCACCCCCTTCTCCCCAGGCAGACCCCCCTCCAGCGTGCACATGAAGCCCCATGCACATGCAGCCCCATGCAAGCATCACCCTTTCTCCCCAGCATGCACATACAGCCCCATGCAAGCAACATCACCCCTTCTCCCCAGGCAGACCCCCTCCAGCATGCACATGCAGCCCCATGCCAGCAACATCACCGCTTTCTCCACAGGCAGACCCCCCCTCCAGCATGCACATGCAGCCCCATGCAAGCAACATCACCGCTTTCTCCACAGGCAGACCCCCCCTCCAGCATGCACATGCAGCCCCATGCAAGCATCACCCCCTTCTCTCCAGGCAGACCCCCGTCCAGCATGCACATGCAGCCCCATGCAACATCACCCCTTTCTCCCCAGGCAGATCTCCCTCCAGCATGCACATGCAGCCCCATGCAACATCACCCCCTTCTCACCAGGCAGACCCCCCTCCAGCATGCACATGCAGCCCCATGCAAGCATCACCCCCTTCTCTCCAGGCAGACCCCCGTCCAGCATGCACATGCAGCCCCATGCAACATCACCCCCTTCTCCCCAAGCAGACCTACCTCCAGCATGCACATGCAGCCCCATGCAACATCACCCCTTTCTCCCCAGGCAGACCCCCCTCCAGCATGCACATGCAGCCCCATGCAACATCACCCCTTTCTCCCCAGGCAGACCCCCCTCCAGCATGCACATGCAGCCCCATGCAACATCACCCCTTTCTCCCCAGGCAGACCCCCCTCCAGCATGCACATGCAGCCCCATGCAACATCACCGCTTTCTCCCCAGGCAGACCCCCCTCCAGCATGCACATGCAGCCCCATGCAACATCACCCCCTTCTCTCCAGGCAGACCCCCCCTCCAGCATGCACATGCAGCCCCATGCAACATCACCCCTTTCTCCCCAGGCAGACCCCCCTCCAGCATGCACATGCAGCCCCATGCAACATCACCCCTTTCTCCCCAGGCAGACCCCCCTCCAGCATGCACATGCAGCCCCATGCAACATCACCGCTTTCTCCCCAGGCAGACCCCCCTCCAGCATGCACACGCAGCCCCAAGCAACATCACCCCCTTCTCTCCAGGCAGACCCCCCCCTCCAGCATGCACACGCAGCCCCATGCAAGCATCACCCCCTTCTCTCCAGGCAGACCCCCCTCCAGCATGCACACGCAGCCCCATGCAAGCATCACCCCCTTCTCTCCAGGCAGACCCCGTCCAGCATGCACACGCAGCCCCATGCAAGCATCACCCCCTTCTCTCCAGGCAGACCCCCCCTCCAGCATGCACACGCAGCCCCATGCAAGCATCACCCCCTTCTCTCCAGGCAGACCCCCCTCCAGCATGCACACGCAGCCCCATGCAAGCATCACCCCCCTCTCTCCAGGCAGTCCCCCGTCCAGCATGCACACGCAGCCCCATGCAACATCAGCCCTTTCTCCCCAGGCAGACCCCCCCTCCAGCATGCACATGCAGCCCCATGCAAGCATCACCCCTTCTCTCCAGGCAGACCCCCCCTTCCAGCATGCACATGCAGCCCCATGCAAGCATCACCCCCTTCTCTCCAGGCAGACCCCCCCTTCCAGCATGCACATGCAGCCCCATGCAAGCATCACCCCCTTCTCTCCAGGCAGACCCCCCTTCCAGCATGCACATGCAGCCCCATGCAAGCATCACCCCCTTCTCTCCAGGCAGACCCCCCTTCCAGCATGCACATGCAGCCCCATGCAAGCATCACCCCCTTCTCTCCAGGCAGACCCCCGTCCAGCATGCACATGCAACACCATGCAAGCATCACCCCCTTCTCTCCACGCAGACCCCCGTCCAGCATGCACATGCAGCCCCATGCAAGCATCACCCCCTTCTCTCCAGGCAGACTCCCCCTTCCAGCATGCACATGCAGCCCCATGCAAGCATCACCCCCTTCTCTCCAGGCAGACCCCCGTCCAGCATGCACATGCAGCCCCATGCAAGCATCACCCCCTTCTCTCCAGGCAGACCCCCGTCCAGCATGCACATGCAGCCCCATGCAACATCACCCCTTTCTCCCCATGCAGACCCCCGTCCAGCATCCACATGCAGCCCCATGCAAGCATCTCCCCCTTCTCTCCAGGCAGACCCCCGTCCAGCATCCACATGCAGTCCCATGCAAGCATCTCCCCCTTCTCTCCAGGCAGACCCCCGTCCAGCATGCACATGCAGCCCCATGCAAGCATCACCCCCTTCTCTCCAGGCAGACCCCCGTCCAGCATCCACATGCAGCCCCATGCAAGCATCACTCCCTTCTCTCCAGGCAGACCCCCGTCCAGCATGCACGTGCAGCCCCATGCAAGCATCACCCCCTTCTCTCCAAGCAGACCCCCGTCCAGCATGCACGTGCAGCCCCATGCAACATCAGCCCTTTCTCCCCAGGCAGACCCCCATCCAGCATGCACATGCAGCCCCATGCAACATCACCCCTTTCTCCCCATGCAGACCCCCGTCCAGCATCCACATGCAGCCCCATGCAAGCATCACTCCCTTCTCTCCAGGCAGACCCCCCCTTCCAGCATGCACATGCAGCCCCATGCAACATTATTATTATTATTTATTATTATTTATTTATATAGCACCATTGATTCCATGGTGCTGTACATGAGAAGGGGTTACATACAAGTTACAAATATCACATACAGTAAACAAACTAACAATGACGGACTGATACAGAGGGGCGAGGACCCTGCCCTTGCGGGCTTACATTCTACAGGATTATGGGGAAGGAGACAGTAGGTTGAGGGTTGCAGGAGCGGTGTTGGTGAGGCGGTAGCCCCGGTGTTGGTGAGGCGGTAGCCCCGGTGTTGGTGAGGCGGTAGCCCCGGTGTTGGTGAGGCGGTAGCCCCGGTGTTGGTGAGGCGGTAGCCCCGGTGTTGGTGAGGCGGTAGCCCCGGTGTTGGTGAGGCGGTAGCCCCGGTGTTGGTGAGGCGGTAGCCCCGGTGTTGGTGAGGCGGTAGCCCCGGTGTTGGTGAGGCGGTAGCCCCGGTGTTGGTGAGGCGGTAGCCCCGGTGTTGGTGAGGCGGTAGCCCCGGTGTTGGTGAGGCGGTAGCCCCGGTGTTGGTGAGGCGGTAGCCCCGGTGTTGGTGAGGCGGTAGCCCCGGTGTTGGTGAGGCGGTAGCCCCGGTGTTGGTGAGGCGGTAGCCCCGGTGTTGGTGAGGCGGTAGCCCCGGTGTTGGTGAGGCGGTAGCCCCGGTGTTGGTGAGGCGGTAGCCCCGGTGTTGGTGAGGCGGTAGCCCCGGTGTTGGTGAGGCGGTAGCCCCGGTGTTGGTGAGGCGGTAGCCCCGGTGTTGGTGAGGCGGTAGCCCCGGTGTTGGTGAGGCGGTAGCCCCGGTGTTGGTGAGGCGGTAGCCCCGGTGTTGGTGAGGCGGTAGCCCCGGTGTTGGTGAGGCGGTAGCCCCGGTGTTGGTGAGGCGGTAGCCCCGGTGTTGGTGAGGCGGTAGCCCCGGTGTTGGTGAGGCGGTAGCCCCGGTGTTGGTGAGGCGGTAGCCCCGGTGTTGGTGAGGCGGTAGCCCCGGTGTTGGTGAGGCGGTAGCCCCGGTGTTGGTGAGGCGGTAGCCCCGGTGTTGGTGAGGCGGTAGCCCCGGTGTTGGTGAGGCGGTAGCCCCGGTGTTGGTGAGGCGGTAGCCCCGGTGTTGGTGAGGCGGTAGCCCCGGTGTTGGTGAGGCGGTAGCCCCGGTGTTGGTGAGGCGGTAGCCCCGGTGTTGGTGAGGCGGTAGCCCCGGTGTTGGTGAGGCGGTAGCCCCGGTGTTGGTGAGGCGGTAGCCCCGGTGTTGGTGAGGCGGTAGCCCCGGTGTTGGTGAGGCGGTAGCCCCGGTGTTGGTGAGGCGGTAGCCCCGGTGTTGGTGAGGCGGTAGCCCCGGTGTTGGTGAGGCGGTAGCCCCGGTGTTGGTGAGGCGGTAGCCCCGGTGTTGGTGAGGCGGTAGCCCCGGTGTTGGTGAGGCGGTAGCCCCGGTGTTGGTGAGGCGGTAGCCCCGGTGTTGGTGAGGCGGTAGCCCCGGTGTTGGTGAGGCGGTAGCCCCGGTGTTGGTGAGGCGGTAGCTCCGGTGTTGGTGAGGCGGTAGCTCCGGTGTTGGTGAGGCGGTAGCTCCGGTGTTGGTGAGGCGGCAGCGGTGTCAGTGCAGGCTGTAGGCTTTCCTGAAGAGATGAGTTTTCAAGTTCCGTCTGAAGGATCCGACTGTGGTTGATAGTCGGACGTGTTGGGGCAGAGAGTTCCAGAGGATGGGGGATATTCGGGAGAAGTCTTGGAGGCGATTGGATGAGGAGCGAATAAGTGTGGAGGAGAGAAGGAGGTCTTGGGAGGACCGGAGATCACGTGAGGGAAGATATCGAGAGATTAGTTCAGAGATATATGGAGGAGACAGGTTATGGATGGCTTTGTAGGTCAGTATTAGCAATTTGAACTGGATACGCTGAGGGAATGGGAGCCAGTGAAGAGATTTGCAGAGGGGGGAAGCGGAGGAGTAGCGAGGAGAGAGATGGATTAGTCGGGCAGCAGAGTTAAGGATGGACTGGAGAGGTGCAAGGGTGTTAGCAGGGATGCCACAGAAAAGGATGTTGCAGTAGTCAAGGCGGGAAATGATGAGGGCGTGCACAAGCATAATATCACCCCCTTCTCTCCAGGCAGACCCCCCTCCAGCATGCACATGCAGCCCCATGCAAGCATCACCCCCTTCTCTCCAGGCAGACCCCCGTCCAGCATGCACATGCAGCCCCATGCAAGCATCACCCCCTTCTCTCCAGGCAGACCCCCCTCCAGCATGCACATGCAGCCCCATGCAAGCATCACCCCCTTCTCTCCAGGCAGACTCCCGTCCAGCATGCACATGCAGCCCCATGCAAGCATCACCCCCTTCTCTCCAGGCAGACCCCCGTCCAGCATCCACATGCAGCCCCATGCAAGCATCACCCCCTTCTCTCCAGGCAGACCCCCCCTTCCAGCATGCACATGCAGCCCCATGCAAGCATCACCCCCTTCTCTCCAGGCAGACCCCCCCTTCCAGCATGCACATGCAGCCCCATGCAAGCATCACCCCCTTCTTTCCAGGCAGACCCCCGTCCAGCATGCACATGCAGCCCCATGCAAGCATCACCCCTTCTCTCCAGGCAGACCCCCCTTTCCAGCATGCACATGCAGCCCCATGCAAGCATCACCCCCTTCTCTCCAGGCAGACCCCCCTTCCAGCATGCACATGCAGCCCCATGCAAGCATCACCCCCTTCTCTCCAGGCAGACCCCCGTCCAGCATGCACATGCAGCCCCATGCAAGCATCACCCCCTTCTCTCCAGGCAGACCCCCCTTCCAGCATGCACATGCAGCCCCATGCAAGCATCACCCCCTTCTCTCCAGGCAGACCCCCATCCAGCATGCACATGCAGCCCCATGCAAGCATCACCCCCTTCTCTCCAGGCAGACCCCCCTTCCAGCATGCACATGCAGCCCCATGCAAGCATCACCCCCTTCTCTCCAGGCAGACCCCCGTCCAGCATCCACATGCAGCCCCATGCAAGCATCACCCCCTTCTCTCCACGCAGACCCCCGTCCAGCATGCACATGCAGCCCCATGCAAGCATCACCCCCTTCTCTCCAGGCAGACCCCCCCTTCCAGCATGCACATGCAGCCCCATGCAAGCATCACCCTCTTCTCTCCAGGCAGACCCCCGTCCAGCATGCACATGCAGCCCCATGCAAGCATCACCCCTTTCTCCCCAGACTCCCACTTACCTGATCTGTGACTATGGAGATCGACCCCAAAACACTCCAAATCCTGCACAAAATCCTCGAAATCCGCCCTGACATCCACAGCTTCCTCCTGTCGGCTCTGCTCTATGGAGGATGAAGCGCCGCCCCTTTCGGTCACATGGGCGTGACGTCACCAGAGGTCCTTTAGCCGACTTGGATTTAGCCTCTACCCTGTCTGCACTAAGTCAGGGCACGCCCCGGAAATGACGTCACACCTGGGAGGAGCCGCACAGTCTAGTGCTTAGAGGCTCTTTTCTCCCCGTGGCTTATTTCCGGTGTGCGGCCCTGCAGGTGGAGTCTGCGCAGTCCTCGTCTTCCTCCTTGTGGGGGATTCCTCCTCCTATATCGCCTCCATACTCCGCACCCTCACTATAGCGCTTATTCACACCTGAGAGTCCTGGCTGTGTCTGTGCAGTGAGTGCA
Organism: Ranitomeya imitator; assembly: GCF_032444005.1. Classification (NCBI taxonomy): domain Eukaryota; kingdom Metazoa; phylum Chordata; class Amphibia; order Anura; family Dendrobatidae; genus Ranitomeya; species Ranitomeya imitator. Next base: position 233,677,329 of record NC_091283.1, read on the forward strand.
TTTTCCTCTTTGTTTCCACACAGTAATGTCCTCCCCTGTGTACCGGCAGCTGTAAGGCCATGTGCACACGTTGAGGAATTTTCCGCAGCGGATTTAATTAAATCCTCAGTGTAAAAAGTACTGCGGATTTATCGCGATGTTTTTGTGCGGTTTCCACTGCGGTTTTAGACACCTGCGGATTTTTAATATGGAGCAGGTGCCAAACCGCTGCGTATTCCGCACAAAGAATTGACATGCTGCAGAGAATAAACCGCAGCGTTTCCGCGCGTTTTCTTCCGCAGCATGTGCACTGCGGTTTTTGTTTTCCATAGGTTTACATGGTACTGTACACGCATGGGAAACTGCTGCGGATCCGCAGCAAAAACCGCAATGTGTGCACATAGCCTAAAAATCCTCCCTTATTCGCCCACATGGTAATATTCATCTACAGGGGCCATTAGTCCTTCTATGTGGCCCTAACTAGTATTAGTGGCCCCTGTGTGTCCCCATATATTACTACTGGCCCCCGTGTGCCCCCATATATCACTACTGGCCCCTGTGTGTCCCCATATATTACTACTGGCCCCCGTGTGCCCCCATATATTACTACTGGTCCCTGTGTGTCCACATATATTACTACTGGCCCTTGTGTGCCCCCATATATTACTACTGGTCCCTGTGTGCCCCCACATATTACTACTGGCCCTTGTGTGCCCCCATATATTACTACTGGCCCCCATATATTACTACTGGCCCCCGTGTGCCCCCATATATTACTACTGGTCCCTGTGTGCCCCCACATATTACTACTGGCCCTTGTGTGCCCCCATATATTACTACTGGCCCCCATTTATTACTACTAGCCACCATGTGCCCCCATATATTACTACTGGCCCCCATATATTACTACTGGCCCCTGTGTGCCCCCATATATTACTACTGGCCCCCATATATTACTACTGGGCCCCGTGTGCCCCCATATATTACTACTGGCCCCTGTGTGCCCCCATATATTACTACTGGCCCCTGTGTGCCCCCGAATATTACTACTGGCCCCTGTGTGCCCCCATATATTAGTACTGACCCCTGTGTGCCCCCATATATTACTACTGGCCCCCATATATTACTACTGGCCCCTGTGTGCCCAATATATCACTACTGGCCCCCATATATTACTACTGGCCCCTGTGTGCCCCCATATATCACTACTGGCCCCCATGTGCCCCCATATATTACTACTGGCCCCTGTGTGCCCCCATATATAACTACTGGCCCCCGTGTGCCCCTGTATATTACTACTGGCCCCTGTATGCCCAATATATCACTACTGACCCCCGTGTGCCCCCATATATTACTACTGGCCCCCTTGTGCCCCCATATATTACTACTGGCCCCTGTGTGCCCCCATATATTACTACTGGCCCCTGTGTGCCCCCATATATCACTACTGGCCCCTGTATGCCCAATATATCACTACTGACCCCTGTATGCCCCCATATATTACTACTGGCCTCCATATATCATATTAAATAGGAGGACCAGAGTTTTTTGTATTAAAAAAATATTTACAAAAATACAGAAAAACACAAAAAAATAGATATATCATATATAGTATACAAGCATGGAAATATGATAGATAGTGTGATCCCTATAGTGCAAAAAACGCCAAGGGGTCGTAATCCTGGATTGCGAAAAGTAGCAGTGCACGATGTAAAAATGCAGTAACTGACATGAATGCCAAAGAGTATAAATCTCTATGCTGATAGGTAAGACAAAGTGTCCCTCCTAATACTCTATTAAATGGTACCAGCCGTGTACCGATACTTTTACATCTACTAGGGCACGTATTGCCCACAACAGAACATTTGCATAATAAAAGGTTAATTACCCATAGTCTGTTTAGATGCCGTCCAGGACACGACCACACTCCCCGACGCGCGTTTCGCGAGAGTAAATCTCGCTTCCTCAAGGGGGGCGTGGCCTCCATATATTACTACTGGCCCCCGTGTGCCCCCGTATATTACTACTGGCCCCTGTATGCCCAATATATCACTACTGACCCCTGTGTGCCCCCATATATTACTACTGGCCCCCATATATTACTACTGGCCCCTGTGTGCCCCCATATATTACTACTGGCCCCTGTGTGCCCCCATATATTACTACTGGCCCCCATATATTACTACTGGCCCCCGTGTGCCCCCATATATTACTACTGGCCCCTGTGTGCCCCCATATATTAGTACTGACCCCTGTGTGCCCCCATATATTACTACTGGCCCCCGTGTGCCCCCATATATTACTACTGGCCCATGTGTGCCCAATATATCACTACTGGCCCCCATATATTAGTACTGGCCCCCGTATGCCCACATATATTAGTACTGTCCCCCATGTGCCCCCATATATTACTACTGGCCCCCGTGTGCCCCCATATATTACTACTGGCCCCCGTGTGCCCCAATATATTACTACTGGCCCCCGTGTGCCCCCATATACTACTACTGGCCCCCGTGTGCCCCCATATATTAGTACTGTCCCCCGTGTGCCCCCATATATTAGTACTGTCCCCCATGTGCCCCAATATATTACTACTGGCCCCCGTGTGCCCCCATATATTACTACTGGCCCCTGTGTGCCCCCATATATTACTACTGGCCCCTGTGTGCCCCCATATATTACTACTGGCCCCCATATATTACTACTGGCCCCTGTGTGTCCCCGTATATTACTACTGGCCCCTGTGTGCCCCCATATATTAGTACTGTCCCCCGTGTGCCCACATATATTAGTACTGTCCCCCATTTGCCCCCATACATTACTACTGGCCCCTGTGTGTCCCCGTATATTACTACTGGCCCCTGTGTGCCCCCATATATTACTACTGGCCCCTGTGTGCCCCCATATATTACTACTGGCCCCCGTGTGCCCCCATATATTACTACTGGCCCCTGGGTGCCCAATATATCACTACTGGCCCCCATATATTACTACTGGCCCCTGTGTGCCCCCATATATCACTACTGGCCCCCATGTGCCCCCATATATTACTACTGGCCCCTGTATGCCCAATATATCACTACTGACCCCTGTGTGCCCCCATATATTACTACTGGCCCCGTGTGCCCCCATATATTACTACTGTCCCCCGTGTGCCCCCATATATTACTACTGGCCCCAGTGTGCCCCAATATATTACTACTGGCCCCCGTGTGCCCCCATATATTACTACTGGCCCCCGTGTGCCCCCATATATTACTACTGGCCCCCGTGTGCCCCAATATATTACTACTGGCCCCCGTGTGCCCCCATATATTACTACTGGCCCCCGTGTGCCCTCATATATTACTACTGGCCCCTGTGTGCCCCCATATATTACTACTGGCCCATGTGTGCCCCCATATATTACTACTGGCCCCTGTGTGCCCCCATATATTACTATTGGCCCCTGTGTTCCCCCATATATTACTACTGGCCCCCGTGTGCCCCCATATATTAGTACTGTCCCCCGTATGCCCCCATATATTAGTACTGTCCCCCATGTGCCCCCATATATTACTACTGGCCCCCGTGTGCCCCCATATATTACTACTGGCCCCCGTGTGCCCCCATATATTACTACTGGCCCCCGTGTGCCCCCATATATTACTACTGGCCCCCGTGTGCCCTCATATATTAGTACTGTCCCCCGTGTGCCCCCATATATTAGTACTGTCCCCCGTGTGCCCCCATATATTACTACTGGCCCCTGTGTGCCCCCATATATTACTACTGGCCCCTGTGTGCCCCCATATATTACTACTGGCCCCTGTGTGCCCCCATATATTAGTACTGGCCCCTGTGTGCCCCCATATATTAGTACTGGCCCATGGGTGCCCCCATATATAACTACTGGCCCCTGTGTGCCCCCGTATATTACTACTGGCCCCTGTGTGCCCCCGTATATTACTACTGGCCCCTGTGTGCACCCTCTCTACCAGCCAATACACTCTGCTCAACCGATGTGCCTTGGTCCGAATACATGCCGAAATTGGCATGTATTAAAGAACGATAGGGATTTGGCCCCTACAGTAATATCTCATCCTATCTTTGCATATAAACGTACTAAAAATTTAGGAGACCTCCTTGTTAAAAATCGTCTTCTTGTCACGAATAACAGTAACTGGCTAAGTAAATCGCAAGCGAGTGGAAATTACAAGTGCGGTAATTGCAAATTCTGCCACCTGAGACTGCTAGATTAATTGATCCATGTAGGTCCCATCTACCACACAGTCAAACAATTGATTACATGCAAATCTCAGTATGTTGTCTATATAATCACCTGCCCTTGCCAGTTCTTTTAGGCTATGTGCACACGTTCCGGATTATTTGCAGATTTTAAGCGTTTTTGCGCTATAAAAACGCTATAAATCCGCAAATAATCCGCATACTTTAAGCATCCAATCATTTAACATGAATTCCGCAATTTTAATGCACATGCAGCGTTATTTTCCGCGAAAAAAAACGCTTTGCGGAAAAATAATGAGCATGTCCATTAATTTTGCGGAATTTGCGCGGATTTCCCACTGGCTAAGCAGTGAGAAATTTTTGGGAAAATCCGCGCAAATTCCGCGGCAAATCCGCGGTAATTCCGCGGTAAAACCGCGGTAATTCTGCATGCAGATTTGTAGCGGAATTCTGGCAGAAATGTCCGGATTTTCTCCGGAAATTTCTGCTAGAATTCCTGAACGTGTGCACATAGCCTTATATCGGCAAAACCATACGTCCTATGTTCCACCGATTCAGGGAACATTATAACTCTATAACTTCGGGCAAAGGTTGCCCTCGTTTCATTCAACATATAAAAGACATGTATAATGCCAATCCTAATGTGCTGCGCTTTGCAGGACTAGAAATAGTCAGCAATCCATCTAACGGAGGCGATCGCAATAAGCTGTTATTGCAGCGCGAAGCCAGATGGATTATCAAAACCAACGCGCAGGGGCCATTAGGATTAAATGATAAACTAGATATCACCATCTTTTTATGAAACTTTACTTTAGAATGTTATAAGTCTTAAGTCTGAAAAGAAATGTCTAAGTGAATAATGTCTTTTTCATCCTATGTGCTTATTAACGCTTGTTAGTAGGGATATCTTAATTGTTTTTAACATGCACCTGTCCACATTTAGTCACTAAGCCCTTTATAAAGGATATGACGTTTTTGATTCCCTCACCTGGACCCGTAGAAGCGCGCAGCGCGAAACGGCCGTCGTCCTTCACCTCCCTCCCGCACCCTAACTGCTACCAGCCGCTGCTCCGTCTTATGTATGTCCATCTGTTCTTCTGAATAAAGGACAACTCTATTCAGCAATACCTGGGTGAGTGCCACTTTCATTTGTTCTTCTATGAATCCCCATATATTAGTACTGGCCCCTGTGTGCCCCCATATATTACTACTGGCCCCTGTGTGCCGCCATATATTAGTACTGGCCCCTATGTGGCCCCATATATTAGTACTGGCCCATGTGTGCCCCCATATATAACTACTGGCCCCTGTGTACCCCCGTATATTACTACTGACCCCTGTGTGACCCCATATATTACTACTGACCCCTGTGTGCCCCCATATATTAGTACTGACCCCTGTGTGCCCCCATATATTACACAGGATTCTTATGATGTTACATCGGCTCATCTTCTCATTCAGGTCTCTACAATATCGGATCCTCTCAGTGAAGATCTTCTACAAAAGAGAATTTTCCTGATTTACCCATCAAAGATGGATATGGACAGAGACAAGATGGCGGAGAGGATATTACGCCTCACCCTAGAGATCCTCTTCCGGCTTACTGGAGAGGTGAGAGATTCTGATGACGTCACTTTACATCATTCTTATCTATGGGAATAACAGATGGACAGAACTGGAGAGGTGAGGACTCTGGAGATGTCTGTAGTGAGATTTATTAATGTGTCTCTCCATTACCAGGATTACACAGTGGTGAAGAAGACCTCTAGTGATCGCTGTCAGGACCCTGTGTCTGAGGGATGGGGAAGACCCCTGAGCCCAATCACGGGGCCTCCACCTCACCCCCTGATCTATGAGGACATCAATGACCAGAAGATCCTAGAACTCACCTACAAGATGATTGAGCTGCTGACTGGAGAGGTGACACTGCTGGGAATGCTGGGACATTATACAGTAACTAGATGGCGGCCCGATTCTAACATATCGAATATTCTAGAATATGCATGTCCACGTAGTATATTGCCCAGCGACGTAGTATATTGCCCAGCCACGTAGTATATTGCCCAGTCACGTAGTATATTGCCCAGCCACGTAGTATATTGCCCAGCCACGTAGTATATTGCCCAGCCACGTAGTATAGTGCCCAGCCACGTAGTATAGTGCCCAGTCACGTAGTATAGTGCCCAGTCACGTAGTATATTGCCCAGCCACGTAGTATATTGCCCAGTCACGTAGTATATTGCCCAGTCACGTAGTATATTGCTCAGCCACGTAGTATATTGCCCAGCCACGTGGTATATTGCCCAGCCACGTGGTATATTGCCCAGCCACGTGGTATATTGCCCATCCACGTGGTATATTACCCATCCACGTGGTATATTGCCCAGCCACGTGGTATATTGCCCATCCACGTGGTATATTGCCCAGCGACGTAGTATATTGCCCAGCGACGTAGTATATTGCCCAGCCACGTAGTATATTGCCCAGCCACGTAGTATAGTGCCCAGCCACGTAGTATATTGCCCAGCCACGTAGTATATTGCCCAGTCACGTAGTATATTGCCCAGCCACGTAGTATATTGCCCAGCCACGTAGTATATTGCCCAGCCACGTAGTATATTGCCCAGCCACGTAGTATATTGCCCAGCCACGTAGTAGATTGCCCAGCCACGTAGTAGATTGCCCAGCCACGTAGTAGATTGCCCAGCCACGTAGTATAGTGCCCAGCCACGTAGTATATTGCCCAGCCACGTAGTATATTGCCCAGTGACGTAGTATACAGCACAGAGCCACGTATATTGCCCAGCTACGTAGTATATTGCCCAGCCACGTAGTATATTGCCCAGCCCAGGTAATTTATTGCCCAGTCACTTAGTATATTGCCCAGTGACATAGTATATTGCCTGTTATGACCTGGTGGTCAGGACAATAATGGACCTGGTGGTTAAGAGCACACAGAATGACCTGGTAGTTACTGATAATAAAGGACGAGCTCTGGGACGTGGGAACTCTGCTGACCGCAATCCCTAATCCTATCACACACACTAGAAATAGCCGTTGATTGCTCCTAACGCTCCCTATGCAACTCGGCACAGCCTAAGAAACTAGCTAGCCCTGAAGATAGAAAAATAAAGCCTACCTTGCCTCAGAGAAATTCCCCAAAGGAAAAGGCAGCCCCCCACATATAATGACTGTGAGCAAAGATGAAAATACAAACACAGAGATGAAATAGAATTAGCAAAGTGAGGCCCGACTTACTGAACAGACCGAGGATAGGAAAGGTAGCTTTGCGGTCAGCACAAAAACCTACAAAAAGACCACGCAGAGGGCGCAAAAAGACCCTCCGCACCGACTCACGGTGCGGAGGCGCTCCCTCTGCGTCCCAGAGCTTCCAGCAAGCAAGACAACAACAAAATAGCAAGCTGGACAGAAAAATAGCAAACCAGAGAAAAACAGGCAGGCACTTAGCTTCTACTGGGAAGACAGGTCACAAGAACGATCCAGGAGTGAACAAGACCAATACTGGAACATTGACAGGTGGCATGGAGCAAAGATCTAAGTGGAGTTAAATAGAGCAGCCAGCTAACGAATTAACCTCGTCACCTGTGGAAGGAAACTCAGAAACACCCACAGCCACCAGAGGAATTCCATGGATAGAACCAGCCGAAGTACCATTCATGACCACAGGAGGGAGCCCGACAACAGAATTCACAACAATTGCCCAGTGACGTAGTATATTGCCCAGTGACGTAGTATATTGCTCAGTGACGTAGTATATTGCCCAGTGACGTAGTATATTGCCCAGTGACGTAGTATATTGCCCAGTGACGTAGTATATTGCCCAGCGACGTAGTATATTGCCCAGCGACGTAGTATATTGCCCAGCCACGTAGTATATTGCCCAGTGACGTAGTATATTGCCCAGCTACGTAGTATATTGCCCAGCCACGTAGTATATTGCCCAGTGACGTAGTATATTGCCCAGTGATGTAGTATATTGCCCAGTGACGTAGTATATTGCCCAGTGACGTAGTATATTGCCCAGTGACGTAGTATATTGCCCAGTGACGTAGTATATTGCCCAGTGACGTAGTATATTGCCCAGTAATGTAGTATATTGCCCAGTCATGTAGTATATTGCCCAGCCACGTAGTATATTGCCCAGTGACATTGTACATTTCCCAGCCACGTAGTATATTGTCCAGCCACGTAGTATATTGCCCAGTGATGTAGTATACAGCACAGAGCCATGTAGTATATTGACCAGCGACGTAGTATATTGCCCAGCCACGTAGTATATTGCCCAGTCATGTAGTATATTGCCCAGCCACGTAGTATATTGCCCAGTGACATAGTACATTTCCCAGCCACGCAGTATATTGTCCAGCCACGTAGTATATTGCCCAGTGATGTAGTATACAGCACAGAGCCATGTAGTATATTGCCCAGCCACGTAGTATATTGACCAGTGACGTAGTATATTGCCCAGTCACGTAGTATCTTGCCCAGCCACGTAGTATATTGCCCAGTGACGTAGTATATTTCCCAGTGACGTAGTATATTGCCCAGCCACATAGTATATTGCCCAGCCACGTAGTATATTGCCCTTCTACGTAGTATATTTCCCAGTCACTTAGTATATTGCCCAGCCACGTAGTATATTGCCCAGTCACGTAGTATATTGCCCAGTCACGTAGTATATTTCCCAGTCACGTAGTATATTGCCCAGTCACGTAGTATATTGCCCAGTCACGTAGTATATTGCCCAGTGACATAGTATATTGCCCAGTGACATAGTATATTGCCCAGTGACGAAGTATATTGCCCAGTAATGTAGTATATTGCCCAGTCATGTAGTATATTGCCCAGCCACGTAGTATATTGCCCAGTGACATAGTACATTTCCCAGCCACGTAGTATATTGTCCAGCCACGTAGTATATTGCCCAGTGATGTAGTATACAGCACAGAGCCATGTAGTATATTGCCCAGCCACGTAGTATATTGCCCAGTGACGTAGTATATTGCCCAGTCACGTAGTATATTGCCCAGTCACGTAGTATATTGCCCAGTGACGTAGTATATTGCCGAGTTACGTAGTATATTGCCCAGTGACGTAGTATATTGCCCAGTGACGTAGTATATTGCCCAGTAATGTAGTATATTGCCCAGTCATGTAGTATATTGCCCAGCCACGTAGTATATTGCCCAGTGACATAGTACATTTCCCAGCCAGGTAGTATATTGTCCAGCCACGTAGTATATTGCCCAGTGATGTAGTATACAGCACAGAGCCATGTAGTATATTGCCCAGCCACGTAGTATATTGCCCAGTGACGTAGTATATTGCCTAGTCACGTAGTATATTGCCCAGTGACGTAGTATATTGCCCAGTGACGTAGTATATTGCCCAGTGACGTAGTATATTGCCCAGTGACGTAGTATATTGCCCAGCGACGTAGTATATTGCCCAGCCACGTAGTATATTGCCCAGCTACGTAGTATATTGCCCAGTCACGTAGTATATTGCCCAGCTACGTAGTATATTGCCCAGTCACGTAGTATATTGCCCAGCCACGTAGTATATTGCCCAGCCACGTAGTATATTGCCCCGCCACGTAGTATATTGCACAGCCACGAAGTATGTTGCCCAGCCACGAAATATATTGCCAAGTCACGTAGTATATTGCCCAGTGACGTAATATATTGCCCAGTCACGTAGTATATTGCCCAGCCACGAAGTATATTGCCCAGCCACGTAGTATATTGCCGAGCCACGTAGTATATTGCCCAGCCACCTAGTATATTGCCCAGCCAAGTAGTATATTGCCCAGTCACGTAGTATATTGCCCCGCCACGTAGTATATTGCCCAGCCATGAAGTATATTGCCCAGCCACATAGTATATTGCCCAGCCACGTAGTATATTGCCCAGCCACGTAGTATATTGCCCAGCCACGTAGTATATTGCCCAGCCACGTAGTATATTGCCCAGCCACATAGTATATTGCCCAGCTATGTAGTATATTGCCCAGCTATGTAGTATATTGCCCAGCTATGTAGTATATTGCCCAGCTACGTAGTATATTGCCCAGTGACGTAGTATATTGCCCAGTCACGTAGTATATTGCCCAGCCACGTAGTATATTGCCCAGTGATGTAGTATACAGCACAGAGCCATGTAGTATATTGCCCAGCCACGTAGTATATTGCCCAGCCACGTAGTATATTGCCCAGCCACGTAGTATATTGCCCAGCCACGTAGTATATTGCCCAGCCACGTAGTATATTGCCCAGCCACATAGTATATTGCCCAGCTATGTAGTATATTGCCCAGCTATGTAGTATATTGCCCAGCTATGTAGTATATTGCCCAGCTACGTAGTATATTGCCCAGTGACGTAGTATATTGCCCAGTCACGTAGTATATTGCCCAGCCACGTAGTATATTGCCCAGTGATGTAGTATACAGCACAGAGCCATGTAGTATATTGCCCAGCCACGTAGTATATTGCCCAGCCACGTAGTATATTGCCCAGCCACGTAGTATATTGCCCAGCCACGTAGTATATTGCCCAGCCACGTAGTATATTGCCCAGCCACATAGTATATTGCCCAGCCACATAGTATATTGCCCAGCCATGTAGTATATTGCCCAGCCATGTAGTATATTGCCCAGTCACGTAGTATATTGCCCAGCCACGTAGTATATTGCCCAGTGATGTAGTATACAGCACAGAGCCATGTAGTATATTGCCCAGCCACGTAGTATATTGCCCAGTGATGTAGTATACAGCACAGAGCCATGTAGTATATTGCCCAGTCATGTAGTATATTGTCCAGCCACGTAGTATATTGCCCAGTGATGTAGTATATTGCCCAGTCACGTAGTATATTGTCTAGCCACGTAGTATATTGCCCAGTGACGTAGTATATTGCCCAGCCACGTAGTATATTGCCCAGCCACGTAGTATATTGCCCAGCTACGTAGTATATTGCCCAGTCACGTAGTATATTGCCCAGCCACGTAGTATATTGCCCCGCCACGTAGTATATTGCCCCGCCACGTAGTATAATGCCCAGCCACGAAGTATATTGCCCAGCCACAAAATATATTGCCCAGTCACGTAGTATATTGCCCAGTGACGTAATATATTGCCCAGTCACGTAGTATATTGCCCAGCCACGTAGTATATTGCCCAGCCACGTAGTATATTGCCCAGCCACGTAGTATATTGCCCAGCCACGTAGAATATTGCCCAGCCACGTAGTATATTGCCCAGTCACGTAGTACATTGCCCAGCCACGTAGTATATTGCCCCGCCACGTAGTATATTGCCCAGCCAGGAAGTATATTGCCCAGCCACGTAGTATATTTCCCAGTCACGTAGTATATTGCCCAGCCACGTAGTATATTGCCCAGTCACGTAGTATATTGCCCAGTCACGTAGTATATTGCCCAGTCACGTAGTATATTGCCCAGTCACGTAGTATATTGCCCAGTCACGTAGTATATTGCCCAGTCACGTAGTATATTGCCCACCCACGTAGTATATTGCCCACCCACGTAGTATATTGCCCACCCACGTAGTATATTGCCCAGCCACATAGTATATTGCCCAGCCACGTAGTATATTGCCCAGCCATGTAGTATATTGCCCAGTCACGTAGTATATTGCCCAGCCACGTAGTATATTGCCCAGTGATGTAGTATACAGCACAGAGCCATGTAGTATATTGCCCAGCCACGTAGTATATTGCCCAGTGATGTAGTATACAGCACAGAGCCATGTAGTATATTGCCCAGTCATGTAGTATATTGCCCAGCCACGTAGTATATTGCCCAGTGATATAGTACATTTCCCAGCCACGTAGTATATTGTCCAGCCACGTAGTATATTGCCCAGTGATGTAGTATATTGCCCAGTCACGTAGTATATTGCCTAGCCACGTAGTATATTGCCCAGTGACGTAGTATATTGCCCAGCCACGTAGTATATTGCCCAGCCACGTAGTATATTGCCCAGCTACGTAGTATATTGCCCAGTCACGTAGTATATTGCCCAGCCACGTAGTATATTGCCCCGCCACGTAGTATAATGCCCCGCCACGTAGTATATTGCCCCGCCACGTAGTATAATGCCCAGCCACGAAGTATATTGCCCAGCCACAAAATATATTGCCCAGTCACGTAGTATATTGCCCAGTGACGTAATATATTGCCCAGTCACGTAGTATATTGCCCAGCCACGTAGTATATTGCCCAACCACGTAGTATATTGCCCAGCCACGTAGTATATTGCCCAGCCACGTAGAATATTGCCCAGCCACGTAGTATATTGCCCAGTCACGTAGTACATTGCCCAGCCACGTAGTATATTGCCCCGCCACGTAGTATATTGCCCAGCCAGGAAGTATATTGCCCAGCCACGTAGTATATTTCCCAGTCACGTAGTATATTGCCCAGCCACGTAGTATATTGCCCAGTCACGTAGTATATTGCCCAGTCACGTAGTATATTGCCCAGTCACGTAGTATATTTCCCAGTCACGTAGTATATTGCCCAGTCACGTAGTATATTGCCCAGTCACGTAGTATATTGCCCACCCACGTAGTATATTGCCCACCCACGTAGTATATTGCCCACCCACGTAGTATATTGCCCAGCCACGTAGTATATTGCCCAGCCACGTAGTATATTGCCCAGCCATGTAGTATATTGCCCAGCCACGTAGTATATTGCCCAGCTACGTAGTATATTGCCCAGCCAGGTTTGTCACAGGTGAAAAAATAAGCATATACTCACCTTTCTGAAGGCCCTTTGTAATCCACGGCAGCTTCCGGTCCCAGTGTTGGTATGAGCGCAGGACCTGTGATGACGTCGCGGTCACACGACCGTGACGTCATGGCAGGTCCTTCTGCCATACCATCTTTGCCACCGGAAACTGCAGCGGAAGATGGCGGCCGGCGGGAGCGGCTCAGTGGACTACAGAGGGTGAGTATAGCAGGTTTATTTTTTTAAATGATTTTTAACATTACATTTTTTACTATTGATGCCGCATACGCAGCGTCAATAGTAAAAAGTTGATACACAGGGTTAATAGCGGTGGTAACGGAGTGCGTTACCCGCGGCATAACGCGGTCTGTTACCACCGGCATTAACCCTGTGTTAGTGGTGACCGGAGGGGAGTATGTGGGCGACAGGCACTGACTGCGGGGAGTAGGGGGCGGCCATTTTTTTCCGGACTGTGCCCGTCGCTGATTGGTCGCGGCAGCCATGACAGGCAGCTGGCGAGACCAATCGGCGAATGAATAACCGTGACAGAAGGACAGACAGACAGACGGAAGTGACCCTTAGACAAATATATAGTAGACACTATGAAGGGATCGGGGGGATGACGGTATCATTGTATGTGTCAGGTTCCTATAAGGTGTCAGGATGTCGCTGTCTATTTCTCCATGGAGGAGTGGGAGTATTTAGAAGGACACAGAGATCTGTACAAGAACGTCATAATGGAGGTTCCCCAGCCCCTCACATCTCCAGGTAATAGGACTAAATACACACGGCCTATAATTATCTGTATGTAAAGAATGAATTCACTCCCTGTATGTGTTTCCTCCAGATCTATCCAGTAAGAGGACAACACCAGAGAGATGTCCCCGTCCTCTTCATCCACAGGACTGTAACCAAGAAGATCCCAATGCTCCTCAGGATCATCAGGTAGATGGAGAGAAGGTGTCAGGAGAAGTCCCTTGTGTGCCCCCATGTATTAGTAATGTCCCCTGTGTGTCCCTATATATTACCACTGGCCCCTGTGTGTCCCCGTATATTACTACTGGCCCCTGTGTGCCCCCATATATTACTACTGGCCCCTGTGTGACCCCATATATTAGTACTGGCCCCCGTGTGCTCCCATATATTAATTCTGGCCCCTGTGTGCCCACATATATTACTACTGGCCCCTGTGTGCCCCCTGTATATTACTACTGGCCCCTGTGTGACCCCATATATTACTTCTGGCCCCTGTGTGCCCACATATATTACTACTATGTTACTATCAATTAGGTTCTGTAGAAGGACGTAGATCTGGGGATTTATTATGATGGAATATAGGCTGAACTGGATGGACAAATGTCTTTTTTCGGCCTTACTAACTATGTTACTATGTTACTATGTTACTACTGGCCCCTGTGTGCCCACATATATTACTACTGGCCCCTGTGTGACCCCATATATTAGTACTGGCCCCTGTGTGCCCCCATATATTACTACTGGCCCGTGTGTCCCCGTATATTACTACTGGCCCCTGTGTGACCCCATATATTACTACTGGCCCCTGTGTGCCCCCATATATTACTACTGGCTCCTGTGTGCCCCCATATATTAGTACTGGCTCCTGTGTGCCCCCGTGTATTACTACTGGCCCCTGTGTGCCCCTGTGTATTACTACTGGCCCCTGTGTGCCCCCATATATTACTACTGGCCCCTGTGTGCCCCCTGTATATTACTACTGGCCCCTGTGTGACCCCATCTATTACTACTGGCCATTGTGTGCCCCCATATATTACTACTGGCCCCCGTGTGCCCCCATATATTAGTACTGGCTCCTGTGTGCCCCCATATATTACTACTGGCTCCTGTGTGCCCCCATATATTAGTACTGGCTCCTGTGTGCCCCCGTGTATTACTACTGGCCCCTGTGTGCCCCCGTGTATTACTACTGGCCCCCGTGTGCCCCCATATATTACTACTGGCCCTGTGTGCCCCCTGTATATTACTACTGGCCCCTGTGTGACCCCATATATTACTACTGGCCCCTGTGTGACCCCATATATTACTACTGGCTCCTGTGTGACCCCATATATTACTACTGGCCCCTGTGTGCCCCCATATATTACTACTGGCCCCTGTGTGACCCCATATATTACTACTGGCCCCTGTGTGCCCCCATATATTACTACTGGCCCCCGTGTGCCCCCATATATTAGTACTGGCTCCTGTGTGCCCCCATATATTACTACTGGATCCTGTGTGCCCCCGTATATTAGAACTGGCTCCTGTGTGCCCCCATATATTACTACTGGCCTCTGTGTGCCCCCTGTATTTTACTACTGGCCCCTGTGTGACCCCATATATTACTACTGGCCCCTGTGTGACCCCATATATTACTACTGGCCCCTGTGTGCCCCCATATATTACTACTGGCCCCTGTGTGACCCCATATATTACTACTGGCCCCTGTGTGACCCCATATATTACTACTGGCCCCTGTGTGCCCCCATATATTACTACTGGCCCCCGTGTGCCCCCATATATTAGTACTGGCTCCTGTGTGCCCCCATATATTACTACTGGCTCCTGTGTGCCCCCATATATTAGTACTGGCTCCTGTGTGCCCCCGTGTATTACTACTGGCCCCTGTGTGCCCCCGTGTATTACTACTGGCCCCCGTGTGCCCCCATATATTACTACTGGCCCCTGTGTGCCCCCTGTATATTACTACTGGCCCCTGTGTGACCCCATATATTACTACTGGCTCCTGTGTGCCCCCATATATTAGTACTGGCTCCTGTGTGCCCCCGTGTATTACTACTGGCCCCTGTGTGCTCCCGTGTATTACTACTGGCCCCCGTGTGCCCCCGTGTATTACTACTGGCCCCTGTGTGCCCCCATATATTGCTACTGACCGCTGTGTGCCCCATATATTACTACTGGCTCCTGTGTGCCCCCATATATTACTACTGGCTCCTGTGTGCCCCCATATATTACTACTGGCTCCTGTGTGCCCCCATATATTAGTACTGGCCCATGTGTGCCCCCATATATTAGTACTGGCTCCTGTGTGCCCCCATATATTAGTACTGACCCCTGTGTGCCCCCATATATTACACAGGATTCTTATGATGTTCCATCGGCTCATCTTCTCATTCAGGTCTCTACAATATCGGATCCTCTCAGTGAAGATCTTCTACAAAAGAAAATTCTCCTGATTTACCCATCAAAGATGGATATGGACAGAGACAAGATGGCAAAGAGGATATTACACCTCACCCTAGAGATCCTCTTCCGGCTTACTGGAGAGGTGAGAGATTCTGAGGACGTCACATTACATCATTCTTATCTATGGGAATAACAGATGGACAGAACTGGAGAGGTGAGGACTCTGGAAATGTCTGTAGTGAGATTTATTAATGTGTCTCTCCATTACCAGGATTACACAGTGGTGAAGAAGACCTCTAGTGATCGCTGTCAGGACCCTGTGTCTGAGGGATGGGGAAGACCCCTGAGCCCAATCACAGGGCCTCCACCTCACCACCTGATCCATGAGGACATTAATGACCAGAAGATCCTAGAACTCCTCTACAAGATGATTGAGCTGCTGACTGGAGAGGTGACACTGCTGGGAATGCTGGAACATTATACAGTAACACTATGAAGGGATCGGGGGATGACGGTATCATTGTATGTGTCAGGTTCCTATAAGGTGTCAGGATGTTGCTTTCTATTTCTCCATGGAGGAGTGGGAGTATTTAGAAGAACACAGAGATCTGTACAAGAACGTCATAATGGAGGTTCCCCAGCCCCTCACATCTCCAGGTAATAGACAGGACTAAATACACACGGCCTATAATTATCTGTATGTAAATAATGAATTCACTCCCTGTATGTGTTTCCTCCAGATCTATCCAGTAAGAGGACAACACCAGAGAGATGTCTCCGTCCTCTTCTTCCACAGGACTGTAACCAAGAAGATCCCAATGCTCCTCAGGATCATCAGGTAGATGGAGAGAAGGTGTCAGGAGATCTCCCCTATGATGTGTAGACGCCGATGAAGGTCTTGTGCTCAGTCTTGTTTTATCCACCAGTATTATATGTTTTATACTTGTGTAATGAGAACGGTGGAGATGGGAGGATTAGAGCTGATCATAGATGGGACTTCTCCATCTGTCGGTGACTTTTATAATATTTGTTTCAGGGTGAAGATCTGACCTATATTAATACTACAGAGACATATGTGAGGGGGGATGAGTGGTGTAAAGAGGAGATTCCCACATATGGCTACCCAGGTGAGTAGTAACCACTAAATGCAGAGAAGTCACAGATTCTTCTCAGTCACCGGCTGTGGCTGCTTTATCGGTGGTGGAGTCCGGCCGTATTACCATGATCACCATTTTACCTCTAGACCACAACACTCTCCTCCACCCAAAACTGTTCTAATAACTTTGGTCATTGAAAGCCCTTTTCTATAGAACTTACAACCTGCTAGATCCACCTCCCCCCTGGGTTTAGGAGACGCTGTTACCTGCCCAGATCTGTGAACTATAAAGCCAAATGACAGCGTACGTAGAATGTGCTGACAAGATAGAAAATCACTAGAAGAAAAATATTCTGATGGTCCTGTAAGAGAAAGCGAAGGGTGATGATGCTGTTGGCTTCCTAGAACCCTGAGATCTTATCGGATGAATCTCCCTTCTCTCCCTTCTGTGCTGCTGAATGTGATCATATGGTCCCTACAAGACCAGGTCCAGTCTTTCTGGCCAAACTTCACTTTTATGATCGACAACATTAACCCCTTACTGACAGCCAATTTTTTCAATTCTGACCACTGTCCCTTTATGAGGTTATAACTCTTGAACACTTTACCGGATCCCGCTGATTCTGAGAATGGTTTTTCGTAGCATACGCTGCGTCATGAAAGTCGGTGCCATTCCGACCCATGACGCAGCATATGCGTCATGGAAAGATCGCGTCCCTGCAGGCCGGGTGAAAGGGTTAACTCCCATTTCACCCAATCTGCAGGGACGGGGGAGTGGTAGTTTAGCCCAGGGGGGGTGGCTTCACCCCCTCGTGGCTACGATCGCTCTGATTGGCTGTTGAAAGTGAAACTGCCAATCAGAGCGATTTGTAATATTTCACCTAAAAAACTGGTGAAATATTACAATCCAGCCATGGCCGATGCTGCAATATCATCGGCCATGGCTGGAAACACTTATGTGCACCCACCCCACCCCTCCGATCGCCCCCCGATCTGTGGTCCGCTCCCCTCCGTCCTGTGCTCCGCTCCCCCGTCCTCCTGTCCGCTTCCCCCGTGCACCAATCACACCCCCCGCGCTCCAATCAAACCCCCCCGCACTCCGATCACCCCCCCGCACACAGCGACCCCCCCCCCGTGCTCCGATCCACCCCCCCGCACACAGCGACCCCCCCCCCGTGCTCCGATCCACCCCCCCGCACAGCAATCCCTCACCCCGTGCTCCAATCCTCCCCCGTGCTCCAATCCTCCCTCCCGTGTTCCGATCCACCCCCCCCCATGCTCCGATCCACCCCCCCGTGCTCCGACGCCCCCCCCCGTGCCCTGATCTCCCCCCCCTTATACTTACCTAGCCGCCCGAGGTCCGTCCGTCTTCTTTCCTGGGCGCCGCCATCTTCCAAAATGGCGGGCGCATGTGCAGTGCGCCCGCCGAATCTGCCGGCCGGCAGATTCGTTCCAGAGTGAATTTTGATCACTGAGATAGGTTATATCTCAGTGATCAAAATAAAAAAAATAGTAAATGACCCCACCCTTTGTCACCCCCATAGATAGGGACAATAAAAAAAATAAAGAATTTTTTTTTTTTTCACTAAGGTTGGGGTAAGGGTTAGGGGTAGGGTTAGGGGTAGGGTTAGGGGTAGGGTCAGGGGTAGGGTTAGGGGTAGGAATGTGCACACATATTCTGGTCCTATGCGGATTTTTCCGCAGCGGATTTGAAAAATCCACAGTGCTAAACCGCTGCCGATTTATCGTGGATTTACCGCGGTTTTTCTGCGCATTTCACTGCGGTTTTACAACTGCGATTTTCTATTGGAGCAGTTGTAAAACCGCTGCGGAATCCGCAGAAAGAAGTGACATGCTGCGGAATGTAAACCGCTGCGTTTCCGTGCAGTTTTTCCGCAGCATGTGTACAGCGATTTTTGGTTCCCATAGGTTCACATTGAACTGTAAACTCATGGGAAACTGCTGCGGATCCGCAGCATTTTCTGCAGCGTGTGCACATACCTTTAGAATTAGGCTATGTGCACACGGTGCGGATTTGGCTGAGGATCCGCAGCAGTGTTCCATCAGGTTTACAGTACCATGTAAACATATGGAAAACCAAATCCGCTGTGCCCATGGTGCGGAAAATACCGCGCGGGAATGCTGCGTTGTATTTTCCGCAGCATGCCAATTCTTTGTGCGGATTCCGCAGCGTTTTACACCTGTTCCTCAATAGGAATCCACAGGTGAAATCCTCACAAAAAAACACTGGAAATCCACGGTAAATCCACAGGTAAAACGCAGTGCCTTTTGCCCGCGGATTTTTCAAAAATGGTGCTGAAAAATCTCATACGAATCCGCAACGTTGGCACATAGCCTTAGGGTTGGGTTGGAATTAGGGTTGTGGTTAGGGTTAGGGGTGTGTTGGGGTTAGGGTTGTGGTTAGGGGTGTGTTGGGGTTAGGGTTGTGATTAGGGTTACGGCTACAGTTGGGATAAGGGTTAGGGGTGTGTTGGAGGTAGAATTGAGGGGTTTCCACTGTTTAGGCACTTCAGGGGGTCTCCAAACGCAACATGGCGCCACCATTGATTCCAGCCAATCTTGTATTCAAAAATTCAAATGGTGCTCCCTCACTTCCGAGCCCCGACGTGTGCCCAAACAGTGGTTTACCCCCACATATGGGGTACCAGCATACTCAGGACAAACTGCGCAACAATTACTGGGGTCCAATTTCTCCTGTTACCCTTGAGAAAATAAAAAATTGCTTGCTAAAACATCATTTTTGAGGAAAGAAAAATGATTTTTTATTTTCACGGCTCTGCGTTGTAAACGTCTGTGAAGCACTTGGGGGTTCAAAGTGCTCACCACATATCTAGATAAGTTCCTTGGGGGGTCTAGTTTCCAAAATGGGGTCACTTGTGGGGGGTTTCTACTGTTTAGGCACACCAGGGGCTCTGCAAACGCAACGTGACGCCCGCAGACCATTCCATCAAAGTCTGCATTTCAAAAGTCACTACTTCCCTTCTGAGCCCCCACGTGTGCCCAAACAGTGGTTTACCCCCACACATGGGGCATCAGCGTACTCAGGAGCAACTGGACAACAACTTTTGTGGTCCAATTTCTCCTGTAACCCTTGGGAAAATAAAAAATTCTGGGCTAAAAAATTATTTTTGAGGAAAGAAAACGTATTTATTATTTTTACTGCTCTGTGTTATGAACTTCTGTGAAGCACTTGGGGGTTCAAAGTGCTCACCTCACATCTAGATAAGTTCCTTTCGGGGTCTAGTTTCCAAAATGGGGACACTTGTGGAGGGTTTCTACTGTTTAGCCACATCAGGGGCTCTGCAAACGCAACGTGACGCCCACAGAGCATTCCATCAAAGTCTGCATTTCAAAACGTCACTACTTCACTTCCGAGCCCCAGCATGTGCCTAAACAGTGAGAAACTGGACAACAACTTTTGGGGTCAAATTTCTCCTGTTACCCTTGGGAAAATAAAAAATTGCGGGCTAAAATTCATTTTTGAGAAAATATTTTTTTTTTTTTATTTTCATGGCTCTGCGTTATAAACTTCTGTGAAGCACTTGAGGGTTCAAAGTGCTCACTACACATCTAGATTAGTTCCTTTGGGGGTCTAGTTTCCAAAATGGGGTAATTTGTGGGGGATCTCCAATGTTTAGGCACACAGGGGCTCTCCAAACGCGACATGGTGTCCGCTAATGATTGGAGATAATTTTCCATTTAAAAAGCCAAATGGCGTGCCTTCCCTTCTGAGCCCTGCCGTGCGCCCAAACAGTGGTTTACCCCCACATATGGGGTATCTGCATACTCAGGACAAACTGGACAACAACATTTGTGGTCCAATTTCTCCTATTACCATTGGCAAAATAGGAAATTCCAGGCTAAAAAATCATTTTTGAGAAAAGAAAAATTATTTTTTATTTTCATGGCTCTGCATTATAAACTTCTGTGAAGCACCTGGGGGTTTAAAGTGCTCAGTATGCATCTAGATAAGTTCCTTGGGGGGTCTAGTTTCCAAAATGGGGTCACTTGTGGGGGAGCTCCATTGCATAGGCACACAGGGGCTCTCCAAATGCGACATGGTGTCCGCTAACAAATGGAGCTAATTTTCCATTCAAAAAGTTAAAAGGCGCGCCTTCACTTCCGAGCCCTGCCGTGTGCCCAAACAGTGGTTTACCCCCACATATGAGGTATCGGCGTACTCGGGAGAAATTGCTCAACAAATTTTAGGATCCATTTTATCCTATTGCCCATGTGAAAATGAAAAAATTGAGGCGAAAATAAATTTTTTGTGAAAAAAAAGTACTTTTTCATTTTTACGGATCAATTTGTGAAGCACCTGAGGGTTTAAAGTGCTCACTAGGCATCTAGATAAGTTCCTTGGGGGGTCCAGTTTCCAAAATGGGGTCACTTGTGGGGGGGCTCCAATGTTTAAGCACACAGGGTCTCTCCAAACGCGACATGGTGTCCGCTAACGATGGAGATAATTTTTCATTCAAAAAGTCAAATGGCGCTCCTTCCCTTCCGAGCCTTACCATGTGCCCAAACAGTGGTTTACCCCCACATGTGAAGTATCGGTGTACTCAGGAGAAATTGCCAAACAAATTTTAGGATCCATTTTATCCTGTTGTCCATGTGAAAATGAAAAAATTGAGGCTAAAAGAATTTTTTTGTGAAAAAAAAGTACTTTTTCATTTTTACGGATCAATTTGTGAAGCACCTGGGGGTTTAAAGGGCTCACTATGCATCTAGATAAGTTCCTTGGGGCGTCTAGTTTCCAAAATGGGGTCACTTGTGGGGGAGCTCCAATTTTTAGGCACACGGGGGCTCTCCAAATGTGACATGGTGTCCGCTAAAGAGTGCAGCCAATTTTTCATTCAAAAAGTCAAATGGCGCTCCTTCCCTTCCAAGCCCTGCCGTGCGTCCAAACAGTGGTTTACCCCCACATATGAGGTATCAGCGTACTCAGGACAAATTGGACAACGACTTTCGTGGTTCAGTTTCTCCTTTTACCATTGGGAAAATAAAAAAATTGTTGCTGAAAAATCATTTTTGTGACTAAAAAGTTAAATGTTCATTTTTTCCTTCCATGTTGCTTCTGCTGCTGTGAAGCACCTGAAGGGTTAATAAACTTCTTGAATGTGGTTTTGTGCACCTTGAGGGGTGCAGTTTTTAGAATGGTGTCACTTTTGGGTATTTTCAGCCATATAGACCCCTCAAACTGACTTCAAATGTGAGGTGGTCCCTAAAAAAAATGGTTATGTAAATTTCGTTGTAAAAATGAGAAATCGCTGGTCAAATTTTAACCCTTATAACTTCCTAGCAAAAAAAAATGTTGTTTCCAAAATTGTGCTGATGTAAAGTATACATGTGGGAAATGTTATTTATTAACTATTTTGTGTCACATAACTCTCTGGTTTAACAGAATAAAAATTCAAAATGTGAAAATTGCGAAATTTTCAAAATTTTCGCCAAATTTCCGTTTTTATCACAAATAAACACAGAATTTATTGACCTAAATTTACCACTAACATGAAGCCCAATATGTCACGAAAAAACAATCTCAGAACCGCTAGGATCCATTGAAGCGTTCCTGAGTTATTACCTCATGAAGGGACACTGGTCAGAATTGCAAAAAACGGCAAGGTCTTTAAGGTCAAAATAGGCTGGGTCATGAAGGGGTTAATTGTTATGCCCTTAAATCAGAGATATATCACACAAAATACTTAATAAGTAACATTTCCCACATGTCTACTTCACATCAGCACAATTTTGGAATCAATTTTATTTTTTGTTAGGAAGTTGTAAGGGTTAAAAGTTGACCAGCGATTTCTCATTTTTACAACACCACTTTTTTAGGGACCACATCACATTTAAAGTCACTTTCAGGGGTCTACATGACAGAAAATACCCAAACTTGACACCATTCTAAAAACTGCACCCCTCAAGGTGCTCAAAACCACATTTAAGAAGTTTATTAACCCTTAACTTGCTTCACAGGAACTGAAACAATGGAAGGAAAAAATGAACATTTAACTTTTTTTTTTACAAACATTTTACTTCAGAACCAATTTTTTTTATTTTCACAAGTGTAAAAAGAGAAAATGAACCACAAAATGTGTTGTGCAATTTGTCCTGAGTACGCTGATACCCAGGGCCGCATTTAGAGTTTCTGCTGCCCTAGGCACTTTTAGTGCTGCCTCCCCCATTGGTGAGTATGACACTATCCGCAGTGACTTTGGCAAGAATCGCTGTTGTGAAAGTCGCCTTTTGCAGCAGATCGGGCAGTTTTTCTGCATCTGCCGCGTAACGGATCACTTACGGCAACACTGTGTTTGGTTTCATTCATTCCCTATGGGATTTGCGGTACTTGCTGTGATCTGGGAAATGCGGTACCATACCTCCCAACTTTTGAAGAAGGGAAAAAGGTGCAAAGGTTGCGGCGCACTACGTGGTGCGCCACGGCAAATTTTGGGCCACGCCTCTGACCACACCCATTTCACAACTAATCACACCCATATCCAAGTCCCAACCACACCCATTCAGCACTGCTGATCACACTGTTTCATATACAATAATTAAAACCAAAAAAAATATGGCCACGCAGTGCTCCATACTGTATAGTGGCTACGCAGTGCTCCACATACTGTATAATGGCCCTACATGATGCTCCATACTGTATAATGGCCACACATGATGCTCCATACTGTATAATGGCCCCACATGATGCTCCATACTGTATAATGGTCACACATGATGCTCCATACTGTATAATGACCTCACATGATGCTCAATACTGTATAATGACCACACATGATGCTCAATACTGTATAAATGGACATACATGATGCTCCATACTTTATAATTGCCCCACATGATGCTCCATACTGTATAATGACCGCACATGATGCTCCATACTGTATAATGGCCCCACAATGCTCCATACTGTATAATGACCGCACATGATGCTCCATACTGTATAATGACCGCACATGATGCTCCATACTGTATAATGGCCCCACATGATGCTCCATATTGTATAATGGCCATGGCTCATATCCCCCTCCTCTCCTCCTGTATGCATGGCTCATAATTCCCCCCCCCCTGTATGCATGGCTGATGGCTCATAATTCCCCCCCCCCCCCTCCCTATGCATGGCTGATGGCGCTCATAAAATGCATGGCTGATGGCTCATGGCTCACAATTCCCCCCCCCCCATGCATGGCTGATGGCGCTCATAATTCCCCCCCCCCTCCCTATGCATGGCTGATGGCTCACAATTCCCCCCCCTCCCTCCCTATGCATGGCTGATGGCTCACAATTCCCCCCCCCCCTCCCTATGCATGGCTGATGGCGCTCATAATTTCCCCCCCCCCCCCCCCCCATGCATGGCTGATGGCTCATAATTCCCCCCCCCCCTCCCTCCCTATGCATGGCTGATGGCGCTCATAATTCCCCCCCCCCCCTCCCTATGCATGGCTGATGGCGCTCATAATTCCCCCCCCCCTCCCTATGCATGGCTGATGGCTCATAATTCCCCCTCCCTCCCTCCCTATGCATGGCTGATGGCGCTCATAATTCCCCCCTCCCTATGCATGGCTGATGGCTCATAATTCCCCCCCCTCCCTTTCTATGCATGGCTGATGGCGCTCATAATTCCCCTCCCCCCTATGCATGGCTGATGGCTCATAATTCCCCCCCCCTCCCTATGCATGGCTGATGGCTCATAATTCCCCCCCTCCCTCCCTATGCATGGCTGATGGCTCAGAATTCCCCCCCTCCCTCCCTATGCATGGCTGATGGCTGATGGCTCATAATTCCCCCCCTCTCCCTCCCTATGCATGGCTGATGGCTCATAATTCCTCCCCCTCCCTCCCTCCCTATGCATGGCTGATGGCGCTCATAATTCCCCCCTCCCTCCCTATGCATGGCTGATGGCTCATAATTCCCCCCCCCTCCCTCCCTATGCATGGCTGATGGCGCTCATAATTCCCCCCCCCTCCCTATGCATGGCTGATGGCGCTCATAATTCCCCCCCTCCCTATGCATGGCTCATCTCTCCACCCCCTCCCCCGCTCCTTCTCCCGGGCCATCTTGCATGGCGCGGGTGGCTTACCATCCTCCCCCCGTCCCTCGTCCCTCATCCCTCATACTCACCTGTCAGCTGCCTGTCCCACACGCCGCGCCGACATCCCTCCGGCTCTGTCCCGCCACAGCACCTTCTTCCTGAGTGAGCGGTCATGTGGTACCGCTAATTAAGGTCATGAATATGCGCATATTCATGATGTTAATTAGCGGTACCACATGACCGCTCACTCAGGACGCGCTACAGACGCTGAGACCAGGCATCGCTGGAGCAGGTGAGTATCGTCTTCAAGGAGGGTGGGTGGGACTCGGAGGCGGGGGGACTCGGAGACTTAGAGGTGGGGGGACTCGGAGGCGGGGGGGGGGGGGCCGTCGGTCACGTTTTTGACCCGGGCCGTGACTTATAAAAAAACAACAACAAAAAAAAAAAAAACACACCTTGCTCAGGTGCCGCCCCCCGCAATGTCGCCGCCCTAGGCACGTGCCCTCGCGTGCCTAGTGGCAAATACGGCCCTGCTGATACCCCATATGTTGGGGGAAACCACTGTTTGGGCGCATGGCAGAGCTCGGAAGAGAAGGAGTGCCGTTTGACTTTTTCAATGCAGAATTGGCTTGGATTGAGATCGGACACCATGTCGCGTTTGGAGAGCCCCTGATGTGCCTAAACAGTGGAAACCCCCCACAAGTGACACCATTTTGGAAACTAGACTCTTCAAAACCTTGTCCTTTTTCATTTTTGCGTTTGTTTTTTGCTCCCCACTTTCCCAGAGCCATAACCTTTTTTATTTTTTCGTCAATACGGTCATGTGAGGGCTTATTTTTTTGCAGGACGAGTTGCACTTTTGAACGACATCATTGGTTTTACCATGTCTTGTACTAGAAACCGGGAAAAAAATTCAAAGTGTGGTGAAATTACAAAAAAAGTGCAATCCCACACTTGTTTTTTGTTTGGCTTTTTTGCTAGCTTTACTAAATACTAAAACTGACCTGACATTATGATTCTCCAGGACATTACGAGTTCATAGATGCCAAACATCTAGGTTATTTTTTATCTAAGTGGTGAAAAAAAATTGCGTCATTTTCCTATACCCGTAGCGTCTCCACGTTTCGTGATCTGGGGTCGGGTGAGGGCTTATTTTTTTCTCCTTCGCCTCATTGGGGGACACAGGACTGTGGGTGTATGCTTCTGCCGCCAGGAGGCTGACACTAAGTAGACATAAAAAAAGTTAGCTCCTCCTCCGTCGTATGCACCCTGACACTGGCTACCAGAGAATCCAGTTCTTGCTTATTGTCTGAAGGAGGCACACCTCTGGGTCACGGATCCTCGGACCCTTATTTCTTTCAACTTCATATGGATTGAGAGGGGAGACGGATCCTTTTGAGGGTCCGATCTCCCCAAACCAGCAACGTGCAAGCACGTGCGAGTATCTCCACGTATCCTTTCCCGCGACGTGGGATTGCATTCCGGACTTGGCCCTGACCACCCTAAGGTATTTAAGACCATAGGCTGTACAGGTGCCCTCTGATGTCCGTGTGATCCCCCTGATTTCTACACCTAGGTTCTGCTGTGGTGTTAGAGGGGTGGTGGACGGTCCCTCTCCTTTTCCCAAAGGTGGAAAATGGAGCTAGGGTTAACACACAGTCATATTCTCTGCCCTCCCCCGCTAGCCCTCTTTTCTCAGAGGATTCAGCTTGCAAAAATAGGGGACGGATAGGAAAGGGGCTCCTGATGCAAGCGCTTTTTACCTCCTAGGCAGCTCCGGGCGTCCCTGCGCCGATCGGCGCCAGGTAATGAGCGGCTCCGCAGTCTCCCTTCAGCGCTGCGGCTCGTCCGGCGCTAGTCGGCGCCGCAGCGGTACAGTGCGGCCGGCGCCGCGGCCTTTCAGGGGCTCCAGGCTCCGGCCTGGCGTCCCGGGTGCTCTTCCGGGTCATTCTGGCCCGGCTTCCACCCAGAACAGACCGTGCTGTGAGGCTCCGGCGCGTTTACTTCCGGTCCGCCCTCTCCTCTCCATGCTGGAGAAAATCGAGGTCCCGGCTTCGGCTTACTACAGGCCGCTCCAACGCTGCAATCATGGCGTTTCCGCCCCCTGAAGACAGCTGGGGATAAAGGCGGCACATTTTGTGTTCGTTTCCACACTGCAACACAGGACTGGGGTAAGTGCTTCCACCTCCAGCCTGACAGCAGAAGCACTGTTGTTTTCCCAGTCTAAAGCCCTGGGTATAGCTTTTACAGAATCACTATGTCTAGATAGGTCAAGTCTCACACGGTCCTATATTCCGTTTGTGTAGCTTGCCGTGCTGCCCTCCCGTATGCCCAGAGCAATCGTCTCTGTGAGGTCTGCGACTCTGAACGCGCTCAGGAGCCCCCCCAACCCTCCCCCCCCCCCCCCGCGAGTTCCCCAGCAATCTCTCCAGCTCCTGCCCGTCATGCAAAGGCTGGGGCAGTTCCACCGGGATGGGTCACGTCCTTTTCGCCCTAACTGAAGCAATCAAGTCCGTTCAGACCTCGGCGGTCAGTGCCTGCAGCCCATCTGTCTCAGAGAAGGCCTCAGGGTCTCAAAAGCCTTCGGCCGGCAAGGCCGCGCTCAAACTAGACAGATGCGTGGAAAGCGAGTTCGCACAGCGTCGCTCGGGCCGTCTGGGGCTTCGGTATCCTGGAGGTCCATATCTCGCTCGCCTTCCTCAGTAGAGGCGGAGAAGTTGAGACAGACCATGAGTCAGAAGTTTCCCTTAACTTTGAGGCTCCTGGGTTTCAGGAGTCTGTCGATAGCCTGATTGAGACTGTCAATCCAGGCCCTGGGGTTAGAAGACGAACTCGCCTTACCCTCTGATCACAAGGTCTCATTTAAGCGGACCAAACGGTCCCATAGGGTTTTTTTTTTTTTCCTCTCTCCCCGAGTTTGAGGACCTGATTCGGAATCGGGAGCTCCCGGACAAGCTTTTTTTCGGAGCAAAAAAAAAAAAAAACCTTGAAGGCTAGGTATCTCTTTGCTACTGAGTTATGTAGTAAATGGGCAGAAAATCCCTCAGTAGATCCCCCGGTGTCTCGTTTAGCCTCTAGCACTTTGCTATCTCTCCCTAATGGCTCGTCCATTAAGGATCCTACGGATCGTCTTATAGAGAGCTTAACTAGTTCCATTTTTTTGAGGCTTCAAGTTCAGCATTTTTTCCCTCTTTTACAGCAACTTGGGTTACTAAGGCTATATTGTCTTGGTCAGAGTCTTTAACAAAGGCTCTTCAAGAACTAATGCAATTGCCATTAGAAGGGCGCTCTGGTTAAGTACATGGGCCGATTCTACTTCTAAAAAGTCTCTTTCAACCCTACCCTACCAGGGGGGTGGCTTATTCGGAAAAAAAAAAAAAAAAAAAGCTGGATCAGCTTATCTCCAACTCCACAGGAGGGAAGAGCTAGCTTTCTCCTCAGCAGAGGATTAGACAGCCTTTTCGTCGCCAATTCCAGGCCCGCTTCAGATCCTTTCGTAATACTAGATGGGCTCCATCATCGGGCTCTGCGGAGCAGGGTCGACCCAATCAGGATTGAGACAATCGAGTCTCCTATACGGCCCATCAGGGGGGAAAGATGCTTTCCCAGTCAACTATATCCAGAGGATCTAGGACTCAAAAGTGACTGGAGACCTCCTCGGAGTGCCTCCAACAGAGTAGGCGGACGTCTACTTTTGTTTCACCAGGTCTGGCTTTAAGTTATCCACGACCAGTGGGTGGGAGAGCTCGTATCTTCAGGTTACAAGATAGAGCTAGTCTGTCAGCCTTCTCCCCGGTTCTTCCCAGGTCCGGGTCCCACTGACAAGACCAGTACAATTCCATAGGGTCCCTTCGTCTCTGCGGGGTTATTTCTCCTGTTCCAAGAGAAGAAAGGTTTCAAGGATTTTATTCCAATCTTTTCGTAGTACCCAAAAAGGACGGAATAGTAAGACCCATTCTGGATCTGAAACGCTTAAACAGGTTTGTCCGCGTTCGTCACTTTCGGATGAAATCTCTCTGATCAGTTATTGCCTCAATGGAAAAGGGAGAGTTCTTGGCCTCAATAGACATTCAGGATGTCTGCCTACATATTCCCATTTTTTTCTTCTCATCAAAGATTTCTCCGGTTCGCCCTAAACAACCTACACTTCTAGTTCACGGCTTTACCCTTCGGGCTGGCCTCCGCTCCCAGGGTGTTCACGAAGGTCATGTTAACTGTGGTGTCCATTCTGCACTCTCGAGGGATAGTAGTCTTGCCTTATCTAGATGATCCTCTGATTAAAGGACCGTCCTTTCAGGCTTGCAAGTAAAAGGCCAGCTTGTTCTAGACTCCCTTTCTCGTCTGGGTTGGCTCGTAAATTTAAGGAAGTCATCCCTAGATCCATCTTGGAGGATTTCATTTCTAGGCATGATTTTCGACTCCTCTCAAGTCCTGTCGATCCTTTCCCAGGACAAGGTCCTAGCCCTTCAGCGGGAGGTGAGGAATCTCCAGCAACCGTACCCTCATACGATCCGATCCTGTATGAGGGTGTTAGGAAGGATGGTTGCAGCTATAGAAGCAGTACCATTTGCACAGCTTCACCTTCGACCTCTCCAGCATGCAATCTTAGCAGTATGGAACAAGAATCAACTCTCTCTCAACCGCAGTTTTCTGTTGTCTCCCCAGGTTAGGCAGTCTCTTTCATGGTGATTAAACAGCTCGTCCCTACTGGGGGGGGAAGCTCTTTCCCCCCAACCTATTGGCTGGTAAGTCACAACTGACGCCAGTCTCCTCCGTTTGGGGAGCAGTGTTTTTTTTTCACCACACAGCTCAGGGGTGTTGGTCTCCTCAGGAATCAGATCTCCCCATCTATCTCTTAGAGATTCGGGCGGTTCGACTAGCTTTGCATTATTTTTGCTATCTTTTGGCGGGTCGCCCGGTCCGAATTCAATCGGACTATGCCACAGCCGTGGCCTACATAAATCTTCAGGGGGGCACCCGCAGCAAGGCAGCCATGCAGGGGGTAAAGAAATTCTGTTCTGGGCTGAGAGGAATCACTCGGTGATTCCCGCAGTCCACATCCCGGGCGAAGAGAACTGGGCGGCAGATTTCCTCAGCCGTCCGGGCTGGCGTCAGGGGAATGGTCTCTCCATCCCGAAGTATTTCAGCAAATATGCCATCTATGGGGGACTCTGGATGTGGATCTAATTCTAATGGCGTCCAAGTGGAATGCCAAGGTACCCAGACTTGTCTCCCGGTACCGAGATCCACAGGCGATCGCCGTGGATGCGCCAGTACTGACTTGGAACGAGTTTCATCTCTCTTATCTGTCCCTCCTCTGGTGCTGCTCCCGAGGGTAATCAAGAAGATCAAGTCAGAAGGAGCGCCGGCTATTCTGATCACTCCAGGTTGGCCATGGCGAACCTGGTATGCGGACCTAGTACAGCTTTTCGCCGGAGTTCCGTGGCGGCTCTCCAATTGTCCAGATCTTCTATCTCAAGGGCCGTTTTTACCACCAGAACTCAGGGGTCCTACGTTTGACGGCCTGGCCGTTGAATCTTGGGTTTTTAACTCAGGCAGGGTTCTCCCAAGAGGTATCAGATACCATGATTAATGCATGTAAAACCGTTTCGGCTAGAATTTCTTTACACTTGGAAAGTCTTTCTTTCTTGGTGTAGAGGGTGCGGGCTGCCTCCTGTGCATTTTTCCGTCCCTAATATTCTAGCCTTTCTCCAAGCAGGACTGGATTCAGGGCTTGCTCCAAGTACTCTTAAAAGGCAAATTTCAGCCTTATCGGTCTTTTTTTTTTGTTTCTCTTCTTTTTTTTAGCGTAGGATTGCTACTACCTGTCAGGTCAGGACCTTTTTTTCAGGGAGTCGTTCATAAGGTCCCTACTTATAAGACTCCTTTGGAAGCTTGGGACCTTAATTTAGTCTTAAGGGCCTTGCAGGAGGCTCCCTTAGAGCCTCTTGAGGATATTTCCTTGACTTTCCTTTCTTGGAAAGTCGTATTTTTAGTGGCCTTAACTTCCATAAGGCGGGTATCAGAACTGTCAGCCCTGTCCTGTCGTACTCCCTTTCTACGTTTTCTTCAGGACAAGGTAGTACTCGGACCAGTACCTTCCTTTTTGCCGAAGGTTGTTTCCTCGTTCCATTTTAATGAGGATATAGTTCTTCCTTCTTTTTGCCTGGCGCCTACGCACCGTGTAAAAAAAAAAAAAAAAAAAAAGCTCTCCATACGTTGGACCTGGTGAGAGCGCTGAGGAGATACATTTCCCGTACGGCTCCTTTCCGTCAGACGGATGCTCTGTTTGTCCTCCCAGAGGGTCACAGAAAGGGATGCGCGGCCTCAAAATCTACCCTGGCCAGGTGGATACGTGCGGCCATTCTGGAGGCCTGTCGCACCAAGGGCATGATGGTTCCAGCTGGAATCAAAGCTCACTCCACTAGAGCAGTGGGGGCTTCCTGGGCGATTCGGCACCAGGCCTCAGCAGTACAGGTTTGCAAAGCTGCAACCTGGTCTAGTTTGCATACCTTTGTCAAACATTATAACGTCCTCTCCCAGATCTCTGCAGATGCAAGTCTGAGTAGAAGGATTCTTCAAGCGGCGGTAACGCTCTTATAGACAACAGTGGTCTGGATAATTATTATTGGTGAGTTAATTTCCCACCCAGGGACTGCTTTAGGACATCCCACAGTCCTGTGTCCCCCAATGAGGCGAAGGAGAAATAGGGATTTTTGTGTTACTCACCGTAAAATCCTTTTCTCCGAGACGCTCATTGGGGGACACAGCTCCCTCCCTGGTGGCTACTGTCTTTTTGTATCTGATATTATCAGAGTGAGGTTTTTTCTAGACTTAAGTTTTCTGTATTTATGCTGATAATATTATTTTTACTTCTCCTACTGCTTTTGCACCAAACTGGATTCTCTGGTAGCCAGTGTCAGGGTGTATACGACGGAGGAGGAGCTAACTTTTTTTATGTCTACTTAGTGTCAGCCTCCTGGCGACAGAAGCATACACCCACAGTCCTGTGTCCCCCAATGAGCGTCTCGGAGAAAAGAATTTTACGGTGAGTAACACAAAAATCCCTATTTCGTGCCGAGCTGACGTTTTTAATGATACCACTTTTGTACAGATACGTTCTTTTGATTGTCCGTTATTGCATTTTAATTCAATGTTGCGGCAACCAAAAAATGTAATTCTGGCGTTTTTTGTTGTTTTTTTCTCGCTACGCCATTTAGCGATCAGGTTAATCCTTTTTTTAATTGATCGGGCAATTCTGAACGCAGGGATACCAAATATGTGTAGGTTTGATTTTATTTTATTTTTTTATTGTTTTATTTTGAATGGGGGGGTGATTTAAACTTTTATATTTTTTTAATATTTTTTTAAAACACTTTTTTAAAACTTTTTTCATGGTTCAATAGCCTCCATGGGAGGCTAGAAGCTGGCGCAACTCGATCGCCTCAGCTACATAGGAGCGATCATCAGATCATGCTGAACACGGCGGAAGATATTTTTTACTTACCCACTATTCGTCCTGGCATGGAAGAACAGGCAGTGCCTGTGCGTCGGTTCTCGGGTACTGGAAGCGCCGTCCACGGGTCCTCCGGGGCTTAGCGTCCGAGCGGGCGTTGGTGCAGCACAGTCGTATGTCGGGGCTCTTTCTGTGGCTGCCGCGCCACCCTCCCCTCTCTGCCGTCACCCAGGTGCGGCGGCCGCTTCCGGGTCGCCCGTCTGACGTCACGCGCAAGGCACGCTGAGAATGGGCGTGGCGTTGGGGGAGGGGGGGAGAGCGCCGGATCCAAAATGGCGGCGCTCATGAAGAGAACGCCGGCCGGTGGGAAAAAAACTCCGGTGGCGCGGCAGAGGAGGGGAGGGACCACCATTGGGCACCGGAGGAGGCGGGGAGTGCAGTGGATCCCCCATAGCAGGGGGATGACCACACAAGACGCACTCATGCCCAAAGCTTCATCATGGAAGTGTGGCAACAGGAGCAGCAGCAGCTGCCGTCACAGCAGCAGCATCATCATCAGAAGCTCTTGCCAGATGCCTTGCCGAGCCACCAGCATACCAGGAGCAGCCACTCTAGTAGGAGCAGCAGTCGTTCTGTCTGGCAAGACTCTCCGGCGTCCAGAAGGAACGCTGCACGTGCATCTGTCCAGCCTCCGAAACCGGTAACCTTGTCTATCAGCAGGTGGTGAGTGATCTACTTGAGGATATCCTTTTGAGGATAAAGACTCCGAATCTTGGGAAATATACCTAAAATTGACTGTGCGGTGGCCAAATCTTTAAAAAAAATCATCCCTTCCATTGGACGATTCGGGCTTTCTATAAGACCCGCTTGATAAAAAAGCAGATAGTTTTCATAGTCAATACATCAGCCTGCAATGACCCAAGAAAAGCAATGTCCCTACTAGGCTCACTAACGTCATGCATTCCGGCGGTAGGATGGGCACAATTCCAGCTGAGACAGCTACAGTGGGAAGTTCTGTTGGCTCAGAAACTGTTAAGAGAGCATTTAGAAGGAAATCTATATCTTTCTCTGGGCATAATAGCTTCCCTAATTTGGTGGACTGTAAAGGAACATCTGACAATGGAGGTCCAGTGGCAGAAACTGGTCGAAGACATCATCACGACAGACGCAAGCGGTATACGTTGGGGTGCTCACCTGAGGTCTCACTCAGTACAAGGAACCTGGTCCTTGCTAGAAAGGAATCATGGTTCAAACGAAAAACAACTATGGGCAGTGGAAAAGGCTTTGAAACAAAAAACAAACCGATAGATGCCGCGCTAGCAAATGTGGAAAACAATATCACTTATGGGTTATAGCACACGATAACCGACTAAAAGCAATAAACAAAGACAGAAAGCAAACAGACAAAACTCCCCGTGGATTCACGTCAGTGGAACCCCCTGACCCAGAAACAGATACTCCCCCCACCACTATAGTACCGCACCAGCAGCACAGTCTATCCTGCAATGAGTTAAGTGCCAATATCTCTAACTTACCAATGGTATGACTGACACAGCTTCTGTAGATGGACGTCCACATACCTAGACAGATTTGCTGTCAGGCTATTAATGCCAGAAATAATGGGCCTTCCAGGTGGGCACTTTTTTTTATCCCTAGGAGCCAATTCACACGGATCAGGCGCAATTGCACTAAGGAGGAGGATTACCATGCGGAGGCAGAATTTTTGTCACAACAGTTTCTGGATAAAGGCTACCCGAAACATTTAGTGGATCAAGCAAGACGTGATATGGAGCATATATCAAGAGATGAGCTAGTACATCCCGGAAGAATAATTAACACTCATGAAAACAACATTAGAGAACAAATTAATAAACTTCCACTCATATCTCAATTCCATACAGGCCACAAACAGTTTAGGAGAATAATAGCCAAACATTGGGCAGTATTACAAGGGGATAAAATAGTGGGAGAATATTTGCCCAGTGCCCCAAGATTCATCTATAAAAAAGCCCAATCTTTAGGCCATATCATAGCTCCAACTACTAAACTAGCAATCACTGATGGGAACAAGAAATCCAAGACCTCTGTACCACCGAATGCGGGTTTTGCACCTTGTGGAAGCTGTTTTAGTTGTATTAACACTAATTTCAAGAAAGTATTGCAGACTTCATTTAAAGATGCCACTGGAAAAAAGGAATTTATGATTAAGGATAGGATTTCTTGTTTCTCTAAAGGGGTCATTTATGTGATCCGATGCCCGTGTGATAAATTGTATGTAGGGCGTACCAAAAGGAGCCTCATGACCCGACTGAAAGAGCACATGAAGAATATTCAGAAAGGTCACGTTGGACATCCCCTATCCCGGCATTTTTTAATTAAACATAATAAATCCACTAAGGGAATATCCTTTGCTGGCATTCAACGTGTCCATCAGAATCCTAGGGGTGGTGACTACATTAGGAGCATGTCCAGGGTGGAAACACAATGGATATTCATGTTGGACAGCCTGGCCCCGAAGGGTTTGAATCATGAGGTGGAAATATTTGCCTTTTAGTGGACTGTTAACCAGATGGAATACTGGAAAATAGGGTATCGGGGTGACGCCAGTAGATATTACTGGTAGCCTCACACAATGGCTAATAACATAGACTCTAAGAGAAGGTTCCTCCTTAGATGGGATTTTTTATATATATTGTGGGACATTTTAATATATGGTATTTTTAATGTAGTGTATTTATTGTAGTATATTTATTACTCAGGTACCACTGAGAGTTTTTTAATTGGTTTTATGTATGTTAGTGTCACTGCAATAATTTTAAATACGCTTTAATGTGGTT
The DNA here is from genome assembly GCF_032444005.1 of Ranitomeya imitator. Classification (NCBI taxonomy): domain Eukaryota; kingdom Metazoa; phylum Chordata; class Amphibia; order Anura; family Dendrobatidae; genus Ranitomeya; species Ranitomeya imitator. The sequence goes on from NC_091283.1 coordinate 233,712,931, forward strand.
TTTTAGATATTTTGTGTTTATTAATAAAGTTATATAAAAAAAAAAAAGGTAATCTGGTTTTTTTGGTCATGCAGCATATAGGGGTAGTCATTCGTAGCCCATATTAATACAGGCAAGGGGGTTCAAATGTACTGTGCCATATGCTGTGGGTATAACATTGGTGTGGCTGTTTCTATGAAAGCCGGTAAACCTGGGGTTAAGAAGGGGGCGGTGCGCAGTAATGGCCAGACAATATATAAGATGGGGTGAGCTGGGGGAGCGGTAACCCTGAGGAAGAAGAGCGCTGCTCTTTGAAACGTGTTGGTTTAAACCCTCTCTCCTCCCTTTTTTGAGCGATCCAGCGCTCCTTACTGCAGGTGACGTCACTAGGTAGGAGGAGCCTATCGGCCATTGTTGTTTTTGTGTGCGGTATTCGGGGAATGCTACCGGCCGGGGCATCCCTGAGGTACGCTGCATAGCGTCATCTGACGCGCACCACGCCGGAACCCTTGGCGGTTTACATTGGACAGAGGCACATCTACCCTCACGCAACGCGGACCCGCACTTAGCTGTGTCAGTCATACCATTGGTAAGTTAGAGATATTGGCACTTAACTCATTGCAGGATAGACTGTGCTGCTGGTGCGGTACTATAGTGGTGGGGGGAGTATCTGTTTCTGGGTCAGGGGGTTCCACTGACGTGAATCCACGGGGAGTTTTGTCTGTTTGCTTTCTGTCTTTGTTTATTGCTTTTAGTCGGTTATCGTGTGCTATAACCCATAAGTGATATTGTTTTCCACATTTGCTAGCGCGGCATCTATCTGTTTGTTTTTTGGTTTATATTGTTACACAGGGGGGCACTACCCTGACTGATGCCAGCAGCTGCAATATCACTAGGCAGTTTCTCTGGGTGAGCGCCAGTGTTTATAATATAGGCTTTGAAACATTTTCTCCCCTTGCTCTGGGGCCGCCATACTCTGATTATGATGGACAATCGAGCAGTGGTGGCTTATATAAATCACCAAGGGGGAATGAGGTCCCGGGCCTCATGGAGGTGTCAGATCTACTTTTTCAGTTGGCAGAATAACACCTCTCATCCCTGATGGCACTACACATAAGGGGCATTGAAAGCACACATGCAGACATCCTGAGTCGCAGAGGCTTGAGACAGAGGGAATGGTTCGTAAACCCCCAGGTGTTCCAACAAATAGTACAAGCCTGGGGCACACCAGAAATAGACTTGTTTGCCACCTCACACAACAAAAAAGTCAAGAAGTTCTGCTCCCTAAATCCAAGAGAACATCCTTTTGCAGTAGATGCCCTACTAATACCCTGGAGGTTCTCTCTGGCCTACGCATTCCCCCCGATAGTGATGATTCCAACAGTAGTCAGGAAGATCAGAGAGGATCGAGCGAAAACAATCTTCATAGTTCCATTTTGGCCAAGGAGGCCATAGTTTTCCCTTTTAAGGCAGATGTCAATAACAGACCCATGGATTCTGCCAGAAGTTCCAGGCCTGCTAACCCAGGGACCAGTGACCCACTCTCAGGTGAAGGGCTTCCCTCTGGGAGCCTGGAATTTGAGAGGGCGTTACTGAGTCGCCATGGATTCTCACCAGGGTTAGTCTCCACCCTATTGAAAAGCAAAAAACCTATAACATCTAGGATCTATGGTAGGACATGGAAAAAGTTTCTTAACTTCCTGGGTGAACCATTGGGGGAGGTAGCTCCAGTGGGAACTATCCTAGAATTTCTGCAAGCAGGATTACAACTTGGGTTAGCGACTAGCGCCCTTAAAGTTCAGGTCTCAGCCTTGGGGGCCCTATACAACCTTGCATCAAATAGGTGGGATTCACGATTCATAAAATCCTGTAGTAGGTCTCAACGGGTCATTATCCCAAAAATTCCTCCCAGCCTTGGGGGCCCTATACAACCTTGCATCAAATAGGTGGGATTCACGATTCATAAAATCCTGTAGTAGGTCTCAACGGGTCATTATCCCAAAAATTCCTCCCTGGGATCTAAATTTAGTCTTAGAAGCCTTAACCAAAGACCCTTTTGAGCCCTTGCAGGAGTTATCACCTAAGTTACTCACCCTTAAGGCAGTACTACTGGTAGCCTTAACATCGGCCCGTAGGGTAGGTGATTTACAGGCCCTGTTGATATGCCCTCCTTATACTCAGGTTTTTGATGACAGGATAATTCTAAGACCAGACCCGGCGTATCTCCCCAAGGTGGTTCTAAAATTCCATAGGAGTCAGGAGATTACTTTACCATCATTTTGTAATAATCCTAGAAATCCTGGGGAGCAAAAGTTCCATATGTTAGATGTAAGAAGATCAATGTTACAATATATGTCCATGACTAGTCAGTGGAGGAAAGACCAAACCTTATTTATAGCCTATCAGGGTAGCAGAAGAGGGTGCGGGGTAGCTAAAAGTACCATTGCTAGATGGATCAGGGAGGCCATTAGTCTATCCTACTCTGCGAGTGGCACTCCGGTTCTGGAAGGCATCAAGGCTCACTCCACCAGAGCCGTGGCTACCTTCTGGGCAGAAAAGGCTGAGGTATCGATTGATCAAATTTGCAAGGCCGCTACCTGGTCCTCACCCTCAACTTTTTTCAATCACTGTGCACAGTACTGTGCACAGTATATACCGTATGGGAATAAACATACTAGAAATAGGAGGAAACCAATATGGCTAAATAGAGCTGTAAGGGGCGCAATAAGTGACAAAAAGAAAGCATTTAGAGAATTAAAGGAAGTAGGTAGTGAGGAGGCATTAAATAAATACAGAAAATTAAATAAATTCTGTAAAAAGCAAATCAAGGCAGCAAAGATTGAGACAGAGAGACTCATTGCCAGAGAGAGTAAAAATAATCCTAAAATATTCTTTAACTACATAAATAGTAAGAAACTAAAAAATGATAGTGTTGGCCCCCTTAAAAATAGTCTGGGTGAGATGGTGGATGAGGATGAGGAAAAAGCCAATGTGCTAAATGACTTTTTTTCATCAGTATTTACACAAGAAAATTCCATGGCAGACAAAATGTCTAGTGATAAAAATTCCCAATTAAATGTCACCTGCTTAACCCAGCAGGAAGTGCGGCGGCGTCTAAAAATCACTAAAATTGACAAATCTCCGGGCCCGGATGGGATACACCCTCGAGTACTGCAGGAATTAAGTACAGTCATTGATAGACCATTATTTTTAATCTTTAAAGACTCCATAATAACAGGGTCTGTGCCACAGGACTGGCGTATAGCAAATGTGGTGCCAATATTCAAAAAGGGGACAAAAACTGAACTCGGAAATTATAGGCCAGTAAGCTTAACCTCTACTGTGGGTAAAATACTGGAGGGCATTCTAAGGGACGCTATACTGGAGTATCTGAAGAGGAATAACCTCATGACCCAGTATCAGCACGGGTTTACTAGGGACCGTTCATGTCAGACTAATTTGATCAGTTTCTATGAAGAGGTAAGTTCCAGATTGGACCAAGGGAACCCAGTGGATGTAGTGTATATGGACTTTTCAAAAGCTTTTGATACGGTGCCACACAAAAGGTTGATACATAAAATGAGAATAATGGGGATAGGGGAAAATATGTGCAAGTGGGTTGAGAGCTGGCTCAGGGATAGGAAACAAAGGGTGGTTATTAATGGAGCACACTCGGACTGGGTAGCGGTTAGCAGTGGGGTACCACAGGGGTCAGTATTGGGCCCTCTTCTTTTTAACATATTAATGACCTTGTAGGGGGCATTCAGAGTAGAATTTCAATATTTGCAGATGACACTAAACTCTGCAGGGTAATCAATACAGAGGAGGACAATTTTATATTACAGGATGATTTATGTAAACTAGAAGCTTGGGCTGATAAATGGCAAATGAGCTTTAATGGGGATAAATGTAAGGTCATGCACTTGGGTAGAAGTAATAAGATGTATAATTATGTGCTTAATTCTAAAACTCTGGGCAAAACCGTCAATGAAAAAGACCTGGGTGTATGGGTGGATGACAAACTTAAATTCAGTGGCCAGTGTCAGGCAGCTGCTACAAAGGCAAATAAAATAATGGGATGCATTAAAAGAAGCATAGATGCTCATGAGGAGAACATAATTTTACCTCTATACAAGTCACTAGTTCGACCACACTTAGAATACTGTGCACAGTTCTGGTCTCCGGTGTTTAAGAAAGACATAGCTGAACTGGAGCGGGTGCAGAGAAGAGCGACCAAGGTTATTAGAGGACTGGGGGGTCTGCAATACCAAGATAGGTTATTACACTTGGGGCTATTTAGTTTGGAAAAACGAAGACTAAGGGGTGATCTTATTTTAATGTATAAATATATGAGGGGACAGTACAAAGACCTTTCTGATGATCTTTTTAATCATAGACCTGAAACAGGGACAAGGGGGCATCCTCTGCGGTTGGAGGAAAAAAGGTTTAAGCATAATAACAGACGCGGATTCTTTACTGTAAGAGCAGTGAGACTATGGAACTCTCTGCCGTATGATGTTGTAATGAGTGATTCATTACTTAAATTTAAGAGGGGACTGGATACCTTTCTGGAAAAGTATAATGTTACAGGGTATATACACTAGATTCCTTGATAGGGCGTTGATCCAGGGAACTAGTCTGATTGCCGTATGTGGAGTCGGGAAGGAATTTTTTTCCCCAATGTGGAGCTTACTCTTTGCACATGGGTTTTTTTTGCCTTCCTCTGGATCAACATGTTAGGTTAGGCTATGGGTTGAACTAGATGGACATATAGTCTTCCTTCAACCTTAATAACTATGTAACTATGTAACTATCGGCTAGATCTTTCTTCCACTGTTGACCTAACCTTTGGTAGAAGGGTACTGCAAGCGGTGGTCCCTCCCTAAGATTTCATTCTACAAAAGTCTCTTAGGTGTGCCATCATGGGGGAAGGGAAAACACCAAGGTTACTTACCGTTGCTGTTTTTTACGGAACCCATGTCGGCACTTGTATATTCCCCCCCTTTATCACCCCTTCGGTGTGCACTATAGTTTTCGGTGTTTTTAGTTCATAAGATGTGATGGATTTGCCATGTGTACTAACCAGGGGGGCCTCTCATGCTCTGAAAACCAACTGAAGCGACGGAGAGGTACCTGTGACAGGGTGTGCGGCAGAGCAAGTAGGGACGGCAGACTGATGAATAATCCAAGAGACCTGTATTGCAACTGAGAGAATATTCCGGCAAACAGTGATCAGGTTCTTCAACTTACAATAAGGCCGCAACAAAATAACAAATCCAGGGCGACACCCGATAATCCGACTCCAGGGAAAACAAAACACTAGTTTATAGACAGGCACCAGGATCTGGCCGCAGCAGCAGATCCTAGCTCCTCACACCACACAGGTCCCAGAAGAATGATAGTATATCCATGAGCTTATAGTTCCACCCTCTAGGGATCAGCCCCTTGGATGGGTGGAGGGGCTCACACCCACCCTCAAACATTTGTTACCTGGAGATGAAAGTACAAAAGAGGCTCCAGATGTCCAGTCCCAGACAGTCTGAGAAGCCCCCTGCAGAGAGCAACAAAGGAACACAATGCCCCCCACCAGAAGCAGGGTAGGAAATTTTAATGAAGTATGGTCTATGAAATCAGGGCGGGGGTGGTACTCCGTTACAGTACTGCCCTTTTATTCTCAGTATGGTTTCCTGTCCTGACTGGGCGGATCCCCTCTGTCAGGTGTACCGTCATGGGTTCCGGAAAAAACGGCTACCGGTAAGTAACCTTGGTGTTTTTCCATAAAAATGAACTTTTCACCCCCAAATTTTTACTTTCACAAGGGTAACAGGAGAAATTGGCCCCCAAAATGTATTGGGCAATTTATCCTGAGTACGCTGATACCCATATGTGGGGGAAACCACTGTTTGGGCGCATGGCAGAGCTCGGAAGGGAAAGAGCGCCGTTTTGGAATGCAAACATTGATAGAATGGTCTGCGGGCATTATGTTGCGTTTGCAGTGCCCCTGATGTACCTAAACAGTAAAAAAAAAACACAAGTGACCCCATTTTGGAAACTAGACCCCCCCCAAGGAACTTATCTAGATGTGTGGTGAGCACTTTGAACGCCCAAGTGCTTCACAGAAGTTTATAATGCATAGTCGTGAAAATAAAAAATATATTTTTTCCACAAAAATAATTTTTTTAGCCCCCAATTTTTTATTTTCCCAAGGATAACAGGAGAAATTGGACCCCAAAAGTTGTAGTCCAATTTGTCCTGAGTACACTGATACCCCATGTGTGGGGGTAAACCACTGTTTGGGTGCACAACAGGGCTCGGAAGGGAAGTAGTGACGTTTTAAAATGCAGACTTTGATGGAATGGTCTGCGGGCGTCATGTTGCATTTGCAGAGCCCCTAATGTACCTAAACAGTAGAAACCCCCCACAAGTGACCCCATTTTGGAAACTAGACCCCCCAAGGAACTTATCTAGATTTGTGGTTTCTGGTGAGCATTTTAAATGCAAAAGTGCTTCACAGACGTTTGACGCAGAGCCGTCAAAATAAAAAAATCATTTTTTTTCCACAAAAATGATTTTTTAGCCCCCAATTTTTTTATTTTCGCAAGGGTAACATGACAAACTGGACCCCAAAAGTTGTTGTCCAACTAGTGCTTAGTACGCTAATGCCCCATATATGGACGTAAACCACTGTTTGGGTGCACGGCAGAGCTCAGAAGGGAGGGAGGACCATTTGACTTTTTGAGTGCAAAATTGGCTGTCACGTTTTGGAGACCCCTGATGTGCCTAAACAGTGGAAACCCCTCAATTCTAACTCCAACCCTAACCCCAACACACCCCTAATCACAACCAAATCCATAATCCTAATCACAACCCTAATGATAATCACAACCCTAACCCCAAAACAACCCTAATCTTAACCCTAATCCCAACCCTAATCAAAACCCTAAACCCAACACACCCCTAATCCTAATCTCAACCCTAACCTCAAACCTAACCCTAATCCCAAACATAACTCTAATACCAACCCTAATCCAAACCCTAAACCCAAACCTAACCCTAATCCCAACTCTAACCCTAACTTTAGCCCCAACCCTAGCCCTAACCCTAACTTTAACCCCAACCCTAGCCCTAACCCTAACTTTAGCCCCAACCCTAATCCTAACTTTAGCCCCAACCCCAGCACTAACCCTAGCCCTAACCCTAATTGGAAAATAGAAATACATACTTTTTCTCCAGTCACCTTCCACGACAGCAGTATCGGAGGTTGCCTCCCCGCCCTAATAGGGGACAGGAAACAGAAAGAGGTTAAATACCCCTCCCCTTCCTGCAACCACCAGTGTTTTTCCTGTCCCCTATGGGGCATGAAGAGGTTCGTCGATAGTGCTGCCGTGGCCGGCGAACGGGAGTACGGTCGGGAGCTCTTCCTCTCCTCCTTCTCCAGACTGCTCCCATCTCCACGCTTGTCGCGTGACTTTGGACCTTCGCCCGCTCTTCCTGCGCCACTTTCGGGTGGCAATGCAGAGCGGTGTAGTGCCCGGGGTCCTCCTGCAGCTCCCCGGCTTCCTCTCTCCTCCACGCTGTTGCTGGGGTCAACGCGCGCGCACCGGAAGTGACGCTCTCCCGAACTTCTGGTTTTTCGGGCTGGAGCTCCAGCGTGCGCCGGCCGGCGTCCTGACTCAGGATTAACAGCGGCGGCTATGGCGGGAGTCTCCGGACCCCCCCAGGGACACTTTCGAGGGGGAGGAGCACCAAACTCGCTGGAGCCTCGATAGGTACTTATTCCTGGCTGGGGAAGCCTCCAGGTAAGACGTCTGTCTCTGACCCTCTCTGGACCACTGACGTTATGGACGGCGACAAAACCTTACACTCTGCCTCTGCAGAGCCCAGCGCTCACCCCCCTACTGTAAGTAGTGGGCTGATGTCCCTTGCTGTCCATTTTTATTTAACTAGCTTCTTAGTCCACCTTCCTCTCTCGTTTCAGGGAGACAAGGTTTCTGACCCTAAGAAAGTCAAGCCCAACCGCAAGTGTGCTGCTTGTGCGTCCAAGCTTCCCTCGACCTATAAAAAGAAGCTCTGCCAACCATGCACAGACGAAGTGCTGCATAGCGAACAGCCTTCACTAATGGACAGCATTAGAACCCTCATAAGACAGGAGGTTCAATCCTCTATGGCGGCCTTCTCTCAGGCCCCGACTCCACAACCTCCCCCTCCTAAAAAAAAGGAAGATGGGTCCGGTTGTCTCAGACTCTGACTCAGGCGACATACATATCTCTGGTTCAGAGTATAGCTGGGAAAACAAGGGTTCTACTTCTATTTCTGTTCCCAAATCTGACAGTAAAAAATACCTCTTCTCCTCTGAGGATTTAGAGGAATTAATTTCCATGGTGAGAGGTACCATGGGGGTAGAAGAGGAGGCAGAGGGCCATTCCGTACAGGATGATATGTTCGGGGGTCTGAAACCCAAATCTATAAAGGGTTTTCCTATACATGAAAACATTGAAAACCTTATCCTCCAAGAGTGGGGCCTGCCGGAAAAGGGGTTAAACGTCCCATCTGAGTTTAAAAATCGTTTCCCCCTGGAGGGAGACTGTTCTTTATTTGAAATGCCCAAAGTGGATGTGCAGGTATCAAGGGTAACCAAGAAAACGGCTCTGCCCTTTGAAGATTCTTCTCAGCTGAAAGATCCTATGGATCGTAAAACTGAGAGTTTGAGGAAATCCTGGGAGACCTCAACTAACCTATTGAGATCTAATGTTGCCTCAACATGTGTCGCCAGATCATTGTTTCTCTGGCTTCGTACCTTGGGAAATCACCTCGTACAGGGTACTTCCAGGGAGGACATCCTTAATTCTCTCCCGCTGCTTCAAAAAGCAACTGGATTCCTCGCAGACGCTTCCGCGGAATCAGTTTGGGTAGCAGCTAGATCCGCTGTTCTCACAAATTCAGCCAGGAGGGCCTTGTGGCTTAAGTCCTGGGGAGGAGATATTACCTCAAAGTCCAAACTTTGTGGTATTCCTTTCCAGGGTCATCACGTTTTTGGGCCAGCCTTGGATGACATCCTAGACAAGGCTTCGGACAAAAAGAAAGTTCTTCCGGAACAAAGGAACCCTAGGAAGCGTTTTTTTCGTTCCCCCCGTGACAAACCACCCCAACAGAATTTTAGGGGTAAGGGCAAATCGGGACGATGGAGCTACCCCAAAGGTGGGAAAGCCAGAAATATTCTGTTCCCCCAGCCCCAGCAGTTCTCCGAGAAGCAATGACTGCTCCCCGGTCGGGGGTCGACTCTCGGATTTTTTCTCCCGGTGGCAAGAGATCACCAGGGATCAATGGGTCCTGCGTACCATACGGGATGGTCTAAGGCTGGAATTCGAGAGTCCTCCCCCTCACCGGCTAACGATCACTTCTCCTCAATCTCCAAAACTTCAGGAGATCCCGAGGTCGGATATTCTAAGCCTGCTTCAAGCAAAGGTAATTTTCCATGTTCCACGTCAGGAAAGAGGAGAAGGTCATTACTCCCATCTCTTTCTGGTGAGGAAACCCTCCGGGAAACACCGTATCATAATAAATCTGAAACCTCTGAATCAGGTGATAAAATATCGGAGATTCAAGATGGAATCTATCAGATCAGCAATCCCGCTGATTGGGCAGAACTGGGTAATGGTCACGTTGGACCTGAGGGACGCATACTACCATGTGCCAATACATCCGGATCACAGGAAGTTCCTCAGGTTCGCTATCTCCCACAACAAACGGTTCAGCCACTACCAGTTCAATGCCCTTCCTTTCGGAGTATCATCGGCTCCACGTGTCTTCACCAAGATTATGACGGAAGTGATAATCTTTATCCGACAACAGGGGATCTGTCATTCCATACTTGGACGACTTTCTCCTCATTGCCCCATCAGCTTTACGCCTCAGGATGTGACGAAGGTTCTCAATGTTTTAACGTCTCTTGGGTGGATTCCGAATCTGGCAAAATCAGATCTCCGGCCATCTCCACAGAAGAAATTCCTAGGAGTTCTTCTGTACTCAGAGAAGAGAATGTCCTTCCTACCCAAGGAAAGCTGGGGCTTTCACCGAGTACCCTAAAGGTTCAGGTGTCAGCTCTGGGGTCTTTCTTCGACCAAGATCTGGCAAATCACCGATGGATCAAACGGTTCATAACATCGGCAACTAGAATCCGTCCGAGACGTCTTATCCACACTCCTCCGTGGGATTTGAATCTTGTTCTAAAGAGTATGACCGGTGTCCCATTTGAACCCCTCTCAGGCTCCAACCTAAAAATCTTGACCCTTAAAACCGTCTTCCTGGTGGCTATTACTACTGCCAGGCGTATAGGGGAGATACAGGCTTTATCAATCCAGGAGCCATTCCTGACTGTAACTATGGACAGCATAATCCTCAAATTAGATCCTTCCTTTATGCCTAAAGTAGTCTCGGAATTCCATAGGAATCAGGAGATCATCTTGCCCTCATTCTGTCCGAATACGTCTAATCCAAAAGAGGAGGTTTTCCATACCCTGGACGTCCGTAGAGTGGTCCTGTTCTATCTTCAGCAGACAGAGAGTTGGAGAGTGGATCAGAATCTGTTCATCCACTGGACAGGACGAAATAAAGGCAAGAAGGCAGCCAAAAGCACAATAGCAAATTGGATTAAACAGGCCATTAACCTTGCATACTCATCCCAGAATCTGACTCCTCCAGCTTCTCTAAAAGCTCACTCCACCCGTTCAGTCTCAACTTCCTGGGCAGAAAGGGGTAACGCTTCATCGGAGCAGATATGCAGAGCCGCCACCTGGTCGTCAGTCCATACATTCACCAGACATTACAGGCTCAACTTCAATAGGGACCTATCGTTTGGCAGACGAGTTCTCCAAGCTGTTGTCCCTCCCTAAAGAAATTAGCGGTTGGTATCACTCCGATACTGCTGTCGTGGAAGGTGACTGGAGAAAATAGAATTAGAACTTACCGGTAATTCTCTTTCTAGGAACCTTCCACGACAGCACTAATTTCCCTCCCTATCTGATTTATGTATTAGATGTTTCCTACACTTAAGTGGTAACTATACATGCTACTGTGTCCAGAAAAAACACTGGTGGTTGCAGGAAGGGGAGGAGTATTTAACCTCTTTCTGTTTCCTGTCCCCTATTAGGGCGGGGAGGCAACCTCCGATACTGCTGTTGTGGAAGGTTCCTAGAAAGAGAATTACCGGTAAGTTCTAATTCTATTTTTTTATTTTATTATTTTTTTTCTAACTAAGGGGGCGATAAAGGAGGGGGGGGGGATTATTTATTATTTTTTTTATTTTGATCACTGTGATAGGATCTCACAGTGACCAAAATGAAATAAGAGGAAGAATCTTCCTCTGCCGGCCGGCAGATCACGGCGGGCGCACTGCGCATGCGCCTGCCATTTTCTTACAACCAAGCAAGAAGCCAGCGGCCAGGAGAGGAAGTAGGAGGACCCAGGGACACCGGTAAGTATAACAGGGTCCCCGATCCACCTATTTCTCTGTCCTCTGATGTGCTATCACATCAGAGGACAGAGAATGACACGACGCATTTTATTTTTTTTTGCGGTTGCCCGTAAATGGTTACCGGCGATCACAAAACAGGTCGGTAAAAAGAGACCTGATCATTTTCTTTTGTGTCTCGGCTACCCCCGGCAGCCGAGACCCCAAAGATCCATCGGGTTCCGGCCTTTGGGCGCAGTGCGCATGCGCGCCATTTTTTGCCGGAAGAAGATGGCGGCGCCCATGGGAAACCATGAGGAGCACCGGGGGAGACGGGTTAGTATTGGGGGGGAGAATTCGGGGACCCCATTTCTCTGTCCTCTGATGTGCGATCACATCGGAGGGGAGAGAAATGAAATGGCAAATCGCTTTTTTTTTTTTTTTTTTTTGAGACCGTGGGTAAACGGTTAATTACCGACGATTGCAACTCGGGGTCGGTAAAAACCGACCCAAATCATGTTCTCTGGGGTCTCTGCTAACTCCGGCAACCGAAGCACCAGAGAAAATCCGACTCCAGGGGGCGCTATACACTTAAATGAACGGCGCTGTGGTTTACATACCCTTAACTGCCACCGATAAAAGGCGTATCTGCGGTCGTTAAGGGGTTAAATGTGCAGTGAGGCCAAGTGTGAATTTCTGGACAATAACAGAGTTTCCCTTTATCCGGACTTTTCAATTTGTATTAAAACCGACTAACTTCCAGGAGGATTGTGATAATCTCCATAAACCCATCACACCGGTGCCATGATATATCTCTGAGCTGTGTGTGGCTGATGGCTGGCATATATACATTTATTCCCGCCTGCAGGAGATGTGTTGGCTCCAGCCCTGGTTTCATGGATTCACTCCACCTCATAAATTACATTGTTTTTATCCTAAGAAATTCAGATTACTGCACAATCTCTCCTGAAATGGGGAGCGATATTATTTCCTCTAATCTTCTGGTCAGGATTCATAGTAGCTCCAATGGTCCACCATAAATGAATGTAACTCTGGTTTACTGTTGTGTAATCTGTATTTGTAGTTTTCAGTTAATGAGATTCTTGTGCTCTGGGGTGGGGCTTTATGTGGTGCTCTTGGGCGGGGCTTTATATGGTGTTCTGGGGCGGGGCTTTGTGTGGTGCTCTGGGGCGAGGCTGTGGGTGGGGCTTTGTGTGGTGCTCTGGGGTGGGTCTGTGGGCGGGGCTTTATGTGATGCTCGTGGGCGGGGCTTTGTGCAGTGCTCTGATTACATATTCATATGTATTGGCTTATGACTGGTCGCTGATCCCACACTGACCTGCCCCCATTTTTACATAATGCATATAATGGTGTTGATATTATTGTTGATAATGCCTATAATATTGTGGCTATTGGGAGGCTTGGAAAAAAAAATTACATCCAGCAAAATGACACCAGCGGTGCCTGTCCAGTAGCATCTGTCTCTTACATCGCCTGTGACATTTTGCTGGATGTGATTTTTTTTTTTTTTCTAAGCACGAGAATCCTGGACGTGGCCGCAGGAGGAAAATTGATGACAAATCAGAGACTTATAATACGAATGGTAACAAAAGAACCCAGAAAAACTTCTACACAGATTAAAGGTGAACTTCAAGCTCAAGGAACATCAATGTCAGATCGCACCATCCGTCGTTGTATGAGCCAAAGTGGACTTCATGGGAGACGACCATGGCGGACACCATTGTTGGAAAACAAAATCATAAAAAAGCCAGACTGGAATTTGCCAAACTACATGTTGACAAACCACAAAGCTTCTGGGAGAATGTCCTATGGACAGATGAGACAATAATGAACTTTCTCCTTCGCCTCATTGGGGGACACAGACCGTGAGTGTTATGCTGCTGCCACTAGGAGGCTGACACTAAGTGATACAAAGAAAGTTAGCTCCTCCTCTGCAGTATACACCCTCCTGCTGGCTCTCTGCTCCTCCCGTGCAGTATACACCCTCCTGCTGGCTCTCGGCTCCTCCCCTGCAGTATACACCCTCCTGCTGGCACTCGGCTCCTCCCCTGCAGTATACACCCTCCTGCTGGCACTCGGCTCCTCCCCTGCAGTATACACCCTCCTGCCGGCTCTCGGCTCCTCCCCTGCAGTATACACCCTCCTGCTGGCTCTCGGCTCCTCCCCTGCAGTATACACCCTCCTGCTGGCTCTCGGCTCCTCCCCTGCAGTATACACCCTCCTGCCGGCTCTCGGCTCTTCCCCTGCAGTATACACCCTCCTGCCTGCTCTCGGCTCCTCCCCTGCAGTATACACCCTCCTGCCGGCTCTCGGCTCTTCCCCTGCAGTATACACCCTCCTGCCGGCTCTCGGCTCCTCCCCTGCAGTATACACCCTCCTGCCGGCTCTCGGCTCCTCCGCTGCAGTATACACCCTCCTGCCGGCTCTCGGCTCCTCCCCTGCAGTATACACCCTCCTGCCGCCTCTCGGCTCCTCCCCTGCAGTATACACCCTCCTGCCGGCTCTCGGCTCCTCCACTGCAGTATACACCCTCCTGCAGGCTCTCGGCCCCTCCCCTGCAGTATACACCCTCCTGCCGGCTCTCGGCTCCTCCCCTGCAGTATACACCCTCCTGCCGCCTCTCGGCTCCTCCCTTGCAGTATACACCCTCCTGCCGGCTCTCGGCTCCTCCCCTGCAGTATACACCCTCCTACCGGCTCTCGGCTCCTCCCCTGCAGTATACACCCTCCTGCCGGCTCTCGGCTCCTCCCCTGCAGTATACACCCTCCTGCCGGCTCTCGGCTCCTCCCCTGCAGTATACACCCTCCTGCCGGCTCTCGGCTCCTCCCCTGCAGTATACACCCTGCTGCCGGCTCTCGGCTCCTCTCCTGCAGTATACACCCTCCTGCCGGCTCTCGGCTCCTCCCCTGCAGTATACACCCTGCTGGCGGCTCTCGGCTCCTCCCCTGCAGTATACACCCTCCTGCCGGCTCTCGGCTCCTCCCCTGCAGTATACACCCTCCTGCCGGCTCTCGGCTCCTCCCCTGCAGTATACACCCTCCTGCCGGCTCTCGGCTCCTCCCCTGCAGTATACACCCTCCTGCCGGCTCTCGGCTCCTCCCCTGCAGTATACACCCTCCTGCCGGCTCTCGGCTCCTCCCCTGCAGTATACACCCTCCTGCCGGCTCTCGGCTCCTCCCCTGCAGTATACACCCTCCTGCCGGCTCTCGGCTCCTCCCTTGCAGTATACACCCTCCTGCCGGCTCTCGGCTCCTCCCCTGCAGTATACACCCTCCTGCCGGCTTTCGGCTCCTCCGCTGCAGTATACACCCTCTTGCCGGCTCTCTGCTCCTCCCCTGCAGTATACACCCTCCTGCCGGCTCTCGGCTCCTCCCCTGCAGTATACACCCTCCTGCCGGCTCTCGGCTCCTCCCCTGCAGTATACACCCTCCTGCTGGCTCTCAGCTAACCAGTTCTTGCTTAGTGTCCGTAGGAGGCACACGGATGGGTCTGCTATTCAGACCCAAAACTCTTTATTATTTTATTTTTACATTTTTGATTTTACCTTTTTACAACAAAGGGGCCATCAACAGGCGAGCACGGAAAGTGTTGCCTCTCCGTATCCTCTCCTGCGACGTGGGATGCCACGCCTGAGCTGATTCTTAGGGGCGACGGGTCCCTTCAAGGGCACCGATCTCCCCACAACCTGTACAAACGAGCACATGGAGTGTCGCCTCCAGGTACCCTCTTCCCCAGCCAGGCCTATTGCTGGACATTAAGCCCTGTCCCATCCTAGGTGATTACCCTTTGGATGTACAGAGGCCTACCTCATCGCGTCCTAGCAGCCCCCACTGCACCACCACTATTGAAAGCGGATGGTACAAGGAGGCGGACGGTTCCTCTCCACCTCCCTGCTAAAGGGACAATGGATTGAGGGCTTTTCTTTATCCCTGCACCGTCCAAACAGCAGCAACAGCAGAGGATCTCTTCTACTTTTCTGACCTGCTGAACAAAGCTGCATATTCTGCCTTCGGCAGCCTCCTTGGTAAGTGCCTGGACTAGAGCGGCTGGAGGGCTCTGCGCAACCGGCATTTTTTCCCCTTATTTTGCAGCGGCGGGTTGTTTTTCCCTTTTTCCCGTTCGGCAGCGGCTGACTCCAAAAATTTAGCCCCCGGCTTTGGGCTTGTGTAGGCCGCAACCCGGAACCTCCGCCCATGCTAGGCCGCGCTTCATGGTTCCTCCCTCCTATTCAGGCGCTTCTCATTCAGGACGAGAACTCTCGCAGCATATTTTCGGCGGCCATCTTCATCCTGCCGTTTCCGGACACTAGCTGTAAACATCCAGAAGCGGCTGCTGCATCGCACAGGCGGTATTCAGCGCTGAAGACAGCGATATTCCAACGCTGACGGGGGACTCGGGATCCATCCCTCCCCCCGCACTCCTCCCCCGCACGCACCCCAGCACCATAAAGGCTATGACCAGTATTCCCTGGTCTTTAAAGGCACACGACCAGCGTTCCTTGTCTTTAAGACATACGACCAGCAATCTCTGGTCTTAAAGGCACATGACCTGCAATCTCTGGTCTTAAAGGCACCTGACTAGCAATCCCTGGTCTAAAAGGCACATGTCCAGCATTCCCTGGTCTTAAAGGCACATGTCCAGTAGTCACTGGATTTAAACATACATACCCAGCATTCCCTGGTTTTTAAAGGGAACTTGTCACCCCCAAAATCGATGGCGAGGTAAGCTCACCGTCATCAGGGGCTTATCTACAGCATTCTGTAGTGCTGTAGATAAGCCGCTGATGTTACCTGAAAGAGGAGAAAAAGAGGTTAGATTATACTCCCATCTTCATTCCATGACGTCCTCTTCTGGTCTTCACGCCGCGGCTCCGGCGCAGACATACTTTGTCTGCCCTGTTGAGGACAGAGCAAAGTACTGCAGTGCGCAGGCACCGGAAAGGTCAGAGAGGCCCGACGCACTGCAGTACTTTGCTCTGCCCTCAACAGGGCAAACAAAGTACGCCTGCGCCGGAGCCACGGCGTGAAGACCAGAAGAGGACATCATAGAATGAAGATAGGAGGCGCCGGAGCAGACCTGAGACACCCATTTGAGCGGACCGCAGCGGGACTGCCCCTGGGTGAGTATAATCTAACCTCTTTTTCTCCTCTTTCAGGTTACATCGGGGGCTTATCTACAGCATTACAGAATGCATTACAGAATGCTGTAGATAAGCCCTTGATGACGGTGAGCTTACCTCACCATCGATTTTGGGGGAGACAGGTTCCCTTTAAAGACACATGACCAGCATTCCCTAGTTTAAAAGGGCACATGACCAGCATTCACTGGTCTTAAAGGCATGACCAGCCTGAAGCCGGTCACCTTTCCCAGAGTACCTACTGTAGTTCGAATCAGCTCAGGAGCCCTCCGTCGCCGATCCCAGCTTTTCCCAGAGTACCTAGTTCCCCTCAAGGGGCTTCGTCACTGCCGCAATCCATGAGATTGAACCCTCTGTGGTTTGAAGTGCTCGCAAAACCAATATACATGGATCCTCCCTTACATGGGGAGCCTTAGGCCAGGAGGGGCCACATGTATTCTAGAAACGGAACAAGACTCCGCATATGAATCAGACGTTGCCTTGGATCTGGACTCGCCAGAGCCTCAGAACAAGATGGATTCGCCTGTTTAGGCCATCAACCAATCTCTGTAGATGGATAAGGACTACGGTTCTGCTCTAGATCAGAGGGTCCCTCAAAACGGAAGCTAAACCCTTAGTAGTGCATTTGCCATTTTCCTGGACAGCGAGCGTCCGGAAAAGCGATTCACTGGCGAGCACCTTGGCAGCACAGTGGAAAACGCTGGTGTTTTTTTTGCAGCATGGAAGTTCATGGTTCCAGTCCCACCATGAGTATTTGCGAATGGGCTTGCTCTAGAAGCAGAACCCTCTTCAGGCGCGGTATCAGCAATATGCAAACACTGCGACATGAGATGTCTTTTCTGATCTGATTTTTTTTAAAGGCGACTGGGTCCTTCAAAGGACACCGATCTCCTCACACCATCATCATACGAGCACATGGAGTGTCGCCTCCATGTATACTCTTCTACTGCCGGGCCTAATGCCAACCCGTTCCACCCGGGGACTTGACCTCCGTGGATGTACAGATGCCCTCCTTTTTGACGTCCGAGCAGTCCCCCTCTGCATCCCTACTATTTAGCGGACGATGCAAGGAGGCGGACGATCCCTCTCCACTTCCCTGTTAAGAGGATTGTTGATCGAGGGTTCATCCTTTTATCTCTGCACCGTTCAAGGACGGCAGCGACTCGAGATGATTTTTTCCTCACCAGCTGGTTGCAGCCTTGCACTAAGCCACCTGATGTCACGGGGCTACTGCGACAGAGAGGTTCCAGAGAAACGCAGCGCTCTGAGCCTTGTTCACACACAGTGAACAGAAGCTCTTCTCCTGTATTCTGACCTGGCTACTTTGTGTCAGCAGTGCAGGAGTTAACCTTGTTCCTGAGTTGCTGAGAGCTGGGTCTCTCCGCTGAAGTAGATTTTGTAATCTCATCCTCTATATAGACTCAGCCTTGACTACAGCTATTGTCAGTGATCAGTTCTGCTGCCTGGCTTGGAGTGTGAAGGAACGTGGTATTGGGAGCTTGGAGGTTTATTTACAGAGATTGGTGTCTGCTGTTTTGGTTGCATGTTAAACCTGTTTTCCTTCCTAGTTTTTTCCTTCTCTTCCCTTCTCTGTGTTTCCTCTGTGGTTGTGTGAGCATTTGGTGAGTTTGAGACTTTGTTACCTTGTCTGTATACCCTGTTAATTGCTGTATTTATAAACTGGTGCAGTCCACCTCCCTTGGGGGAAGAGGGGCCACTGATAGGGCTTGCACAGGAGACAGGGATACGCTGGCGGCTCAGGCCTTCTAATCATCATAGGTACCCCTGAGATAAGGGAAAGCCAGGGCCCCATTATAGTGGCAGGGACAGGTGCGGGTCCCAGTACGCCGTCCTGCCCCTTTACCGCCGTTAACGTCGTGACACCTGACAGCTTAACTCCTGTGGTATACCTGCCAGTATCCCTGCCCGATGGATCACCTTTTTAAAAAAAATACCACAGACTGTCTGACAATCTGACTTGTTACGTCTTGCAGCCTCAATTTCAGCGCTCTACCTTTCCTTAGCTGCCGCATGGGTTTCCAGCGCAATGTTCTCCTGGCCGGAGACCCTAGCTTCTTTTGATTCAGAACAATAACAGAAAAAATGGAGTAGTGTCCGCAACACATAGGTGTCTCCTATGTAAATGTGCTATAGACCTCACCACAAGGTGTTTGGTCTATGTAGCGTTTGTTACAGATGGATGTTTACAGTGTTGGTTTATATGTTTTTTTTTTTTAAACCAGTTGTTTTTTATTAAACGTCACCATATACAATATGTAAAGAGAACAAACGAATTAACCATAAGGATTGGGGAAGGGGAGATAGGGGAAGATATGCCGATTTACCAGTATGTCACATATACGATACATAATGTGCTAATATAGGCATCAACGACAAAATATAGAATTTACAGTCGGTCAAAACACAATGAGCATCAGAGCGGCACATCAACTGTGTTATAAATTGAGGAAATCCAAGGGTCCCACCAGTTCATAGTCTTTGTTTTCTGGTTCAGGTCATGTGCTAACATAATCTCATATGCGCAGTGAACGTTTAAACGTGATATAGTCTCTAGTAGAGTTGGTAGAACCGGAGTCCTCCAATGAGCTGCTATAGATTGACGGGCCGCTACGAGGGTATTTGTTATAATAGGTCTTAAACTAAGGGGGAAGGACTCCAAATCTAAACCTAGTAAGGCCAGAGAAGGCGTTAAGATCATAGGAAGTCCTGTTAGAGAAGAAAGGAGGGAGCCTACTTCAGTCCAGAACTGGTTTATTCCTGGGCAGGACCGGTTTATATGTTTTTGACTCAGAACAGTAACCTTTTTTCCGGAGACAGTAAAGCTAGCCAACTAAATTTCTGGGGCGGGAAAGTTTGCGGTTCGCCTCTCTAAATGCGGCTAGTTACGTGGCGCTGTCTGAAGCGAATGCCATTTTATTCAGAAGCACTTCATGGCTCAGAGAATGGAAGCATACTCTGCGTTAAAAAAAAAATCTGACATTACTCCCTTAGAGTGGTCGCTTATTCCATGAGAAGCTGGGGGCATTCCCCAAGCCGGAACAAAGGATCACAGGTATCCTATAGACCCAACCATCAGTGGAAGGTTTGTCAAGTACAGTCTAGATTTGGAGGATCTTGGTCCCAAAATAGGGGGACCGAAAAGTAAGACCTATCCTGGACCTGAAACTTCTAACAAGCTTCACAAGGTCCTCCTTCTTCAGATGGAGTTCCTCCACTTGGCCATCACTTCAATGGGAAAAGGGTGGAGTTTTCTGGCATCCATTGACATTCGGGATGCTCACCTTCACATTACTAATTTCCTCTTTCCAAAAATTCCTTTGCTTTTCCATTCGCAAACAGCATTTTCAAGTTACGACCTTGCCCTTCGGCCTTGCATCCACTCCCAGAGTGTTCGCCATTATCATGGTGGCTGTCATGTCTCTCTTGCACTCTGGGTGCATGGCTGTCCTGCCCTACCTGGTTGACTTTCCAACCGTTCTTCCAGGACTGCGCTGAGTTCATCTATATATACCTTGCGATACCTTTCCTCACCTGGGCTGGTGGATAGACTTAGATAGTTCTTCCTCATTTCCAGCCCAGCAGATATCCTTTTTAAGGATGATCCTGGACACCTGCAGAGGGTTGCTATCCCTCCCTTGAAACAAGGCCGTGGCCCTTCAACAGGGAGCCCCCTCACTCCCGACAAGACTGGCCATTTGGAAACTCTGGCAAAGGCCAGAAGGACGTTTCTGGTCATGGGCTGCCTTGTCTGCTACGTCATTAAAAGAATTGGGTTCTCAAGACAGGGCTGAATTTTAGCCCCAGTCCGTACCTGCCCTCATTCCATCCGATTTGCTACGAGGGTCCTAGAAAAAAAAAAGAAAATGGTGGCAACGGAGGCAGTTCCCTTCGCTCTGATTGTTTTCTGCAGGTCAAACAGGTCCCCAGAGAGTAGTCTCTGAGCATCTTTCTCGTCCGGGAGAGATCCTTTCTCCTGGTTTAATGGTTGCTAGTGACTACGGAGCGTTACCACACTGCTCAAGGCCTCTGGTTATCTCGGGAATCCAGTCTCCCAATCAGTTTTTTCTGGGGATCCCAACAGTACCACTGCTCCTACAGCAGGTCCAATGCCTTCTGGCAGGTGGTCTCCCCAACCGTATTCAATCGGATTTTGTCACGGCTGTGCCATACGTTTATCATCTAACAGGTACCCGCAGTCAGGCACCTTGACCTACATGCCTCGCACTCTCTGATGGACCGAGATCTACCATTCGGTGATCTCTGTAGCACTCATCCCAGAGATAGACCTCTGGGCGGCAGTTTTTTCCTCAGCTGCCAGGGTCTCGCCTCAAGTGAGTGAGAACTTCATCCGGAAGTCTTCCATCAGATCTGCCTTCACTGGAGCACTCCAGATGTAGATCGGATGTTGTCCAGAGTGAACGCCAATGTACTCCAGTTCATGGTTCGGCCTCGAGATTCAAAAGCCATTGTAGGGCATGCTCTGGTTCTTCCGTCATACCAGCTCTATCACGCCTCTTCCACTAATTCTGAGAGTCTTTAGGAAGGAGGAAGGCTCCAGTGATCCTGGGAGATCCACACTGACCAAGTCAGGTGTTAGGTTTTTTTGTTTGCGGAACTAGTATTTTTCCATCTTATTGCAACAAAACTGCAAGTAGGAACTTTCTCGCAGAGAGTTTTTCACATGTGGTTCCTCTCTATCGCTTATCGTTACACTTTTGGCCTTTAATAGTCCGGGGGGCCTTACAGTACACTCCTTGTGATCTGGATAGACTTTACTATCCTGCAAGGTCCCTCCTCTTTTCTCTGCGATCTCACCATCCAGAAGAGTCTTCGGAGCTGGCCGCTCTGTTCCTTCAGACTTTTTTCCTTATTACCATCAAGGCAAGGTTGTCCTCATGCTGTCCCCCATCCCTTGTTTCCAAGACGGTATCGTACGGTTACGAGGGCATCGTTCTTCCCTCATCTCGTCGGCACCAGTCCACAAAACGAAAGGGGTTCCCCATACCCTGGACAATGTGAGTGCCCCGAGTAGGTACGTGTCGAGGACGGTGCCCTTCCGGAGAAGGGACACTCCATTTGGGCTTCCTGACGGTTGCAAGGAAGGGCTTAGCCGTTTCTCCAGCCATGTTCGCCTGGTGGATTCTTTACACCATCCAGAAGTCCTTCCGTGTTAGACGTCAGTCTATGTTCACTCCACTCTTTCGATCGAGGTTTTCTTGGGTTCCAGACACCAGGCATCAACAAAGCACGTCTGTCAACTTTGCGGGTTTGTCCAGTCTGCATGCACCCTTGAAGCACTATATTTCCCAGTCTTCCGCTGACATGAGTCTGGGCAGGCGAACTCTGCAGACCGCGGTGGCGCACTTATAAGTAGCGTTACACAGGGCCTGACTTGATGTTGTTCCCACCCAGGGACTGCTTTGGGACCTCCCACGGTCTGTGTCCCCCAATGAGGAGAATGAGAAATAGGGATTTTTGTGAACTCACCGTAAAATCCTTATCTGCGAGCCATTCATTGGGGGACACAGCTCCCACCCAGTTATTAGCTTGTGCTTGTTTTTATAATTTGACATGCTATACTGTTATATATAATTAGACATGCTATACTTTCATATGCGGTTATTGATCTCCTACTGCTTTTGCACCGAACTGGTTAGCTGAGAGCCAGCAGGAGGGTGTATACTGCAGGGGAGGAGTTAACTTTCTTTGTATCACTTAGTGTCAGCCTCCTAGTGACAGCAGTATACACCCACGGTCTGTGTCCCCCAATGAATGGCTCAGAGAAAAGGATTTTACGGTGAGTTCACAAAAATCCCTATTTTTGACAAGGCACATCAGCTCTATGTTCATAAACGGAAAAGTGAAGCATATCAAGAAAAGAACACTGTCCCTACTGTGAATCATGGAGGAGGCTCTGTTATGTTTTGGGGCTGCTTTGCTGCATCTGGCACAGGGTGTCAAGAATCTGTGCAGGGTACAATGAAATCTCAAGGCTATCAAGGGATTCTAGAAATAAATGTGCTGCCCAGTGTCAGGAAGCTTGGTCTCAGTCACAGGTCATGGGTCTTGCAACAGGATACTGACCCAAAGCACACAGCTAAAAGCACCCAAGAATGGCTAAGAGGAAAACATTGGACTATTCTGAAGTGGCCTTTTATGAGCCCTTACCTAAATCCTATTGAGCATCTTTGGAAAGAGCTGAAACATGCTGTCTGGAAAAGGCAACCTTCAAACACGAGACAACTGGAGCAGTTTGCTCTTGAGGAGTGGGCCAAAATACCTGTCGAGAGGTGCAGAAGTCTCATTGACAGTTACAGAAATCGTTTGATTGCAGTGATTGCCTCAAAAGGTTGTGCAGCAAAATGGTAAGTTAAGGATTCCATCATTTCTGTCCAGGCCTATTTCATGAGTTTTAGTTTTTAACCCCTTAATCCCATATGACGTACTATCCCGTCGAGGTGGGGTGGGCCTTAATTCCCACCGATGGGATAGTACGTCATAGCGATCGGCCGCGCTCACGGGGGGAGCGCGGCCGATCGCGGCCGGGTGTCAGCTGACTATCGCAGCTGACATCCGGCACTATGTGCCAGGAGCGGTCACGAACCGCTCCCGGCACATTAACCCCCGGCACACCGCGATCAAACATGATCGCGGTGTGCCGGCGGTACAGGGAAGCATCGCGCAGGGAGGGGGGCTCCCTGCGTGCTTCCCTGAGACGATCGGTACAAGGTGATGTGCTCACCTTGTACCGAGCGTCTTCTCCCTGCAGGCCTGGATCCAAAATGGCCGCGGGGCTGCATCCGGGTCCTGCAGGGAGTACTTCCGGGTCAGGAGCAGGCTGCAGCTGCAGCTCTGTAAGCCTACATCCAAAGGAAAAGGGAGTATCAACCGAATAAAATATAAATATTTTATTGATAACAATTAAAATGAGATAATACAAAACATATATATAAAAGAGTAGGAACAAGGCAGAGTAGCCCTCAAGCAATCCCAGTATATGTTAAATAACCAGGTATATACATATCAAGTACATCATGTCCAGTGAATAATAGTATACACATCAACAGGTACAAATTTCCATAGTAATTAATGCAATATTGCAAATAGGGTCCATATACCTATGTGTATGCGTGAATATAGCTCAAAGAAATATATATGTCGGTAGTTCCATAGATAATGAGAAGTCTAAAGAGTAAATGGAGTATGCTGAATACGGTACTACAAGAAAGGGAACTACAAGAAGTGTCAGTGCACTATGGGTTAAAGTAGTAATATCAAAAGGATCAGGATAAATGTAAAGTGCCGATGTATATAGGAATACGAGGCTTGTGCAGCAAGCTGAAGGCAGCACTACAAGAAGGGAGACTGCAAAAGTGTCAGTGCACTATAGACTAAAGTGGCAGTATGCATGTGCAAATATGAAGCTAGTGCAACAAGACATATGGCAGAGGAACGAGCTATAGGTATAATAAGACACTAGGTGTGGATACCTGTGGATGAAGGGATCGCTGGAGAGAGGAAAACCCCGACGCGCGTTTCGCACAGTAGCTTCTTCCTGGGGGTTGCGGTAATGTAGGGGACACAGTGCGGACCTTATATATGCGGCGGTTGTCTAGGTGCTGGCGTCCATAGAGCACGAACCAGGAAGCGGCAGATCCGGCGTCCCACGTCACCGAGTCCCACCCACCTCCGACGCGTCAGAGAGGAGGGGAACAGGGCGACGCTGCGGGACACGTTACTACGGCAACCCGATGCGGCCGACGGGCGCAAGCGCACTGCGCTGCAAATAGGGAGCACCGATGGACGGTTGCAAGGAGGCGTGGGAAAGAACAATAGTACAAATGCGCTGCGTATGTAAGTGGTGACGTGTTGCTGGGAAGTGTGGGA
The DNA here is from genome assembly GCF_032444005.1 of Ranitomeya imitator. Lineage (NCBI taxonomy): Eukaryota > Metazoa > Chordata > Amphibia > Anura > Dendrobatidae > Ranitomeya > Ranitomeya imitator. Next base: position 233,737,425 of record NC_091283.1, read on the forward strand.
GTGGTGCTGGGAGGGAAAGAGTGTTGTGGAAAGGTGGTGTGAATAAATGAAGGGGATGACTGAAAGGGAGATAAGTGTCTAGCCAATGCTAGACAAAAGCAGATGGTGCACACCTATAATAATATATAAAGGTACAGGGGAAAACCAAGCAAGTGTAAGAATAAGGGTAATATATGGACAATATGTATACTCAAGATGGGGTGAGATGCCAGAGGGAGAGAAACAAAAAAATTATAAATATGAAAATAACACAATATAACAACATGGTGTACTGTAAATAAACAGGATTATTAAAATATATTTAAATATTTTGTAGGTGACGAAATTCTTCTCCCGTGCATGACGAAGGCCTGGACGGATGACACCACACGAATAGGGGAAGAAGGTAAGTAGCAACAACTGGTCACATCACATTCGCATGAATAGGATAAAACATACTAAAAAAGAAGAACAACACACAATATTAGTAACACATATATAAAATAAACATACAAAAATTAGTTAAAAAGAACATATAACATAAACGTCTGTATAAGAATCACACAAACGTCTATGTGTATGGGATAAAATAGGTATAAAATTAAAATAGCACTATGAAGTTAATCATTTAAAGAAAAGGAGCAAAGCTTATGACTTCATTAAGGCCTCTAGGTTGAAGTGAGCCTATCCTCGAGATCCATTTGGTCTCGAGCTGAGCCAGTCTGGTTTTAAAATTTCCACCTCTAGAGTCCTTCAGTATCCTGTCGATGCCTATTACCCTCAATGCACTAGGGTCGCAATTGTGAGCTGATCGGAAATGTTGTGGTATTGGTTTCAGAAGTGTTAGGTCAGTCACCTCACGAGCATTGGTTATATCCCGGACATGTTCTCGAGTCCGTACTCTTAATTGTCTGGAGGTCATTCCAATATATATGAGATGGCACGGGCAAGTGGCATAGTATATCACACAGTCCGTGCCACATGTGATGTTGTGTGTGATATGGAAAGTCCTACCTTGAGTATCTTTAAATTCATGAGCTCGATCCATGTTTCTGCAAGCCAAACATTTTTTACAGGGAAAGAAGCCCCAACTTGGTCCTCTGGATTTGAAGGCATTACGAGTGGTAGTCCCCTTGTATTGGCTGTGAACCAGCATATCCTTGAGATTCTGTGATCTCCTGTATGTGATCATTGGTACATCAGGGACACTTTTTGCCAGTACTGGGTCACTCATAATAATGGGCCAAAATTTAGAGAGGGCTTGCCTCATAGGTTTCCATTTTTCATTGTAATTTGAGATAAATCTCACGAAAGTTTGGTGTATTTAAAGACTCTCTTGGTTTCTGTTTTAACAAATCACTTCTTGTCTTATTACTGGCTTTAGACCAACCCCGATGGATTGTCCGATTTGAGTATCCCCTTTGTAAGAATCGCTGTGCCAATTCGGAGGACTGAGTTTGAAATGAGGATTCCGTAGAACAGATTCTCCTAGTCCTTAAAAACTGCCCATACGGTATGCTGTCCTTGAGAGGTCTGGGGTGTGATGAGGTGGCGTGTAACACTGAGTTGACAGAGGTCTCCTTTCTGAATACTTCAGTGTGTAAGAACCCATCCTCTCCTTTGAAGATCTTGGTATCCAAAAAGTCAATATGTGATTGACTATATTTGCAGGTCAGCTTGATGTTTAGTGTGTTGTTGTTCAGGAGCTGAATGAAGGAAATTAGGTCCTCCTCAGAACCCTGCCAGATGACAAAAATGTCATCTATAAAGCGTACCCAGGTGCATACCTTCTCAATCAGAGGGATGACATCAGTCAGGAAGATTGTACGTTCCCAAGACCCCATGAATAGGTTTGCGTAAGAGGGCGCAAATGCAGCCCCCATAGCAGTCCCCTGCAATTGGAGGTAGAGGACTTCCTTAAACATAAAAAAATTATGACTAAGGGCATACTCCAGTAAAGTGAGAAGAAATTCGATCAGATCGTTGTCATTGCTTGACATGTGGAGAAAGCTTCTCACAGCCTCAATCCCGTCATCATGGCGAATGGAAGTATACAGTGACTCTACGTCGAAGGTTACCAACCACATATCATCCTCCAGTGGAATATCCATCAGCTTGCGAAGTACATCACCTGTGTCCTGAATGTATGACGGGAGATTTTCCACCATAGGTTTTAAATGAAAGTCGAGGAATTTATTGACCTGTTCACAGAGTCCTCCCCCCCCTGAGACAATGGGACGTCCCGGGGGGTTAGTGGTGGATTTGTGCACTTTGGGGAGTAAATATAAACAGGGTGTACGTGGTGTCTCCGGGACCAACCCATCCATGATTTCTTTAGATATGGTGCCATTATAGAATGCTTGTTCCACCAGATCCCTTAGCTGATTTTGATAAACAGTGGTGGGATTGAAAGTCAGGCGTTTGTAGCAATTTGGATCATTCAACTGTCTAAATGCTTCCTTCTCATACAGTAGGGAGGGCCACAGTACAATATTTCCCCCTTTATCAGAGGGCTTAATAACAACATTGTCAAGTGATTTCAACTCTTTAAGGGCCTTCCTCTGTTGTCTCGTTAGATTATCATGTTTTATCCCAGTAGGGATATGGCGGAATTCCTCAGAGACCAGACGTACAAATAAATCGATGTCAGGGTAGAGGCTCAAGGGTGGAAACTTTTTAGATTTTAAAGCCGGGAATTTACTCACGGTAGAGGATGTTGGTGTTTCATCACTCAACTCTTCAAGTATGGCGATGGTTTCTTGTTCCTGGGAGGACCACTCACTCACGGTCGATGGCTTATCATGTAGTTTTTTAAGGACCAGCTTTCTAGCGAATAAGTGTAGGTCCTTTACGGCTGTGAAGTAATCAAAAGACACCACAGGAGAGAATGTTAAACCCATACTGAGAACATCTATTTGATCCGTGGATAACTCAATACCAGAGAGGTTTATTACCTGGAGTTTAGATGGTTTATTGGAAGATCTCAAATTCCTGTGTTGGTAGGGGCTGAATCTATGGCCACCTCCACGCCTGCTCTTATTACCAGAGCCTCCTTTGAAGGAATGAGATCCGGATGCACTCTCGACAGAAGACAGTGATGAGCTGGATGGAGCCCTCTGAAGTGAGCGTGGTTGCTGCCACCTGTACACGTTATTACTCTGAAAGTCATTGAGGTCACGCTGGAACTTCTTTGTTTTCATATCCTGAATTTCTTTAACCCAAGTCGTCAGAAGTTTGTCAATCTCACTTTTGAATAACTCCATCTCAGTGGCAGGTAAAGTATTGGTTAATTTCACTTGGAGGGCCTCAATCTCCCCTTCCAAGGTTTCTAGAGTTTTCTTGTTCATGCCAATGAGAATCTCCATAAGCGATCTAGAGCACATAGTACATGCCTCTTCCCACCTATTACGAAAAAATGCATCTTCTACGGGGAATGAGGGTAAAATCCTAACTCTCAGACCCCGGGGTGTCAGACTTTTAATTAAATAGTTCTCGAGCGAGGCCTTATTCCACCAGACTCGGGCTCTTTTCTTGATAAGAAATTTAAATGAATTTTTTAATTCAACAATGCTCCCATTTTCATTACCCATACTCTGCACATGTTCACCCTTGAAAATTGTATCAATGTTGGAGAGCCATAACTGATCTCTAGCTTTAATGTCCATGGTCAAGCGGCTGTGAAGACACAGAAAATCAATCAATTTACCCAAAATTAGACCAATAAATACACACGGTGTACCACCAAAAAATCGCATATATCCAAAGGAAAAGGGAGTATCAACCGAATAAAATATAAATATTTTATTGATAACAATTAAAATGAGATAATACAAAACATATATATAAAAGAGTAGGAACAAGGCAGAGTAGCCCTCAAGCAATCCCAGTATATGTTAAATAACCAGGTATATACATATCAAGTACATCATGTCCAGTGAATAATAGTATACACATCAACAGGTACAAATTTCCATAGTAATTAATGCAATATTGCAAATAGGGTCCATATACCTATGTGTATGCGTGAATATAGCTCAAAGAAATATATATGTCGGTAGTTCCATAGATAATGAGAAGTCTAAAGAGTAAATGGAGTATGCTGAATACGGTACTACAAGAAAGGGAACTACAAGAAGTGTCAGTGCACTATGGGTTAAAGTAGTAATATCAAAAGGATCAGGATAAATGTAAAGTGCCGATGTATATAGGAATACGAGGCTTGTGCAGCAAGCTGAAGGCAGCACTACAAGAAGGTCTTTAAATACACCAAACTTGGTGAGATTTATCTCAAATTACAATGAAAAATGGAAACCTATGAGGCAAGCCCTCTCTAAATTTTGGCCCATTATTATGAGTGACCCAGTACTTAGCGAAAAGTGTCCCTGATGTACCAATGATCACATACAGGAGATCACAGAATCTCAAGGATATGCTGGTTCACAGCCAATACAAGGGGACTACCACTCGTAATGCCTTCAAATCCAGAGGACCAAGTTGGGGCTTCTTTCCCTGTAAAAAATGTTTGGCTTGCAGAAACATGGATCGAGCCCATGAATTTAAAGATACTCAAGGTAGGACTTTCCATATCACACACAACATCACATGTGGCACGGACTGTGTGATATACTATGCCACTTGCCCGTGCCATCTCATATATATTGGAATGACCTCCAGACAATTAAGAGTACGGACTCGAGAACATGTCCGGGATATAACCAATGCTCGTGAGGTGACTGACCTAACACTTCTGAAACCAATACCACGACATTTCCGATCAGCTCACAATTGCGACCCTAGTGCATTGAGGGTAATAGGCATCGACAGGATACTGAAGGACTCTAGAGGTGGAAATTTTAAAACCAGACTGGCTCAGCTCGAGACCAAATGGATCTCGAGGATAGGCTCACTTCAACCTAGAGGCCTTAATGAAGTCATAAGCTTTGCTCCTTTTCTTTAAATGATTAACTTCATAGTGCTATTTTAATTTTATACATATTGTCCATATATTACCCTTATTCTTACACTTGCTTGGTTTTCCCCTGTGCCTTTATATATTATTATAGGTGTGCACCATCTGCTTTTGTCTAGCATTGGCTAGACACTTATCTCCCTTTCAGTCATCCCCTTCATTTATTCACACCACCTTTCCACAACACTCTTTCCCTCCCAGCACCACTCCCACACTTCCCAGCAACACGTCACCACTTACATACGCAGCGCATTTGTACTATTGTTCTTTCCCACGCCTCCTTGCAACCGTCCATCGGTGCTCCCTATTTGCAGCGCAGTGCGCTTGCGCCCGTCGGCCGCATCGGGTTGCCGTAGTAACGTGTCCCGCAGCGTCGCCCTGTTCCCCTCCTCTCTGACGCGTCGGAGGTGGGCGGGACTCGGTGACGTGGGACGCCGGATCTGCCGCTTCCTGGTTCGTGCTCTATGGACGCCAGCACCTAGACAACCGCCGCATATATAAGGTCCGCACTGTGTCCCCTACATTACCGCAACCCCCAGGAAGAAGCTACTGTGCGAAACGCGCGTCGGGGTTTTCCTCTCTCCAGCGATCCCTTCATCCACAGGTATCCACACCTAGTGTCTTATTATACCTGTAGCTCGTTCCTCTGCCATATGTCTTGTTGCACCAGCTTCATATTTGCACATGCATACTGCCACTTTAGTCTATAGTGCACTGACACTTTTGCAGTCTCCCTTCTTGTAGTGCTGCCTTCAGCTTGCTGCACAAGCCTCGTATTCCTATATATATCGGCACTTTACATTTATCCTGATCCTTTTGATATTACTACTTTAACCCATAGTGCACTGACACTTCTTGTAGTTCCCTTTCTTGTAGTACCGTATTCAGCATACTCCATTTACTCTTTAGACTTCTCATTATCTATGGAACTACCGACATATATATTTCTTTGAGCTATATTCACGCATACACATAGGTATATGGACCCTATTTGCAATATTGCATTAATTACTATGGAAATTTGTACCTGTTGATGTGTATACTATTATTCACTGGACATGATGTACTTGATATGTATATACCTGGTTATTTAACATATACTGGGATTGCTTGAGGGCTACTCTGCCTTGTTCCTACTCTTTTATATATATATGTTTTGTATTATCTCATTTTAATTGTTATCAATAAAATAATTTCCACATGTGTAAAAAAATAAAAAAATAAATAATAATAAAAAAATATTATTCCCATAAATACATTTCTTTATCTAAAAAAAACAATAAAAGTACACATATCTAGTATCGCCGCGTCCGTATCGACCCAACCTATAAAACTGTCCCACTAGTTAACCCCTTCAGTGAACACCGTAAGAAAAAAAAAAAAAAAAACGAGCCAAAAAACAACGCTTTATTATCATACCGCCGAACAAAAAGTGGAATAACGATCAAAAAGACGGATGTAAATAACCATGGTACCGCTGAAAGCGTCATCTTGTCCCTCAAAAAACGAGCCGCCATACAGCATGATCAGCAAAAAAATAAAAAAGTTATAGTCCTGAGAATAAAGCGATGCCAAAATAATTATTTTTTCTATAAAATAGCTTTTATCGTATAAAAGCGCCAAAACATAAAAAAAGATATAAATGAGATATCGCTGTAATCGTACTGACCCGACGAATAAAACTGCTTTATCAATTTTACCAAACGCGGAACGGTATAAACGCCTCCCCAAAAAGAAATTCATGAATAGCTGGTTTTTGGTCATTCTGCCTCACAAAAATCGGAATAAAAAGTGATCAAAAACTGACACGTGTCCAAAAATGTTACCAATAAAAACGTCAACTCGTCCCACAAAAAACAAGACCTCAGATGACTCTGTCAACCAATATATGGAAAAATTATAGGTCTCAAAATGTGGAGACGCAAAAACTTTTTTGCTATAAAAAAAAGCGTCTTTTAGTGTGTGACAGCTGCCAATCATAAAAATCCGATATAAAAAAACGCTATAAAAGTAAATCAAACCCACCTTCATCACCCCCTTAGTTAGGGAAAAAATAATAAAATTAAAAAAATGTATTTATTTCCATTTTCCCATCAGGGTTAGGGCTAGGGTTGGGGCTAGGGATGGGGCTGGGGTTAGGTCTAGGGTTAGGGTTGGGGCTAGGCTTAGGGCTAGGGTAAGGGTTGGGGCTAGGGTTAAGGCTAGGGTTAGGGTTAGGGTTGGGGCTAAAGTTAGGGTTAGGGTTGGGGCTAAAGTTAGGGTTAGGGTTTGGCTTATATTTACGGTTGGGATTAGGGTTGGGATTAGAATGAAATGAACACGCAGTGGATGTTGGAGAATGAAAATTACACATTTGCCATTTTATTACCCAGCACATAGTGCCAAGATTGTGCTCCAGGAGACACACACCGCAAATTAAGTGGATTCTTCTCACTATAATATTGCTAAATATAAATGTTGTTTGAGCACACTGCAAGACTCAGAACTGAGAGCAGATTTTGCTGGATTGGTTTATAGAAATGCTGTTGCTTTTCAACAGCCTTTCAGCCACTAATAGTGTGGGAACCTCTGTTTTTCCATTGACAGATGATGGACCTGAGTGGGGACTTGTATTTGTGAGATAAGAATTGGTATTATTTTCACCTACATAACATTGATTGTTTTCTTTTTTACATTTGGGAGGCAGAATGAACAAACAGTTGAACACCACACACTAATGTCTCATCCAACAAGGTTTTCTATTTGACTGTGAACAGACATGGTCTTGGTAAATAACACCATGGAGCACAATCTTTGTTCCTGGCTTCCAAGTGTAATATTTCAACTGCTTATGTTTAAAGACTATGGAAAAACGACTATATTCAGCACAAACATTGATTTTTTGACAAAAAAAGGAAATTATTTTTTTGTTCATGCCGTCTCATATAAAACAACACTTGCATGGTAAATAGACAAAGACAGTCAAAAATCTCTCAGAAAGGTTCAGAAATCAGTAGGTGTTCTAGATTTGCGAGTGTACTGCAAATCTTTCTCGATGAAGCCCCCAAATGTAGTCCCCCATCATATTTTTGTTATACTGTCCTTGGTAACGACGTTCAAAGTCCAATATATCTAGATGAAAGCACTCGCCTTGCTCCTCTGAGTTTTCTTGTTCTCCTTGAACTTGTCAAGATGAGCGTCAAGGATATGGACTTTGAGAGACATTCTGCATCCCATTATGGTTTAATTCTTTGAGAGTCTGAACCAACTGCACATAGTTTTCAGCCTTGTGATTACCCAGGAGCCATGAACCACTGCAACAAAACTGTTCCAAGCTGTTTTCTGCTTGCTGTTCAGCAGCTTGGTGAACTCGTCACATTCTATGATCTTCTTGATTTGCGGCCCGACAAAGATACCAGCTTTGACCTTTGCCTCAGACAGCTTTAGAAAGAGACCTTGGAGGTACTTGAAAGCTGCTGACTCCTTGTCAAGTGCCTTGACAAATTGCTTGATGAGGCCTAACTTCATGTGCAGTGGTGGCATCAGCATCTTCAGAGGTTCTATCAGCGGCTCCCACTTAACGTTGCTCTTCCCCACTGAGAACTCAGTTCGCTGTGGCCAGTCCTTTCTGTTATAAGTGCGCCTTAGTGTCACGGCTGTCCCAGAGGCAAAGGAAATTTTGTGAAACCGCCTTGAAGGCCCATCAAAAATTACACCATTTTGAAGTCTCCGATGACCTCCCATCCATAGTCGTGATACTTCAAGGCACTCAGCAACATCTTGACACTGGTGTAGTCCTCTTTGATATACACAGTAAGCCATAGGGAGAGTTGGGTAGTTGTTTCCGATGTGAAGCAACACGGCTTTGAGGCTCCGGGATGAACTGTCTATGAAAAGGTGCCATTTACTCAGGTTACAGGTGATACCTATAGCCTCAAAAAGACCAGCCACGTTGTTGCAAAAGCACAACCCATCTTATCAACAGAAGAAGTTGGAAAATGTTTGGTGACGCTTTCTCTGATCTGTGGCTTGGAAGACAAAGGTCTCTGTTTAATTCATTGACTTCTTTCTGGTTAGGAAAGTATGGCCTTCTCTCCTCAACCGCATCTGTGAAAACGTAATCTTGATCTGCAATATCTTCCTCTGTCCGACTTGCTGCTTTTTCTTGAAGATGGTTGATCCCTCTTCAGGGTAGTTGGAACAGGCATCTCGGGGCAGTGTGGTACTGGGGCAATGGAAGAAGGAATGTCTGGATAAACTATTTGAGGCGCATTCTTGCCTGTGCGACGTTTGGCCGGTTGGCCGGATCCACCATGGATAAGTAGCTTGAGTGGTCGGTCAGTTGCCGCCAAATTCATGGGATAGCAAACTTCATGGCTCTCTTTTCTCCCTTGTGCCAACCTGTAACATAGCAGATATAATTATATAAATTTGAAAACATGAAATTTTACACATTACTTAACCCCTTAACGACCGCCGATACGCCTTTTAACGGCGGCAGTTAAGGGTACTTAAACCACAGGCGGCGCTGTGGAAAAAGTGAATAGCTCCCCCCAGAGTCGGATTTTCTCTGGGGTCTTGGTTGCCAGGGGTAGCCAAGACCCCAGAGAACATGATTCGGGGTTTTTTTACCAACTCCCGTGTTGCGATCGCCAGTAATTTTACAGTTTACCGGCGGTCGCCAAAAAAACCCAAAAAGCGCAGTTTCCCATTTAATTTCTCTGTCCTCTGATGTGATCGCACATCAGAGGACAGAGAAATGGGGTCCCCGATAGCCCCCCCCGATACTCACCTGTCTCCCCTCGTGGCTCCCGATGGCGCCGCCATCTTTTTCCGGCAAAAAAATGGCGGGCGCAGTGCGCCCTCCGGCCGACACCCAGAAGATCTTTGGGGTCTCGGCTGTCTGGGGTAGCAGAGACCCCAAAGAGCATGATCGCACATCAGAGGACAGAGAAATAGGGGGATTCGGGGACCCTGTTATACTTACCGGTGTCCCTGGATCCTCCTGCGTCCCCTCCTGCCCGCCGGCTTATTCATTTGGTAAGAAAATTGCGGGTGCAGAGCGCCCACCATGATCTGCCGGCCGGCAGCTAGAGGAGTTGGGGATAAAATTAGGGTTAGGGTTGGGGCTAAATTTAGAGCCAGGGTTAGGCTTCTTTAACACTTGCGTCGGAACGGAGCCGTCGCAATGCATCGGCCCGACGTACCGATGCACGTTGTAAAAATTGTGCACAACGTGGGCAGCGGATGCAGTTTTTCAACGCATCTGCTGCCCAGTCTATGTCCTGGGGAGGAGGTGGCAGAGTTACGGCTGTGCATGCGCGGTCGGAAATGGCGGACGCGACGTACAAAAAAAAGGTTACATTGAACTTTTGTGACGACGGTCCGCCAAAACACAACGGATCCAGTGCACGACGGACGTGACTTGTGGCCATCCGTCGGCAATACAAATCTATGGGAAAAAAAGGCATCCTGCGGGCACATTTGCAGGATCCGTTTTTTTGTCCAAAATGACGGATTGCGACGGATGCCACACAACGCAAGTGTGAAAGTAGCCTTAGGGTTTGGGCTAAATTTAGGGTTAGGGTTGGAGCTAAATTTAGGGTTAGGGCTAAAGTTAGGGTTAGGGCTAGGGTTGGGGCTAAAGTTAGGGTTGGGGCTAAAGTTAGGGTTGGGGCTAAAGTTAGGGCTAGGGTTGGAGCTAAAGTTAGGGCTAGGGTTGCGGATAAAGTTAGGGTTAGAGTTGGGATTAGGGTTATGGTTTGGATTAGGGTTGGTATTAGGGTTAGGGTTGGCATTAGGGTTACGTTTGGGATTAGGGTTAGGTTTGGGATTAGGGTTGAAGTTAGGGTTGGGATTATGGTTAGGGGTGTATTGGGATTAGGGTTAGGGTTGAGATTAGGATTAGGGGTGTGTTGGATTTAAGGTTTTGATTAGGGTTATGGTTAGGGGTGTATTGGGACTAGGGTTAGGTTTGAGGTTAGGGTTGAGATTAGGATTAGGGGTCTGTTGGATTTAGGGTTTTGAATAGGGTTATGGGTTGAGATTAGGGTTGTTTTGGGGTTAGGGTTGTGATTATCGTTAGGGTTGTGATTAGGATTATGGATCGGGTTGGGATTAGGGTTAGGAGTGTGTTGGGGTTAGGGTTGGAGTTAGAATTGGGGGGTTTCCACTGTTAGGTACATCAGGGGGTCTCCAAACACGACAGCCAATTTTGCGCTCAAAAAGTCAAATAGTGCTCCCTCCCTTCTGAGCTCTGCCATGCGTCCAAACAGTGGTTTACCCCCACATATTGGGTACCAGCATACTCAGGACAATTTGGACAACAACTTTTGGGGTCCAATTTCTCTTGTTACCCTTGTGAAAATAAAAACTTGGGGGCTAAAAAAATCTTTTGTGGACAAAAAAATATTTTATATTTTCACGACTCTGCATTATAAACTTCTGTGAAGCACTTGGGCATTCAAAGTTCTCACCACATCTAGATAAGTTACTTGAGGGGGTCCAGTTTCCAAAATGGTGTCTCTTGTTGGGGGTTTCCACTGTTTATGCACATCAGGGGCTCTCCAAACGCAACATGGCGTCCGATCTCAATTCCAGCCAATTCTACATTGAAAAGTAAAACGGCGCTCCTTCTCCAAGCTCTGCGGTGCGCCCAACCAGTGGTTTACCCCCACATATGGGGTATCAACGTACTCAGGAGAAATTGCACAACAACTTTTGTGGTCTAATTTCTCCTGTTACCCTTGTGAAAATAAAAATTTGGGGGCAAAAAGATCATTTTTGTAGAAAAAATGCGATTTTTTATTTTCACGGCTTTACGTTATAAACTTCTGTGAAGCACTTGGGGGTTCAAAGTGCTCACCACACATCTAGATAAGTTCCTTAAGGAGTCTAGTTTCCAAAATGGTGTCACTTGTGGGGGGTTTCCACTGTTTAGGCACATCAGGGGCTCTCTAAACGTGACACGGCATCCGAATAAATGGCGCTATAACAATAATTAATAATAATAATCTCAATTCCAGCCAATTCTGCATTGAAAAAGTCAAACGGTGCTCCTTCACTTCCAAGCTCTGCGGTGCGCCCAAACAGTGGTTTACCCCCACATATGGGGCATCGGCGTATTCAGGAGAAATTGCACAAATTTATGGTTAAATTTCTGTTTTTACACTTGTGAAAATAAAAAAAAATGGTTCTGAAGTAAAATGTTTGCAAAAAAAAGTTAAATGTTCATTTTTTCCTTCCATTGTTTCAGTTCCTGTGATACACCTGAAGGGTTAATAAACTTCTTGAATGTGGTTTTGAGCACCTTGAGGGGTGTAGTTTTTAGAATGGTGTCACACTTGGGTATTTTCTATCATATAGACCCCTCAAAATGACTTCAAATGAGATGTGGTCCCTAAAAAAAAAATGGTGTTGTAAAAACGAGAAATTGCTGGTCAACTTTTAACCCTTATAACTCCCAAATAAAAAAAAATTTTGTTTCCAAAATTGTGCTGATGTGAAGTAGAAATGTGGGAAATTTTACTTATTAAGTATTTTGTGTGACTTGTCTCTCTGATTTAAGGGCATAAAAATACAAAGTTTGAAAATTGCAAAATTTAAAAAATTTTCACCGTATTTCTGTTTTTTTCATAAATAATCGCAAGTAATATAGAAGAAATGTTACCACTAACATGAAGTACAATATGTCACGAAAAAACAATCTCAGAATCAGCTGGATCCGTTGACGCGTTCCAGAGTTATAACCTCATAAAGTGACAGTGGTCAGAATTGTAAAAATTGGCTCTATCACTAAGGGTTAATACATATTTTACTATATATGTATTATATATATATATAGTGGGCTCCCTGCGGGCTTCCCTGAGACCCCCGATGTGATCGCGTTGCTGCAAGGGTCTCTTACCTTCCTCCCTGCAGCAAGGCCCAGATCCAATATGACCGCGGCATCCGGGAGGGAGGTGGCTTACCAAGTGCCTGCTCAGTGCAGGCGCTTGGTAAGCCTGCAGCGCTCGAAGTCAGATCGCTGATCTGACAGACTGCTGTGCAAACTGTCAGATCAGCGATCTGTGATGTCCCCCCCTGGGACAAAGTAAAAAAGTTAAAAAAAAATTTCCACATGTGTAAAAAAAAAAAAAAAATCCTAAATAAAAAAAAAAAATGATTCCCATAAATACATTTCTTTAAATAAAAAAACAAACAATAAAAGTACACATATTTAGTATCGCCGCGTCCGTAACGACCCAACCTATAAAACTGTCCCACTAGTTAACCCCTTCAGTAAACACCGTAAGAAAAAAAAAAAAGAGGCAAAAAACAACGCTTTATTATCATACCCCCGAACAAAAAGTGGAATAACACGCGATCAAAAAGACAGATATAAATAACCATGGTACCGCTGAAAACGTCATCTTGTCCCGCAAAAAACGAGCCACCATACAGAATCATCAGCAAAAAAATAAAATCGTTATAGTCCTCAGAATAAAGCGATGCAAAAATAATTATTTTTTCTATAAAATAGTTTTTATCGTATAAAAGCGCCAAAACATAAAAAAATGATATAAATGAGGTGTCGCTGTAATCGTACTGACCCGAAGAATAAAACTGCTTTATCAATTTTACCAAACGCGGAACGGTATAAACGCCTCCCCCAAAAAGAAATTCATGAATAGCTGGTTTTTGGTCATTCTGCCTCACAAAAATCGGAATAAAAAGCGATCAAAAAATGTCACGTGCCCGAAAATGTTTTCAATAAAAACGTCAACTCGTCCCGCAAAAAACAAGACCTCACATGACTCTGTGGACCAAAATATGGAAAAATTATAGCTCTCAAAACGTGGTAACGCAAAAAATATTTTTTGCAATAAAAAGCGTCTTTCAGTGTGTGACGGCTGCCAATCATAAAAATCCGCTAAAAAACTCGCTATAAAAGTAAATCAAACCACCCTTCATCACCCCCTTAGTTAGGGAAAAATTAAAAAATTTAAAAAATGTATTTATTTCCATTTTCCAATTAGGGCTAGGGTTGGGGCTACAGTTAGGGTTGGGGCTAAAGTTAGGGTTGGGGCTAAAGTTAGGGTTAGGATTACATTTACGGTTGGGAATAGGGTTGGGGTTGGGATTAAGGTTAGGGGTGTGTCAGGGTTAGAGGTGTGGTTAGGGTTACCGTTGGGATTAGGGTTAGGGGTGTGTTTGGATTAGGGTTTCAGTTATAATTGGGGGGTTTCCACTGTTTAGGCACATCAGGGGCTCTCCAAACGCAACATGGCGTCCGATCTCAATTCCAGCCAATTCTGCGTTGAAAAAGTAAAACAGTGCTCCTTCCCTTCCGAGCTCTCCCGTGCGCCCAAACAGGGGTTTACCCCAACATATGGGGTATCAGCGTACTCAGGACAAATTGGACAACAACTTTTGGGGTCCAATTTCTCCTGTTACCCTTGGGAAAATACAAAACTGGGGGCTAAAAAATAATTTTTGTGGGAAAAAAAGATTTTTTATTTTCACGGCTCTGCGTTATAAACTGTACTGAAACACTTGGGGGCTCAAAGTTCTCACAACACATCTAGATAAGTTCCTTGGGGGGTCTAGTTTCCAATATGGGGTCACTTGGGGGTTTCTACTGTTTAGGTACATTAGGGGCTCTGCAAACGCAATGTGACACCTGCAGACCATTCCATCTAAGTCTGCATTCCAAACGGTGCTCCTTCCCTTCCGAGCCCTCCCATGCGCCCAAAAGGTGGTTTCCCCCCACATATGGGGTATCAGCGTACTCAGGACAAATTGGACAACAACTTTTGGGGTCCAATTTCTCCTGTTACCCATGGGAAAATACAAAACTGCGGGCTAAAAAATAATTTTTGTGGGAAAAAATGTTTGTTTTATTTTTACGGCCCTGCATTATAAACTTCTATCACTAACCACTTCCCTAGGCCTCTCACAGCTCTCAACCTCTGAAACACACAAAGACGGTAACACCCTGGACTTGGTCTTTGCCCGGCTCTGTTCAATCTCTTACCTAGATAACTCACCACTTCCCCTCTCTGACCACAACATTCTCTCCTTCACACTCACAACTCCTCGCCCACCCCAGCACCCTCCTACCTACCACACATTCAGAGATCTATATGCCATTAACCCTCATACACTTTCAGACTCCATGTCCTGATCTGGCTGTACATCACTACAATGACACTCTTAGAAGGTCTTCCCCCACCCTGCTGCAGACGCCACACAGCCGTCATTCAAGTCTTCTCGGTGCCGGGCACCGCCTCAGCGCTGTTTTGAAATCATCCGGCGCCTGTGCTCTTTTGTCATGCCTGGGGCAGGCGCAGTGAGCGCTGCCCGTCTGACCTCATATGTAGTGACGGCTGTGTGGCGTGTGCAGCAGGGGGGGAAAGACCTGCCTCCAGGACTGAAGACAGGTATTTTGGACAAATTACAAAACGCATTATTTCTGCATTTACAGCACCAATAACTAAAAGAGCCACCTTGTCAGAATGCAGCATTACTGCTGCACAAGGTGGCTCTTTTAGTTTCAAACGCCTGGGGGGGTGACAGGTTCCCTTTAACTACGGTTCGTTATTCTCTTACTCAGCAATAACATAAACCGAAATGTTGGTTCGAGTCACCTGTGCTTTTATACTTGCATGACTACTATTAAACAGTCCTAGAATGTTCTTGAAAGTTCTAAAAGTTTCTAGATAATTCTGGAAAATTGTAGAAACCTCTGCACAATTCTAGCAGTTCAAGAATATTCTAGAAGACTACTCAGTATTGAATAAGAATCGAGATTTTTACCGAAAACAGAAAAATTTCAAAATGTCATTGTCTTGATCACAGAAGCAAAGTTTTTGTGGAACAACAACTATTTTCTATTTGTTTTAGGGTTAGGAAAACACACTGTCTACCCAGGAAAACAAATAATTGTTACATAGTGTAATTAAAGTGTTTTTTTTACATAGCTTGCCATTTTTATGGACAGTTTAAGTAGAAATGTTCAAAAATATGAAACTCAAGGATGTTTTAATAAAAAATAATTGTTTTTTATCTTAGCAGATGACTGTACCAGGAGATCAGAGGGACAGCTGACATCCTCAGTTTTTAAATCTGATGATTTTGAGATCGTACAAGATACAGCTGAAGTGAATGCCATTACTCCAGATATATCATCATCCATTCACAGCAAAGATCTGTCATCTGATCCTATGAAACAGGTCCCATCTTCTGATTCATTACTGACTACTAAGGAAAATCAAAGTCACAAAAGAGGCATTAAAAAACAAACTGCTCCTAAAGCAAATAAGTCATTTTCCTGTTCAAAATGTGGGAAATGTTTTAAATGGAAATCAGATATGGTTTGTCACCATAGAACTCACAAAGGGGAGAAGCCTTTTTCCTGTTCAGAATGTGGAAAATATTTTATCCAGAAATCTGATTTGGTTAATCACCATAGAACTCACACGGGGGAGAAGCCTTTTTCCTGTTCAGAATGCGGTAAATGTTTTAAGTGGAAATCAGATTTGGTTAATCACCAAAGCACTCACACGGGGGAGAAGCCTTTTTCCTGTTCAGAATGTGGGAAATGTTTTAAACGGAAAGTGCTTCTTGTTAGCCATCAGAGAACGCACACAGAGGAGAAGCCTTTTTCATGTTCAGAATGTGGGAAATATTTTAAATGGAAAACAAATCTTAATCAACATCAGAGAACCCACACAGGGGAGAAGCCTTTTTCCTGTTCAGAATGTGGGAAATGTTTTGCACATAAATTACTGCTTGTTAAACACCATAGAACTCACACAGGGGTGAAGCCTTTTTCATGTTCAGAATGTGGAAAATGTTTTCGCCAGAAATCAGAATTGGCTACTCACGAGAGAACTCACACAGGGGAGAAGCCTTTTTCCTGTTCAGAATGTGGGAAATGTTTTAACAAGAAATTTGATTTGGTTAATCACCATAGAACCCACACAGGAGAGAAGCCTTTTTCCTGTTCAGAATGTGGGAAATGTTTTACCCTCAAAGGGGCTCTTGTTAGACACCAAAGAACCCACACAGGGGAGAAGCTTTTTTCCTGTTCAGAATGTGGAAAATGTTTTAACAAGAAATTTGATTTGGTTAATCACCATAGAACCCACACAGGAGAGAAGCCTTTTTCCTGTTCAGAATGTGGGAAATGTTTTACCCTCAAAGAGCATCTTGTTAGACACCAAAGAACCCACACAGGGAAGAAGCCTTTTTCCTGTTCAGAATGTGGAAAATGTTTTAACCAGGAAAGGCAAATTGTTCAGCACCAGAGAATTCACACAGGGGAGAAGCCTTTTTCCTGTTCAGAATGTGGGAAATGTTTTCACCAGAAATGGCAAATTGTTCAGCACCAGAGAACTCACACGGGGGAGAAGCCTTTTTCCTGTTCAGAATGTGGGAAATGTTTTATCCAGAAATCATATTTGGTTAGTCACCAGAGAACTCACACAGGGGAGAAGCCTTTTTCCTGTTCAGAATGTGGGAAATGTTTTAAACAGAAAGTGCTTCTTGTTAGCCATCAGAGCAGTCACACAGAGGAGAAGCATTTTTCATGTTCAGAATGTGGGAAATATTTTAAATGGAAAACAAATCTTAATCAACATCAGAAAACCCACACAGAGGAGAAGCCTTTTTCCTGTTCAGAATGTGGGAAATGTTTTATCCAGAAATCATATTTGCTAAGTCACCTGAGAACTCACACAGGGGAGAAGCCTTTTTCCTGTTCAGAATGTGGGAAACGTTTTAACCGGAAAGCGCATCTTGTTAGTCACCAGAAAACTCACACAGGGGAGAAGCCTTTTTCCTGTCCAGAATGTGGGAAATGTTTTAAATCGAAAGCGCTTCTTGTTAGACATCAGTGCAGTCACACAGAGGAGAAGCCTTTTACATTTTCTTAATGTGGGAAATATTTTACTTGGAAATCAACTGTTAATAAACATCAGAGGCGTATCATGGGGGAAGTGTGTTTTATGTTCGTAATGTTGGAATAGTTTTAACCACAATTGAATCTTCTGAAATGGGTTGTCTCTTGTCATTCCTCATGTTTGCCGACAAAAGGATAAAACTAAACTTTATTAATTCCAAATGTAAAACTATTTCCCATAATTCACCCCCTGAAGGTTAGTCAGTAGGTAACTAATAGAAAAAGCATTTACACCAGAGTGCAGTATATAGTGTAAGGCTGTGGCCTCTGTTACAGCTAGGGGGCGCTGTTTGTTCTCCCCAGGTTGTGCATGCAGACGGATTAAGTCCATAGGTGTGCATGAGAGTCACGGATTTCCGGTCCAGTTTTTCCATGCGGCTGAAGGCCACAGGTTTGTGTGTGTTTAAAAGCCCTGCAGTAAGAGGTATGAGAGTGCGAGATGCACGTCAGTGTCAGTCTGGTGTGTGCAGACAGAGACCTGCAGAGTGCTGGCTGAGTGCATGGAGGCGCAGGTCAGTGGAGCCAGCACCCAGGGCAGCTGAATAGCCTGGCACCTGTAGTGTATACAGTGATGCAAGTCGTCCATGGTGACTGGTCTCGGATGTGGACAGTCTTGTGCCCTGAGGTAGATGTCCTGTGCCCGAAAGAGGACTAGCATGTGTAACGATTGCAAACAAGTGGATATGGTGCCCGGCTGCTATCCGGAGGATATCCTGGACTGTGTACGACTGTGTGAGTAAAGAGACTGTGATACATTGATGCAGGACACCCACGGGAACTAGTCAGAGGGGGCTGGCGTGTGTAGTGTCTGCAACATATGAGGCTGTGTGTATGGAGACTAATATGGCGTGCGGTCGCCCAGGGAAATTGGACAAGTGAAGTCTGGCCTGTTTAGGGACCGCAATCTAAAGCCATATGATATGTATTGCTATAAACTGAATACTGATAATATACACTGAAGTTATATGCATTTATGTGAATTGGACTTTAGTACTATGAGTAAACACATTAAAAGAGACTTTTGTGTTTGAACTTTGTGGGTCACTGCCTCTTCACTGCGTATAATGCTACTACAATCTTACAATAGGGTGATGTGACACATACACACTCGCTAAGCCTCTCATTTCTACGAGTTTCATAGTCCTCAACAAAGGCGACACATCAGGAGACTATTTAATATTGAACTATATTCAAGCGAGACTAGACAAAAAAAAAACTAAAATTATGTATCATGTTATCTCAAACAGTCAGAAAACCAGCCACATATTGGCAGATCCCAGACCTCAAACTATATACTTCGTAAGTTTATAAGCCACTCCGGTGTCAGGAATAGATAGTATGTGAAAATACAGTATAATTCTTGTGTTTTTCTCCTATAGGGACAGCCCTAGTTTGGTATTGTAACAGCTGTTAATTAGTAGTGCAGACAAATTGTCCTAGACTAAACTCCGTTTTCAGACGGCCCAATATGTACCACTCAGGGAAAACTTACCTGCTCCAAAGATCAATAGCAGCTTCTAACTAATGGCCATGCTGCGGTCTGTCCAGGAATGAGTGCAATATCGTTATAAAGACTGGGGATGTGAGCAATCATAATGTCTGGAAGATCGGTGCCATTATTTAGTGTGAATATGGAGATTATCTCTGAAAGTTAAGTGGTCCCTGAGTGGTATATACTGTACAGTGGCGTAGGAAGGGGCGTGCGGGGGGGGGGGGCGGTCCGCCCCGGGCGGCAAAATGCGGGGGGCGGCCGGCGCTGCAGGAGGAGAAAGAGGAAGAAAAAAAAAAAAAAGACGCCCCTTTAAATCTTCGGGCGGCGCCGTCCGCCGCCACGACCAGGCTCCCCCCACCCCCGGGCCCCCGCTCTAATACTCACCTCTCCTGGTTCCTGCGGCAGCTACAGCGTCCTCTGACTCTGCGACATCTCAGAGCAGAGGGCGCGATAACGTCACTACTGTGCGCGCCGCTCAGCCTCTCTGTCCTGAGCGTCGCAGAGCCGGAGAGACGCTGACTGCACCGGACCTGCGCTAGGAACGGGAGAGGTGAGGATTTTACTTCTTTTTTTTTTTCTTTATGTCTGACTCTGGGGGCAATGCTGGACACACTGGGGCAATACTGGAGACCATGGGGCAGATTGCTGGACACACCGGGGCAATACTGGAGACCATGGGGCAGATTGCTGGACACACCGGGGCAATACTGGAGACCATGGGGCAGATTGCTGGACACGCCGGGGCAATACTGGAGACCATGGGGCAGATTGCTGGACACGCCGGGGCAATACTGGAGACCATGGGGCAGAATGCTGGACACACTGGGGCAATACTGGAGACCATGGGGCAGATTGCTGGACACACTGGGGCAATACTGGAGACCATGGGGCAGAATGCTGGACACACTGGGGCAATACTGGAGACCATGGGGCAGAATGCTGGACACACTGGGGCAATACAGGAGACCATGGGGCAGATTGCTGGACACACTGGGGCAATACTGGAGACCATGGGGCAGAATGCTGGACACACCGGGGCAATACTGGAGACCATGGGGCAGAATGCTGGACACACTGGGGCAATACAGGAGACCATGGGGCAGATTGCTGGACACACTGGGGCAATACTGGAGACCCTGGGGCAGATTTCTGGACACATTGAGGCAATGCTGGAGACCCTGGGGCAGACTTCTGGACACACTGGGGCAGATTTCTGGACATACTGGGGCAATGCTGGAGACCCTGGGGCAGATTTCTGGACACACTGGGGCAATGCTGGACACTGGGGTAATATGCTGGACACACTGGGGGTAATATGCTGGACACACTGGGGGTAATATGCTGGACACACTGGGGCAGATTGCTGGACAACATGGGGGTAATATGCTGGACACACTGGGGCAGATTGCTGGACACACTGGCGGCAGGACTTGAGGCATGGGCAGAATGTAGATACGGGGCATGATTGGAGACACGGGGCAGGATTGGATCATGGGGCTGGACGGATACGATGGAGGCTGGTGGGGCAGGATGGGGAGATCATATGGGGTAGAATGGATACTCATAAGGGCAGGATGTGAGAACATATGGCTGGAGCCAGGAATGAGATAAACGGGGCCAGGGTGGGGAATAGTGTTATTAAGGGATATTATTACTGCAGTGATGTATTTATTTTATTTTTTGAGTATACTGTTTTAAATGGGGAGGCGGTCCTGTTACTGTGCAGAGTGACACTGTCGCCTTTTTTTCTTCATGTGATGTAATGTAGAAGTTGTGAAAAATTAAGTAATGTGTTCTGCAAGCGGAGCTCGAGATAACTGTGTTATTTCCTGCAGAAACGAGTCCTGGCTGGAAGGAATGATGGCGGTCTGTGCTGGATGAAAGATGAAGGACTTCACCTAGAGACGTCACTGGTGAGTCAGTGTTACCTATACACTGACACTATACACTGTATACTATATACAGCGGTCCTGTGTACAATGTCACCAGTGATCACTGTATTATCTATACATTATATACAGAGTTCCTGTGTATAATACCACCAGTGATCTCTGTATTACCTCTACACAGACACTGCATACTAAGTACAGATCTCCTGTGAATACTGGCACTTATGGTGATAGTATTGTGGTTTTTTTTTTTTATTACTGATCAGTATTGTAGTATTCAGTCACTATGTGGTGGTAATATGTGGTCTGGAAATGGTGTTGTGGTATTTGTCCCTTGTATGTAGTATTATTCGGTCACTATGTGGTCTGGTCATGGTGTGGTGGTATTAAGTCACAGGTTTGGCATGTGGGGGTGACACCATTAGGCCCAGTTTAAGTTCTACAAAACAGGAAAACCATTTTTGGTAACCTTTGTGTGTATTGAGCCGGGGGGCGGGGGCGCCAAACTCGGGAACAGCCCCGGGCGGCAAAAGCTCTAGCTACGCCTCTGATACTGTATTTTCACATACTATCTATTCCTGACACTGGAGTGGTGTATAAACTTACGAAGTATATAGTTTGAGGTCTGGGATCTGCCAATATGTGGCTGGTTTTCTGACTGTTTCTGATAACATGATACATGATTTTAGTTTTTTTTGTTTGGTCTCGCTTGAATAGAGTTCAATATTAAATAGTCTCCTGATGAGTCGCCTTTGGTGAGGACGATGAAACCCGTAGAAATGAGAGGCTTGGAGAGTGAGTGTGTATACGTCACCTCACCCTATATTCTGAACTGTAGGTACAATTTTTTTTTATTAGTCACCTACTGACTAAACCTCAGGGAGTGAATTGTGGGTATAGTTGTAAATTTGGAATTAATAAAGTTTTATCCTTTCTAATCCATGGATCATTTCATATATAATTATATCTTATTGGAATTTTTTATCTCAGTGAACTCATTCCTCATGTTTGACCTCACTAAAATATAAACACTCATACTCCGCTGGCGGCCGGCTCCACTTCAGCGGGGTCGAGACTCACTGTCCCGGGGCTTATGTGAGGTTGTTACATCACACAAGCCCTGCACCCGATCAGCGGCAGCTTCACTGCTCCTTCCTTCGGACGTATTAAACATGAACAGGAAGCCAGGGCCGCGGCTGCTCTCTGCCTCATGATGGTTGATTTGTCCGAAGGTGGGGACAGTGACGTCAGCGCTGATTGGGCACAGGGATCACATGACGTAAAACCTCAGAAGAGCCCCAAGAACACAAGCGCCAACACCAGTGAAACGGCGCCACCATGGAGGATTTTATGAGGATTTATATTTTAATAGGACCAAACATGAGGAATGAGAAGGGCTTGTCCAACTAGTTGTCAACCTTTATAAACATCAAAAATCCTACCCAGGGAAAAGTACCGTAATTATACCTAGAGTGTGAGAAATGAATTACAGGAAAATCGTATTTTGTTAACCTTCAAAAATAACTCAGACGGGGAGAACCTATATATATTATTGACGAATTGTACAAAACATGATGCGCGCGGCGTTCAAGATGAGAATATTATATGGGAGTTTTATAGGATAAACCAAATACCAACAGAAAATAAATGATCCAAAACAAACATCAGTAAAAATAACTCTTCTTTATTAGGTAAAGTATAAAAGAATTGCGCCATTTTCCAATACCCGTCGCATTTCCATTAAAGGTGCTTGACATTAGACTGTCGTTGATACGATTTTTCAGGGTTGTCCCTATAGAACATCCAGCAGTAATCTGCTATCATTGAGTCATTCCAAAAACCCTCGCAGCGGTGTTTCATTACTTTAATGTCCTGGTGAAACAGTTTGCCTTGTTCATCGCTTACATCCTCAAGATTTTGGGGGCAGAAATCTAAATGTGAATGCAAAAAGTGCATTTTCAGAGACCTGCGACATCCAAGACACTGGTATGCATTTAGCAGTTCCTCAACACCTCCAACGTATTCTGGAGAATTTTTTTTTCTATGAAGTTTTCACAGATCCACTTGAAGCTTTTCCAAGATCTCAGTTCCTTATCATTTAGAGTTCCTTCAAACACATCATCTCTCTGATCTGAGGACCAACAGATGCCCCTTCCTTCAGTTTTGCTGGTGAAATGCTGGAGAATTTCTGTGAAATGTACTGGAACCCTTGTGATTTTGTCTTTGCCGTGGCTTTCACAAAGTTTTTAATCAATCGCAACTTTATATGTAGTGAAGGAAGAAAGATTTTTGTTGGATCAACCAAAGGATTATTCTGAACATCGTCTCTACCTGGATCATAGATGTTTCTCTGTCCCCAATCACGATGAACATAATGCTCTACTGTATTTCTACTGTCCTATAAATCTTCTTACATATTCACCCTTGTGTATATATTAATTTCTAACAGCTTACCAAAAAATAAACCCCTAATAAAATATAACCTTTAATATTGAATCTTTAACATACATAGGCAAAAAATCCCAAAAATTAGTCCCCCTCGCTGAAAGTGCCTCAATAAACCGGGCTGAGAGATAATAGAGAGAAAAAAAATGATAAATCTACTATACTCTCTAGCTAGTAAATAATGATATTAAGATACTAGAAAACGACCTCCACCAGTAATATCTATAATATAACGCTGGGAGCGTCACTCTGTCCGAAGCCTTTATAGACTGCGCAAGCGCCGGCGCAGTCTTGTCCCCACAGAGTTACCCTCCCAGGAGATCGCGGTATGCGTAAACACTGAACGCACACCGCGATCTCCAACAGAGAAGCAGGGACGCGCCAGGAGGGTAAGTGTTATGGACCTGGTGGTTAGGAGCACCCGGAACGACCTGATGGTTAAACTCACACAGGACAAGCTCTGGGAAGTGGGAGCTCTGCTGACTGCAACCCCTAATCCTATCACACAACTAGAAATAGCCGTGGAGCGTACCTAACACTGCCTAGACGCCTCTTCACAGCCTAAGAGCTAACTAGCCCTAGAGATAGAAAATAAAGCCTACCTTGCCTCAGAGAAATTCCCCAAAGGAAAAGGCAACCCCCCACATATATTGACTGTGAGTTAAGATGAAAGTCACAAACACAGAAATGAAACAGGTTTCAGCAAAGGGAGGCCAGACTTACTAAACAGACTGAGGATAGGAAAGGTATCTTTGCGGTCAGCACAAACAACTACAAAAAGACCACGCAGAGTGTGCAAAAAGACCTCCGCACCGACTTACGGTGCGGAGGTGCCACTCTGCATTCCAGAGCTTCCAGCTAGCAAGGCAAAATCATGATAGCAAGCTGGACAAGGAAACAAAGAACAAATAATTAACTAGCAGGGACTTAGCTTCTGCTGGAGTAGACAGGTCACCAGAAAGATCCAAGAGCGAACTGAACCAGTACAAGAACATTGACAGCTGGCATGGAGTAACGATCTGAGTGGAGTTAAATAGAGCAGCCAGCCAAATAATAAACTACGTCACCTGTGGAAGGAACCTCAGAAGCAGCAGCTCCACTCACAGCCACCAGAGGGAGTCCATGGACAGAACTCGCCAAAGTACCATTCATGACCACAGGAGGGAGTTCGATAACAGAATTCACAACAGTACCCCCCCCCCCCCTTGAGGAGGGGTCACCGAACCCTCACCAGAGCCCCCAGGCCGATCAGGACGAGCCAAATGAAAGGCACGAACTAGATCGGCAGCATGAACATCAGAGGCAAAAACCCAGGAACTATCCTCCTGACCATAACCCTTCCACTTGACCAGGTACTGGAGTTTCCGTCTCGAAATACGAGAATCCAAAATCTTCTCCACCACATACTCCAACTCCCCCTCGACCAACACCGGGGCAGGAGAATCAACGGAGGGAACCATAGGCGCCACGTATCTCCGCAATAACGACCTATGGAACACATTATGGATGGCAAAATAAGCTGGAAGGGCCAAACGAAAAGACACAGGATTGAGAACTTCAGAAATCTTATACGGACCAATGAAACGAGGCTTAAACTTAGGAGAGGAAACCTTCATAGGAACATAACGAGACGACAACCAAACCAAATCCCCAACACAAAGTCGGGGACCAACACAGCGCCGGCGGTTAGCGAAACGTTGAGCCTTCTCCTGGGACAATGTCAAATTGTCCACCACATGAGTCCAAATCTGCTGCAACCTGTCCACCACAGTATCCACACCAGGACAGTCCAAAGGCTCAACCTGCCCTGAAGAGAAACGAGGATGGAAACCAGAATTACAGAAAAAAGGCGAAACCAAAGTAGCCGAGCTTGCCCGATTATTAAGGGCGAACTCAGCCAAAGGCAAGAAGGACACCCAATCATCCTGATCAGCAGAAACAAAGCATCTCAGATATGTTTCCAAAGTCTGATTAGTTCGTTCGGTTTGGCCATTTGTCTGAGGATGGAAAGCCGAAGAAAAAGACAAATCAATGCCCATCTTAGCACAAAAGGCCGCCAAAACCTCGAAACAAACTGGGAACCTTTGTCCGAGACGATGTTCTCCGAAATGCCATGCAAACGAACCACATGCTGGAAAAACAATGGCACCAAATCAGAGGAGGAAGGCAATTTAGACAAGGGTACCAAATGGACCATCTTAGAGAAGCGATCACAAACCACCCAAATGACCGACATCCTTTGAGAGACAGGGAGATCTGAAATAAAATCCATGGAAATATGCGTCCAGGGCCTCTTCGGCACCGGCAAGGGCAAAAGCAACCCACTGGCACGAGAACAGCAGGGCTTAGCCCGAGCACAAGTCCCACAGGACTGCACAAAAGAACGCACATCCCGTGACAACGAAGGCCACCAAAAGGATCTAGCCACCAAATCTCTGGTACCAAAGATTCCAGGATGACCAGCCAACACCGAACAATGAACCTCAGAGATAACTCTACTAGTCCATCTATCAGGGACAAACAGTTTCTCCGCTGGACAACGGTCAGGTCTAATAGCCTGAAACTTCTGCAGCACCCGCCGCAAATCAGGGGAGATGGCAGACAAAATTACCCCCTCTTTGAGAATACCCGCCGGCTCAGGAACCCCCGTAGAGTCAGGCACAAAACTCCCTGACAGGGCATCAGCCTTCACATTCTTAGAGCCCGGAAGGTACGAAACCACAAAATCAAAATGGGAGAAAAACAGCGACCATCGAGCCTGTCTAGGATTCAACCGTTTGGCAGACTCGAGATAAGTCAAATTCTTGTGATCCGCCAAGACCACCACGCGATGCTTGGCTCCTTCAAGCCAATGTCGCCACTCCTCGAATGCCCACTTCATGGCCAACAACTCTCGATTGCCAACATCATAATTGCGCTCAGCAGGCGAGAATTTTCTAGAAAAGAAGGCACATGGTTTCATCACCGAGCCATCAGAACTTCTTTGCGACAAAACAGCCCCTGCGCCAATCTCAAAAGCATCAACCTCGACCTGAAACAGGAGCAAAACATCTGGCTGGCACAACACAGGGGCAGAAGAAAAACGACGCGTCAACTCCTGAAAAGCCTCTACAGCCGCAGAGGACCAATTGACCACATCAGCACCTTTCTTGGTCAAATCAGTCAACGGTTTAGCAACACTAGAAAAATTAGCGATGAAGCGATGGTAAAAATTAGCAAAGCCCAGGAACTTCTGCAGGCTCTTCACAGATGTCGGCTGAGTCCAATCATAAATGGCCTGAACTTTAACAGGGTCCATCTCGATAGTAGAAAGGGAAAAAAATGAAACCCAAAAATGAAACCTTCTGAACTCCAAAGAGACACTTTGACCCCTTCACAAACAAGGAATTCACACAAAGGACCTGAAACACCATTCTGACCTGCTTCACATGAGACTCCCAATCATCCGAAAAGACCAAAATATCATCCAAATATACAATCATGAATCTATCCAGGTACTTTCGGAAGATGTCATGCATAAAGGACTGAAACACAGATGGAGCATTAGAAAGCCCGAATGGCATAACCAGGTACTCAAAATGGCCCTCGGGTGTATTAAATGCTGTTTTCCATTCATCGCCCTGTTTAATTCGCACAAGATTATACGCCCCTCGAAGATCTATCTTGGTGAACCAACTAGCCCCCTTAATCCGAGCAAACAAATCAGACAGCAGCGGCAAAGGGTACTGAAATTTGACTGTGATCTTATTAAGAAGGCGGTAATCAATACAAGGTCTCAAAGAACCATCCTTCTTGGCCACAAAAAAGAACCCTGCTCCCAACGGTGATGACGACGGGCGAATATGACCGTTCTCCAAGGATTCCTTTATATAACTCCGCATAGCGGCGTGCTCTGGCACAGATAAATTAAACAGTCGGCCCTTAGGAAACTTACTACCAGGAATCAAATCAATAGCACAATCGCAATCCCTATGAGGAGGTAGGGCACCGGATTTGGGCTCATCAAATACATCCCGGTAATCTGACAAAAACTCAGGGACTTCAGAAGAAGTGGAAGGCGAAATTGACAACAATGGAACATCACCATGTACCCCCTGACAACTCCAGCCGGACACAGACATAGATTTCCAATCCAATACTGGATTATGGACCTGTAGCCATGGCAACCCCAAAACGACCACATCATGCAAGATTATGCAACACCAAAAAGCGAATATCCTCCTGATGTGCAGGAGCCATGCACATGGTCAATTGAGTCCAGTACTGAGGCTTATTCTTGGCCAAAGGCGTAGCATCAATTCCTCTCAATGGAATAGGATACTGCAAGGGCTCCAAGAAAAAACCACAGCGCCTGGCAAACTCCAAGTCCATCAAATTCAGGGCAGCGCCTGAATCCACAAATGCCATAACAGAATAGGACGACAAAGAGCAAATCAGAGTAACGGACAAAAGAAATTTAGACTGTACCATACCAATGGTGGCAGACCTAGCGAACCGCTTAGTGCGCTTAGGACAATCGGAGATAGCATGAGTGGAATCACCACAGTAAAAACACAGCCCATTCCGACGTCTGTGTTCTTGCCGTTCAGCTCTGGTCAAAGTCCTATCACATTGCATAGGCTCGGGCCTATGCTCAGAGAATACCGCCAAATGGTGCACAGCTTTGCGCTCACGCAAGCGCCGATCGATCTGAATGGCCAAGGACATAGACTCATTCAGACCAGCAGGCGTGGGAAATCCCACCATGACATCCTTAAGGGCTTCAGAAAGACCCTTTCTGAAAATTGCCGCCAGGGCACTCTCATTCCACTGAGTAAGCACAGACCACTTTCTAAACTTCTGACAATACACCTCCGCTTCATCCTGACCCTGACACAAAGCCAGCAAGATTTTCTCTGCCTGATCCACTGAATTTGGTTCATCATAAAGCAATCTAAGCGCCAGAAAAAACGCATCTACATCACGCAATGCAGGATCTCCAGGCGCAAGGGAAAATGCCCAGTCTTGAGGGTCACCACGCAACAAAGAAATAATGATTTTTACTTGTTGAACGGGGTCACCAGAGGAGCGGGGTTTCAAAGCTAGAAACAGTTTACAATTATTTTTGAAATTCAGGAACTTAGATCTATCCCGAGAAAACAAATCAGGAATTGGAATTCTAGGCTCTAACATCGGATTCTGAACCACAAAATCATGAATGTTTTGTACCCTTGCAGTGAGATGATCCACACAAGAGGACAGACCTTGAATGTCCATATCTACACCTGTGTCCTGAACCACCCAGAGGTTAAGGGGAAAAGAAAGACAAAACACACTGCAGAGAAAAAAAATGGTCTCAGAACTTCTCTTATCCCTCTATTGAGATGCATTAATAATACGGGCCAAATGTACTGTTATGGACCTGGTGGTTAGGAGCACCCGGAATGACCTGATGGTTAAACTCACACAGGACAAGCTCTGGGAAGTGGGAGCTCTGCTGACCGCAACCCCTAATCCTATCACACAACTAGAAATAGCCGTGGAGCGTACCTAACACTGCCTAGACGCCTCTTCACAGCCTAAGAGCTAACTAGCCCTAGAGATAGAAAATAAAGCCTACCTTGCCTCAGAGAAATTCCCCAAAGGAAAAAGCAGCCCCCCACATATATTGACTGTGAGTTAAGATGAAAGTCACAAACACAGAAATGAAACAGGTTTCAGCAAAGGGAGGCCAGACTTACTAAACAGACCGAGGATAGGAAAGGTATCTTTGCGGTCAGCACAAACAACTACAAAAAGACCACGCAGAGTGTGCAAAAAGACCTCCGCACCGACTCACGGTGCGGAGGTGCCACTCTACATCCCAGAGCTTCCAGCTAGCAAGGCAAAATCATGATAGCAAGCTGGACAAGGAAACAAAGAACAAATAATTAACTAGCAGGGACTTAGCTTCTGCTGGAGTAGACAGATCACCAGAAAGATCCAAGAGCGAACTGAACCAGTACAAGAACATTGACAGCTGGCATGGAGTAACGATCTGAGTGGAGTTAAATAGAGCAGCCAGCCAAAGAATAAACTACGTCACCTGTGGAAGGAACCTCAGAAGCAGCAGCTCCACTCACAGCCACCAGAGGGAGTCCATGGACAGAACTCGCCGAACTACCATTCATGACCACAGGAGGGAGTTCGATAACAGAATTCACAACAGGTAAGTATCGGCTATATTCACCTGTCCCTGTTCCAGCACTGCGTGCGGCTCCGTCTCCGTGTCCCGGTCTTCGGCCTCTGACGTTCAGTTCAGAGAGCGCGATGATGCGCTTAATGCGCGCCTGCGCCGCCCTCTGACTGACCAGTCTCAGCCAGAGGACCCGGAAGATGGCGGCGCTCAGCGGTGGAACGGGGCCAGGTGAATATAGCAAGTGCTGGGGGGCCTGAACTAGCGACGACTCCGGCACCTGACCCCCACAGCGCACCGGTGTCCCCGCCTGCTCAGGCCCCCCAGCACTCGGCACCCAGCGACGATAGGTGAGTATGGTATTTTTTTTTTATTTATATATTGCAGCAGCATACGGGGGCATATATTATGGAGCATCTTATGGGGCCATAAACCATAATGGAGTAGTGTACGGGGACATATATTATGGAGCATCTTATGGGGCCATAAACCATAATGGAGCAGTGTACGGGGGCATACACTATGGAGCATTTTATGGGGCCATAAACCATAATGGAGCAGTGTACGGGGGCATATACCATGGAGCATCTTATGGGGCCCATAAACCTTTATGGAGCAGTGTATGGGGGCATATACCATGGAGCATCTTATGGGGCCCATAAACCTTTATGGAGCAGTGTACGGGGGCATATACCATGGAGCATCTTATGGGGGCCATCAACCTTTATGGAGCAGTGTACGGGGGCATATACTATGGAGCATCTTATGGGGGCCATAAACCATTATGGAGCAGCGTATGGGGCATATACTATGGAGCATCTTATAGGGCCATCAACCATAATGGAGCAGCATACGGGGCATATACTATGGAGCATCTTATGGGGGCCATCAACCTTTATGGAGCAGTGTATGGGGAATATGGATGGGAGCAGCACATGTCAGAATGGGGGTGCAGGATGGGAGCAGCACATGACAGGATGGGGGTGCAGGATGGAGCAGCACATGACAGGATGGAGACCATATACCAATATAAATGCTCGCCACCCGGGCGTAAAACGGGTTCAATAGCTAGTATATATATATACACAGAGGTATGCCCAGTGTTATACCTCATTAAACAAGACTAACAGCACCAAAATTGTTAATGACTAAATAGTGGTGATATAAAAGTGCTACTATGTCACAACAGCCTCACTCAGCCGATGAGTAGAAATGAGCGACCTAGCCCTAGATACCCACTCTATCGGAGCGCCTACCTGGGTGCGGAGGTTGGCACCCTAAGGAATACGAGATTGGTGCCTCCGCTCGTGCGATGGCTGTCCCTTACCTCCTATTTAACCCTATAAGACTGAAAACAGAGGGCCAGATGGCCTGTATTACCTGTATAATATACTGCTGAGATGATACAAGTATACAATATGTATATTAGAACTAACGAGAGGTAAGATACATGTATGTAAGCAAAAGAGACAGTCCACTCAACCTTAGCCACTCAGAACGGATACAGGGTTTATCTAGGTACCATGGCAGCACTTAACTTTACACTAGTAGTCCCCACCTACTATACTGACCAAGGATTAAATAGGTGCTGCTGCACAATGACTCTCCTAGATATTCCAGCAGATATATAATAACAAACTGATAAATAACTGTTACCACACATGTGATTGCCACCACAGTACTGCAAAGTGTTAGATAATACACTAGGGGCACAGAAGGAATAAGCCCCCAAAATAAGCTGTACTTATCTGCTACAATGTGGCACGGCATGCAGGCGGCTGGAATTCATGATAATATACAGTAACTCCTTAGATGAAGGCAGCCTCACTTTTATCATGACTCCTTACTGCCAAGACATCATAAATCTCTCCTGATGAACCCGGTTGGGGGAAACGCATCGAGAGTTTGCTTCCTTCAACTAAGGAGTTACAGTATAATATCATGAATTCCAGCCACCTGCATTTAGTGCCACTGTCACAAAAAGACTGACCCGGTATGAATCGACCCAACTTAGGTCTGTCATAAACAGCACAACAAACAAGGGAACATGGGGACACAATTACAACGGTGGGCCCTGTCGGTAGGGACTGGACATACCCATCCATCCAGCCCCCACTCCCCCGCTTCCCCTACCTGGAGCACTATGGAACGCACGCTCCATCTGCAACAAACTGCCATTTATCCATGACCTCTTCATCTCCAATAAACTCTTTCCTCGGCATCACTGAAACCTGGCTCACCCCCTCTGACTCAGCCTCTCTAGCTGCACTTTCCTATGGCGGATTCCATCTCTCTCACACCCGTCGCCCCAGCAATAAACGTGGTGGAGGGGTTGGCTTGCTCCTGTCCGACACCTGCTTTACTCCAATCCCGCTACTGCCCTCCGCTACTCTTCCCTTGTTTGAGGTGCACTCCATCCGCATTTATTCCCCCTCCAACCTCCAGCTTGCTGTCATCTACCGCCCCCCAGAACTAGCCATCTCCACCTTTCTCGACCACTTCACCACCTGGCTACTTCACTTCCTCTCTGCTGACATTACCACTATCATCATGGGTGACTTCAATATCCCCATTGACACTTTCACCTCTGCTTCCTCTAAACTTTTATCACTGATTGCCTCCTTTGGCCTCACTCAATGGTCCTCTGAGGCCACTCACAAAGACGGCGACACGCTGGACCTCATCTTCACCCGCCTCTGCTCCCTTACTAATCTCAAACTCACCCCTCTCCTTGTCTGACAACCTACTGACATTCTCTTCCCTCTCTTCTCCTAGTGTGCAACCTCCACTCCACAAACTCACCCTCACAGAAATCTCAAACATCTCAACTTGCAATCACTCTCTAAATCCCTTCTCCCTCTTACAGACATAGCTTCCTTCCATGACACAGTGCTGCTGCCACTTTTTATAACACCACAATAACGGCAACACTCGATTCGGCCGTGCTGCTCATGCATAGCAAAACTCGTACACTCAACAGACAGCCCTGGCTGACCAGCCTCACCAAAGAACTGAGACGGGCTTCCAGGATCGCTGAGCGGAGATGGAAGAGATCCCACTCTGCCGAGCACTTCACTGCATACAAGCAGTCCCTCGCCAGCTTCAAGTCTATGCTCACTGCCGCAAAACATACTTACTTGTCATCTCTCATATCCTCCCTGTCTCACAACCGTAAACAGCTTTTCAACACTTTCAATTCTCTACTCCGTCCCCCAGCACCTCCTCCCTCCCCTCTCATTCCTGCTGAAGACTTTGCCTCTTTCTTTAAACAGAAGATCGATACGATCAGAGAAAGCTTTGACCCACAGCGCCCACTGCCCCTCTTAGCTGCTCAACCCTGCTCCTCCAAAACCAGCTTCTCCACCATGTCAGAAGATCAGCTCTCCACCCTCCTGTCAAGATCATACCTCACCACCTGCACGCTCGACCCACTCCCGTCTCACCTCATCCCTAACCTTGCCACGGTCTTCATCCCAACCCTAACACACCTCTTCAACCTCTCACTCACAACAGGTGTCTTCCCCTCACCCTTCAAGCATGCCAAGATCACACCCATCCTCAAAAAGTCCTCCCTCGACCCATCCTCTGTGTCTAGCTATCGCCTGATATCTCTTCTCCCTTACGCCTCCAAATTACTGGAACAAAACGTCCATCTTGAACTGTCCTCCCACCTCTCCTCCTGCTCCCTCTTTGACCAGTTATAATCTGGCTTCCGACCCCATCACTCAACTGAAACTGCCCTAACTAAAGTCACCAATGACCTATTAACTGCCAGGAGCAAGCGACACTACACTGTCCTCCTTCTCCTTGACCTGTCTTCTGCCTTTGACACTGTGGACTACTCCCTTCTGCTTCAGATCCTCTCATCTCTTGGCATCACAGACTTGGCCCTATCCTGGATCTCGTCATATCTGACAGACCGAACATTCAGTGTCTCCCTTCCCCACGCCACCTCCTCACTTCGCCCATTGTCTGTCGGTGTTCCTCAAGGCTCTGTTCTAGGACCCCTACTCTTCTCCATCTACACCTTCAGCCTGGGACAGCTCATAGAATCCCACGGTATGCAGTACCATCTCTGTTGTGAATTCTGTGGCTGAATTCACTCCTGTGGTCACAAGTGGTATTGCAGCCTCTGGGCTTCCTCCCTCAGGTGTTTTGGTGAGCTCGTTGGCTGCCTTGCTATTTAACTCCACCTGAGTCTGTCTTCCTTGCTCCTTGTCAATGTTCCAGTGTTGGATCTGAGCTACTGCATCTTTCCTGTGGCCTGCTGCTCTGCTAGATAAGTGTTACTTTGTTTTTGTTTCCGTTTTTTCTGTCCAGCTGTGCTATTCTCTTTTGCTGGAAGCTCTGAGACGCAAAGGGTGCACCGCCGTGCCGTTAGTTCGGCACGGTGGGTCTTTTTGCCCCCCTTTGCGTGGTTCTGCTTTAGGGTTTTTTGTAGACTGCATAGTTCTCTTTGCTATCCTCGCTCTGTCTAGAATATCGGGCCTCACTTTGCTGAATCTATTTCATTCCTACGTTTTGTCTTTTCATCTTGCTAACAGTCATTATATGTGGGGGGCTGCCTATTCCTTTGGGGTATTTCTCTGAGGCAAGTCAGGCTTGTATTTCTATCTTCAGGCTAGTCAGCTCCTCAGGCAGTGCCGAGTTGCATAGGTAGTGTTAGGCGCAATCCACTGCTGCTTTTAGTTGTGTGAGGATAGGTTCAGGTATTGCAGTCTGCAGAGATTCCACGTCTCAGAGCTTGTTCTATTGTTTTTGGGTTATTGCCATATCACTGTATGTGCGCTGATTACTGCACACTGTGTTGCCTGATAGCACAGCATAACACATCTCTACGCCGGTGACACGCAGGTCTACCTATCCAGACCTGACTCACCTCCTTACTTATCAAAAGCCTGCACTGTCTGACTGCTATTTCAGCCTTCTTCTCTGCTCGCTTTCTAAAACTGAACATGGACAAAACAGAATTCATCATCTTTCCCCAATCTCACTGTACCCCTCCACCAGACCTATCCATCAATGTCAATGGCTGCGCACTTTCCCCAGTCCCACACGCTCGATGCCTCGGGGTGATCCTAGACTCTGCCCTCTCTTTCAAGCCACATATCCAAACCCTTGCCTCCTCCTGCCATCTCAAACTCAAAAATATTTCCCAGATCCGCGCATTCCTTGACTGCGACAAGACAAAAACACTAAAGCATGCCCTTATCATCTCCCGCCTCGACTACTGTAACCTCTCTGGCCTCCCCTCTAGCACTCTGGTACCACTCCAATCCATCCTACACTCTGCTGCCCAACTATTCTACCTGTCTCCCCACTACTCCCTAGCCTCTTCCCTATGCCAAGACCTTCACTGACTTCCTATTGCCCAGAGACTCCAGTTCAAAACCCTCACAATGACATACAAAGCCACCCACAACCTATCTCCTCCATACATCTGTGACATGGTCTCCCGATACCTACCTTTACGCAACCTCCAATCCTCTCAAGATCTCCTTCTCTACTCCCCTCTCATCTCTTCTTCCCACAACCGCATCCAAGACTTCTCCCGTGCTTCCCCCATACTCTGGAACGCTGTACCCAAACACATCAGACTCTCGCCAACCATAGAAACCTTCAAAATGAACCTGAAGACTCACCTCTTCCGACAAGCCTACAACCTGCAGTGATCCTCAACCTACTGAACTGCCGCACAACCTGCCCTACCCTCTCCTAGTGTATCCTCACCCATCCCCTGCAGACTGTGAGCCCTTGCGGGCAGTGTCCTCCCTCCTTATGTACCTGTGTGTTGTTTTTTTGCTTATGTTTAATGTATTTTGTCTATATTTGCCCCCTATTCATATGTAAAGCGCCATGGAATAAATGGCGCTATATAAATGTTTAATAATAATGGGCACCACCTGCACTGGCCTGCAGATGTGCCCTGATCTTGCTACCATCCGTATACGGGTTCTTTCACTCCATCGCTGGCCAGGATACCTAGTTCCTCACTTGCCCTGCACCTATCCCTGCGTAGGGAACTGGCAGGTGAGAGCACTGGTCCCACCGCTGCACCAATACAACAAAGGGTAAGGAAAGACAGACAAGGTATAGGAAAACAACACTTAGCTTATTGCTGCAAGGCACAGCGGGAAGAAACACCAGATTCACCAGACTCAGCAGAAGAACAACTGTTCCCAGCTAGCTCCTCCCAGCTTAGTCGCTGCAGAATGAACTAACACCGACAGTCAGCTGATGCATCAGGTGACCTTCTAAAGGATGGTGGGAATGGTCACCACCAACATCAGCTAACCCAGCAGCAATGCAATGCAGTAACAACAGCGGCCACAGGGGGGAGGGGGGAAGGGAAACTGCATTAACCCCTGATGACTAGAAAGGAAAAAAAGGTCTTAAACTGAGGGAAACCATATCTGCCACAAATCCAAAAATGGATCGTGACAGTACCCCTCTTTCAATGAGGGGCCTCTGGACCCTCAACAATTGACCTCACCAGTAAACAACCTTACAGTGAGGATGTCTCGATTCACCAGAGTTCACCTCGGCAGTCACCTGATCCTCAGATTTACGATGAACACAGCACGATGGAGATGACAACGTAGGCGGCACAAATCTCCAGAGCGCCAACCTGTGGAATAAGTTATGCATGGGCTTTACTGAGGGTAACTCCAGCTGGTAAGTCCCAGGGCTGACAATGGCTGACACCCGATATGGCCTGATTACCCCCAAACTCCAGATTCCAGTACCACACTTCCACCTGATATTTTTGGTGGACACCCATATGTATTCACTCACACACAGGTCCGGACCTGAACGTTTATTTTCACACATGCTTCTGCCACGAGATGGTGAACTCTTTACAGAACTGACAACAGAGGCATCCCCCTGTGTCACCAAACTCACACCCTCACTATGCACCAAGGGAACCACCACCATCCTCTGACCCCTCCTAAGAGGTCTCTGACATACCGGGTTAGGTTGTAGTGAGGGTAGAGTCTTGCCCAGTGGTCCCCAACTCCAGGCCTCGAGGGCCGCCAACAGTGCAGGTTTTCAGGATTTCCTTAGTATTGCACAGGGGTTGGAATCATCACCTGTGCAGATGATCACTTTACCACCAATGCAATACTAAAGAAATCCTGAAAACCTGCACTGTTGGCGGCCCTCGAGGCCTGGAGTTGGGGACCCCTGGTCTTGCCTCTACTCCCTGGCAACACCTCTACTGCCTCCACTGGAGAAGAAGGGGTAGGTTGTAGAAGGACGGCAGAGATCGTAGCTCCCGGGCAGCAGTCCTCACACGACTGACCCCAGCTGACTACTTCCCTGGACCGCCAGTCTATGACCGGGTTGTTTTTTTCAACCAAGGGAGTCCTAAGACCATGGGAGTTGGTATGCCCTCCAAGACGTAGCATGACAGGGACTCTTCATGACAAGCCCCTATACACAGATGTATATTGTCTACGACTTGGGTAATGCTCCCCTGGCTGAGCGGGGCAGAGTCAATGGCCTGGACGCTGAGGGGTTTCGCTAGCATCCTACTCATCAGGCCATGGGTCTGGACAAAATGAGCATCCACCAAATTGACTCCTGCTCCACTGTCCACAAGCATCGGAATATTCTCAGTTACCCCACCCACAACCACCTCAGCAGGTAAGGTACACTGAGACGAGAAAATGGAGGAAACACTCCCTGGTCACTTCCCTCCACATGACTAGAGGGACGCGGCTATTTAGGTGGAACAGGTATTTTGGCGCAAGCTAGGCAGACATTGATAAAATGACCAGTTTGCCCACAGTAAAAACATGCCGCCACACCACGGCGAACCACAGACAACCCCGTTTGGGAACCAACTCCTCCCACCTGCATGGGTTCGTTTGCCTGGACAGGTATGTCCTCCATAGCAAGGACTACAGGGACACATTTGATGTATGCCTCTCCTTCAAGTGTCTATCCACCCAGATGGCAAGGGACATGGTGGCCTCCAATGACCTGGGGGTGGCGTACTGCACCAGCGTATCTTGCAACCTTGGGGACAGACCCTGCAGAAAATGGCTCCTAAGGGCAAGGTCATTCCACTGTGTGTCAGTGGCCCACCTCCTGAACTCTGAACAGTACTCCTCAGCCAGCTGGCCCCCCTGCTTGATCTTACGGAGTCGGGATTCTGCCAGGGAGACGCCATCAGGATCACCATACAAAAGCGCCACAAAAACCTCATCCACCGACCATAAAAATGGAGAACCGGTCGGCAGGGAGAAGGCCCAGGATTGGGGATCACTCTTAAGAAGGGAAACGATGGTTCCCACCCATTGTTCCTCACTCCCTGATGAACGAGGGCGGAGCCTGAAGTATAACTTTCAGGCCTTCTTAAAAACCAAAAATGTATCTCTCCCTCCAGAGAACCTGTCAGGGAGAGATATCTTGGGTTCTGGTTGAGCCTGTACCTGGGCCGAGGCCCAGAACCCCAACAACTGCTGCAGATGCTGCACCACCTCACCACGCAGATCGTTAAGCTCAGTGATGATTGTATGGAGCAGTTGGGCAAAGGCCTGCATTTGAGTCATGGCTCACCAGATAAAATGTGACGGTCGGTGTTAATGTCACGAAGTGACTGACCCGGTATGAACCAACCCAAGGTGTGTCACAAACAGCACAACAAACAAGGGAACACCGGGGACACAATTACAACGGTGGGCCCTGTTGGTAGGGACTGGGGGTATGGGCACCTCCTGCACTGGCCTGCAAATGTGCCCTGATCTTGCTACTGTCCCTACACGGGTTCTTTCACCCCGTCGCCGGACGACAGAATACCTAATCCCTCACTTGCCCTGCAGCTATCCCTTCGTAGTGAACTGGCAGGTGAGAGCACTGGTCCCACCGCTGCACTAATACAACAAGGGGTAAAGAAAGACAGACAAGGTATAAGAAAACAATACTTAGCTTATTGCTGCACAGCACAGCGGGAAAAAACACCAGATTCACCGGACTCAGCAGAAGAACAACTGTTCCCAGCAAGCTCCTTCTCCCAGCTTGGTCGCTGCAGAATGAACTAACACCGACAGTCAGCTGATGCATCAGGTGACCTCTTAAAGGATGGTGGGAATGAGGGAAACCAGATCTGCCACAAATCCAAAAATGAATTGTGACACCCACAATGTAGCAGATAAGTACAGCTTATTTTGGGGGGCTTATTCCTTCTGTGCCCCTAGAGTATTATCTAACACTTTGCAGTACTTTGGTGGCAATCACATGTGTGGTAACAGTTATTTATCAGTGTCATGCAGTTTGTTATATATATCTGCTGGAATATCTAGGAGAGTCATTGTGCGTCAGCACCTATTTAATCCTTGGTCAGTATAGTAGGTTTGGACTACTAGTGTAAAGTTAAGCGCTGCCATGGTACCTAGATAAACCCTGTATCCGTTCTGGGTGGCTAAGGTTGAGTGGACTGTCTCTTTGGCTTACATACATGCTTACCTCTCGCTAGTTCTAATATACATATTGTATACTTGTATCATCTCAGCAGTATATTATACAGGGAATACAGGCCATCTGGCCCTCTGTTTTCAGTCTTATAGGGTTAAATAGGAGGTAAGGGACAGCCATCGCACGAGCGGGGGCGCCAATCTCGTATTCCTTAGGGTGCCAACCTCCGCACGCAGGTAGGCGCTCCGATAGAGTGGGTATCTAGGGCTAGGTTGCTCATTTCTACACATCGGCTGAGTGAGGTTGTTGTGACATAGTAGCACTTTTATATCACCACTATTTAGTCATTAACAATTTTGGTGCTGTTAGTTTTGTTTAATGAGGTATAACACTGGGCATACCTCTGTGTATATATTACTGATGGAGGTAATTTTCTAGTATATTAATATTTACTAGCTAAGTAGAATGTATAGTAGATTTATCGTTTTTTTCTCTATTATCTCTCAGCCCG
The DNA here is from genome assembly GCF_032444005.1 of Ranitomeya imitator. Taxonomy (NCBI): domain Eukaryota; kingdom Metazoa; phylum Chordata; class Amphibia; order Anura; family Dendrobatidae; genus Ranitomeya; species Ranitomeya imitator. The sequence continues at coordinate 233,777,206 of NC_091283.1, forward strand.
TTTTATTGAGGCATTTTCAGCGAGGGGGACTAATTTTGGGGATTTTTTGCTTATGTATATTAAAGATTCAATATTAAAGGTTATATTTTATTAGGGGTTTATTTTTTGGTAAGCTACTGTCCCATAAACCCAAGAAGCAACACTATTTTGTGAACCCTCCTTGCATTCCCATTAGCAGACCAATCACTTTCAAATCTCCACAGATATTCCATTGATGATGCTTATATTGTACAGCATCCAAAACAACTTTCAGATTTTCATAACTTTCCTTTAGATGACATGAGTGAGAAATAGGGATTGATGGTTTCATATTTCCATTGTGAAGCAACACTGCTTTCAAACTTTTCTGGGATGAGTCAATAAACAATCACCAATCTGCAACAAAATACTCGTGATTCAGTTTTTTAAAGAGGCCATTCACATTGTTACAGTACACCATTGGTCCATCAACTGTGAAAAATTGTGTTACTTCTGTTTCCGTAATAACACACTTTGACATCATCATGAAGAAGATTCTTCTGTTTCAACCTAGATGCAAGAAGTTCAGCTTTATCTTTTGACAATGAATGGTCTCTGATGAGTTGATTTAATTCATGTTGAGTAAAGCGTTCTGGCTGCTCCATCATTTACATACTCATCTTGACTTGAGGTCTCCATATCTTCACCAGTAGTTTCAGCTCCATAGTCTTCATATTCTACTTCATTTTCATCCAAACCAGACAACGGTGGTACAGGAACTGGCAAGGTACCGTCATGTGGAACTGGCCTAATTCAAGTTCAGGGTCATTAATCTTATGTTTGTTCTTTGTAGAAAAGCCCTTCAGTTTGACAAAACAAAATTAGCAGTCATCACTATGATTTTTGGGGTCTCTTCAAATCATGGGAACAGCAAATGGCATGGCCACTTTCCTCATATTCAGCCAGTCACGAAGACCATTTGAACACCTTGAGCATATCACATGAGGGGCCCAGCTTTTGTCTTAATCACCAAGTGGCACTTAAAGTACATCTGATCTTTGGAGGGTGTTGGAACGCTTTGGTTTTGGGACGACCTTTATTTCATGGATACGGTTGCTATATACTTCCCCAACCGCTAGGGTCAGAGTTAACGGGCATATGTCTGGCAGTCTTGCACTTCATAGGGGGACTAGGCAGGGGTGTCCACTGTCCCCTCTGCTTTTTGCTTTGGCAGTGGAGCCTTTGGCACAGACAATTAGGAGGACGGCTTTGGTTAAAAGGTTCAGGTATGGCGTGGTAGAAGAAAAAATATCCCTGTATGCAGATGATGTGTTGCTTTTTTTGGAGGATTCCGGAGAGTCGTTATTGAGAGCAATGGATATTATGAAAATATTTGGGTCTATATCGGGATTAAAAATTAACTGGGAAAAATCCACTGTCATGGAAGTAGATGATTGTGTTGTTGATTTGCCAGTATCGGGGAAGGGTAGTAGGTTGGCAGTGGTGCGACAGGTTAAATACCTGGGCATTCAGGTGTCACTCCTGATTTCGATGCTGATTTGAATCTGATTCCACTGCTGAGTAAGTTTAGGAGTAAAGTAGGGGCATGGTGTAAACTGTATCTTTCAGTAGTGGGAAGAATTAATTTGATTATGATGATTTTGATGCCCCAACTGCTGTATGTCTTGCACAATGCCCCTATCTGGTTCCCTGGGCGGTGGTTTTGTACTATTGACTCTATATTTAGGGATCTTGTGTGGGGAAAACAGCAGCCGAGGATCAGACTTGAGATATTGCAGAGGCCCAAGGATGGAGGGGGACTGGCGCTTCTGAACCCTTGGATTTATTACTTAGCCAGTAGATGAGGGGGTGGAGGGAAGTGTCTGGGGCAGGTTCAATACGAAAGGTCTTGGTCCAGGTGATGGGGAGGGATCCCTTGGTTCAGGCCTTGGAGGCAGGAAGTTTTAGGAAGATGGGTGTGATGTATCCTACTTTAGCGCTGATACATAAAGTCTGGGAGGCAATTAAAAAGATTAGGGGTTTGGAGCACTTGACACATTTTTCCCCGATATGGCAAAACGAGACTCTACCGGAATTTGTTAAAATGGGAGAATTTTTAAAATTGGATGAGACTGGGAATACAGTACATGGTTCAGGTGCAGGACGCGCAGGGGCTGGTGCCCTGTGGAAAGTTGCAGGAGGATTATGGACTACCTGAGGTCTGCAGATTTCAATACGGGCAGTTTAGGCATGCGTATGTTACGCAGAGCAAGACTATGAGATTCACAAGGATACATTGATTGATTATATCTGTGCAGAGGGGAGAACAAAAGGGGTAGTGTTGGGCATTTATAAGGATCTAATGCACACTTTTATAAATAATTATCCTATTAGAGCACAGGGGAAATGGGAGGAGTTGGGGAGGATAGAGGAAGATAAATGGGAAGTGATTATGGAATACTGTATATACCCCAATTATCGCTGAGTGAGCCGGGCAGACTCTCGCAGATATATGTGCTCCATAGAGTACATAGGACTGCTGAATGGCTGTATAGAGCGGCTCTGAGAGAGACTTCTGAGTGTCCTCGGTGTCGAATGGAGGGGGCTGGAATTCTCCATATGTTATGGCAGTGTCCGAGTCTGAACTCATATTGGACAGTGGTGCTTAATGCCATAGGAGGAGCGTATGGCTATAGGATTGAGAGGGATTCTGTGGTGTGTATACTGCGATATTTGGAGGAGGTTCAGGTACATAATAAATATAAGGTGGCAATAGCTAGATTATTATATATTGCTTGGAAACTAATCGCCAGATACGGGATAAATGAAGATCCGCTGACGTTGAGGGAGTTTCTCGGACAGTCTGACTATTGTGAATATGGAAAAAAACATTTATGTTAAGAGAAAAGGGATAAGAACATTCGAGACACTGTGGACACCTTGGGTGGAGAGAAGATGACCCTTAACTTAGGTTATACCATGCATTATTCCCTGCTCTTGTATGTAATGGGGGGAGGGAATTTCTGAAACTAATGACCATTGTTAACCCCTTTCTGACATTAAACGTACTATCCCGTCGAGGTGGGGTGGGCCCCTATGACCACCGATGGGATAGTATGTCATACGCGATCAGCCGCGCTCACGGGGGGAGCGCGGCCGATCGCGGCCAGGTGTCAGCTGCCTATCGCAGCTGACATCCGGCACTATGTGCCAGGAGCGGTCACGGACCGCTCCCGACACATCAACCCCCGGCACACCGCGATCAAACATGATCGCGATGTGCCGGCGGTACAGGGAATCATCGCGCAGGGAGGGGGCTCCCTGCGGGCTTCCCTGAGCCCCCCGCAGCAACCCGATGTGATCGCATTGCTGCGAGGGTCTCCTACCTCCCTCCCTGCTCCAGACCCGGATCCAAGATGGCCGCGGCATCCGGGTCCTGCAGGGAGGGAGGTGGCTTCACAGAGCCTGCTCAGAGTAGGCACTGTGAAGCCTGCACTTCTCAAAGTCAGATCGGTGATCTGACAGAGTGCTGTGCAAACTGTAAGATCACCGATCTGTGATGTCTTCCCCTGGGACAAAGTAAAAAAGTTAAAAAAAAAATTTCCAAATGTGTAAAAAAAAATAAAAAAAAATATTCCTAAATAATGAAAAAATATATATATATTATTCCCATAAATACATTTCTTTATCTAAATAAAAAAAACAAAACAATAAAAGTACACATATTTAGTATCGCCGCATCCGTAACGGCCCGACCTATAAAACTGGCCCACTAGTTAACCCCTTCAGTAAACACCGTAAAAAAAAAAAACGAGGCAAAAAAACAACGCTTTATTATCATACCGCCAAACAAAAAGTGGAATAACACGCGATCAAAAAGACAGATATAAATAACCATGGTACCGCTGATAGCATCATCTTGTCCCGCAAAAAACGAGCTGCCATACAACATCATCAGCAAAAAAATAAAAAAGTTATAGTCCTGAGAATAAAGCGATGCAAAAATAATTATTTTTTCTATAAAATAGTTTTTATCGTATAAAAGCGCCAAAACATAAAAAAATGATATAAATGAGGTGTCGCTGTAATCGTACTGACCCAAAGAATAAAACTGCTTTATCCATTTTACCAAACGCGGAACGATATAAACGCCTCCCCCAAAAGAAATTCATGAATAGCTGGTTTTTGGTCATTCTGCCTCACAAAAATCGGAATAAAAAGCGATCAAAAAATGTCACATGCCCGAAAATGTTACCAATAAAAACGACAACTTGTCCCGCAAAAAACAGGACCTCAAATGACTCTGTGGACCAAAATATGGAAAAGTTATAGCTCTCAAAATGTGGTAACGCAAAAAATATTTTTTGCAATAAAAAGCATCTTTCAGTGTGTGACGGCTGCCAATCATAAATATCCGCTAAAAAACCCGCTGTAAAAGTAAATCAAACCCCCCTTCATCACCCCCTTAGTTAGGGAAAAATTAAGAAAATGTATTTATTTCCATTTTCCCATTAGGGCTAGGGTTAGGGCTAGGGTTAGGGCTAGGGTTAGGGCTAGGGTTAGGGCTAGGGTTAGGGTTAGGGCTACATTTAGGGTTGGGGCTAAAGTTAGGGTTAGGGTTGGGGCTAAAGTTACGGTTAGGGTTTAGATTACATTTACAGTTGGAAATAGGGTTGGGATTAGGGTTAGGGGATGTGTCAGAGTTAGAGGTGTGGTTAGGGTTACTGTTGGGATTAGGGTTAGGGGTGTGTTTGGATTAGGGTTTCAGTTATAATTGGGGGTTTCCACTGCTTAGGCACATCAGGGGCTCTCCAAACGCAACATGGCGTCCGATCTCAATTCCAGCCAATTCTGCGTTGAAAAAGTAAAACAGTGCTCCTTCCCTTCCGAGCCCTCCCATGCGCCCAAACAAGGGTTTACCCCAACATATGCAGTATCAGCGTACTCAGGACAAATAGGACAACAACTTTTGCGGTCCAATTTCTCCTGTTACCCTTGGGAAAATACAAAACTGGGGGCTAAAAAATAATTTTTGTGGGAAAAAAAAAGATTTTTTATTTTCACGGCTCTGCATTATAAACTGTAGTGAAACACTTTGGGGAAAAAATTTTTGTTTTATTTTTACGGCTCTGCATTATAAACTTCTGTGAAGCCCTTGGTGGGTCAAAGCGCTCAAAACACATCTAGATAAGTTCCTTAGGGGGTCTACTTTCCAAAATGGTGTCACTTGTGGGGGGTTTCAATGTTTAGGCACATCAGTGGCTCTCCAAACGCAACATGGCGTCCCATCTCAATTCCTGTCAATTTTGCATTGAAAAGTCAAACGGCGCTCCTTCCCTTCCGAGCTCTCCCATGCGCCCAAACAGTGGTTGACCCCCACATATGGGGTATCAGCGTACTCAGGACAAATTGTACAACAACTTTTGGGGTCCAATTTCTTCTCTTACCCTTGGGAAAATAAAAAATTGGGGACAAAAAATAATTTTTGTGAAAAAATATGATTTTTTAATTTTTACGGTTCTGCATTATAAACTTCTGTGAAGCACTTGGTGGGTCAAAGTGCTCACCACACCTCTAGATAAGTTCCTTAGGGGGTCTACTTTCCAAAATGGTGTCACTTGTGGGGGGTTTCAATGTTTAGGCATATCAGTGGCTCTCCAAACGCAACATGGCGTCCCATCTCAATTCCTGTCAATTTTGCATTGAAAAGTCAAATGGCGCTCCTTCACTTCCGAGCTCTGTCATGTGCCCAAACAGTAGTTTACCCCCACATATGGGGTATCAGTGTACTCAGGACAAATTGTACAACAACTTTTGGGGTCCATTTTCTCCCGTTACCCTTGGTAAAATAAAACAAATTGGAGCTGAAGTAAATTTTTTGTGAAAAAAAGTTAAATGTTCATTTTTATTTAAACGTTCCAAAAATTCCTGTGAAGCACCAGAAGGGTTAATAACCTTCTTGAATGTGGTTTTGAGCACCTTGAGGGGTGCAGTTTTTAGAATGGTGTCACACTTGGTTATTTTCTATCATATAGACCCCTCAAAATGACTTCAAATGAGATGTGGTCCCTAAAAAAAATGGTGTTGTAAAAACGAGAAATTGCTGGTCAACTTTTAACCCTTATAACTCCCCAACAAAAAAAATTTTGGTTCCAAAATTGTGCTGATGTAAAGTAGACATGTGGGAAATGTTACTTATTAAGTATTTTGCGTGACATATCTCTGTGATTTAATTGCATAAAAATTCAAAGTTGGAAAATTGCAAAATTTTCATAATTTTTGCCAAATTTCCATTTTTTTCAGAAATAAATGCAGGTACTATCACAGAATTTTTACCACTATCATGAAGTACAATATGTCACGAGAAAACTATGTCAGAATCAGCAGGATCCGTTGAAGCGTTCCAGAGTTATAACCTCATAAAGGGACAGTGGTCAGAATTGTAAAAATTGGCCCGGTCCATAACGTGCAAACCACCCTTGGGGGTAAAGGGGTTAATGCTGTTCTCATTGCGATTTTTTTTGTTTTATTGTTTGTACCTTGAATTTGGTTAAATAAAAATGTATGTGATTTAAAAAAGTACATCTGGTAGGGAAGAAAATCTCCTTCAATCAATCAGAGGAATAAATTAGTGAATGATATAATTCCATATGAGAACATACTGTATAGGAACAGAGGTCGTCCCCAGAACTTTCATAGAATTTGGGAAAAGTGGTGTGACTCACCCTTGACACACCCGGCCCCTGGTGCTGTGATTTGCTCAACCGCGAGATCTAATCCCTGAGGTTTATCTTCTTCAGTGCATGAACGTGATGCTCTATGTGGACTATTTGCTACTATAATCTGAATTGATACATGTTCAGAACCTTAATACAGAACTTCTTGGTTGATGGTGCAATGCTGCTGAGAATACATTGTGTTTATTGTTCTATTTTACTTATTTTATGTTTTGTCAATGAAAGAATGATTTTATCATCGATATTGTGGATGATGATTTGATGGATTACTCTGTTTTGTTTTGTTTTAATCAATAAATCTTTATTGAAATTTGCAAATATGGTACAGAGGAAAAAAAACTGTGGTATATTTACATATTACAGTATACGACAAAGAAAAAGGGAATATACCGAGTTAACATATTAACAAGTAAACAAAGAGACAGTGGGGGAGGGGAGGAGGAAAGACCCGAGAAAAAATTGTATTACGTCCATACCCAGATGGCTAGTTTTTTTACATTGCAATGTCACATGCCCGTTACATTATTTTGTGGAATCTTTCAATAAAAAGAGTTTAAAACAAAGTACATCTGGTACATCTTTTTAATATCATGAGTGATTGGCTTTCAGTACCATCTTTATGCTGATGACACACAACTATACACGTCATCCCCTGACCTTACCCCCGCTGTACTACAGAACGCCACTGACTGTCTGTCCGCAGTCTCCAACATCATGTCTGCTCTCTATCTGAAACTCAACCTCTCCAAAACTGAACTTCTTCTGCTCCCACCATCTACTAACCTCCCTAAATCTGACATTTCCATCTCAGTGGGTGGCACCATAATAACACCCCGGCAGCAGGCTCGCTGTCTGGGTGTGTGTGTGACTCCGATCTCTTCTTCACCTCCCATATACAATTTCTTGCCCGCTCGTCCCGCTTACACCTAAAGAACATCTCTAGAATCCGCCCTTTTCTCACCATGGAGACAACAAAAACCCTCAATGTCGCCCTGATCCAGTCCCACCTGGACTACTGCAACACTCTATTAATTGGCCTCCCCCTCACTCGACTTTCCCCTCTCCAGTCCATCCTTAATGCAGCAGCCAGGGTCGTCCATCTGGCTAATCATTACTCGGACGTGTCCACTCTTCGCCAGTCATTACACTGGCTGCCCATTCATTACAGGATACAATTCACAGTACTTGTTCTCCCCCACAAAGCACTCCACAGTGCGGCAGCCCCTTACATCTCCCTCATTTCTGTCTATCGGCCTAACCGACCGCTGCACTCTGCAAATGACTTTCGACTAACCTCTGCACTAATCCGTACCTCCCACTCCCAACTTCAAGACTTCTCCCGTGCTGCACCAATCCTCTGGAATGCTCTACCCCAAGATATTAGGACCATCCACAACTTGCATAGTTTTAGGCGCTCCCTCAAAACACATTTGTTCAGAGCGGCCTATCACGTTAACTAATAAAAGTCATTTTATGTTTGTGTGTGTGAAGCCCATTCACTATCTCCATCTACCCCCCACCCCCTGAAGATGGCTGGACCCTCATTGTAAATACATCATTGTAAATACACACCTGTACTTTGTATCTCCCCACCTCATTGTAGATTGTAAGCTCTCACGAGCAGGGGCGGCTTATTGTGCTTTAATTATTGTATTGTTAACGTTGTTACTTATGACTGTTGTGTTTGAAACTGTTAAACTGTAAAGCGCTGCGGAATATGTTGGCGCTATATAAATAAAGATTATTATTATTATTATTATTATTATGGCCTTTTGGTGTACATCAACCACACACATAGCAGAATCTATTCGGATGACTGATGCATTTTTCTCCTTTAAATCAGATCAAATAGTAGAGTAAGTTCAGATCAATGGTGGTGACAAACAAAAAACAATGCGATGAGCCGACCGACTATGTGTAGATATTTCCCCAGAGATGACGGAGGCAGCTTGTATTTAGAACAGATTTTACTGGAGGTAATCTGGTAGATAACTATATACAGTTGTGAGGTAAACGGGTCAGCCTATTCCAAAGGCCAGGTTCACATTGTGTTAATGCAGCCCATTCAACACATGCTTTAATCTGGCTGCGTTAACACAAGTGCCGAAATTCGATTGCGCTAGCGCACATAGAGCTAGCAGATGCTCTATCTGCGCTAGCAGTGACGGACCCAGAAATGCTGCAGCCCACGTCCCAGGGTCAGTCACTTAATGACGACACATCGCTAGCCTGCGCCCGAAATAGAGTTTAATGGCAGCGCTAGCGGACTGCCTGGACGTAATGTGAACCCAGCCTTACCGATGAACATTTGCAGACAGTTTCTCAGTGTGATATTGGCGGCTTTCAGGTTCTCTCTCTGTGGAGACCCTCACTCAATTACACCTCAGTGGCTGAGCTGTTTTCTTCCCTCTGGGGTGACTTGCCCTTCCAGAAACGCAGTGGAAATCCTCTCACAATGGCGGCTGTCCGCTGCCTTCCCTTCTCTCTCCCTGTGGCAGGGTCAGATCCCTGTAGAGCCGGTCTCCTGTCAGAGTCTCACAATGGCGGTTGTCCGCTGCCTTCCCTTCTATCTCCCTGTGGCAGGGCTCAAATCCCTGTGGCCTGTCTCCTGTCAGAGTCTCACAATGGCGGCTGTCCGCTGCCTTCCCTTCTATCTCCCTGTGGCAGGGTCAGATCCCTGTAGAGGCCTGTCTCCTGTCAGAGTCTCACAATGGCGGCTGTCCGCTGCCTTCCCTTCTATCTCCCTGTGGCAGGGCTCAGATCCCTGTAGAGCCTGTCTCCTGTCAGAGTCTCACAATGGCGGCTGTCCGCTACCTTCCCTTCTATCTCCCTGTGGCAAGGCTCAGATCCCTGTAGAGCCGGTCTCCTGTCAGAGTCTCACAATGGCGGCTGTCCGCTGCCTTCCCTTCTATCTCCCTGTAGCAGGGCTCAGATCCCTGTAGAGCTGGTCTCCTGTGAGAGTCTCAGAATGGCGGCTGTCCGCTGCCTTCCCTTCTATCTCCCTGTGGCAGGGCTCAGATCCCTGTAGAGCCGGTCTCCTGTCAGAGTCTCACATACCAGTCCTTGCTGCCATCACCATCCTTTCCTGATTGACTCACTAATCTTACCGCCTCGTAACAGTTAGCTCCCCCCGTAACATGTGACTTTCCGAGAAGCAGTCATTGGTTGACTGCACTGTCAATACGCCTTCCCATAAAACTCACTAAACCTTTACTGATGTTATCACTGTAAGAAAATTCACAATTAAGACAAGCAAAGAAATGGGAATAACATAGGAAAAACCACATACATTTAACCCCTTTACCCCCAAGGGTGGTTTGCACGTTAATGACCGGGCCAATTTTTACAATTCTGACCACTGTCCCTTTATGAGGTTATAACTCTGGAACGCTTCAACGGATCCCGGTGATTCTGACATTGGTTTCTCGTGACATATTGAACTTCACGATAGTGGTATCATTTCTTTGATATTACTTGTGTTTATTTGTGATAAAAACGGAAATTTGGTGAATATTTCGCAATTTTCAAACTTTGAATTTTTATGCCCTTAAATCACAGAGATACAGTAAAGACTAGGGTTGAGCGAAACGGGTCGGTCATTTTCATAAGTCGACGACTTTTGGCAAAGTCGGGTTTCATGAAACCCGACCTGATCCCTGTGTGGGGTCGGCCATGCGGTATGCGACTTTCGCGAAAATGTCGCGTTTCAATGACGCGAAAAGCACCATTTCTCAGCCAATGAAGGTGGACGCAGAGTGTGGGCAGCATGATGACATAGGTCTCAGTCCCCACCATCTTAGAGAAGGGCATTGCAGTGATTGGCTTGCTTTCCGCGGCTTCACAGGGGCTATAAAGGGGCGTTCCCGCCGACCGCCATCTTACTGCTGCTGATCTGAGCATAGTGAGAGGTTGCTGCCACTTCGTCAGAAGCAGGGATAGCGTTAGGCAGGGTACATTAACCCCCAAACCGCTTGTGCTGTAGCGATTTCCACTGTCCAACACCTCCTTTTGTTTGCAGGGACAGTGGAGGCTACATTTTTTTTCCTCAGCGCTGTAGCTCATTGGGCTGCCCTAGAAGGCTCCCTGATAGCTGCATTGCTGTGTGTACGCCGCTGTGCAAACCAACTGCTTTTTTCAAAGCACAAGTCCTGTTGTTCCTTCCTTTCTGCACAGCTTTCTTGTTTGTTTGTCCACACTGTTGACTTTTTTTGTGCAGCAGTCCACTCCTTTTTATTGCTGGCTGCCATACATTGCTGAGATTACTGCAGGGAGATAGTAATTGTAGTACAGTCCCTTTTTTTTCTTTTGTTTCATTATATCTCTTCAAGCCACTTTCTGCCACAGAAAATATACTCTAATACAGTGGCCCAAATTGTGGGAGATTAAGATTGGCATTTCCGCTTCAGTGCCACTCCTGTGTGTGCCACCTGTCTCAAATTATGTGCCACATTCAACCCAGTGTGTAATACTGGGTCAGATTTCTTTTAAATTCTCCCTTAAAAATAAAATTGTGGGAGATTAAGATTGGCATTTCCGCTTCAGTGCCACTCCAGTGTGTTCCACCTGTCTCAAATTGTGTGCCACATTAAACCCAGTGTGTGATACTGGGTCAGATTTCTTTTAAATTCTCCCTGAAAAAAAAAATAGTGGGAGATTAAGATTGGCATTTCCGCTTCAGTGCCACTCCTGTGTGTGCCACCTGGCTCAAATTGTGTGCCACATTAAACCTAGTGCGTAATACTGGGCCAGATTTCTTTTACATTCTCCCTGAAAAAAAATAATGGGAGATTAAGATTGGCATTTCAGCTTCAGTGCCACTCCAGTGTGTGCCACCTGTCTCAAATTGTGTGCCACATTAAACCTAGTGTGTAATACTGGGTCAGATTTCTTTTAAATTCTCCCTGAAAAAAAATAGTGGGAGATTAAGATTGGCATTTCTGCTTCAGTGCCACTCCAGTGTGTGCCACCTGTCTCAAATTGTGTGCCACATTAAACCCAGTGTGTAATACTGGGTCAGATTTCTTTTAAATTCTCCCTTAAAAAAAAAAATTGTGGGAGATTAAGATTGGCATTTCCGCTTCAGTGCCACTCCAGTGTGTGCCACCTGTCTCAAATTATGTGCCACATTAAACCTAGTGTGTAATACTGGGTCAGATTTCTTTTAAATTCTCCCTGAAAAAAAAAAAATTGTGGGAGATTAAGATTGGCATTTCCGCTTCAGTGCCACTCCTGTGTGTGACACCTGGCTCAAATTGTGTGCCACATTAATCCTAGTGTGTAATACTGGGCCAGATTTCTTTTAAATTCTCCCTGAAAAAAAATAGTGGGAGATTAAGATTGGCATTTCCGCTTCAGTGCCACTCCTGTGTGTGCGCCACCTGTCTCAAATTATGTGCCACAGAACATATACTGTATGAGAGTGGGCCACATTTCTTCAATATTCTCCCAGAAAAAAATAAAAAGGGGGAGATTTGAATTGTTAGTGTCTGCATCTGCGTCAGTCCTGTTAGTGGCATATCTGTCTGCCACTGAAGCTGTGTACTGTTATACATTGGGCCTGATTTTCCCTGCAGTCTGACCCACCTGTAAAGGGATATATAAATCCAACAGAAGTTTGAGTTCACCTTGTAACTGGTTTTACAGTAGCAAATACAGTTAGTTTGCTCACGTTTTTCAAACAATGAGGAAGTCTGGTGGAAGAGGTCGTGGCCGTGGGCGGTCATTGCCAGCTGGTAATGATGGTAGTGGTGGGGGAGCATCAGGTGGTCGTGGGAAAAGCAATATAGCACCTAAGTCTCGAGTTGTTGAGCCAGGTTCGTCGTCTGGCTACACAAGGCCTCGAACGCTCCCTTTTCTGGGAGTAGGAAAACCGTTTTTAAAGCCGGAACAGCAAGAACAAGTTTTGGCTTTCCTTGCTGACTCAGCCTCTAGCTCTTTCGCCTCCTCTTCTGAAACTGCTAAATGTAAAAGCAGCACGTCGGTAGTGGATGTTCACGGTCAGGGACAAGTCGCTTCCTTGAGAACTACAGAGAAGGATGCGTCAGGCGACACAACGGGTTACTCCATGGAGCTCTTTACACATACCGTTCCTGGGTTAGAAAGTGAAACAGTTAACAGGCCATGCCCATTACAAGTTGAATTGGACATGGAGTGCACAGATGCACAGCCACAGCCAGATTACTATGCTGTTCCTTTGACTCAGACCACAACATTGCCCTCGCGGTGTACTGATCCAGAAGCAGACCCTGATGAGACTATGGTGCCCCGTCACGAACGCTATACCACCGGCTTACACAGTGACACAGACGAAGTTGCACACGAGATAGAAGAGGAGGTCATAGATGACCCAGTTGTTGACCCCGATTGGCAGCCATTGGGGGAACAGGGTGCAGGTGGCAGTAGCTCTGAAGCGGAGGAGGAGGAGCCGCAGAAGGCATCAACATCGCAACAGGTTCCATCTGCCAGGCCCGTATCTGGCCAAAAACACGTGGCAATACCAAAACCAGTTGTAGGACAGCGTGGACATCCGGTTAAAGAAGCTCAGTCTGCAATGCCTGAAAAGGTATCCGATAGTAGAAAGAGTGCAGTCTGGCATTTTTTTAAACAACATCCAAATGATCAGCGCAAAGTAATCTGTCAAAAATGTTCAACTACCTTAAGCAGAGGTCAGAATCTTAAAAGTCTAAATACAGTTAGGGCCAGAAATATTTGGACAGTGACACAAGTTTTGTTATTTTAGCTGTTTACAAAAACATGTTCAGAAATACAATTATATATATAATATGGGCTGAAAGTGCACACTCCCAGCTGCAATATGATAGTTTCCACATCCAAATCGGAGAAAGGGTTTAGGAATCATAGCTCTGTAATGCATAGCGTCCTCTTTTTCAAGGGACCAAAAGTAATTGGACAATGGACTCTAAGGGCTGCAATTAACTCTGAAGGCGTCTCCCTCGTTAACCTGTAATCAATGAAGTAGTTAAAAGGTCAGGGGTGGATTCCAGGTGTGTGGTTTTGCATTTGGAAGCTGTTGCTGTGAGCAGACAACATGCGGTCAAAGGAACTCTCAATTGAGGTGAAGCAGAACATCCTGAGGCTGAAAAAAAAGAAAAAATCCATCAGAGAGATAGCAGACATGCTTGGAGTAGCAAAATCAACAGTTGGGTACATTCTGAGAAAAAAGGAATTGACTGGTGAGCTTGGGAACTCAAAAAGGCCTGGGCGTCCACGGATGACAACAGTGGTGGATGATCGCCGCATACTTAATTTGGTGAAGAAGAACCCGTTCACAACATCAACTGAAGTCCAGAACACTCTCAGTGAAGTAGGTGTATCTGTCTCTAAGTCAACAGTAAAGAGAAGACTCCATGACAGTAAATACAAAGGGTTCACATCTAGATGCAAACCATTCATCAATACCAAAAATAGACAGGCCAGAGTTAAATTTGCAGAAAAACACCTCAAGAAGCCAGCTCAGTTCTGGAAAAGTATTCTATGGACAGATGAGACAAAGATCAACCTGTACCAGAATGATGGGAAGAAAAAAGTTTGGAGAAGAAAGGGAACGGCACATGATCCAAGGCACACCACATCCTCTGTAAAACATGGTGGAGGCAACGTGATGGCATGGGCATGCATGGCTTTCAATGGCACTGGGTCACTTGTGTTTATTGATGACATAAGAGCAGACAAGAGTAGCCGGATGAATTCTGAAGTGTACCGGGATATACTTTCAGCCCAGATTCAGCCAAATGCTGCAAAGTTGATTGGACGGCGCTTCATAGTACAGATGGACAATGACCCTAAGCATACAGCCAAAGCTACCCAGGAGTTCATGAGTGCCAAAAAGTGGAACATTCTGCAATGGCCAAGTCAATCTCCAGATCTAAACCCAATTGAGCATGCATTTCACTTGCTCAAATCCAGACTTAAGACAGAAAGACCCACAAACAAGCAAGACCTGAAGGCTGCGGCTGTAAAGGCCTGGCAAAGCATTAAGAAGGAGGAAACCCAGCGTTTGGTGATGTCCATGGGTTCCAGACTTAAGGCAGTGATTGCCTCCAAAGGATTTGCAACAAAATATTGAAAATAAAAATATTTTGTTTGGGTTATGTTTATTTGTCCAATTACTTTTGACCTCCTAAAATGTGGAGTGTTTGTAAAGAAATGTGTACAATTCCTACATTTTCTATCAGATATTTTTGTTCAACCCTTCAAATTAAACGTTACAATCTGCACTTGAATTCTGTTGTAGAGGTTTCATTTCAAATCCAATGTGGTGGCATGCAGAGCCCAACTCGCGAAAATTGTGTCACTGTCCAAATATTTCTGGCCCTAACTGTACAAGTTGCATGCGTAGACATTTAACCACCATGCATTTGCAAGTCTGGACTAACCACCAAACGTCCCTTAAGGTTGTAGCACCCTTGGCCAATGAAGCTAGTCAGCAACGCTACATCCCTTCCCTCACTGTAAGCCCACCATTTCCTGCACCACCTGCAGTAAATGTGCAGATTTCGTCGCCAGGCCAAAGCAGTCAGGGAATCACCAGTTTCGTAGTAGGAAACACTGCATGTAGGGCACCAGCAAGAATACCATCTCCAACCCTCTCTCAGTCTGCCATGTCCACCGGCACCCCCGCTAGTTCCACGATCTGCAACTCTCCAGTCCAGCTCATCCTACATGAGACTCTCGTTAGGAAAAGGAAGTCCTCAACCTCGCATCCGTGTACACAGGGTTTCAACGCCCATATTGCTAGACTAATCTCATTAGAGATGATGCCCTACCGGTTAGTTGAAAGCGAAGCTTTCAAAGCCCTGATGGACTACGCTGAACCACGCTACGAGCTACCCAGTCGACACATCTTTTCGAGAAAAGCCATCCCAGCCCTCCACCAGCATGTAAAAGACCGCATCGTCCATGCACTCAGGCAATCTGTGAGTACAAAGGTGCACCTGACAACAGATGCATGGACCAGTAGGCATGGCCAGGGACGTTACGTGTCCATCACGGCTCATTGGGTTAATGTGGTGGATGCAGGGTCCACAGGGGACAGCAATATTGGGACAGTTCTGCCTAGCCCATGGTCTAGGAAACAGTTGGCTGTAGGCGTTTGCCCCCAGGCCGCAGTCGCACGAGCACTCCATCCGCAGCTGCCACTGTTGCACATGAGGTGTGCCATTATGGGACATCTAGTGGCAAGCATCAGCAGGCTGTATTGGCAATGAAGTGTTTGGGCGACAACAGACACACCGCAGAAGTTCTGTCCGAGTTCTTGCAGAAAGAAACTCAGTCATGGCTGGGCACTGTACATCTTGAGGCAGGCAAGGTAGTGAGTGATAACGGAAGGAATTTTATGGCTGCCATAGCCCTTTCACAACTGAAACACATTCCTTGCCTGGCTCACACCTTAAACCTGGTGGTGCAGTGCTTCCTGAAAAGTTATCCGGGGTTACCCGACCTGCTCCTCCAAGTGCGCAGACTTTGCTCGCATATCCGCCGTTCGCCCGTGCACTCCAGCCATATGCAGAACCATCAGCGGTCTTTGAACCTTCCCCAGCATCGCCTAATCATCGACGTTACAACAAGGTGGAACTCCACACTGCACATGCTTCAGAGACTGCGAACAGAGGCGTGCTGTTAAGTATTTGTGGGAGGATACACATACACGGGCAGGCAGTTGGATGGCAGACATGGAGTTGTCAGGTGTGCAGTGGTCGAAGCTACAAGACCTGTGTCAAGTCCTTCAGTGTTTTGAGGAATGCACATGGCTGGTTAGTGCAGACAACGCCATAATAAGCATGAGCATCCCCCTAATGCGTCTGCTGATGCAAAGTTTGACGCACATAAAGGAGCAGGCGTCTGCAGCCGAGGAAGAGGGAAGCCTTGATGACAGTCAGCCATTGTCTGGTCAGGGCAGTCTACAGGACGAGTAAGCGGGCGAAGAGGAGGAGGACGAGGGGGATGATGGGGATGAGTATTTTTTGAATGAGGAAGCTTCTCCGGGGCCAATAGCAACTGGTGGCGTTGCAAGGCCGGGTTCTGTTTTTTTAGGGAGACAAGTGACGTAGATTTGCCTGTAACTGCCCCTCAACCCAGCACAACCGCAGATTTGACAACTGGAACTTTGGCTCACATAGCGGATTATGCCTTACATATCCTCAAAAGGGACCCACGCATTATTAAAATGATGAACGATGACGATTACAGGTTGGCCTGCCTCCTTGATCCTCGCTATAAAGGCAAATTGCAAAATATCATGCCACATGAGAACCTCGAACAAATATTAGCAACCAAACAAGCAACTCTTGTAGACTGTTTGATTCAGGCATTCCCAGCACACAGCGCCGGTGATGGTTCTCACACGAGCTGCAGGGGGCAACAGGGCAGAGGTGTTAGAGTTGCACAAATCAGAAGTGGCATTGGACAGAGGGGGTTTTCTGACCAGGTTGTGGAGTGATTTTGCAATGACCGCAGACAGGACAGGTACTGCAGCATCAATTCAGAGTGACAGGAGACAACATTTGTCCAGCATGGTTACTAACTATTTTTCATCCCTTATCGATGTTCTCCCTCAAAATAGACACCTAGCCTGAATTGGCAGAATATGCATTGCAGGAGCTTGCTTGCCCAGCAGCTAGTGTGCTATCAGAAAGAGTATTCAGTGCTGCTGGTTCAATATTGACCGAAAAAAGGACTCGTCTGGCTACCCAAAATGTTGATGATCTAACCTTCATTAAAATGAACCACAACTGGATTTCAAATTATTTTGCCCCACCTTTCCCGGCTGACACCTAGCTTTCCTATAAAAAGGTCTTGCTTGTGGACTCGTCTTACTGACTGTTCCTATCTCTTAATTAGCAGCAGCTGTTTGTCCAGCATACAACATGTTGACACCTCCCTAAATGGGCTAACTCCCACCACGGGGCCGTGGTTGCGCCACTTGGCGCAAGCACCCGTGAGAGTGCCATTTGTCTGAAGAGGTGGGTGTGCCCGCTTTTGGTCGACGGCACTGCAACTGGGTCCCTCATAGTACAATAAAGTGTCTCTGGCGGTGGTGGTGCGCACCCAACGTCAGACACACCGCTGTAACATGAGGGGCCCTGGGCCTGTACCGCCGGCCACAAGAGAGTTCCCCCCCCCCAGCTCAAACAGTGCTCTACCACTTGCAAAATTATCTCTCACAGCTCCACCAATGTTTATTCTATGCGCTGACATCCTTCAATGCCTGGCACTGACAATACCAATTTGTTAACATGTATGATGCTACTTAATATAGTCAGGGGCAGTGTCCTATATTGACACCAGTAAATACTTAGCGCCAAATTACTATGTTTGAAACTCAGCAGAGGAGCCCACCCCTGTACCTAAGTATGCCACCCTTTTGTTTTTTGGTTTTGTTGTTTTGCGAGACATTAACATCTATTTATTTTTGGGGAGTACTAACTGTGTCAGACACTCCTTCCAATCGTCCTCCGCTGACCACACCAATGCTGCCTGTGAACCTCTGCAAGATAATTCAAACAGCTTTGAGCCTAATTTTTTTTATTTTAGGCCTACTAAGTCTGTCTGCGGTTCCTCCTTCCAATTGTCCTCCGCTGACCACACCAATGCTGCCTGTGTACCTCTGCAAGATAATTCAAACTGCTTTGAGCCTATTTTTTTTATTTTAGGCCTACTAAGTCTTTCTGCGGTTCCTCCTTCCAATTGCCCTCCGCTGAACACACCAATGCTGCCTGTGTACCTCTGCAAGATAATTCAAACTGCTTTGAGCCTAAGTTTTTTATTTTAGGCCTACTAAGTCTGTCTGCGGTCCCTCCTTCCATTTGTCCTCCACTAAGCACACCAATGCCGACCGTGTACCCATATAACTTTTTGTCATCCTGCAGTGAGCCAACTTTGTGGTGTAAGGCCTACTAGCTGTGTCTGTCTGCGACACTTAATACAGCTATCCTCCTCTAAAAAAAAAAAAAAAAAATGCGGATTTTCAGCTTGTCAGAATTATAAACCTGCATTGGGGCCACAAGTTTCGTCGTGGTCTACAAACTGAGTCTTCCGCTCCAAGGTGTTCTCTCTGTTGCCTCTCCCTCGCTTCTAGCTTGAAACTCTTGTTAAGTAGTTGTTGAAACAACACTGCATTAGGCCTACAAGTTTGGTCTGGGTTGTAGAGACGGTGTCTGACGCTCCAAGGTGTTCTCCTGGTTGCCTTTCCTGAGCTTCAATCTTCAGGCTCGTCTTAAATAGTTTTGTAATCGAACAACTGCAGTGGGGCTACTAGTTTGGTTGGGGCCTACTAAGATTGTCTGTCGCTCCAAGGTGTTCTCCTGGTTTACTTTCTTGAGCTTCAATCTTCAGGCTCGTCTTAATTAGTTTTTTAATCGAACAACTGCAGTGGGGCTAATAATTTGGTTGAGGCCTACTAACAGTTTCTGTCGCTCCAAGGTGTTCTCCTGGTTTACTTTCCTGAGCTTCAATCTTCAGGCTCGTCTTAAATATTTTTTTAATCGAACAACTGCAGTGGGGCTACTAGTTTGGTTGGGGCCTTCTAAGATTGTCTGTAGCTCCAAGGTGTTCTCCTGGTTTACTTTCCTGAGCTTCAATCTTCAGGCTCGTCTTAAATAGTTTTTTAATTGAACAACTGCAGTGGGGCTACTAGTTTGGTTGGGGCCTAATAAGATTGTCTGTCGCTCCAAGGTGTTCTCCTGGTTTACTTTCCCGAGCTTCAATCTTCAGGCTCGTCTTAAATAGTTTTTTAATCGAACAACTGCAGTGGGGCTACTAGTTTGGTTGGGGCCTACTAAGATTGTCTGCCGCTCCAAGGTGTTCTCCAGGTTGCCTCTCCATAGCTTCTATCTTCTAGCTCTCGTTAAGTAGTTGTTGAAACAACACTGCATTAGGCCTACAAGTTGGGTCTGGGTCGTAGAGACGGTGTCTGCCACTCCAAGGTGTTCTCCAGGTTGCCTCTCCATAGCTTCTGTCTTCTAGCTCTCGTTAAGTAGTTGTTTAAAAAAAACAATGCATTAGGCCTAAAAGTTGGGTCTGGGTCGTAGAGACGGTGTCTGCCGCTCCAAGGTGTTCTCCAGGTTGCCTCTCCATAGCTTCTATCTTCTAGCTCTCGTTAAGTAGTTGTTGAAACAACACTGCATTAGGCCTACAAGTTGGGTCTGGGTCGTAGAGACGGTGTCTGCCGCTCCAAGGTGTTCTCCAGCTTGCCACATAATCGAAGCTGCATAGAGCCTATTTTGTTATTTTAGGCCTACTAAGACTTTCTGCGGTCCCTCCTTCCAATTGTCCTCCACTGAGCACACCAATTCAGACCGTGTACCCATGTAACCTTTTTTAAACCTGCGTCGAGCCAACTTTGTGGTGTAAGGCCTACTTGTAGTGTCTGGCTGCGCCACTAAATACAGCTGTCCTCTTTAAAAAAAAGACCTGCAATTATCAGGTTTTCAGCCTATCGGAATTTTAAAACTGCTACTAGTTTGGTTGGGGCCTACTAACAGTGTCTGCCGCTCCAAGGTGTTCTCCTGGTTGCATTTCCTGAGCTTCTATCTTCAGGCTCTTGTTAAATAGTTGTTAAATGGAACAACTGCATTTGGCCTACTAGTTGGGTTGGGGCCTACTAACTGTGTCTGCCGCTCCTTGCTGTTCTCCTGGTTTCCTGTCCTGAACTTCCATTTTCAGGCTCTCGTTAAGTTGTTGTTAATGTTAGACTGCATTTGGCCTACTAGTTGGGTTGGGGCCTACTATCGGTGTCTTCCGCTCCTTGCTGTTCTCCTCCACTGAACAAAGCTGTGCCGCCTGTTTACTACTGTTGCCAATATTGAACTGCATTTAGACTACTTACTGATTTGGGCCTACTCTCTGTGTCAGCCTCTCATTACAGTTGTACTCCACTGAACAAAGCAATGCCCCCTGGTTAGTCCTGTTACCAATTTTGAACTGCATTTAGCCCACTTTATTCTTTGGGCCTATATCTGTGTTTCCTCCTCATCCTGCCCATTGCCCAGCCAGTGATAGATGAGTCTGCTGGTACATTGACCCATAACGCAACATTCCCCATGCACGCTACACAGCAAGATTGTGACCCTGCTGAAAGTCAGGTTCCCCTTCCCGCATACCATACCACCTTACACGGGGACAAAGAGGAAGGTGCAGATGAAAGTGCAGGTTCCTTCATCAGGTGGGGGGAGGAATACTCATTGGCGATGTCACTGGCACAGGGCCCCTCATAGTACACAAAAGTGTCGCTGCCGGTGGGAAGCGCCCCCGCCGTGCAAACACACCGTCGTACTTTCAGGAGCCCTGTGCCAGTGCCAATGCGAATGAGTGGGTCCCCCCTGCTTGCTCAGGATCACTGCACTTGCAAAGTTGAAATACTTACCTCTCCCTGCTCCACTGCCGTGACGTGGTCCAGTTTTCCTGGGCCCACTAAATACTTGAACCAGCCCTACCCCCCACAACTTTAGCCAAATGACCCCCAATTTCCAATGCCTTACTATTATTATAAGGTAAATTTAGATTGACAAGCTTCAGGAACAAGAATGTATGTTTTTTGCCATTAAAATGGGCACTGTACATGTTTTCCTGGCCTCTACTCACTGCCGACTATGCTCCCCCATTGACTTGCATTGGGTTTCGTGTTTCGGTCGATCCCCGACTTTTCGCCATAATCGGCCGATTCCACTCGACTCGACTTTTGAGATAGTCGGGTTTCGCGAAACCCGACTCGACCCTAAAAAACTAAAAGTCGCTCAACCCTAGTAAAAAACAAAAGTTTGGTGTGAAGGTGTGTACCTTCTCATTTAAAGGTTTTTCTGTATTTTCATGACTATGACAATTGTACATTCACACTGAAGGCATCAAAACTATGAATTAACACATGTGGAATTATATACTTAACAAAAAAGTGTGAAACAACTGAAATCATGTCTTATATTCTAGGATCTTCAAAGTAGCTACCTTTTGCTTTGATGACTGCTTTGCACACTCTTGGCATTCTCTTGATGAGCTTCAAGAGGTAGTCACCGGGAATGGTCTTCCAGCAATCTTGAAGGAGTTCCCAGAGATGCTTAGCACTTGTTGGCCCTTTTGCCTTCACTCTGCGGTCCAGCTCACCCCAAACCATCTCGATTGGGTTCAGGTCTGGGGACTGTGGAGGCCAGGTTATCTGGCGTAGCACCCTATCACTCTCCTTCTTGGTCAAATAGCCCTTATACAGCCTGGAGGTGTGTTTGGGGTCATTGTCCTGTTGAAAAATAAATGATGGACCAACTAAACGCAAACTAGATGGAATAGCATGCCGCTGCAAGATGCTGTGGTAGCCATGCTGGTTCAGTATGCCTTCAATTTTGAATAAATCCCCAACAGTGTCACCAGCAAAGCACCCCCACACCATCACACCTCCTCCTCCATGCTTAACGGTGGGAACCAGGCATGTAGAGTCCATCCGTTCACCTTTTCTGCATCGCACAAAGATATGGGATTTGGAACCAAAGATCTCAAATTTGGACTCATCAGACCAAAGCACAGATTTCCACTGGTCTAATGTCCATTCCTTGTGTTCTTTAGCCCAAACAAGTCTCCTCTGCTTGTTGCCTGTCCTTAGCAGTGGTTTCCTAGCAGCTATTTTATCATGAAGGTCTGCTGCACAAAGTCTCCTCTTAACAGTTGTTGTAGAGATGTGTCTGCTGCTAAAACTCTGTGTGGCATTGACCTGTTCTCTAAACTGAGCTGCTGTTAACCTGCGATTTCTGAGGCTGGTGACTCAGATAAACTTATCCTCAGAAGCAGAGGTGACTCTTGGTCATCCTTTCCTGGGGCGGTCCTCATGTGAGCAAGTTTCTTTGTAAGCGCTTGATGGTTTTTGCAACTGCAGTTGGGACACTTTCAAAGGACTGACTGACCTTCATTTCTTAAAGTAATAATGGCCACTCATTTTTCTTTACTTAGCTGCTTTTTTCTTGCCATAATACAAATTCTAACAGTCTATTCAGTAGGACTATCAGCTGTGTTTCCACCAGACTTCTGCACAACACAACTGATGGTCCCAACCCCATTTATAAGGCAAGAAATCCCACTTGTTAAGCCTGACAGGGCGCACCTGTGAAGTGAAAACCATTCCCGGTGACTACCTCTTGAAGCTCATCAAGAGAATGCCAAGAGTGTACAAAGCGGTCATCAAAGCAAAAGGTGGCTACCTTGAAGAACCTAGAATATAAGACATATTTTCAGTGGTTTCACACTTTTTTGTTAAGTATATAATTCCACAAGTATTAATTCATAGTTTTGATGCCTTCAGTGTGAATGTACAATTTTCATAGTCATGAAAATACAGAAAAAATGTTAAATGAGAAGGTGTGTCCAAACTTTTGGTCTGTACTGTATGTCACACAAAATACTTAATAAGTAACATTTCCCACATGTCTACTTTACATCAGCACAATTTTGGAACCCAAATTTTTTTTGTTAGGGAGTTATAAGGGTTAAAAGTTGACCAGCAATTTCTCATTTTTACAACACCATTTTTTTTAGGGACCACATCACATTTCAAGTCATTTTGAGGGGTCTATATGATAGAAAATACAAAGTGTGACACCATTCTAAAAACTGCACCCCTCAAGGTGCTCAAAACCATATTCAAGAAGTTTATTAACTCTTCAGGTGCTTCACAGGAATTTTTGGAATGTTTAAAAAAAATGAACATTTAACTTTTTTTTCACAAAAAAATTAATTCAGCTCCAATTTGTTTTATTTTACCAAGGGTAACAGGAGAAAATGGACTCTAAAAGTTGTTGTACAATTTGTCTTGAGTACGCCGATACCCCATATGTGGGGGTAAACTACTGTTTGGGCACATGGGAGAGCTCGGAAGGGAAGGAGCGCCGTTTGACTTTTCAGTGCAAAATTGACAGGAATTGAGATGGGACGCCATGTTACGCTTGGAGAGCCACTGATGTGCCTAAACATTGAAACCCCCCACAAGTGACACCATTTTGGAAAGTAGACCCCCTAAGGAACTTATCTAGATGTGTGGTGAACACTTTGACCCACCAAGTGCTTCACAGAAGTTTATAATGCAGAGCCGTAAAAATAAAAAATCATATTTTTTCCCAAAAATTATATTTTCACCCCAAAATTTTTATTTTCCCAAGGGTAAGAGAAGAAATTGGACCCGAAAAGTTGCTGTGCAATTTGTCCTGAGTTCGCTGATACCCCATATGTGGGGGTGAACCACTGTTTGGGCGCGTGGCAGAGCTCAAAAGGGAAGGAGCGCCGTTTGACTTTTCAGTGCAAAATTGACTGAAATTGAGATTGGATGCCATGTCGCGTTTGGAGAGCCTTTGAAGTGCCTAAACAGTGGAAACCCCCAATTCTAACTGAAACCCTAATCCAAACACACCCCTAACCCAAACACACCCCTAACCCTAATCCCAACTCTAACCATAACCCTAACCACACCCCTAATCTGAACATGCCAACCACACCCCTAACCCCAACCTCATCCCTAACTCCAACACACCCCAAACCCTAATCCCAACCCTAACCACACCCCTAAATCCAACACATCCCTAACACTAATCCCAACCATAACCCTATCCACACCATTATCCCTGACACACCCCTAACCCTAATTCCAACTGTAAATGTAATCCAAACCTTAACTTTAGCCCCAACCTTATCTTTAGCCCCAACCCTAACTTTAGCCCCAACCCCAACCCTAACCCTAGCCCCAACCCTAAAGGTACCTTCACACTGAGCAACTTTACAACGAGAACGACAACGATCCGTGACGTTGCAGCGTCCTGGATAGTGATCTCATTGTGTTTGACACGCAGCAGCGATCAGGATCCTGCTGTGACATTGCTGGTCGTAGCTGAAAGTCCAGAACTTTATTTGGTCGTCAGGTTGGCGTGATTCGTCATGTTTGACAGCAAAAGCAACGATGCCTGCAATGTTTTTTCACAGAGCTAACAACCAGCGAGAACGATAAGTACGTCACTGGATCGCTCCTGCATCGTTCTGGAGTTGCTGTGTTTGACATCTCTACACCGACCTAACAGCGACGCTCCAGCGATCTAGTTTAGGTCGGATCGTTGTCTATATCGCTAGAGCGTCGCTAAATGTGACGGTACCTTAACTTTAACCCTAGCCCAACCCTAGCCCCAACCCTAACCTGTTGTGAATTCTGCTCTTGGGCTCCCTCCGGTGGTTATGAGTGGTAGTTCTGCTGTCTTTGGATCGCAGCATTTATCAGGTGTGTCCACTTATTGCAATTTGGACTGGGCTATTTAGTCTTGCTTGATCCTTTAGTCAATGCCAGTTGTCCATTGTTTTTGGAGGATTCACATCCCTGCCTGGTCTCTCCTGTTTTGCTGTTCATTTCAACAAAGATAAGTTCTGGCTTTGTTTTTGCTGTCCACATGCAGTGGGCCTTATAGTTCAGTGCATTTTCATGTTGGGTCTTGTCCAGCTTGGTCTGTGTAAGGATTTTTTACAGCCAAGCTGTATCTCTGGAGATGCAGATATACCATCCATGTCTTTAGTCAGATGTGGAGATTTGTATTTTCTGTGGTGGATATTTTCTAGTGTTTTAATACTGACCGCATAGTACTCTGTCCCATTCTTTCTTTTTAGCTAGAATGGCCTCCTTTGCTAAATCCTGATTTCAGTCTGCGTATGTCCTTTTCCTCTCCTCTCACAGTCAATATTTGTGGGGGGCTGTCTATCCTTTGGGGATTTTCTCTGAGGCAAGATAGTTTTCCCGTTTCTATCTTTAGGGGAAGTTAGTCCTTAGGCTGTGTCGAGGTGTCTAGTGAGTGTTAGGTACATCCCACGGCTACTTCTAGTTGCGGTGCTAAGTTCAGGGTCTGCGGTCAGTACAGGTACCACCTTCTCCAGAGTACGTCTCCTGCTGCTCCTAGGCCACCAGATCATAACAGTACAACTGGCCAACAATGAGTTAAACGCATCTCAGAACAAGGGAAGAAAAGTGCTGAGCCATTTTTTTTTCTGTAGTCTGTTTTGTCTTTCCTTCCCTCTTTTCCTCTGGGTGGCTCAGGAGTCTGGCGCTGGCATGGAAGTTCAGGGATTGGTTTCTCGTGTGGACCAACTTGCTGCTAGAGTACAGGGTATTTCCGATTATATCGTTCAGACTCCTGTTTTAGAGCCTAGAATTCCAACTCCTGATTTGTTTTTTGGGGACAGGTCCAAATTTTTGAGCTTTAAATATAACTGTAAACTGTTTTTTGCTCTTAAACCCTGTTCTTCTGGTGATCCCATTCAGCAGGTTAAAATTGTTATTTCCCTTCTGCATGGTGATCCTCAGGATTGGGCATTTTCCCTGGAATCTGGGAATCCTGCTTTGCTTAATGTAGACACCTTTTTTCAGGTGCTAGGGTTATTGTATGATGAACCTAATTCAGTGGATCATGCAGAGAAGACCTTGTTGGCCCTGTGTCAGGGTCAAGAAGCGGCAGAATCATATTGCCAGAAATTTAGAAAATGATCTGTGTTGACTAAATGGAATGAGGATGCCTTGGCGGCAATTTTCTGAAAGGGTCTTTCTGAATCCATTAGAGATGTTATGGTGGGGTTCCCCACGCCTGCAGGTCTGAGTGATTCTATGTCTCTGGCCATTCAGATTGATTGGCGCTTGCGCGAGCACAGAGTTGTGCACACTGTGGCGTTGTCCTCCGAGCGGAGACCTGAGCCTATGCAGTGTGATAGGATTTTGTATAGAGCTGAACGACAAAGATTCAGACGTCAGAAGAGGTTGTGTTTTTACTGCAGCGATTCTGCTCATTCTGTTATTTCTGATTGCCCTAAGCGTACAAAGAGAATCGCTAGTTCTGTTACCCTCAGTACTGTACAACCTAAATTTCTGTTATCTGTGACCTTGATCTGCTCATTATCGTCAATTTCTGACATGGCATTTGTGGATTCAGGTGCCGCTCTGAACTTAATGGACTTAGAATTTGCCAGACGTTGTGGTTCCCCTTGCAGCTTTTGCAGAACCCTTTTCCTTTAAGGGGCATTGATGCTACACCGTTGGCTGTAAATAAACCTCAGTTTTGGACACAGCTGACCATGTGCATGGCGCCAGCCCATCAGGAAGATTGTCGTTTTCTGGTGCTGCATAATTTGCATGATGATATTGTGCTGGGTTTTCCATGGTTACAGGTACATAATCCGGTGTTAGATTGGAAATCTATGTCTGTGACTAGTTGGGGTTGTCAGGGGGACTAGTTGGGTGTTATGATACGGTGGTTTAGGAGCAACATGGAGCGAGCTCTGAAGGAAGTGGTAACTGTACTGACCGCAGTCCCTAAGCTCAACACAACACTAGAAGTAGCCGTGGGATGCTCCTAACTCTCCCTAGGCACCTCGTCACCACCTAAGAGCTAACTACCCCTAAAGATAGAAGCAGGAAAACTATCTTGCCTCAGAGAAAATCCCCAAAGGATAGATTAGCCCCCCACAAATAATGACTGTGAGTGGAGAGGGAAAAGACATACACAGAATGAAACCAGGATGAGCACAGGAGGCCAGTCTAGCTTGATAGATAGGACAGGATGGAATACTGTGCGGTCAGTATAAAACACTACAAAAATCCACGCAGAGTTTACTAAAAATCTCCACACCTGACTAAAGGTGTGGAGGGTAAATCTTCTTCCCAGAGCTTCCAGCAAGACAGAATTAATTCATACTGATAACGCTGGACAAACATAGAAAGCACAGAACGGATAAGTCCACAATCAGTGAACAGAAAAAAGCAAGCAAGACTTAGCTTTGCTGAACTGGTCAGGATAACAGGGAAATCCAAAGAGATGTGAATCCAACCAGGAACCATTTACAAGTGGCACTGGCTGAAGAAAGAGCCAGGCATAAATAGCCGAGCAGAAAAGACGATCAGTGAAAGCAGCTGCAGACAGCTAACTCCAAGGAGCAGCCATACCACTTGAAACCACAGGAGGGAGCCCAAGAGCAGAACTCACAAAAGTGCCACTTACAACCACCGGAGGGAGCCCAAGAATGGAATTCACAACAGTACCCCCCCTTGAGGAGGGGTCACCGAACCCTCACCAGAGCCCCCAGGACGATCAGGACGAGCCAAGTGAAAAGCACGAACCAAATCGGTGGCAAGGACATCGGAGGCAACAACCCAAGAATTATCCTCCTGGCCATAACCCTTCCACTTGACAAGATACTGAAGCCTCCGCCTCGAAAAACGAGAATCCAAAATCTTCTCAACCTCATATTCCAACTCTCCCTCAACCAACACCGGGGCAGGAGGGTCAACCGATGGAACAACGGGCACCACATATCTCCGCAACAAAGATCTATGGAAAACATTATGAATGGCAAAAGAGGCTGGAAGAGCCAAACGAAAAGACACCGGATTAATAATTTCAGAAATTTTATAAGGACCAATAAACCGAGGCTTAAACTTAGGGGAAGAAACCTTCATAGGAACATGACGAGAAGACAACCAAACCAAATCCCCCACACGAAGCCGGGGACCAACACACCGACGGCGGTTAGCAAAACGTTGAGCCCTTTCCTGAGACAACGTCAAATTGTCCACCACATGAGTCCAAATCTGCTGCAGCCTGTCCACCACAGATTCAACACCAGGACAATCAGAAGGCTCAACCTGCCCAGAATAAAAACGAGGATGAAAACCAAAATTACAAAAGAAAGGTGAAACCAAAGTAGCCGGACTAGCCCGATTATTAAGGGCAAACTCGGCCAACGGCAAGAAAGACACCCAATCATCCTGATCACAGACACAAAGCATCTCAAATAGGTCTCCAAGGTCTGATTAGTTCGCTCAGTTTGGCCATTAGTCTGAGGATAAAACGCCGAAGAAAAAGACAAATCAATGCCCATCCTAGCACAAAAGGACCGCCAAAACCTAGAGACAAACTGAGAACCTCTGTCAGACACAATATTCTCCGGAATGCCATGCAAACGAACCACATGCTGAAAAAACAATGGAACCAAATCTGAGGAGGAAGGCAACTTAGGCAAAGGTACCAGATGGACCATTTTAGAGAACCGGTCACAAACAACCCAGATAACAGACATCTTCTGGGAGACAGGAAGATCCGAAATAAAATCCATGGAAATATGCGTCCAGGGCCTCTCAGGGACCGGCAAAGGCAAAAGCAACTCACTAGCGCGGGAACAGCAAGGCTTGGCCCGGGCGCAAGTCCCACAGGACTGCACAAAAGCACGCACATCGCGCGACAAGGAAGGCCACCAAAAGGACCTAGCAACCAAATCTCTGGTACCAAAAATCCCAGGATGACCAGCCAACACTGAACAATGAACCTCAGAAATTACCTTACTTGTCCATCTATCAGTAACAAACAGCTTCCCCACTGGACAGCGGTCAGGCCTATCAGCCTGAAATTCCTGAAGCACCCGCCGCAAATCAGGGGAGATAGGAGAAAGAATCACCCCCTCCTTAAGAATGCCAACCGGCTCAAGAACTCCAGGAGAATCATGCGAAAAACTCCTAGAGAGGGCATCAGCCTTAACATTCTTAGATCCCGGAAGATACGAGACCACAAAATCAAAACGGGAGAAAAACAGGGACCATTGAGCCTGTCTAGGATTCAGCCGCTTGGCCGACTCGAGGTAAATCAGATTCTTATGATCGGTCAGGACCACAACGCGGTGCTTAGCTCCCTCAAGCCAATGTCGCCACTCCTCAAACGCCCACTTCATAGCCAACAACTCCCGATTGCCGACATCATAATTGCGTTCTGCAGGCGAAAACTTTCTGGAAAAAAAAGCACACGGTTTCATCAAAGAACCATCAGACTCCGTCTGAGACAAAACGGCCCCTGCCCCAATCTCAGAAGCGTCGACCTCAACCTGAAAAGGAAGAGAAACATCCGGCTGACGCAACACAGGGGCAGAAGTAAATCGGCGTTTAAGCTCCTGGAAGGCCTCAACAGCCTCAGAGGACCAATTCGTCACATCAGCGCCTTTCTTCGTCAAATCAGTAAGGGGCTTAACCACACTGGAAAAGTTGGCAATGAAACGGCGATAGAAATTAGCAAAGCCCAAATATTTTTGAAGGCCCTTCACAGATGTGGGTTGGATCCAGTCATGAATAGCTTGGACCTTAACAGGATCCATTTCTATAGACGAGGGAGAAAAAATAAAACCCAAAAAAAGAGACCTTCTGAACTCCGAATAGACACTTAGACCCCTTCACAAACAAAGCATTATCACGAAGGATCTGGAATACCATCCTGACCTGCTTCACATGAGACTCCCAATCATCGGAAAAAATCAAAATATCATCCAAATATACGACCATGAATTTATCACGATAATTGCGGAAAATATCATGCATGAAAGACTGGAACACAGATGGAGCATTAGAGAGCCCAAATGGCATCACAAGGTATACAAAATGGCCTTCGGGCGTATTAAATGCAGTTTTCCATTCGTCACCCTGTTTAATACGAACAAGATTATAAGCCCCTCGGAAGTCAATCTTAGTAAACCAACTAGCCCCCTTAATCTGAGCAAACAAATCAGTAAGCAAAGGCAAGGGGTATTGGAATTTGACCGTGATCTTATTAAGAAGACGATAATCAATACAGGGTCTCAAGGAGCCATCCTTCTTAGCAACAAAAAAGAAACCTGCTCCCAATGGTGACGAAGAGGGCTGAATATGCCCCTTCTCCAAAGACTCCTTAACATAACTCCGCATGGCGGCATGCTCTGGCACAGACAGATTGAAAAGTCGGCCCTTAGGGAACTTGCAACCAGGAATCAAGTTAATAGCACAATCACAGTCCCTGTGCGGTGGAAGGGAACTGGACTTGGACTCATCAAATACATCCTGGAAATCCGACAAAAACTCAGGGACCTCAGAAGAGGGGGAAGAGGAAATTGTCATCAAAGGAACGTCACTATGTACCCCTTGACAACCCCAACTAGTCACCGACATAGTTTTCCAATCCAGCACCGGATTATGTTCCTGTAACCATGGAAAACCCAGTACAACAACATCATGCAGGTTATGCAACACCAGAAAACGGCAATCTTCCTGATGTGCTGGAGCCATGTACATAATCATCTGTGTCCAGTACTGAGGTTTATCCTTGGCCAAGGCTGTAGCATCAATACCCCTCAAAGGAATAGGGCTCTGCAAAGGCTGCAAGGAAAAACCACAGCGCCTGGCGAATTCTAAGTCCATTAAGTTCAGGGCAGCGCCTGAATCCACAAATGCCATGACAGAAAAGGACGACAATGAGCAAATCAGGGTCACAGATAAGAGAAATTTAGGCTGCATAGTACTAATGGTAACAGACCTAGCGACTCTCTTAGTACGCTTAGGGCAATCAGAGATAACATGAGCAGAATCACCACAGTAAAAACACAGCCTATTCTGACATCTGAATTCCTGCCGTTGTGTTCTAGTCAAAATTCGATCACATTGCATAGGTTCAGGACTCAGCTCAGAGGACACTGCCATATGGTGCACAGCTTTGCGCGCGCGCAGACGCCGATCAATCTGAATGGCTAGAGACATAGATTCGCTCAAACCGGCAGGCGTAGGAAAGCCCACCATAACATCTTTAAGGGCTTCAGAAAGACCTTTTCTGAAGATAGCAGCCAGAGCCTCCTCATTCCATTTAGTGAGCACAGACCATTTTCTAAATTTCTGGCAGTATAACTGCCGCTTCTTGACCTTGACACAAGGCCAACAGGGTTTTTTCTGCATGATCCACAGAATTAGGTTCGTCATACAATAATCCGAGCGCTTGAAAAAATGCATCTACATTCAATAATGCCGGATCCTCTGTTTCAAGAGAAAAAGCCCAGTCTTGAGGGTCACCACGCAGCAAGGATATGATGATTTTTACTTGCTGAATGGGATCACCAGAAGAACGGGGTTTCAAAGCAAAAAACAATTTGCAGTTATATTTAAAGTTCAAAAACTTGGATCTGTCCCCAAAAAACAAATCAGGAGTAGGAATTCTAGGCTCTAAAGCCAGAGTCTGGACAACATAGTCCTGGATACTCTGTACTCTTGCAGCAAGCTGATCCACACGAGAAAACAGACCCTGAACATCCATGCCAAAGCATATATTCTGAACCACCCAGATATCAAGAGGAAAAAAAAGACAAACCAGAGCACAGAAAAAAAATGGTTCAGAACTTTCTTTTCCTTCTTTTGAGATGCATTTAATTCATTTTTGGCCACTTGTACTGTTATGATACGGTGGTTTAGGAGCAACATGGAGCGAGCTCTGAAGGAAGTGGTAACTGTACTGACCGCAGTCCCTAAGCTCAACACAACACTAGAAGTAGCCGTGGGATGCTCCTAACTCTCCCTAGGCACCTCGTCACCGCCTAAGAGCTAACTACCCCTAAAGATAGAAGCAGGAAAACTATCTTTACTATATTTACTTCTGCCCCTGTGTTGCGTCAGCCGGATGTTTCTCTTCCATTTCAGGTTGAGGTTGACGCGTCTGAGATTGGGGCAGGGGCTGTTTTGTCTCAGAGGAATTCTGATAGTTCCTTGATGAAACCGTGTGCCTTCTTTTCTCGGAAGTTTTCGCCTGCGGAACGCAATTATAATGTCGGCAATCGGGAGTTGTTGGCTATGAAGTGGGCATTTGAGGAGTGGCGACATTGGCTTGAGGGAGCTAAGCACCGTATTGTGGTCCTGACCGATCATAAGAATCTGATTTACCTCGAGTCTGCCAAACGGCTGAATCCTAGACAGGCTCGATGGTTCCTGTTTTTCTCCCGTTTTGATTTTGTGGTCTCGTATCTTCTGGGTTCTAAGAATGTTAAGGCTGATGCCCTCTCTAGGAGTTTTTTGCCTGATTCTCCTGGGGTCCTTGAGCCGGTCGGCATTCTGAAGGAAGGGGTGATTCTTTCTGCCATCTCCCCTGATTTACGACGGGTTCTTCAGGAATTTCAGGCTAATAAACCTGACCACTGTCCAGTGGGGAAACTGTTTGTTCCTGATAGATGGACTAGTAAAGTGATTTCTGAGGTTCATTGTTCTGTGTTGGCTGGCCATCCTGGGATTTTTGGTACCAGAGATTTGGTTGGTAGGTCCTTTTGGTGGCCTTCTTTTTCGCGTGATGTGCGTTCTTTTGTGCAGTCCTGTGGGACTTGTGCGCGGGCCAAGCCTTGCTGTTCCCGCGCTATTGGGTTGCTTCTGCCTTTGCCGGTCCCTGAGAGACCGTGGACGCATATTTCTATGGATTTTATTTCAGATCTTCCGGTTTTCCAGAGGATGTCGGTTATCTGGGTGGTTTGTGACTGGTTTTCTAAGATGGTTCATTTGGTACCTTTGCCTAAATTGCCTTCCTCTTCTGATTTGGTTCCGTTGTTTTTTCAGCATGTGGTTCGTTTGCATGGCATTCCAGAGAATATTGTGTCGAATAGAGGTTCCCAGTTTGTTTCTAGGTTTTAGCGGGCCTTTTGTGCTAGGCTGGGCATTGATTTGTCTTTTTCTTCCGCATTTCATCCTCTATACAGTATTATGGCCACAACATACTCCTCCATACATTATTATGTGAAACAGCATAGTAATCTATACAGTATTATGGATAACCACATATTCCTCTATACAGTATTATGGGCAACGATATAGTCCTCTATACAGTATTATGAGCACCACATAGTCCTCTATACAGTATTATGGGCACCACATAGTCCTCTATACAGTATTATGGCCACCACATAGTCCTCTATACAGTATTATGGGCAACCACATCGTCCTCCATACAGTATTATGGGCAACCACATAGTCCTCTATACAGTATTATGGTCACCACACAGTCCTCCATACAGTATTATGGTCACCACATAGTGCTTCATACAGTATTATGGGCAACCACATAGTAATCTATACAGTATTATGGATAACCACATAGTCCTCTATACAGTATTATGGGCAACCACATAGTCCTCTATACAGTATTATGGGCACCACATAGTCCTCCATACAGTATTATGTTTTATGATACGGTGGTCTAGGAGCAACATGGAACGAGCTCTGAAGGAAGTGGTAACTGTACTGACCGCAGTCCCTAAGCTCAACACAACACTAGAAGTAGCCGTGGGACGCTCATAACTCTCCCTAGGCACCTCGTCACCGCCTAAGAGCTAACTACCCCTAAAGATAGAAGCAGGAAAGCTATCTTGCCTCAGAGAAAATCCCCAAAGGATAGATTAGCCCCCCACAAATAATGACTGTGAGTGGAGAGGGAAAAGACATACACAGAATGAAACCAGGATGAGCACAGGAGGCCAGTCTAGCTAAATAGATAGGATAGGATGGAATACTGTGCGGTCAGTATAAAACACTACAAAAAAATCCACGCAGAGTTTACAAAAAATCTCCACACCTGACTAAAGGTGTGGAGGGTAAATCTGCTTCCCAGAGCTTCCAGCAAGACAGAATTAATTCATACTGATAAGCTGGACAAACATAGAAAGCACAGAACGGATAAGTCCACAATCTATGGACAGAAAAGAGCAAGCAAAACTTAGCTTTGCTGAACTGGTCAGGATAACAGGGAAATCCAAAGAGATGTGAATCCAACCAGGAACCATTTACAAGTGGCACTGGCTGAAGGAAAGAGTCAGGCAGAAATAGCCGAGCAGAAAAGACGATCAGTGGAAGCAGCTGAAGACAGCTAAATCCAAGGAGCAGCCATACCACTAGAAACCACAAGAGGGAGCCCAAGAGCAGAACTCACAAAAGTGCCACTTACAACCACCGGAGGGAGCCCCAGAGCGGAATTCACAACAGTACCCCCCCTTGAGGAGGGGTCACCGAACCCTCACCAGAGCCCCCAGGCCGATCAGGACGAGCCAAGTGAAAAGCACGAACCAAATCAGTGGCATGGACATCGGAGGCAACAACCCAAGAATTATCCTCCTGGCCATAACCCTTGCACTTGACAAGATACTGAAGCCTCCGCCTCGAAAAACGAGAATCCAAAATCTTCTCAACCTCATATTCCAACTCTCCCTCAACCAACACCGGGGCAGGAGGGTCAACCGAGGGAACAACGGGCACCACATATCTCCGCAACAAAGATCTATGGAAAACATTATGAATGGCAAAAGAGGCTGGAAGAGCCAAACGAAAAGACACCAGATTAATAATTTCAGAAATTTTATAAGGACCAATAAACCAAGGCTTAAACTTAGGGGAAGAAACCTTCATAGGAACATGACGAGAAGACAACCAAACCAAATCCCCCACACGAAGCCGGGGACCAACACACCGACGGCGGTTAGCAAAACGTTGAGCCCTTTTCTGAGACAACTGTTGTGAATTCTGTTGTCGAGCTCCCTCCTGTGGTCATGAATGGTACTTCAGTGAGTTCGGTCCGTGGGCTCCCTCTGGTGGCTGTGAGTGGAGCTGCTGCTTCTGAGGTTCCTTACACAGGTGACGTGGTTTATCCTTTGGTTGGCTTCTCTATTTAACTCCACTCAGATCGTTACTCCATGCCAGCTGTCAATGTTTTGGCATTGGTTCAGTTCGCTCCTAGATCTGTCTGGTGTCCTGTCTTCTCCTGCAGAAGCTAAGTTCCTGATTGTTATTATTGTTCTTGTTTCTTTGTCCAGCTGGTTATTTTGATTTTGTCTTGCTAGCTGGAAGCTCTGGGATGCAGGGTTGCACCCCTGCACCGTGAGTCGGTGCGGAGGACCCTTTTGCACACTCTGTGTGGTCTTTTGTAGGTTTTTGTGCTGACCGCAAAGATTCATTTCCTATCCTCTGTCTATTTAGTAAGTCGTGCCTCCCTTTGCTGAAACCTATTTCATTTCTGCGTTTGTGACTTTCATCTTTACTCACAGTCATTACATGTGGGGGGCTGCCTATTCCTTTGGGGAATTTCTCTGAGGCAAGGTAGGCTTTATTTTCTTCTCTAGGGCTAGCTAGCTCTTAGGCTGTGACGAGGCGCCAAGGGAGCGTCAGGAGCGCTCCACGGCTATTTCTAGTGTGTGCGATAGGATTAGGGCTTGCGGTCAGCAGAGCTCCCACATCCAGAGCTCGTCCTGTATGAGTTTAACTATCAGGTCGGGTGCTCCTAACCACCAGGTCATAACAGTACAGCTGGCCCAAAGTATTAATGCATCTCAATAGAGGGATAAGAGAAGTTCTGAGACCATTTTTTTTTCTTTGCACTGTGTTTTGTCTTTCTTTTCCCCTAGACCTTTGGGTGGTTCAGGACACAGGTGTAGACATGGACATTCAAGGTCTGTCCTCTTGTGTGGATCATCTCACTGCAAGGGTACAAAACATTCAAGATTTTGTGGTTCAGAATCCAATGTTAGAGCCTAGAATTCCTACTCCTGATTTATTTTCTGGAAATAGATCTAAGTTTCTGAATTTCAAAAATAATTGTAAACTGTTTCTAGCTTTGAAACCACGCTCCTCTGGTGACCTCGCTCAACAAGTAAAAATCATTATTTCTTTATTACGTGGTGACCCTCAAGACTGGGCATTTTCCCTTGCACCAGGAGATCCTGCATTGCGTGATGTTGATGCGTTTTTTCTGGCGCTAGGATTGCTTTATGATGAACCAAATTCCGTGGATCAGGCAGAGAAAATCTTGCTGGCTTTGTGTTAGGGTCAGGATGAGGCGGAGGTGTACTCTCAGAAGTTTAGAAAGTGGTCTGTGCTTACTCAGTGGAATGAATGTGCCCTGGCGGCAATTTTCAGAAAGGGTCTTTCTGAAGCCCTTAAGGATGTCATGGTGGGATTTCCCACGCCTGCTGGTCTGAATGAGTCTATGTCTTTGGCCATTCAGATCGATCGGCGCTTGCGTGAGCGCAAAGCTGTGCACCATCTGGCGGTATTCTCTGAGAATAGGCCTGAGCCTATGCAGTGTGATAGAACTTTGACCAGAGCTGAACGGCAAGAACACAGACGTCGGAATGGACTGTGTTTTTACTGTGGTGACTCCACTCATGCTATCTCCGATTGTCCTAAGCGCACTAAGCGGTTCGCTAGGTCTGCCACCATTGGTACGGTACAGTCAAAATTTCTTTTGCCCGTTACTCTGATTTGCTCTCTGTCGTCATATTCTGTTATGGCATTTGTGGATTCAGGCGCTGCCCTGAATTTGATGGACTTGGAGTTTGCCAGGCGCTGTGGTTTTTCCTTGGAGCCCTTGCAGCATCCTATTCCATTGAGAGGAATTGATGCTACGCCTTTGGCCAAGAATAAACCTCAATACTGGACGCAATTGACCATGTGCATGGCTCCTGCACATCAGGAGGATATTCGCTTTTTGGTGTTGCATAATCTGCATGATGTGGTCGTTTTGGGGTTGCCATGGCTACAGGTCCATAATCCAGTGTTGGATTGGAAATCTATGTCTGTGTCCAGCTGGGGTTGTCAAGGGGTACATGGTGATGTTCCATTGTTGTCAATTTCGCCTTCCACTCCTTCTGAAGTCCCTGAGTTTTTATCAGATTACCGGGATGTATTTGAGGAGCCCAAATCCGGTGCCCTACCTCCTCATAGGGACTGCAATTGTGCTATTAATTTGATTCCCGGTAGTAAGTTTCCTAAGGGCCGACTGTTTAATCTATCTGTGCCAGAGCACGCTGCTATGCGGAGTTATATAAAGGAATCCTTGGAGAAGGGTCATATTCGCCCGTCGTGGTCACCATTGGGAGCAGGGTTCTTTTTTGTGGCCAAGAAGGATGGCTCTTTAAGACCTTGTATTGATTACCGCCTTCTTAATTAGATCACAGTCAAATTTCAGCATCCTTTGCCGCTGATGTCTGATCTGTTTGCTCGGATTAAGGGGGCTAGTTGGTTCACCAAGATAGATCTTCGAGGGGCGTATAATCTGGTGCGAATTAAACAGGGCGATGAATGGAAAACAGCATTTAATACGCCCGAGGGCCATTTTGAGTACCTGGTTATGCCATTCGGGCTTTCTAATGCTCCATCTGTGTTTCAGTTCTTTATGCATGACATCTTCCTAGAGTACCTGGATAGATTCATGATTGTATATTTGGATGACATTTTGGTCTTTTCAGATGATTGGGAGTCTCATGTGAAGCAGGTCAGAATGGTGTTCCAGGTTCTTCGTGCTAATTCCTTGTTTGTGAAGGGGTCTAAGTGTCTCTTTGGAGTTCAGAAGGTTTCATTTTTGGGTTTCATTTTTTCCCCTTCTACTATCGAGATGGACCCTGTTAAGGTCCAGGCCATTTATGATTGGACTCAGCCGACATCTGTGAAGAGCCTACAGAAGTTCCTGGGCTTTGCTAATTTTTACCGTCGCTTCATCGCTAATTTTTCTAGTGTTGCTAAACCGTTGACTGATTTGACCAAGAAAGGTGCTGATGTGGTCAATTGGTCCTCTTCAGCTGTAGAGGCTTTTCAGGAGTTGAAGCGTCGTTTTTCTTCTGTCCCTGTGCTGTGCCAGCCAGATGTTTCGCTTCCGTTTCAGGTCGAGGTTGATGCTTCTGAGAATGGAGCAGGGGCTGTTTTGTCGCAAAGAAGTTCTGATGGCTCAGTGATGAAACCATGTGCCTTCTTTTCTAGAAAATTCTCGCCTGCTGAGCGCAATTATGATGTTGGCAATCGAGAGTTGTTGGCCATGAAATGGGCATTCGAGGAGTGGCAACATTGGCTTGAAGGAGCTAAACATCGCGTGGTGGTCTTGACGGATCACAAGAATTTGACTTATCTCGAGTCTGCCAAACGGTTGAATCCTAGACAGGCTCGATGGTCACTCTTTTTCTCCCGTTTTGATTTTGTGGTTTCATACCTTCCGGGATCTAAGAATGTGAAGGCTGATGCCCTGTCAAGGAGTTTTGTGCCTGACTCTCCGGGTGTTCCGGAGCCGGCGGGTATTCTTAAAGAGGGGGTAATTTTGTCTGCCATCTCCCCTGATTTGCGGCGCGTGCTGCAGAAGTTTCAGGCTGATAGACCTGACCGTTGTCCTACTGAGAAACTGATTGTCCCTGATAGATGGACTAGTAGAGTTATCTCTGAGGTTCATTGTTCGGTGTTGGCTGGTCATCTTGGAATCTTTGGTACCAGAGATTTGGTGGCTAGATCCTTTTGGTGGCCTTCTTTGTCACGGGATGTGCGTTCTTTTGTGCAGTCCTGTGGGACTTGTGCTCCGGCTAAGCCCTGCTGTTCTCGTGCCAGTGGGTTGCTTTTGCCCTTGCCGGTCCCGAAGAGGCCCTGGATGCATATTTCCATGGATTTTATTTCTGATCTCCCTGTTTCTCAAAGGATGTCGGTCATTTGGGTGGTTTGTGATCGCTTCTCTAAGATGGTCCATTTGGTACCCTTGTCTAAATTGCCTTCCTCCTCTGATTTGGTGCCATTGTTTTTCCAGCATGTGGTTCGTTTGCATGGCATTCCGGAGAATATTGTCTCGGACAGGGGTTCCCAGTTTGTTTCAAGGTTTTGGTGGTCCTTTCGTGCTAAGATGGGCATTGATTTGTCTTTTTCTTCGGCTTTCCATCCTCAGACTAATGGCCAAACCGAACAAACTAATCAGACTTTGGAGACATATCTAAGATGCTTTGTTTCTGCTGATCAGGATGATTGGGTGTCCTTTTTGCCTTTAGCTGAGTTCGCCCTTAATAATCGGGCCAGCTCGGCTACTTTGGTTTCTCCTTTTTTCTGCAATTCTGGTTTCCATCGTCGTTTCTCTTCAGGGCAGGTTGAGCCTTCGGACTGTCCTGGTGTGGATACTGTGGTGGACAGGTTGCAGCGGATTTGGACTCATGTGGTGGACAATTTGACATTGTCCCAGGAGAAGGCTCAATGTTTCGCTAACCGCCGGCGCTGTGTTGGTCCCCGACTTCGGGTTGGGGATTTGGTTTGGTTGTCATCTCGTCATGTTCCTATGAAGGTTTCCTCTCCTAAGTTTAAGCCTCGTTTCATTGGGCCATATAAGATTTCTGAAATTCTTAATCCTGTGTCATTTCGTTTGGACCTTCCAGCTTTTTTGCCATCCATAATGTGTTCCATAGGTCGTTGTTGCGGAGATACGTGGCGCCTATGGTTCCCTCCGTTGATCCTCCTGCACCGGTGCTGGTCGAGGGGTAGTTGGAGTATGTGGTGGAGAAGATCTTGGATTCTCGTGTTTCGAGACGGAAACTCCAGTACCTGGTCAAGTGGAAGGGTTATGGTCAGGAGGATATTTCCTGGGTTTTTGCCTCTGATGTTCATGCTGCCGATCTAGTTCGTGCCTTTCATTTGGCTCATCCTGATCGGCCTCGGGGCTTTGGTGAGGGTTCGGTGACCCCTCCTCAAGGGGGGGGGGTACTGTTGTGAATTCTGTTGTCGAGCTCCCTCCTGTGGTCGTGAATGGTACTTCAGTGAGTTTGGTCCGTGGGCTCCCTCTGGTGGCTGTGAGTGGAGCTGCTGCTTCTGAGGTTCCTTACACAGGTGACGTGGTTTATCCTTTGGTTGGCTTCTCTATTTAACTCCACTCAGATCGTTACTCCATGCCAGCTGTCAATGTTTTAGCATTGGTTCAGTTCGCTCCTAGATCTGTCTGGTGTCCTGTCTTCTCCTGCAGAAGCTAAGTTCCTGATTGTTATTATTGTTCTTGTTTCTTTGTCCGGCTGGTTATTTTGATTTTGTCTTGCTAGCTGGAAGCTCTGGGATGCAGGGTGGCACCCCCGCACCGTGAGTCGGTGCGGAGGACCCTTTTGCACACTCTCCGTGGTCTTTTGTAGGTTTTTGTGCTGACCGCAAAGATTCCTTTCCTATCCTCTGTCTATTTAGTAAGTCGTGCCTCCCTTTGCTGAAACCTATTTCATTTCTGCGTTTGTGACTTTCATCTTTACTCACAGTCATTACATGTGGGGGGCTGCCTATTCCTTTGGGGAATTTCTCTGAGGCAAGGTAGGCTTTATTTTCTTCTCTAGGGCTAGCTAGCTCTTAGGCTGTGACGAGGCGCCTAGGGAGCGTCAGGAGCGCTCCACGGCTATTTCTAGTGTGTGCGATAGGATTAGGGCTTGCGGTCAGCAGAGCTCCCACATCCAGAGCTCGTCCTGTATGAGTTTAACTATCAGGTCGGGTGCTCCTAACCACCAGGTCATAACAGACAACGTCAAATTGTCCACCACATGAGTCCAAATCTGCTGCAGCCTGTCCACCACAGAATCAACACCAGGACAATCAGAAGGCTCAACCTGCCCAGAAGAAAAACGAGGATGAAAACCAAAATTACAAAAGAAAGCTGAAACCAAAGTAGCCGAACTAGCCCGATTATTAAGGGCAAACTCGGCCAACGGCAAGAAAGACACCCAATTATCCTGATCAGCAGACACAAAGCATCTCAAATAGGTCTCCAAGGTCTGATTAGTTCGCTCAGTTTG
The DNA here is from genome assembly GCF_032444005.1 of Ranitomeya imitator. Lineage (NCBI taxonomy): Eukaryota > Metazoa > Chordata > Amphibia > Anura > Dendrobatidae > Ranitomeya > Ranitomeya imitator. The sequence goes on from NC_091283.1 coordinate 233,818,272, forward strand.
GCCATTAGTCTGAGGATGAAACGCCGAAGAAATAGACAAATCAATGCCCATCCTAGCACAAAAGGCCCGCCAAAATCTAGAGACAAACTGAGAACCTCTGTCAGACACAATATTCTCCGGAATGCCCTGCAAACGAACCACATGCTGAAAAAACAATGGAACCAGATCTGAGGAGAAAGGCAACTTAGGCAAAGGTACCAGATGCACCATTTTAGAGAACCGGTCACAAACAACCCAGATAACAGACATCTTCTGGGAAACAGAAAGATCCAAAATAAAATCCATGGAAATATGCGTCCAGGGCCTCTCAGGGACTGGCAAAGGCAAAAGCAACCCACTAGCGCGGGAACAGCAAGGCTTGGCTCGGGCGCAAGTCCCACAGGACTGCACAAAAGCACGGACATCGCGCGACAAGGAAGGCCACCAAAAGGACCTAGCAACCAAATCTCTGGTACCAAAAATCCCAGGATGACCAGCCAACACTGAACAATGAACCTCAGAAATCACCTTACTTGTCCATCCATCAGGAACAAACAGCTTCCCCACAGGACAGCGGTCAGGCCTATCAGGCTGAAATTCCTGAAGCACCCGCCGCAAATCAGGGGAGATGGCAGAAAGAATCACCCCTTCCTTAAGAATGCCAACCGGCTCAAGGACTCCAGGAGAATCATGCGAAAAACTCCTAGAGAGGGCATCAGCCTTAACATTCTTAGATCCCAAAAGATACGAGACCACAAAATCAAAACGGGAGAAAAACAGGGACCATCGAGCCTGTCTAGGATACAGCCGCTTGGCCGACTCGAGGTAAATCAGATTCTTATGATCGGTCAGGACCACAACGCGGTGCTTAGCTCCCTCAAGCCAATGTCGCCACTCCTCAAACACCCACTTCATAGCCAACAACTCCCGATTGCCGACATCATAATTGCGTTCCGCAGGCGAAAACTTTCTGGAAAAAAAAGCACACGGTTTCATCAAAGAACCATCAGACTCCCTCTGAGACAAAACGGCCCCTGCCCCAATCTCAGAAGCGTCGACCTCAACCTGAAAAGGAAGAGAAACATCCGGCTGACGCAACACAGGGGCAGAAGTAAATCGGCGTTTAAGCTCCTGAAAGGCCTCAACAGCCTCAGAGGACCAATTCGTCACATCAGCGCCTTTCTTCGTCAAATCAGTAAGGGGCTTAACCACACTGGAAAAGTTGGCAATGAAACGGCGATAGAAATTAGCAAAGCCCAAAAATTTTTGAAGGCCCTTCACAGATGTGGGTTGGATCCAGTCATGAATAGCTTGGACCTTAACAGGATCCATTTCTATAGACGAGGGAGAAAAAATAAAACCCAAAAAAGAGACCTTCTGAACTCCGAATAGGCACTTAGACCCCTTCACAAACAAAGCATTATCACGAAGGATCTGGAACACCATCCTGACCTGCTTCACATGAGACTCCCAATCATCGGAAAAAATCAAAATATCATCCAAATATACGACCATGAATTTATCAAGATAATTGCGGAAAATATCATGCATGAAAGACTGGAACACAGATGGAGCATTAGAGAGCCCAAATGGCATCACAAGGTATTCAAAATGGCCTTCGGGCGTATTAAATGCAGTTTTCCATTCGTCACCCTGTTTAATACGAACAAAATTATATGCCCCTCGGAGGTCAATCTTAGTAAACCAACTAGCCCCCTTAATCTGAGCAAACAAATCAGTAAGCAAAGGCAAGGGGTATTGGAATTTGACCGTGATTTTATTAAGAAGATGATAATCAATACAGGGTCTCAAGGAGCCATCCTTCTTAGCAACAAAAAAAGAAACCCGCTCCCAATGGTGATGAAGAGGGCCGAATATGCTCCTTCTCCAAAGACTCCTTAACATAACTCCGCATGGCGGCATGCTCTGGCACAGACAGATTGAAAAGTCGGCCCTTAGGGAACTTGCAACCAGGAATCAAGTTAATAGCACAATCACAGTCCCTGTGCGGTAGAAGGGAACTGGACTTGGGCTCATCAAATACATCCTGGAAATCCTACAAAAACTCAGGGACCTCAGAAGAGGGGGAAGAGGAAATTGACATCAAAGGAACGTCACTATGTACCCCTTGACAACCCCAACTAGTCACCGACAGTTTTCCAATCCAGCACCGGATTATGTTCCTGTAACCATGGAAAACCCAGTACAACAACATCATGCAGGTTATGCAACACCAGAAAACGGCAATCTTCCTGATGTGCTGGAGCCATGTACATAGTCATCTGCGTCCAGTACTGAGGTTTATCCTTGGCCAAGGGTGTAGCATCAATACCCCTCAAGGGAATAGGGCTCTGCAAAGGCTGCAAGGAAAAACCACAGCGCCTGGCGAATTCTAAGTCCATTAAGTTCAGGGCAGCGCCTGAATCCACAAATGCCATGACAGAAAAGGACGACAATGAGCAAATCAGGGTCACAGATAAGAGAAATTTAGGCTGTATAGTACTAATGGTAACAGACCTAGCGACTCTCCTAGTACGCTTAGGGCAATCAGAGATAACATGAGCAGAATCACCACAGTAAAAACACAGCCTATTCTGACGTCAGAATTCCTGCCGCTCTGTTCTAGTCAAAATCCTATCACATTGCATAGGTTCAGGACTCTGCTCAGAGGACACTGCCATATGGTGCACAGCTATGCGCGCGCGCAGACGCCGATCAATCTGAATGGCTAGAGACATAGATTCGCTCAAACCGGCAGGCGTAGGAAAGCCCACCATAACATCTTTAAGGGCTTCAGAAAGACCTCTTCTGAAAATAGCAGCCAGAGCCTCCTCATTCCATTTAGTGAGCACAGACCATTTTCTAAATTTCTGGCAGTATAACTCTGCCACTTCCTGACCTTGACACAAGGCCAACAGGGTTTTTTCTGCATGATCCACAGAATTAGGTTCGTCATACAATAATCCGAGCGCTTGAAAAAATGCATCTACATTCAATAATGCCGGATCCCCTATTTGAAGAGAAAAAGCCCAGTCTTGAGGGTCACCACGCAGCAAGGATATGATGATTTTTACTTGCTGAATGGGATCACCAGAAGAACGGGGTTTCAAAGCAAAAAACAATTTGCAGTTATTTTTAAAGTTCAAAAACTTGGATCTGTCCCCAAAAAACAAATCAGGAGTAGGAATTCTAGGCTCTAAAGCCGGAGTCTGGACAACATAGTTCTGGATACTCTGCACTCTTGCAGCAAGTTGATCCACACGAGAAAACAAACCCTGAACATCCATGCCAAAGCATATATCCTGAACCACCCAGATATCAAGAGGAAAAAAGAGACAAACCAGAGCACAGAAAAAAAATTGGTTCAGAACTTTCTTTTCCTTCTTTTGAGATGCATTTAATTCATTTTTGGCCACTTGTACTGTTATGATACGGTGGTCTAGGAGCAACATGGAACAAGCTCTGAAGGAAGTGGTAACTGTACTGACCGCAGTCCCTAAGCTCAACACAACACTAGAAGTAGCCGTGGGATGCTCCTAACTCTCCCTAGGCATCTCGTCACAGCCGAAGAGCTAACTACCCCTAAAGATAGAAGCAGGAAAGATATCTTGCCTCAGAGAAAATCCCCAAAGGATAGATTAGCCCCCCACAAATAATGACTGTGAGTGGAGAGGGAAAAGACATACACAGAATGAAACCAGGATGAGCACAGGAGGCCAGTCTAGCTAAATAGATAGGACAGGATGGAATACTGTACGGTCAGTATAAAACACTATAAAAAAATCCACGCAGAGTTTACAAAAAATCTCCACACCTGACTAAAGGTGTGGAGGGTAAATCTGCTTCCCAGAGCTTCCAGCAAGACAGAATTAATTCATACTGATAAGCTGGACAAACATAGAAAGCACAGAACGGATAAGTCCACAATCTATGGACAGAAAAGAGCAAGCAAAAACTTAGCTTTGCTGAACTGGTCAGGATAACAGGGAAATCCAAAGAGATCTGAATCCAACCAGGAACCATTTACAAGTGGCACTGGCTGAAGGAAAGAGCCAGGCATAAATAGCCGAGCAGAAAAGACGATCAGTGGAAGCAGCTGAAGACAGCTAAATCCAAGGAGCAGCCATACCACTAGAAACCACAAGAGGGAGCCCAAGAGCAGAACTCACAAAAGTGCCACTTACAACCACCGGAGGGAGCCCAAGAGCAAAATTCACAACAATTATGGTCACCACATAGTGCTTCATACAGTATTGTGGGCAACCACATAGTAATCTATACAGTATTATGGATAACCACATAGTCCTCTATACAGTATTATGGGCAACCACATAGTCCTCTATACAGTATTATGGGCACCACATAGTCCTCCATACAGTATTATGGTTACCACATAGTGCTTCATACAGTATTATGGGCAACAACATAGTCCTCTATACAGTATTATGGGCACCACATACTCCTCCATACAGTTATGTGCAGCAACATAGTAATCTATACAGTATTATGGATAACCACATAGTCCTCTATACAGTATTATGGGCAACCACATAGTCCTCTATATAGTATTATGGACACCACATAGTCCTCCATACAGTATTATGGTCACCACATAGTCCTCTATACAGTATTATGGACACCACATTGTCCTCTATACAGTATTATGGACACCACATTGTCCTCTATACAGTATTATGGTCACCACATAGTCCTTCATACAGTATTATGGACACCACATTGTCCTCTATACAGTATTATGGTCACCACATAGTCCCCCATACAGTATTATGGGCAACCACATAGTCCTCTATATAGTATTATGGACACCACATAGTCCTCCATACAGTATTATGGGCACCACATAGTCCTCCATACAGTATTATGGGCAACCACATAGTCCTCTATACAGTATTATGGACACCACATTGTCCTCTATACAGTATTATGGTCACCACATAGTCCTCCATACAGTATTATGGACACCACATTGTCCTCTATACAGTATTATGGTCACCACATAGTCCTCCATACAGTATTATGGGCAACCACATAGTCCTCTATATAGTATTATGGACACCACATAGTCCTCCATACAGTATTATGGTCACCACATAGTCCTCTATACAGTATTATGGACACCACATTGTCCTCTATACAGTATTATGGTCACCACATAGTCCTCCATACAGTATTATGGGCACCACATAGTCCTCTATACAGTATTATGGGCAACCAGATAGTCCTCTATACAGTATTATGTGCAACAGCATAGGAATCTATACAGTAGTATGGATAACCACATAGTCCTCTATAGAGTATTATGGACACCACATAGTCCTCCATACAGTATTATGGGCAACCACATAGTCCTCTATACAGTATTATGGGCACCACATAGTCCTCCATACAGTATTATGTGCACCACATAGTCCTCCATACAGTATTATGGACACCACATTGTCCTCTATACAGTATTATGGTCACCACATAGTCCCCCATACAGTATTATGGGCAACCACATAGTCCTCTATATAGTATTATGGACATCACATAGTTCTCCATACAGTATTATGGACACCACATTGTCCTCTATACAGTATTATGGTCACCACATAGTCCTCCATACAGTATTATGGACACCACATTGTCCTCTATACAGTATTATGGTCACCACATAGTCCCCCATACAGTATTATGGGCAACCACATAGTCCTCTATATAGTATTATGGACACCACATAGTCCTCCATACAGTATTATGGTCACCACATAGTCCTCTATACAGTATTATGGACACCACATTGTCCTCTATACAGTATTATGGTCACCACATAGTCCTCCATACAGTATTATGGGCACCACATAGTCCTCCATACAGTATTATGGGCAACCACATAGTCCTCTATACAGTATTATGTGCAACAGCATAGGAATCTATACAGTAGTATGGATAACCACATAGTCCTCTATAGAGTATTATGGACACCACATAGTCCACCATACAGTATTATGGGCACCACATAGTCCTCCATACAGTATTATGGGCAACCACATAGTCCTCTATACAGTATTATGGACACCACATTGTCCTCTATACAGTATTATGGTCACCACATAGTCCTCCATACAGTATTATGGACACCACATTGTCCTCTATACAGTATTATGGTCACCACATAGTCCTCCATACAGTATTATGGGCAACCACATAGTCCTCTATATAGTATTATGGACACCACATAGTCCTCCATACAGTATTATGGTCACCACATAGTCCTCTATACAGTATTATGGACACCACATTGTCCTCTATACAGTATTATGGTCACCACATAGTCCCCCATACAGTATTATGGGCAACCACATAGTCCTCTATATAGTATTATGGACACCACATAGTTCTCCATACAGTATTATGGACACCACATTGTCCTCTATACAGTATTATGGTCACCACATAGTCCTCCATACAGTATTATGGACACCACATTGTCCTCTATACAGTATTATGGTCACCACATAGTCCCCCATACAGTATTATGGGCAACCACATAGTCCTCTATATAGTATTATGGACACCACATAGTCCTCCATACAGTATTATGGTCACCACATAGTCCTCTATACAGTATTATGGACACCACATTGTCATCTATACAGTATTATGGTCACCACATAGTCCTCCATACAGTATTATGGGCACCACATAGTCCTCCATACAGTATTATGGGCAACCACATAGTCCTCTATACAGTATTATGTGCAACAGCATAGGAATCTATACAGTAGTATGGATAACCACATAGTCCTCTATAGAGTATTATGGACACCACATAGTCCACCATACAGTATTATGGGCACCACATAGTCCTCCATACAGTATTATGGGCAACCACATAGTCCTCTATACAGTATTATGGACACCACATTGTCCTCTATACAGTATTATGGTCACCACATAGTCCTCCATACAGTATTATGGACACCACATTGTCCTCTATACAGTATTATGGTCACCACATAGTCCTCCATACAGTATTATGGGCAACCACATAGTCCTCTATATAGTATTATGGACACCACATAGTCCTCCATACAGTATTATGGTCACCACATAGTCCTCTATACAGTATTATGGACACCACATTGTCCTCTATACAGTATTATGGTCACCACATAGTCCTCCATACAGTATTATGGGCACCACATAGTCCTCTATACAGTATTATGGGCAACCAGATAGTCCTCTATACAGTATTATGTGCAACAGCATAGGAATCTATACAGTAGTATGGATAACCACATAGTCCTCTATAGAGTATTATGGACACCACATAGTCCTCCATACAGTATTATGGGCAACCACATAGTCCTCTATACAGTATAATGGGCACCACATAGTTCTCCATACAGTATTATGTGCACCACATAGTCCTCCATACAGTATTATGGACACCACATTGTCCTCTATACAGTATTATGGTCACCACATAGTCCCCCATACAGTATTATGGGCAACCACATAGTCCTCTATATAGTATTATGGACACCACATAGTCCTCCATACAGTATTATGGACACCACATTGTCCTCTATACAGTATTATGGTCACCACATAGTCCTCCATACAGTATTATGGACACCACATTGTCCTCTATACAGTATTATGGTCACCACATAGTCCCCCATACAGTATTATGGGCAACCACATAGTCCTCTATATAGTATTATGGACACCACATAGTCCTCCATACAGTATTATGGTCACCACATAGTCCTCTATACAGTATTATGGACACCACATTGTCCTCTATACAGTATTATGGTCACCACATAGTCCTCCATACAGTGTTATGGGCACCACATAGTCCTCTATACAGTATTATGGGCAACCACATAGTCCTCTATACAGTATTATGTGCAACAGCATAGGAATCTATACAGTAGTATGGATAACCACATAGTCCTCTATAGAGTATTATGGACACCACATAGTCCACCAAACAGTATTATGGGCACCACATAGTACTTCATACAGTATTATGGGCAACCACATAGTCCTCTATACAGTATTATGGGCACCACATAGTCCTCCATACAGTATTATGTGCACCACATAGTCCTCCATACAGTATTATGGGCAAGCACATAGTTCTCCATACAGTATTAGGCTAGGTTCACATTGCGTTTAGTACAATCTGTTTAACGGATCTGTTAAATGAATATCCAGAAATGAGCCAAATTTGGTGAAAAATTGGCCTCACGTTAATGCTTGTGCTAATGGAGCGCCCCCCCCCTCCCCGTGGTAGGGCAATGGGGTACTTGGTACCGGGTCCTTAGGTTCTGGGGATGTCACAGTGGCCCGACCCGGCTCGTGGCCCTTTGAGGGGCGCCCAATAAAAGGGCAAAGCGTTCATAGGAATTATAGTGTTCGTGACGCCACCTGTGGTATACGGTCAGGGTGACCGACGCTGCTTAAGGGTCCGCTGAGGTGATGTTATGGCAGCTAGATGGTATACCTTCCCACAGGTGCAGTATGTCCCCAGGGCTTCCCATAGTGTAGATGGTGGATGTAAGGCGCAGTGAATAATGAGGACATAAGGTTGCAGTCTCTTTACCTTTACTGAAGGCTTCAGCATCCACTGTCCAGGGTAGGGACCACAGGGTAGGCAGAGTTCGGCCGGTCTGAAGGCAAATCCAGAATCCCCTTATCTAGGTTGAATTCCATAGCCTTCCTCTAGCGCCTGGGCGTTGTAGTACCTCCCTGCTGAGCAACTCGGTAAGGTCCTCACAACTATTGTAGATGTTAAGTCTCTTCTCTCTCTGTCCCCCTTACGGATAGGACAAACCAGTATGACTGGTGGCCTGAGGCTTTTTACAGGGACCCTAGAGACGCCCCGGCCCCCACAAGTTGCCACCCTGCCTCCTGGGTATATGGTCGGGCAGCCGACGTGGAATCAACTGTCCTGCCAGTCTCTGAAGTAACGGCATAGAGTTCCTTACTCCCTCAGTGTTCTGGCTACCGAAATTGCACTTCAGAAGGAGGCAGCCTGCTTCTAGTTGGTCTCCCACTGATGTTCCTCTCCTGTTGCTATGACTTCTTTGCTCACTCACTGCACTACAATTCGTTTCAATGTCTCTTTCCTGAGATGCTGCCGCATGGGATGCAGGTGCAGCTCCGTGTACCCTCGTCCTCTGCAGACCTTCCGTCTGCTCTCCTCTCCTTCTCCAACTGTTCAGACTGTTCTAACTTCCTAATCAACCCACCAGTTTTACCTTGGTGTGAGGAGTGCCCTAATAGACAGAAGCATGGCTCCCCCTGGCGGACTGGAGTGTGAAGTGTGTTTTGTGGTTGTGATACCTGGACAGAAGTTCTCCTTCATTGCCTTCAGACGTAACATCACTCCCCATTGGTGGAAGAATAACATTACTGCAACGACCAGGACTCTGGGGCGCTGCATTAACGCACGTGACTGCGTTTATGTCATTTTGATGTCCGTTTGCGAAGCATCCGTTTGTCTGCATTCAGGCACTGTCAATAGAGTTGTTCTCTTTTTATTTTGCTCTTTTGTCAGTGTTGGGTGTGTATGGATAACATTCTCCATTTTGAAAGCATTGAGTGAACTTCTGCTAGCAAGAGGTTTGTGTCTGAGCTTGTTAGATTTCGCTTGATGCAGTTGCGACTTTGGCGGAGAAGGCGTATTTCCCAAAGGAGATATTGGATCTATGAAGTGAATTTTTTTCGGAATACATATGGCGCCTTTCACACACTGTATGTTCAGCTTCGAGATCATCCCTTTAAATTTCAACGTTATCTTCGGATGTCCATTGAGACCTTTGATGTTCTGCTCTCGCATGTGAAGGATGAGATATATCATCAGCGCAGCACTTTCCGTGATAGTATTTGTGCAGAGCAACGTTTAGTGGTGACCCTGAGGTAATTATCCTTTTTTAACATTGTTCTATTGACAAAGACAGGATGTAATTTATCGTGGAGCATGTCTTATATAATTATGTACACTTTGGCAATTGTGCGATTCCATTTTAACTTGACTTTATTTTAGTTTTCCTTCACTGCATTTTCAATTTCGACTGGGGAAATCAATCGTTTGCCAACTGGTTCGTGAAACTTGTGATGCCATTTGGAACAACTTAAAACCACTTGTGCTACCAACCCCGACAACAGAAATGTGGCTATCGATTTCCAAACATTTCAAGGATGTGGCTAGTTTCCCCAATTGTATTGGTGCCGTGGATGGCAAGCACATTCGGATTCAGAAACCAGTGCATAGTGGATCCCTATACTATAACTATAAAAAATACTTTTCTATTGTATTGATGGCTATTGCGGATGCTAGATACCGTTTTGTTGCTGTTGATATTGGTGCATATGGACGGACGAACGATTCCAGAGTCTTCAGAGACTCCAACATGGGGAAATGTTTGTACAACAACAACTTCAACATACCCTCAGCACGACCTCTTCCGGGGACCGAAGGCCCAAGTTTGCCCTATGTTTTAGTTGGAGATGAGGTGTTCCAACTCGGACGCAATCTCCTAAAGCCGTGCTCAAGCCGTAGTCTAAACTCCACAAGACGCATTTTTAATTATCGCTTGAGTTGGGCAAGACGCTATGTGGAATGTGCCTTTGGTATTTTGACCTTAAAATGGCGTATCTTACTAACCAATCTAACCCAAGAAGAGGTGCGAAACCGGCTAAATAAGATTAAAATAGATAAATCTCCGGGTCTGGATGGCATACACCCACGAGTACTAAGAGAACTAAGTAATGTAATAGATAAACCATTATTTCTTACTTTTAGGGACTCTATAGCGACGGGGTCTGTCCCGCAGGACTGGCGCATAGCAAATGTGGTGCCAATATTCAAAAAGGGCTCTAAAAGTGAACCTGGAAATTATAGGCCAGTAAGTCTAACCTCTATTGTTGGTAAAATATTTGAAGGGTTTCTGAGAGATGTTATTATGGATTAACTCAATGAGAATAACTGTTTAACTCCATATCAGCATGGGTTTATGAGAAATCGCTCCTGTCAAACCAATCTAATCAGTTTTTATGAAGAGGTAAGCTATAGGCTGGACCACGGTGAGTCATTGGACGTGGTATATCTTGATTTTTCCAAAGCGTTTGATACTGTGCCGCACAAGAGGTTGGTACACAAAATGAGAATGCTTGGTCTGGGGGAAAATGTGTGTAAATGGGTTAGTAACTTGCTTAGTGATAGAAAGCAGAGGGTGGTTATAAATGGTATAGTCTCTAACTGGGTCGCTGTGACCAGTGGGGTACCGCAGGGGTCGGTATTGGGACCTGTTCTCTTCAACATATTCATTAATGATCTGGTAGAAAGTTTACACAGTAAAATATCGATATTTGCAGATGATACAAAACTATGTAAAGCAGTTAATACAAGAGAAGATAATATTCTGCTACAGATGGATCTGGATAAGTTGGAAACTTGGGCTGAAAGGTGGCAGATGAGGTTTAACAATGATAAATGTAAGGTTAAACACATGGGAAGAAGGAATCAATATCACCATTACACACTGAACGGGAAACCACTGGGTAAATCTGACAGGGAGAAGGACTTGGGGATCCTAGTTAATGATAAACTTACCTGGAGCAGCCAGTGCCAGGCAGCAGCTGCCAAGGCAAACAGGATCATGGGGTGCATTAAAAGAGGTCTGGATACACATGATGAGAGCATTATACTGCCTCTGTACAAATCCCTAGTTAGACCGCACATGGAGTACTGTGTCCAGTTTTGGGCACCGGTGCTCAGGAAGGATATAATGGAACTAGACAGAGTACAAAGGAGTGCAACAAAATTAATAAAGGGGATGGGAGAACTACAATACCCAGATAGATTAGCGAAATTAGGATTATTTAGTCTAGAAAAAAGACGACTGAGGGGCGATCTAATAACCATGTATAAGTATATAAGGGGACAATACAAATATCTCGCTGAGGATCTGTTTAAACCAAGGAAGGTGATGGGCACAAGGGGGCATTCTTTGCGTCTGGAGGAGAGAAGGTTTTTCCACCAACATAGAAGAGGATTCTTTACTGTTAGGGCAGTGAGAATCTGGAATTGCTTGCCTGAGGAGGTGGTGATGGCGAACTCAGTTGAGGGGTTCAAGAGAGGCCTGGATGTCTTCCTGGAGCAGAACAATATTGTATCATACAATTATTAGGTTCTGTAGAAGGACGTAGATCTGGGGATTTATTATGATGAAATATAGGCTGAACTGGATGGACAAATGTCTTTTTTCGGCCTTACTAACTAACTATGTTACTATGTTACTAACCTGAAAATGTGGACCGTGTAGTGAAGGCATGCATCTGTCTGCACAATTTTGTTTCCAGACATGAACCCCAGGTGGTTGACCCCAATGACTGGGAGTCGAACCTCATGAGCATAGATTCGACTACTGTTCGGTCTACAGTTGAAATAATGAGGATTCGTGATCAATTTGCAAATTACTTCACCCATGGCCAGACATACACGTGTGAAAACGTTGAAGCCTGTTGATATTGGTGCAATGTGTGGGGAAATTCCCTTTTTTTAAAAAAAATTTGTTTATATTACCTTAATCAATTGTAAAAAGTTCAATCCATACAAGATTATGAAATGTTATAATAACAGTTAAACTTTACTAAAAATATTTTGAAGACATTGTTAGTCCAACCTGATTGTTGGTAGACATTTTTACATATGACATCCCATAGGGATGAACAAAAACATACACGATTAACTTGGGTACGAAAATTTTGTACACAATTTAAACGCAGGAATTGCCAAAGTTTGTTGTTAGTTTAAACAGTATTACAGACTGTGATATTGCGTGGGCGTATTATCTGCCCAACTGTAGGCTGGACTGCTACATTGCCTTTGCATTTCCATACTCGGTTCACCCCGACCTCTGTATTGTGGTTTGTATGACGGCATGTCCATGGTTCTTGGTCTCGAGAATGTGGGTTCCTGAGGGCCCAAAAATTCCTCGACTAGGTCATTAAATCTTTGCCTTAACATTATATTTCTGTGCGGTGGTATCTTTTGGACTACAGGCACGTTTGACAAAAGCAGGAGCTTCCACTCATTGGCTGCATATACAGATTCACGGGATTGCAAGTCCGTAATTATAATAATTTTATTTATTTATATAGTGCCAACATATTCCGCAGCGCTTTACAAATTATAGAGGGGACTTGTACAGACAATAGACATTACAGCATAACAGAAATCACAGTTCAAAATAGATACCAAGAGGAATGGGGGCCCTGCTCGCAAGTTACAAACTATGAGGAAAAGGGGAGACACGAAAGGTGGATGGTAACAATTGCTTTAGTTATTTGGACCAGCCATAGTGTAAGGATCGGGTGTTCATGTAAAGCTGCATGAACCAGTTAACTGCCTAAGTATGTAGCAGTACAGACACAGAGGCTATTAACTGCATAAAGTGTATGAGAACATGATGCGAGGAACTCATAATTTATTTATTTATTTATTTATTTATTTTGAATGGGCCACACAGGGATAGTTAGGTTAATGCGTTGATGTGGTAGGCCAATCTGAACAAATGCGTTTTTAGGGCACGCTTAAAACTGTGGGGATTGGGGATTAATCGTATTAACCTAGGTAGTGCATTCCAAAGAATCGGCGCAGCACGTGTAAAGTCTTGGAAACGGGAGTGGGAGGTTCTGATTATTGACGATGCTAACCTCAGGTCATTAGCAGAACGGAGAGCACGGGTAGGGTGGTAGACTGAAACCAGAGAGGAGATGTAGGGTGGTGCTGAGCCAAGGAGTGCTTTGTGGATGAGGGTAGTAGCTTTGTGTCAGGAATCCCTTACCGCTGCCACCAATTTGTCAGGAATCCCCTGACCACTGCCACCAATTCGTCACGATTCACACCGTGACCGTCCCCCCTACATCACGGGTCGGGGTGACTTTGGGCCAACAGACGGCTATCACATGTGCAGGGGGGCTTATCTTAGTTATCCCTCCACTGCTAACAATGCGATGAGAAAACATACACAAGGCTATTGACCTCTTAGTTTACAGCAGGGGCTTATTGTAGGTATCCCACTGCTTTTCAATATACCACGAACTGCAGGGATTTATGTATATCCCGCTTACAGTTCCACTTAAAACTTGCAGCTCTCTGGCGCCCTCCTTACTCTCAGGTCAGATTAGGTACTGCACCCTGGGTAATTAGTCGCCAGAAAGGCTGCCTGCTATGTACTGGCTATTGGGCACGCTGCAGCGACGCGATAAACTACTCCCACTTAGGCAGGATCAATAATTATCAATAATCCACATAGAGCTATAGAATGGGACGGCACTAGAGCGATACCATATACAGCAGTCAGGACTTGAGATGGGATCCAGAGTATTAGGCGTCACGCTTACTACGGGGTATTAGGTGCTCAGCAGCTGAAAACTAATAGTTCATTTGTACTCATAAGTAAGAAAATATGCGGCAGTCACCCCAAATTCTGCAGTGGAAAGCGTGAATTTTAATGGATAACTTCAACAGATAAACATCCGTTACAACATAAGGTAAGCAGGAGGGTGCGGTGTTGGAGCTTGGACGACGGCCGTTTCGCACAGCAGGTGCTTCAACGGGTCCAAATGGTTTTTAGAGCATGGAGAATGAACTAACATGTAATATTATATCCCATAAAAATTAGGCAGTGCTTTATCAAAAATATTTTATAAAGATGTTACAAATGAGACAATTGCAAATATGTACAAGGGTAATTATGAAATAAACAGGGATTAAATGAGAAAAGGTAACACTCACATGTTCAAAGCATGGCAGGCAACCATACGTCCCAGCTCATTGGACGTGTGCAGGGCTTCCCAGAAGAAGAAGCAGCAAGCAAGCAAGAAGAAGACGAAGAAGACTGAGCTGAGAGCCTGCCACAAACTTAAGACCTGCAGCTAGTGACATCACGGAAAGGCTGGCTTATCCAGACCCTCCTCTCTCTACATTCTGACTAAACTTTAAACTATTCTCTCTAATTTCTATAACTTTGCTACAAAACATGTCATAGTCATAACAAACCCATCATTCATCTCGGATTAACGTGGGCATTCTAATGAGATCAAATATGTCCTATCTGGGATACATATTTACAGAGAAATCCCTACTTCTTTACCAGATGGAGTTAGAAGCCCGTGGTTCGAGCAATGGGTAGGTACACCGAGTGAGAATACGAATATATATTTTCGTGTTCTTAATGTAAACATTGTGCATAATATCTTACAAAAACCAAACAAAGAATCTTTCATGGATCCTAGAAGTTTCTAGTTCACTTATAGCTGGACAAGAGCTTGCACGGCAGGAAATGCCGGTCGTAAATACCTTTGGCGAGGGGTGATGGGGGATTTGGGAGTGGAAAGTCAGGAATTTGAAGCTACAAACTGTTGCATCATCACTCCAAGAAGGGGGGCTTAGTCCACGCAGGCTAGCAAGAAAACTAACTTATGATATACATTTTCCTCACACCTCCCCCTTCAGGTGTGCGCTAGGGAGGTAGAACCCCACGGTATGCCTCCATGGGCACCTCAGTAGGTTCACCCTGGCGGGACAGTCCATCTGCATTCCCATGCTCTTTGCCCGTTTTGTGTTCAATGGTGAAGTCAAACTGCTGAAGGGCAAGGCTCCAGCGTAGCAACCTGCCGTTGGTTCCACACATGGCGTTTAGCCAGCGCAGAGGGTCGTGGTCGGTCACCACAGTGAAGGGGCGACCGTACAAGTAGGGCTGCAAGCGCTGCAGGGCCCAGACTATGGCAAGGCACTCCTTCTCGATGGTGGAGTAGGCCACTTCCCTCGGCAAAAGTTTCCGGCTCAGGTATAACACGGGGTGCTCTTGGTCCTCCGAGTCAACCTGGCTGAGCACAGCACCAAGGCCAAACTCACTGGCGTCGGTCTGCACCAAGAACGGTCGACTGCTGTCGACTGCTTTCAGTGCGGTTTTCAACGCCTGGAAGGCCCCCTCACAGCCATCTGTCCAGTTGACAATGTGGGGTAGCTTCTTCCTGGTGAGGTACGTCAAAGGTTTTACCAGGCTACTATAATGTTGTACAAAGCGCCTATAGTACCCTGCAGTGCCCAAGAAGGACATCACCTGTTTCTTGGTCACGGGAGTGGGCCAGTTCACAATCGCGCCCACTTTCTCCGGCTCTGGCTTCAGGGTGTTCCCGCCTACCCGGTGCCCCAGGTAGTGAACCTCCCTCATGCCCATCTGGCACTTTCCCGGCTTGATAGTCAGTCCTGCTTGGTGAATTCACCTGAGCACCTCCTCGAGATGCTGCAGGTGTTCCTCCCAGGAGGAACTGAAGATGGCAATGTCATCCAAGTACGCCACGGCGTACTTCTCCAGCCCCTGAAGCAGGAGGTTGACCATCCGCTGGAAAGTGGCAGGGGCATTCTTCATGCCGAAGGGCATGACCGTGGACTCGTACAGTCCAAAAGGTGAGATAAAGGCGGACTTCTCCTGCGCCTTAGGGCTCGGGGGAATCTGCCAGTATCCTCGACTCAGATCTATTATTGTTAGGTAATCTGCGCCAGCTAACTTATCCAGCAGCTCCTCGATGCACGGCATTGGGTGTGCGTCGGAGGCTGTGATGGCGTTGAGCCCCCTGTAGTCCACGCAGAACAGGGTGGTCCCGGTTCTTTGGCACGAGAACTACAGGTGATGCCCACGCGCTCTTTGACCGTCGAATCACCCCCAGCTGTAACATCTCATTAATCTCTTGGCGCATAATCTGCTGCACCTGGTCAGAGATTCGATAGGGTGTTCGCCGTAGTGGGGCGTGATTCCCGGTGTCCACCTCGTGGACGGCTAACTGAGTCCTCCCAGGTCGGTTGGAGAACACGACCCGGAAGGGTTCCAGTGTGGTTTGCAACTGCAACCGCTGGGGTTCAGTTAACGAGGCGCTTACCTCCAAGTCCTCGATGGACCCATTGGCCTTGGCTTGGGCCAGCATGTCCATGAGGGTGTCTTCCTCACTGTCTTCGGGCAAGCTGCAGACCGGTAGGACAAAAGGTTCACGTTCGTGATGAGCCTTCATCATGTTGACGTGAAAGGCCTTTCGCCTACCCCGAGCGTGGTCAAGCGTGACCACGTAAGTGACTGGGTTGAGCTGTTGGTGGACGACGTACGGGCCCTCCCAGGCTGCCTGAAGCTTATCCGTTGGTACGGGGACCAGCACCCACACCTTTTGACCCCCGTGGTAGGTCCGCTCCCGGGTGTTCTGGTCGTACCAGTGCTTCTGGTCAGCCTGAGCCTGCGTCATGTTGTCATGCACTAACTGCGTCAAGGTTCTCTTACCAACCCAAGGGGTCCCCGAACTCGCCTGCCGTACAGGAGCTCGAAGGGGGAGAACCCCGTCGAGGCCTGCGGAACCTCTCGGTAAGCGAACAGCAGGTGTGGGAGGTACCGCTCCCAGTCGCGCCCTTGAGTCTCAACCAGCATGCGCAGCATCTGTTTGAGGGTACCATTGAAGCGTTCACACAAGCCATTGGTCTGTGGGTGATACGCACTCGATACCAGGTGCTTCACTGTTGTGAATTCTGTGGCTGAATTCACTCCTGTGGTCACAAGTGGTACTGCAGCTTCTGAGCTTCCTCCCTCAGGTGTTCTGGTGAGCTCGTTGGGTGCTTTGTTATTTAACTCCGCCTGAATCTGTCTTCCTTGCTCCTTGTCAATGTTCCAGTATTGGATCTGAGCTTCTGGATCTTTCCTGTGGCCTGCTGCTCTGCTTAGATAAGTGCTTCTTTGCTTTTGTTGCTACTTTTTCTGTCCAGCTTGTCAATTCGTTTTGCTGGAAGCTCTGAGACGCAAAGGGTGTACCGCCGTGCCGTTAGTTCGGCACGGTGGGTCTTTTTGCCCCCTTTGCGTGGTTTTTTGCTTTAGGGTTTTTTGTAGACTGCAAAGTTCTCTTTGCTATCCTCGCTCTATCTAGAATATCGGGCCTCACTTTGCTGAATCTATTTCATCCCTACGTTTGTCTTTTCATCTTGCTAACAGTCATTATATGTGGGGGGCTGCCTTTTCCTTTGGGGTATTTCTCTGAGGCAAGTCAGGCTTGTTTTTCTATCTTCAGGCTAGTCAGCTCCTCAGGCTGTGCCGAGTTGCATAGGTAGTGTCAGGCGCAATCCACAGCTGCCTTTAGTTGTGTTTAGGTTAGGTTCAGGTATTGCGGTCTACAGAGATTCCACGTCTCAGAGCTCGTTCTATTGTTTTTGGGTTATTGTCAGATCACTGTATGTGCTCTGATTGCTGGCACACTGTGTCACTGGATTGCCTACATAACAGTACAAGGAGCCCAACCTAATGATTCTCAATAGAGGGAAAAAAAGAAGTTCTGACATCATTTTTTTTTCTCAGCTCTGTGTTCAGTCTTTTTTTTCCCCTAGACATTTGGGTGTTTCAGGACACAGGTGTGGACATGGATATTCAGGGTCTGTGTTCTTCAATGGATAATCTCGTTATAAATGTACAAAAGATTCAAGATACTATTGATCAGAAATCTATGTTAGAACCAAGAATTCCTATTCCTGATTTGTTTTTTGGTGATAGAACTAAGTTTCTTAATTTCAAAAATAATTGTAAGCCATTTCTGGCCTTGAAACCTCATTCTTCTGGTAATCCTATTCAACAGGTTTTGATTATTATTTCTTTTTTGCGCGGCGACCCTCAGGACTGGGCATTTTCTCTTGCGCCAGGAGACCCTGCATTGAGTAATGTCAATGCGTTTTTCCTGGCGCTCGGATTGCTTTACGATGAGCCTAATTCAGTGGATCAGGCTGAGAAAAATTTGCTGGCTTTGTGCCAGGGTCAGGATGATATAGAAGTATATTGTCAGAAATTTAGGAAGTGGTCAGTACTCACTCTGTGGAATGAATCTGCGCTGGCAGCTTTGTTCAGAAAGGGTCTCTCTGAGGCTCTTAAGGATGTCATGGTGGGTTTTCCTATGCCTGCTGGTTTGAATGAGTCTATGTCTTTGGCCATTCAGATCGGTCGACGCTTGCGCGAGCGTAAATCTGTGCACCATTTGGCGGTATTGTCTAAGATTAAACCTGAGCCTATGCAGTGCGATAGGACTATGACCAGAGTTAAACGGCAAGAACACAGACGTCTGAATGGTCTGTGTTTCTACTGTGGTGATTCCACTCATGCTATTTCTGATTGTCCTAAGCGCACTAAGCGGTTCGATAGGTCTGCCGTCATTGGTACTGTACAATCCAAATTCCTTCTGTCCATTACCTTGATATGCTCTTTGTCATCGTATTCTGTCATGGCGTTTGTGGATTCAGGCGCTGCCCTGAATCTGATGGATTTGGATTATGCTAAACGTTGTGGGTTTTTCTTGGAGCCTTTGCGGTATCCTATTCCGTTGAGAGGAATTGATGCTACACCTTTGGCCAAGAATAAACCTCAGTACTGGACCCAGCTGACCATGTGCATGGCTCCTGCACATCAGGAAGTTATTCGCTTTCTGGTGCTACATAATCTACATGATGTGGTCGTGTTGGGGTTGCCATGGCTGCAAACCCATAATCAAGTATTGGATTGGAACTCTATGTCGGTATCCAGCTGGGGTTGTCAGGGGGTACATGGTGATGTTCCATTTTTGTCTATTTCATCATCCACTCCTTCTGAGGTCCCAGAGTTCTTGTCTGATTATCAGGATGTATTTGAAGAGCCCAAGTCCGATGCCCTACCTCCGCATAGGGATTGTGATTGTGCTATCAATTTGATTCCTGGTAGTAAACTCCCTAAAGGTCAATTATTTAATTTATCCGTGCCTGAACACGCCGCTATGCGCAGTTATGTGAAGGAATCCCTGGAGAAGGGACATATTCGCCCATCGTCATCACCACTGGGAGCAGGGTTCTTTTTTGTAGCCAAGAAGGATGGTTCGCTGAGACCGTGTATTGATTACCGCCTTCTTAATAAGATCACTGTTAAATTTCAGTATCCCTTGCCATTGTTATCTGACTTGTTTGCTCAGATTAAGGGGGCTAGTTGGTTCACTAAGATAGATCTTCGTGGTGCGTATAATCTGGTGAGAATCAGGCAAGGAGATGAATGGAAAACTGCATTTAATACGCCCGAGGGTCATTTTGAGTATCTAGTGATGCCGTTCGGACTTGCCAATGCTCCATCTGTGTTTCAGTCTTTTATGCATGACATCTTCCGTGACTATCTGGATAAATTCCTGATTGTTTACTTGGATGACATTTTGATCTTCTCAAATGATTGGGACTCTCATGTGAAGCAGGTCAGAATGGTTTTCCAGGTCCTGCGTGCTAATTCTTTGTTTGTGAAGGGATCAAAGTGTCTCTTCGGTGTGCAGAAAGTTTCATTTTTGGGGTTCATCTTTTCCCCTTCTACTATCGAGATGGATCCGGTTAAGGTCCAAGCCATCCAGGATTGGACTCAGCCGACATCTCTGAAAAGTCTGCAAAAATTCCTGGGCTTTGCTAATTTTTATCGTCGCTTCATCTGTAATTTTTTTAGCATTGCCAAACCATTGACCGATTTGACCAAGAAGGGTGCTGATTTGGTTAATTGGTCTTCTGCTGCTGTGGAAGCTTTTCAGGAGTTGAAACATCGTTTTTGTTCTGCCCCTGTGTTGTGTCAACCAGATGTTTCTCTTCCGTTCCAGGTCGAGGTTGATGCTTCTGAGATTGGAGCAGGGACGGTTTTGTCACAGAGAGGTTGTGGTTGCTCAGTGTTGAAACCATGTGCTTTCTTTTCCAGGAAGTTTTCGGCTGCTGAGCGTAATTATGATGTGGGCAACCAAGAGTTGCTGGCCATGAAGTGGGCATTCGAGGAATGGCGTCATTGGCTTGAAGGAGCTAAGCATCGCGTGGTGGTATTGACTGATCATAAGAACCTTACTTATCTCGAGTCTGCCAAGCGCTTGAATCCTAGACAGGCCCGTTGGTCGTTATTTTTTGCCCGCTTCGATTTTGTGATTTCGTACCTTCCGGGCTCTAAAAATGTGAAGGCGGATGCTCTGTCTAGGAGTTTTGTGCCCGACTCTCCGGGTTCATCTGAGCCGGCGAGTATCCTCAAGGAAGGAGTCATTGTGTCTGCCATCTCCCCTGATTTGCGGCGAGTGTTGCAAAAATTTCAGGCGAATAAACCTGATCGTTGTCCGGCGGAGAAACTGTTCGTCCCTGATAGGTGGACTAGTAAAGTTATCTCTGAACTTCATTGTTCGGTGTTGGCTGGTCATCCTGGAATCTTTGGTACCAGAGAGTTAGTGGCTAGATCCTTCTGGTGGCCATCTCTGTCACGGGATGTACGTACTTTTGTGCAGTCCTGTGGGATTTGTGCTAGGGCTAAGCCCTGCTGTTCACGTGCCAGTGGGTTGCTTTTGCCCTTGCCGGTCCCAAAGAGGCCTTGGACACATATTTCGATGGATTTCATTTCTGACCTTCCCGTTTCTCAAAAGATGTCAGTCATTTGGGTGGTCTGTGATCGCTTTTCTAAAATGGTCCATCTGGTGCCCTTGGTTAAATTGCCTTCCTCCTCTGATTTGGTGCCTTTGTTCTTCCAGCATGTGGTTCGTTTGCATGGCATTCCTGAGAATATTGTTTCTGACAGAGGTTCCCAGTTTGTTTCAAGATTTTGGCGAGCCTTTTGTGGTAGGATGGGCATTGACCTATCTTTTTCCTCGGCTTTCCATCCTCAGACTAATGGCCAGACCGAACGAACCAATCAGACCTTGGAAACATATCTGAGATGTTTTGTTTCTGCAGACCAGGATGATTGGGTGTCCTTTTTGCCGTTGGCTGAGTTCGCCCTTAATAATCGGGCCAGCTCGGCTACCTTGGTCTCTCCATTTTTCTGCAATTCTGGGTTCCATCCTCGTTTCTCTTCAGGACAGGTTGAGTCTTCGGACTGTCCTGGTGTGGATTCTGTGGTGGACAGGTTGCAGCAGATCTGGACTCAGGTAGTGGACAATTTGACCTTGTCCCAGGAGAAGGCTCAACTTTTTGCTAATCGCAGACGCCGTGTGGGTCCCCGACTTCGTGTTGGGGATCTGGTTTGGTTATCTTCTCGTCATATTCCTATGGAGGTTTCCTCTCCTAAATTTAAACCTCGTTTTATTGGTCCATATAGGATTTCTGAGATTCTCAATCCTGTGTCTTTTCGTCTGACCCTCCCAGACTCCTTTTCCATACATAATGTATTCCATAGGTCGTTGTTGCGGAGATACGTGGCACCTATGGTTCCATCTGTTGAGCCTCCTGCCCCGGTTTTGGTGGAGGGGGAATTGGAGTATATTGTGGAGAAAATTTTGGATTCTCGTGTTTCTAGACGGAAACTCCAGTATCTGGTTAAATGGAAGGGTTATGCTCAGGAAGATAACTCCTGGGTTTTTGCCTCTGATGTCCATGCTCCAGATCTTGTTCGTGCCTTTCATGTGGCTCATCCTGGTCGGCCTGGGGGCTCTGGTGAGGGTTCGGTGACCCCTCCTCAAGGGGGGGGTACTGTTGTGAATTCTGTGGCTGAATTCACTCCTGTGGTCACAAGTGGTACTGCAGCTTCTGAGCTTCCTCCCTCAGGTGTTCTGGTGAGCTCGTTGGCTGCTTTGTTATTTAACTCCGCCTGATTCTGTCTTCCTTGCTCCTTGTCAATGTTCCAGTGTTGGATCTGAGCTTCTGGATCTTTCCTGTGGCCTGCTGCTCTGCTTAGATAAGTGCTTCTTTGCTTTTGTTGCTACTTTTTCTGTCCAGCTTGTCAATTCGTTTTGCTGGAAGCTCTGAGACGCAAAGGGTGTACCGCCGTGCCGTTAGTTCGGCACGGTGGGTCTTTTTGCCCCCTTTGCGTGGTTTTTTGCTTTAGGGTTTTTTGTAGACTGCAAAGTTCTCTTTGCTATCCTCGCTCTATCTAGAATATCGGGCCTCACTTTGCTGAATCTATTTCATCCCTACGTTTGTCTTTTCATCTTGCTAACAGTCATTATATGTGGGGGGCTGCCTTTTCCTTTGGGGTATTTCTCTGAGGCAAGTCAGGCTTGTTTTTCTATCTTCAGGCTAGTCAGCTCCTCAGGCTGTGCCGAGTTGCATAGGTAGTGTCAGGCGCAATCCACAGCTGCCTTTAGTTGTGTTTAGGTTAGGTTCAGGTATTGCGGTCTACAGAGATTCCACGTCTCAGAGCTCGTTCTATTGTTTTTGGGTTATTGTCAGATCACTGTATGTGCTCTGATTGCTGGCACACTGTGTCACTGGATTGCCTACATAACAGTACAAGGAGCCCAACCTAATGATTCTCAATAGAGGGAAAAAAAGAAGTTCTGACATCATTTTTTTTTCTCAGCTCTGTGTTCAGTCTTTTTTTTCCCCTAGACATTTGGGTGTTTCAGGACACAGGTGTGGACATGGATATTCAGGGTCTGTGTTCTTCAATGGATAATCTCGTTATAAATGTACAAAAGATTCAAGATACTATTGATCAGAAATCTATGTTAGAACCAAGAATTCCTATTCCTGATTTGTTTTTTGGTGATAGAACTAAGTTTCTTAATTTCAAAAATAATTGTAAGCCATTTCTGGCCTTGAAACCTCATTCTTCTGGTAATCCTATTCAACAGGTTTTGATTATTATTTCTTTTTTGCGCGGCGACCCTCAGGACTGGGCATTTTCTCTTGCGCCAGGACACCTGTTGTGAATTCTGTGGCTGAGTTCACTTCTGTGGTCACAAGTGGTATTGCAGACTCTGGGCTTCCTCCCTCAGGTGTTTTGGTGAGCTCGTTGGCTGCCTTGCTATTTAGCTCCACCTGAGTCTGTCTTCCTTGCTCCTTGTCAATGTTCCAGTGTTGGATCTGAGCTACTGCATCTTTCCTTTGGCCTGCTGCTCTGCTAGATAAGTGCTTCTAGTTTGTTTTCTGTTTTTTCTGTCCAGCTTGCTATTAACTTTTGCTGGAAGCTCTGAGAAGCAAAGGGGTGCACCGCCGTGCTGTTAGTTCGGCACGGTGGGTCTTTTTGCCCCTTTGCGTGGTTTTCGTTTTAGGGTTTTTTGTAGACTGCATAGTTCTCTTTGCTATCCTCGCTCTGTCTAGAATATCGGGCCTCACTTTGCTGAATCTATTTCATTCCTACGTTTGTCTTTTCATCTTGCTAACAGTCATTATATGTGGGGGGCTGCCTATTCCTTTGGGGTATTTCTCTGAGGTAAGTCAGGCTTGTATTTCTATCTTCAGGCTAGTCAGCTCCTCAGGCAGTGCCGAGTTGCATAGGTAGTGATAGGCGCAATCCACTGCTGCTTATAGTTGTGTGAGGATAGATCAGGTACTGCAGTCTACAGAGATTCCACGTCTCAGAGCTCGTCCTATTGTTTTTGGTTATTGCCAGATCTCTGTATGTGCGCTGATTACTGCACGCTGTGTTGCCTGATTGCCAGCCATAACAGAGACCCTGCATTGAGTAATGTCAATGCGTTTTTCCTGGCGCTCGGATTGCTTTACGATGAGCCTAATTCAGTGGATCAGGCTGAGAAAAATTTGCTGGCTTTGTGCCAGGGTCAGGATGATATAGAAGTATATTGTCAGAAATTTAGGAAGTGGTCAGTACTCACTCTGTGGAATGAATCTGCGCTGGCAGCTTTGTTCAGAAAGGGTCTCTCTGAGGCTCTTAACCCCTCTGTGACCTTAGACGTACTATCCCGTCGAGGTGCCCTGGGCTTATCTGACCCTGGACGGGATAGTACGTCATAGCCGATCGGCCGCGCTCACAGGGGGAGCGCGGCCGATCGCGGCCGGGTGTCAGCTGCTTATCGCAGCTGACATCCGGCACTATGTGCCAGGAGCGGTCACGGACCGCCCCCGGCACATTAACCCCTGGCACACCGCGATCAAAGATGATCGCGATGTGCCGGCGGTGCAGGGAAGCACCGCGCAGGGAGGGGGCTCCCTGCGGGCTTCCCTGAGCCCCCCGCAGCAACGCGATGTCATAGCGTTGCTGCGAGGGTCTCCTCACCTCCCTCCCTGCTCGAGCCCCGGATCCAAGATGGCCGCGGATCCGGGTCCTGCAGGGAGGGAGGTGGCTTCACAGAGCCTGCTTAGAGCAGGCACTGTGAAGGCTGCAGCGCTGCATGTCAGATCAGTGATCTGACAGAGTGCTGTGCAAACTGTCAGATCACTGATCTGTGATGTCCCCCCCTGGGACAAAGTAAAAAAGTAAAAAAAAATTTTTCCAAATGTGTAAAAAAAATTAAAAAAAATATTCCAAAATAATGAAAAAAAAAAAAATATTATTCCCATAAATACATTTCTTCATCTAAATAAAAAAAAAAAACAATAAAAGTACACATATTTAGTATCGCCGCGTCCGTAACGACCCGACCTATAAAACTGTCCCACTAGTTAACCCCTTCAGTAAACACCGTAAGAAAAAAAAAAAAAAACAACGCTTTATTATCATACCGCCGAACAAAAAGTGGAATAACACGCGATCAAAAGGACAGATATAAATAACCATGGTACCGCTGAAAGCGTCATATTGTCCCGCAAAAAAAGAGCCGCCATACAGCATCATCAGCAAAAAAATAAAAAAGTTATAGTCCTGAGAATAAAGCGATGCAAAAATAATTATTTTTTCTGTAAAATAGTTTTTATCGTATAAAAGCACCAAACCATAAAAAAATGATATAAATGAGGTATCGCTGTAATCGTACTGACCCGAAGAATAAAACTGATTTATCAATTTTACCAAACGCAGAACGGTATAAACGCCTCCCCCAATAGAAATTCATGAATAGCTGGCTTTTGGTCATTCTTCCTCACAAAAATCGGAATAAAAAGCGATAAAAAAATGTCACGTGCCCAAAAATGTTTTCAATAAAAACGTCAACTCGTCCCGCAAAAAACAAGACCTCACATGACTCTGTGGACCAAAATATGGAAAAATTATAGCTCTCAAAATGTGGTATTGCAAAAAATATTTTTTGCAATAAAAAGGGTCTTTCAGTGTGTGACGGCTGCCAATCATAAAAATCCGCTAAAAAACCCGCTATAAAAGTAAATCAAACCCCCCTTCATCACCCCCTTAGTTAGGGAAAAATAAAAAAAAATGTATTTATTTCCATTTTCCCATTAGGGCTAGGGTTAGGGCTAGGATTAGGGTTAGGGTTAGGGTTAGGGCTAGGGTTAGGGCTAGGGTTAGGGCTAGGGTTAGGGCTAGGGCTAGGGTTAGGGCTAGGGTTAGGGCTAGGGTTAGGGCTAGGGTTAGGGTTAGGGCTAGGGTTAGGGTTAGGGCTAGGGTTAGGGTTAGGGCTAGGGTTAGGGCTAGGGTTAGGGTTAGGGTTAGGGCTAGGGTTAGGGTTAGGGTTAGGGCTACAGTTAGGGTTGGGGCTAAAGTTAGGGTTAGGGTTTAGATTACATTTACAGTTGGGAATAGGGTTGGGATTAGGGTTAGGGGTGTGTCAGGGTTAGAGGTGTGGTTAGGGTTACCGTTGGAATTAGGGTTAGGGGTGTGTTTAGATTAGGGTTTCAGTTATAATTGGGGGGTTTCCACTGTTTCGGCACATCAGGGGCTCTCCAAACACGACATGGCGTCCGATCTCAATTCCAGCCAATTCTGCGTTGAAAAAGTAAAACAGTGCTCCTTCCCTTCCGAGCTCTCCTGTGTGCCCAAACAGGGGTTTACCCCAACATATGGGGTATCAGCGTACTCAGGACAAATTGGACAACAACATTTAGGGTCCAATTTCTCCTGCTAACCTTGGGAAAATACAAAACTGGGGGCTAAAAAATAATTTTTGTGGGAAAACAAAAAGATTTTTTATTTTCACGGCTCTGCGTTATAAACTGTAGTGAAACACTTGGGGGTTCAAAGTTCTCACAACACATCTAGATAAGTTCATTGAGGGGTCTAGTTTCCAATATGGGGTCACTTGTGGGGGGTTTCTACTGTTTAGGTACATTAGGGGCTCTGCAAACGCAATGTGACGCCTGCAGACCAATCCATCTAAGTCTGCATTCCAAATGATGCTCCTTCCCTTCCGAGCCCTCCCATGCGCCCAAACGGTGGTTCCCCCCCACATATCGGGTATCAGCGTACTCAGGACAAATTGGACAACAACATTTAGGGTCCAATTTCTCCTGCTAACCTTGGAAAAATACAAAACTGGGGGCTAAAATATAATTTTTGTGGAAAAAAAAATATTTTTTATTTGCACGGCTCTGCGTTATAAACTGTAGTGAAATACTTGGGGGTTCAAAGCTCTCACAACACATCAAGATGAGTTCCTTAGGGGGTCTACTTTCCAAAATGGTGTCACTTGTGGGGGGTTTCTACTGTTTAGGTACTTTAGGGGCTCTGCAAACGCAATGTGACGCCTGCAAACCATTCCATCTAAGTCTGCATTCCAAATGGCGCTCCTTCCCTTCCGAACCCTCCCATGCGCCCAAACGGTGGTTCCCCCCCCACATATGGGGTATCAGCGTACTCAGGACAAATTGGACAACAACTTTTGGGGTCCAATTTCTCCTGTTACCCTAGGGAAAATACAAAACTGGGGGCTAAAAAATAATTTTTGTGGGAAAAAAAATTTTGTTTTATTTTTATGGCTCTGCATTATAAACTTCTGTGAAGCCCTTGGTGGGTCAAAGTGCTCACCACACCTCTAGATAAGTTCCTTAGGGGGTCTACTTTCCAAAATGGTGTCACTTGTGGGGGGTTTCAATGTTTAGGCACATCAGTGGCTCTCCAAACGCAACATGGCGTCCCATCTCAATTCCTGTCAATTTTGCATTGAAAAGTCAAACGGCGCTCCTTCCCTTCCGAGCTCTCCCATGCGCCCAAACAGTGGTTTACTGCCACATATGGGGTATCAGCGTACTCGGGACAAATTGGACAACAACTTTTTGGGTCCAATTTCTCCTGTTACCCTTGGTAAAATAAAACAAATTGGAGCTGAAGTAAATTTTTTGTGTAAAAAAGTTAAATGTTAATTTTTATTTAAACATTCCAAAAATTCCTATTAAACACCTGAAGGGTTAATAAACTTCTTGAATGTGGTTTTGAGCACCTTGAGGGGTGCAGTTTTTAGAATGGTGTCACACTTGGGCATTTTCTATCATATAGACCCCTCAAAATGACTTCAAATGAGACGTGGTCCCTAAAAAAAAATGGTGTTGTAAAAATGAGAAATTGCTGGTCAACTTTTAACCCTTATAACTCCCTAACAAAAAAAAAAATTGGTTCCAAAATTATGCTGATGTAAAGGAGACATGTGGGAAATGTTACTTATTAAGTATTTTGTGTGACATATCTCTGTGATTTAATTGCATAAAAATTCAAAGTTTGAAAATTGCGAAATTTTCAAAATTTTTGCCAAATTTCCGTTTTTTTCACAAATAAACGCAGGTACTATCAAAGAAATTTTACCACTATCATGAAGTACAATATGTCACGAGAAAACAATGTCAGAATCACCAGGATCCGTTGAAGCGTTTCGGAGTTATAACCTCATAAAGGGACAGTGGTCAGAATTGTAAAAATTGGCCTGGTCATTAACGTGCAAACCACCCTTGGGGGTAAAGGGGTTAAGGATGTCATGGTGGGTTTTCCTATGCCTGCTGGTTTGAATGAGTCTATGTCTTTGGCCATTCAGATCGGTCGACGCTTGCGCGAGCGTAAATCTGTGCACCATTTGGCGGTATTGTCTAAGATTAAACCTGAGCCTATGCAGTGCGATAGGACTATGACCAGAGTTAAACGGCAAGAACACAGACGTCTGCATGGTCTGTGTTTCTACTGTGGTGATTCCACTCATGCTATTTCTGATTGTCCTAAGCGCACTAAGCGGTTCGATAGGTCTGCCGTCATTGGTACTGTACAATCCAAATTCCTTCTGTCCATTACCTTGATATGCTCTTTGTCATCGTATTCTGTCATGGCGTTTGTGGATTCAGGCGCTGCCCTGAATCTGATGGATTTGGATTATGCTAAACGTTGTGGGTTTTTCTTGGAGCCTTTGCGGTGTCCTATTCCGTTGAGAGGAATTGATGCTACACCTTTGGCCAAGAATAAACCTCAGTACTGGACCCAGCTGACCATGTGCATGGCTCCTGCACATCAGGAAGTTATTCGCTTTCTGGTGCTACATAATATGCATGATGTGGTCGTGTTGGGGTTGCCATGGCTGCAAACCCATAATCCAGTATTGGATTGGAACTCTATGTCGGTATCCAGCTGGGGTTGTCAGGGGGTACATGGTGATGTTCCATTTTTGTCTATTTCATCATCCACTCCTTCTGAGGTCCCAGAGTTCTTGTCTGATTATCAGGATGTATTTGAAGAGCCCAAGTCCGATGCCCTACCTCCGCATAGGGATTGTGATTGTGCTATCAATTTGATTCCTGGTAGTAAACTCCCTAAAGGTCAATTATTTAATTTATCCGTGCCTGAACACGCCGCTATGCGCAGTTATGTGAAGGAATCCCTGGAGAAGGGACATATTCGCCCATCGTCATCACCACTGGGAGCAGGGTTCTTTTTTGTAGCCAAGAAGGATGGTTCGCTGAGACCGTGTATTGATTACCGCCTTCTTAATAAGATCACTGTTAAATTTCAGTATCCCTTGCCATTGTTATCTGACTTGTTTGCTCGGATTAAGGGGGCTAGTTGGTTCACTAAGATAGATCTTCGTGGTGCGTATAATCTGGTGAGAATCAGGCAAGGAGATGAATGGAAAACTGCATTTAATACGCCCGAGGGTCATTTTGAGTATCTAGTGATGCCGTTCGGACTTGCCAATGCTCCATCTGTGTTTCAGTCTTTTATGCATGACATCTTCCGTGACTATCTGGATAAATTCCTGATTGTTTACTTGGATGACATTTTGATCTTCTCAAATGATTGGGACTCTCATGTGAAGCAGGTCAGAATGGTTTTCCAGGTCCTGCGTGCTAATTCTTTGTTTGTGAAGGGATCAAAGTGTCTCTTCGGTGTGCAGAAAGTTTCATTTTTGGGGTTCATCTTTTCCCCTTCTACTATCGAGATGGATCCGGTTAAGGTCCAAGCCATCCAGGATTGGACTCAGCCGACATCTCTGAAAAGTCTGCAAAAATTCCTGGGCTTTGCTAATTTTTATCGTCGCTTCATCTGTAATTTTTTTAGCATTGCCAAACCATTGACCGATTTGACCAAGAAGGGTGCTGATTTGGTTAATTGGTCTTCTGCTGCTGTGGAAGCTTTTCAGGAGTTGAAACATCGTTTTTGTTCTGCCCCTGTGTTGTGTCAACCAGATGTTTCTCTTCCGTTCCAGGTCGAGGTTGATGCTTCTGAGATTGGAGCAGGGGCGGTTTTGTCACAGAGAGGTTCTGGTTGCTCAGTGTTGAAACCATGTGCTTTCTTTTCCAGGAAGTTTTCGGCTGCTGAGCGTAATTATGATGTGGGCAACCAAGAGTTGCTGGCCATGAAGTGGGCATTCGAGGAATGGCGTCATTGGCTTGAAGGAGCTAAGCATCGCGTGGTGGTATTGACTGATCATAAGAACCTTACTTATCTCGAGTCTGCCAAGCGCTTGAATCCTAGACAGGCCCGTTGGTCGTTATTTTTTGCCCGCTTCGGTTTTGTGATTTCGTATCTTCCGGGCTCTAAAAATGTGAAGGCGGATGCTCTGTCTAGGAGTTTTGTGCCCAACTCTCCGGGTTCATCTGAGCCGGCGAGTATCCTCAAGGAAGGAGTCATTGTGTCTGCCATCTCCCCTGATTTGCGGCGAGTGTTGCAAAAATTTCAGGCGAATAAACCTGATCGTTGTCCGGCGGAGAAACTGTTCGTCCCTGATAGGTGGACTAGTAAAGTTATCTCTGAACTTCATTGTTCGGTGTTGGCTGGTCATCCTGGAATCTTTGGTACCAGAGAGTTAGTGGCTAGATCCTTCTGGTGGCCATCTCTGTCACGGGATGTACGTACTTTTGTGCAGTCCTGTGGGATTTGTGCTAGGGCTAAGCCCTGCTGTTCACGTGCCAGTGGGTTGCTTTTGCCCTTGCCGGTCCCAAAGAGGCCTTGGACACATATTTCGATGGATTTCATTTCTGACCTTCCCGTTTCTCAAAAGATGTCAGTCATTTGGGTGGTCTGTGATCGCTTTTCTAAAATGGTCCATCTGGTGCCCTTGGTTAAATTGCCTTCCTCCTCTGATTTGGTGCCTTTGTTCTTCCAGCATGTGGTTCGTTTGCATGGCATTCCTGAGAATATTGTTTCTGACAGAGGTTCCCAGTTTGTTTCAAGGTTTTGGCGAGCCTTTTGTGGTAGGATGGGCATTGACCTATCTTTTTCCTCGGCTTTCCATCCTCAGACTAATGGCCAGACCGAACGAACCAATCAGACCTTGGAAACATATCTGAGATGTTTTGTTTCTGCAGACCAGGATGATTGGGTGTCCTTTTTGCCGTTGGCTGAGTTCGCCCTTAATAATCGGGCCAGCTCGGCTACCTTGGTCTCTCCATTTTTCTGCAATTCTGGGTTCCATCCTCGTTTCTCTTCAGGACAGGTTGAGTCTTCGGACTGTCGTGGTGTGGATTCTGTGGTGGACAGGTTGCAGCAGATCTGGACTCAGGTAGTGGACAATTTGACCTTGTCCCAGGAGAAGGCTCAACTTTTCGCTAATCGCAGACGCCGTGTGGGTCCCCGACTTCGTGTTGGGGATCTGGTTTGGTTATCTTCTCGTCATATTCCTATGAAGGTTTCTTCTCCTAAATTTAAACCTCGTTTTATTGGTCCGTATAGGATTTCTGAGATTCTCAATCCTGTGTCTTTTCGTCTGACCCTCCCAGACTCCTTTTCCATACATAATGTATTCCATAGGTCGTTGTTGCGGAGATACGTGGCACCTATGGTTCCATCTGTTGAGCCTCCTGCCCCGGTTTTGGTGGAGGGGGAATTGGAGTATATTGTGGAGAAAATTTGGATTCTCGTGTTTCTAGACGGAAACTCCAGTATCTGGTTAAATGGAAGGGTTATGCTCAGGAAGATAACTCCTGGGTTTTTGCCTCTGATGTCCATGCTCCAGATCTTGTTCGTGCCTTTCATGTGGCTCATCCTGGTCGGCCTGGGGGCTCTGGTGAGGGTTCGGTGACCCCTCCTCAAGGGGGGGGGTACTGTTGTGAATTCTGTGGCTGAATTCACTCCTGTGGTCACAAGTGGTACTGCAGCTTCTGAGCTTCCTCCCTCAGGTGTTCTGGTGAGCTCGTTGGCTGCTTTGTTATTTAACTCCGCCTGATTCTGTCTTCCTTGCTCCTTGTCAATGTTCCAGTGTTGGATCTGAGCTTCTGGATCTTTCCTGTGGCCTGCTGCTCTGCTTAGATAAGTGCTTCTTTGCTTTTGTTGCTACTTTTTCTGTCCAGCTTGTCAATTCGTTTTGCTGGAAGCTCTGAGACGCAAAGGGTGTACCGCCGTGCCGTTAGTTCGGCACGGTGGGTCTTTTTGCCCCCTTTGCGTGGTTTTTTGCTTTAGGGTTTTTTGTAGACTGCAAAGTTCTCTTTGCTATCCTCGCTCTATCTAGAATATCGGGCCTCACTTTGCTGAATCTATTTCATCCCTACGTTTGTCTTTTCATCTTGCTAACAGTCATTATATGTGGGGGGCTGCCTTTTCCTTTGGGGTATTTCTCTGAGGCAAGTCAGGCTTGTTTTTCTATCTTCAGGCTAGTCAGCTCCTCAGGCTGTGCCGAGTTGCATAGGTAGTGTCAGGCGCAATCCACAGCTGCCTTTAGTTGTGTTTAGGTTAGGTTCAGGTATTGCGGTCTACAGAGATTCCACATCTCAGAGCTCGTTCTATTGTTTTTGGGTTATTGTCAGATCACTGTATGTGCTCTGATTGCTGGCACACTGTGTCACTGGATTGCCTACATAACACTTCACCTGCATTCTCTTACAGAGAGCCTCCATTAGGCGAGACATAAATTGGGTCCCTTGATCAGTAAGCATTTCCCTGGGAAATCCTACACATGAGAAGATAGCCAACAGGGCATCCGCCACCTTATCTGCCCTAGTTGATGAAAGAGCTACTGCCTCTGGGTACCGGGTAGCGTATTCTACCACAGTAAGGATGTATTGCTTTCCAGAGCTGCTGGGGACGGCCAGCGGGCCCACAATGTCCACCGCGATCCTCTGGAAAGGCTCCTCTATCACTGGCAAAGGGATCAGGGGAGCCTTAAGAGCAGGCCCCACCTTCCCCACTTTTTGACAGGTGACACAGGAGCGGCAGTAGTTTGACACATCTGTCCCCATCTTAGGCCAATAGAAGTGTTGAGACAGCCGGGCCTTAGTTTTGCTGATCCCCAAGTGTCCAGCTAGCGGGATCTCATGGGCAATCCGCAACAACTCACCCCAGAATTGCTGCGGGACGACCAGCTGTCTTTCCCTCAACCACTCCTTTTGTGATTCTCCGGGTACTGTCTCCCGGTCCAACCTTCCTCTTTCCCAGAACACCCTCTCCTTATCAGTCTCGGAGGTGGGCGTCTCGGCGAGTTGCCTCAAACTCTCTAGGCTCGCATCTGTGTGCAGAGCGGCCTGAAACTCCTGGCTAGGGGAAGCCAAAAGCGACGACGGGTCCCTTCCCCACGGGAACCCTCTTGAACCTGCTCTGGGTCCACCTCTGGTTCAGTCACAGTGGTGACTGAGGAGAGTCCGGAAGGCAGACAGTTATCTGCGTTCCGGGCACTCTGACTGCGGATGACAGCAGCTACGTAGGCTGTCTCCCCAGGGGTTTCTACAGGCCCATCAGCCGGCGCTGCTATGGGCTCGACCTCCCCATCCACCCCCAACACTCCAGGGGCAGTGCTACTTATGGGCCAGTTACCTTCCTCGGTGGCACTGGTCACTTTCATGGCATCACCTTCCTCACGGTTCCCATGCATCTCCCCATTTCCTGTAGCACCGACACTTGCCCCTGTTAGGGGTTCCTCAGCCGTCTCACTCCGCAGAGCGACGTGGCTGGGCACGCCTGTACCTATGGACACATTAACCTTCACAGAAAAATCATTATCAGGTTCAGCTGGCACAGGTACAACATTTTCACCATCAATCCTAGGAAAAAAATGGTTAATAGATGCATCATTACA
Organism: Ranitomeya imitator; assembly: GCF_032444005.1. Taxonomy (NCBI): domain Eukaryota; kingdom Metazoa; phylum Chordata; class Amphibia; order Anura; family Dendrobatidae; genus Ranitomeya; species Ranitomeya imitator. Next base: position 233,852,370 of record NC_091283.1, read on the forward strand.
AGATAAAGCATGGTCAGGTAACACATGTGATTTCCCATGATCATCATCATCAGGGTTAACTTTACCCTCATTAGTAGATTGGGGAGGGGTGTCAGGGACGTGGTATGCAACCATCCTCCCCAAATCAGTCCCCAACAAAACATCAGTGGGCAAATTATCAGACAGCCCCACTTCCTTCACCCCGCTCCCAGCACCCCAATCAATATAAACTCGGGCCATTGGTAAGGGACAGCTGATGCCCCCAATCCCAGTGACAGTTAGGGTTTTCCCCGGAATGATTTCTTCAGGGGCCGCCGGTCGGGTCGGATGAGGGTTCGTTCAGCCCCGGTGTCCTTGAGGCCTGTTATGAACAGGTGATTCAGAACCACAATGGACCTAGTGGTTAAGAGCACACAAAGTGACCTGATAGTTACTAACATAGGACGAGCTCTGAGACGTGGGAACTCTGCTGACCGCAATCCCTAATCCTATCATACCACACTAGAGGTAGCCGTGGATTGCGCCTAACGCTCCCTATGCAACTCGGCACAGCCTGAGAAACTAGCTAGCCCTGAAGATAGAAAAATAAGCCTACCTAGCCTCAGAGAAATTCCCCAAAGGAAAAGGCAGCCCCCCACATATAATGACTGTGAGTTAAGATGAAAATACAAACACAGAGATGAAATAGATTTTAGCAAAGTGAGGCCCGACTTACTGAATAGACCGAGGATAGGAAAGATAGCTTTGCGGTCAGCACAAAAACCTACAAAAAACCACGCAGAGGGACAAAAAGACCCTCCGCACCGACTAACGGTACGGAGGTGCTCCCTCTGCGTCTCAGAGACTCCAGCAAGCAAGAAAAACCAATATAGCAAGCTGGACAGAAAATATAGCAAACAAAAGTAACACAAGCAAAACTTAGCTTATGCAGGGCAGACAGGCCACAAGAACGATCCAGGAGAAAGCAAGACCAATACTGGAACATTGACTGGAGGCCAGGAACAAAGAACTAGGTGGAGTTAAATAGAGCAGCACCTAACGACTTAACCTCGTCACCTGAGGAAGGAAACTCAGAAGCTGCAGCCCCACTCACATCCACCAGAGGAAGCTCATAGACAGAACCAGCCGAAGTACCTCTCATGACCACAGGAGGGAGCTTGACCACAGAATTCACAACAGTACCCCCCCTTGAGGAGGGGTCACCGAACCCTCACCAGAGCCCCCAGGCCGACCAGGATGAGCCAAATGAAAGGCACGAACCAGATCGGCAGCATGAACATCAGAGGCAAAGACCCAGGAATTATCTTCCTGACCATAACCCTTCCACTTAACCAGGTACTGGAGTTTCCGTCTCGAAATACGAGAATCCAAAATCTTCTCCACTATATACTCCAACTCCCCCTCAACCAAAATCGGGGCAGGAGGATCAACGGATGGAACCACAGGTGCCACGTATCTCCGCAACAATGACCTATGGAATACGTTATGGATGGAAAAAGAAGCTGGAAGGGTCAAATGAAAAGACACAGGATTAAGAACCTCAGAAATCCTATACGGACCAATGAAACGAGGCTTAAACTTAGGAGAGGAAACCTTCATAGGAACATAACGAGATGACAACCAAACCAAATCCCCAACACGAAGTCGGGGACCCACAGAGCACCTGCGGTTAGCGAAACGTTGAGCCTTCTCCTGAGACAATGTCAAATTGTCCACCACATGAGTCCAAATCTGCTGCAACCTATCCACCACAGTATCCACACCAGGACAGTCAGAAGACACAACCTGCCCTGAAGAGAAACGAGGATGGAAACCAGAATTGCAGAAAAACAGCGAAACCAAAGTAGCCGAGCTGGCCCGATTATTAAGGGCGAACTCAGCCAAAGGCAAAAAGGACACCCAATCATCCTGATCGGCAGAAACAAAACATCTCAGATATGTTTCCAAGGTCTGATTGGTTCGTTCAGTCTGGCCATTTGTCTGAGGATGGAAAGCCGAGGAAAAAGACAAATCAATGCCCATCCTAGCACAAAAGGCTCGCCAAAACCTCGAAACAAACTGGGAACCTTTGTCAGAAACGATGTTCTCCGGAATGCCATGTAAATGGACCACATGCTGGAAGAACAATGGCACCAAATCAGAGGAAGGCAATTTAGACAAGGGTACCAAATGGACCATCTTAGAGAAGCGATCACAAACAACCCAAATGACCGACATTTTTTGAGAGACGGGGAGATCCGAAATAAAATCCATAGAGATATGTGTCCAGGGCCTCTTCGGGACTGGCAAGGGCAAAAGCAACCCACTGGCACGAGAACAGCAGGGCTTAGCCCGAGCACAAATCCCACAGGACTGCACAAACGAACGCACATCCCGCAACAGAGACGGCCACCAAAAGGATCTAGCCACCAAATCTCTGGTACCAAAGATTCCAGGATGACCAGCCAACACCGAACAATGAACCTCAGAGATAACTCTACTCGTCCATTTATCAGAGACAAACAATTTCTCCGCTGGGCAACGGTCAGGTCTATTAGCCTGAAATTTTTGCAGCACCCGCCGCAAATCAGGGGAGATGGCAGACAAAATTACCCCCTCTTTGAGAATACCCGCCGGCTCAGACAAACCCGGAGAGTCGGGCACAAAACTCCTAGACAGGGCATCTGCCTTCACATTTTTAGAGCCCGGAAGGTACGAAACCACAAAGTCAAAACGGGAGAAAAACAGCGACCAACGAGCCTGTCTAGGATTCAACCATTTGGCAGACTCGAGATAAGTCAAGTTCTTGTGATCAGTCAAGACCACCACGCGATGCTTAGCTCCTTCAAGCCAATGACGCCACTCCTCGAATGCCCACTTCATGGCCAGCAACTCTCGATTGCCAACATCATAATTACGCTCAGGAGGCGAAAACTTCCTGGAAAAGAAGGCGCATGGTTTCATCACCGAGCCATCAGAACTTCTTTGCGACAAACAGCCCCTGCTCCAATCTCAGAAGCATCAACCTCGACCTGGAACGGGAGTGAAACATCTGGTTGGCACAACACAGGGGCAGAAGAAAAACGACGCTTCAACTCTTGAAAAGCTTCCACAGCAGCAGAAGACCAATTGACCACATCAGCACCCTTCTTGGTTAACTCAGTCAATGGTTTAGCAATACTAGAAAAATTATTGATGAAGCGACCATAAAAATTAGCAAAGCCCAGGAACTTTTGCAGACTCTTCAGAGATGTCGGCTGAGTCCAATCATAAATGGCCTGAACTTTAACAGGGTCCATCTCGATAGTAGAAGGGGAAAAAATGAACCCCAAAAATGAATCCTTCTGAACACCAACGAGACACTTTGACCCCTTCACAAACAAAGAATTCGAACGCAGAACCTGGAACACCATTCTGACCTGCTTCACGTGAGACTCCCAATCATCCGAGAAGACCAAAATATCATCCAAGTATACAATCAGGAATTTATCCAGGTACTCTCGGAAGATGTCATGCATAAAGGACTGAAACACTGATGGAGCATTAGAAAGCCCGAATGGCATAACCAGGTACTCAAAATGGCCCTCGGGCGTATTAAATGCTGTTTTCCATTCATCGCCCTGTTTAATATGCACAAGATTATACGCACCACGAAGATCTATCTTGGTGAACCAACTAGCCCCCTTAATCTGAGCAAACAAATCAGACAGCAGCGGCAAGGGGTACTGAAATTTGACCGTGATTTTATTTAGAAGGCGGTAATCAATACAAGGTCTCAGCGAACCATCCTTCTTGGCCACAAAAAAGAACCCTGCTCCCAATGGCGACGACGACGGGCTAATATGACCCTTCTCCAAGGATTCCTTTACGTAACTCCGCATAGCGGCGTGTTCAGGCACAGACAAATTAAACAGTCGACCTTTAGGAAATTTACTACCAGGAATCAAATCGATAGCACAATCACAATCCCTATGCGGAGGTAGGGCACTGGACTTGGGCTCATCAAATACATCCCGGTAATCCGACAAGAACTCTGGGACCTCAGAAGGGGTGGATGATGAAATAGACAGAAAAGGAACATCACCATGTACCCCCTGACAACCCCAGCTGGACACAGACATTGATTTCCAATCCAATACTGGGTTATGGACTTGTAGCCATGGCAACCCCAACACGACCACATCATGCAGATTATACAACACCAAAAAGCGGATATCCTCCTGATGCGCAGGAGCCATGCACATGGTCAATTGGGTCCAATACTGAGGCTTATTCTTGGCCAAAGGCGTAGCATCAATTCCTCTCAATGGAATAGGATACTGCAAGGGCTCCAAGAAAAACCCACAGCGCCTAGCATACTCCAAGTCCATCAAATTCAAGGCAGCGCCTGAATCCACAAATGCCATGACAGAATAGGATGACAAAGAGCAGATCAAAGTAAAGGACAAAAGAAATTTCGACTATACCGTACCAATGGTGGCAGACCTAGCGATCCGCTTAGTGCACTTAGGACAATCGGAGATAGCATGAGTGGAATCACCACAGTAAAAACACAGCCCATTCTGACGTCTGTGTTCTTGCCGTTCAGCTCTGGTCAAAGTCCTATCGCACTGCATAGGCTCAGGTCCATGCTCAGATAATACCGCCAGATGGTGCACAGTTTTACGCTCACGCAAGCGTCGACCGATCTGAATGGCCAAAGACATAGACTCATTCAGACCAGCAGGCATAGGAAATCCCACCATGACATCCTTAAGGGCTTCAGAGAGACCTTTTCTGAAAATTGCTGCCAGCGCACATTCATTCCATTGAGTGAGCACGGACCACTTTCTAAACTTCTGACAATAAATCTCTAATCATAACAGGTATCTGAGCGCTGCTGGGCTCACGTCTCTGGGCGGTGGAGGGCATCCCCCCCTGCCGGAGCATCTCCAGTTCATGTTCTCGCTGGGCTTGGCGCACGGCTCTCTCAGCCTACCGCTCGGCTCGCTGGGCCTGGGCCTCTCGCTCGGCTCGCTCCTGGTATTGCTGGATCAGCTGCAGACGTCTCTCTAGGTCATCTGCGGAGCCTTGATGCAGAGCCAGCTGCAGGAGGAAGTCTGCGCCCCCCTGGTTGCCAGTAGGGCCCGTATTCAGTGGTTGGACCTCTGCTGCAGCACCATGTTCGCTTGTGCTGGCTTCTGCGGCCTCTGGGCTCTGTGGCCTGGCTTGGTCTGCTTTAAATTGCACCAATTCAGTGACCATTTGAGCCTTGGTCTTGCCCGCACAGTCAATCTGCTGTGACATGCACAAGGCCATAAGAGTGTCCTTGGACTGCTTCTTATAAAAGGTTTCTCCCAGCACAACCATGGTTGCCAAATAAAAGATAGGACAGAAAAACGAAGAGAAAGGGAGGGGATAATTACCAGTACACAATTGTCTCACGACTAATAAACACTGAGTTCGTTCTCCAAACTTATTTGTGCAGAGTCCTCGCAAGAACTTTTTGCAAGTTTTTAGTGAGGGGAATGATCGCTCAAACCAAATCACTAATGCTCTAATATCCCACCACCTTGCCACCAATTTGTCAGGAATCCCTGACCGCTGCCACTAATTTGTCAGGAATCCCCTGACCACTGCCACTAATTCGTCATGATTCACACCGTGACCGTCCCCCCTACGTCACGGGTCGGGGTGACTTTGGGCCAACAGACGGCTATCATATGTGCAGGGGGGCTTATCTTAGTTATCCCTCCACTGCTAACAATGCGATGAGAAAACACACACAAGGCTATTGACCTCTTAGTTTACAGCAGGGGCTTACTGTAGGTATCCCACTGCTTTTCAATATACCACGAACTGCAGGGATTTATGTATATCCCGCTTACAGTTCCACTTAAAACTTGCAGCTATCTGGCGCCCCCCTTACTCTCAGGTCAGATTAGGTACTGCACCCTGGGTAATTAGTCGCCAGACAGGCTGCCTGCTATGTACTGGCTATTGGGCACGCTGCAGCGACATGATAAACTACTCCCACTCAGGCAGGAACAATAATTATCAACGCCGCAGTCGCTACAACATCACCCAAAAGTCTGCACACGGTATCGCTGCCACCAGCTTCGATTAAACGGGTCCAAAGCTAACCCAACACAACAGTAGCGTAATTCCCTTCAGGAGACTTAGGGTACGGTTTAGAACAGGAGAACGAACTAGTAATAAATAATATACCCCATCAAAAGTTTCAGGCAGTGTTTTATCACATTTTGTTGACTGCTTTCAACACAGGGGCGTTGCACAGTGCGGTTTTCAACGCCTGGAAGGCCCCCTCACAGCCATCTGTCCAGTTGACAATGCGGGGTAGCTTCTTCCTGGTGAGGTCCATCAAAGGTTTTGCCAGGCTACTATAGTGCTGTACGAAACGCCTATAGTACCCTGCAGTGCCCAGGAAGGACATCACCTGTTTCTTGGTCACGGGAGTGGGCCAGTTCACGATCGCACCCACTTTCTCTGGCTCTGGCTTTCGGGTGTTCCTGCCTACCCGGTGCCCCAGGTAGTGAACCTCCCTCATGCCCATCTGGCACTTTCCCGGCTTGATAGTCAGTCCTGCTTGGTGAATTCGCCTGAGCACCTCCTCGAGATGCTGCAGGTGTTCCTCCCAGGAGGAACTGAAGATGGCAATGTCATCCAAGTACGCCACGGCGTACTTCTCCAGTCCCTGAAGCAGGAGGTTGACCATCCGCTGGAAAGTGGCAGGGGCATTCTTCATGCCGAAGGGCATGACCGTAGACTCGTACAGTCCGAAGTGCGTGATAAAGGCGGACTTCTCCTGCGCCTCAGGGTTCAGGGGAATCTGCCGGTATCCTCGACTCAGATCCATAATTGTTAGGTAATCTGCGCCAGCTAACTTATCCAGCAGCTCCTCGATGCGCGGCATTGGGTGCGCGTCAGAGGCTGTGATGGTGTTGAGCCCCCTGTAGTCCACGCAGAACCGGGTGGTCCGGTTCTTCTTTGGCACGAGAACTACAGGTGATGCCCACACGCTCTTTGACCGTCGAATCACCCCCAGCTGTAACATCTCATCGATCTCTTGGCGCATAATCTGCTGCACCTGGTCAGGGATTCGATAGGGTGTTCGCCGTAGTGGGGCGTGATTCCCGGTGTCCACCTCGTGGACTGCTAACTCAGTCCTCCCAGGTAGGTTGGAGAACACGACCCAGAAGGGTTCCAGTGTGGTTTGCAACTGCAACCGCTAGGGTTCAGTTAACGAGGCACTTACCTCCACGTCCTCGACGGACCCATTGGCCTTGGCTTGAGCCAGCATGTCCAGGAGGGTGTTTTACTCCCCGTCTTCGGGCAAGCTGCAGACCGGTAGGACGAAAGGTTCACGTTCGTGATGAGCCTTCATCATGTTGACGTGAAAGGCCTTTCGCCTACCCCGAGCGTGGTCAAGTGTGACCACGTAGGTGACCGGGTTGAGCTGTTGGTGGACGACGTACGGGCCCTCCCAGGCTGCCTGAAGCTTATCCTTTGGTACAGGGAGCGGACCAGCACCCACACCTTTTGACCCATGTGGTAGGTTTGCTCTCGAGCGTTCTGGTCGTACCAGTGCTTCTGGTCAGCCTGAGCCTGCGTCATGTTGTCATGCACCAACTGCGTCAAGGTATGCATCTTGTCACGGAAGCGTATGACATACTCCACTATGGACACTTCAGAAGGGTTCGGCTCCTCTTCCCAGGACTCTCTTACCAACCCAAGGGGTCCCCGGACTCGCCTGCCGTACAGGAGCTCAAAGGGGGAGAACCCCGTCGAGGCCTGTGGAACCTCTCGGTAAGCGAATAGCAGGTGTGGGAGGTACCGCTCCCAGTCGCGCCCTTGGGTCTCAACCAGCATGCGTAGCATCTGTTTGAGGGTACCATTGAAGCGTTCACACAAGCCATTGGTCTGTGGGTGATACGCACTCGATACCAGGTGCTTCACCTGCATTCTCTTACAGAGAGCCTCCATTAGGCGAGACATAAATTGGGTCCCTTGATCAGTAAGCATTTCCCTGGGAAATCCTACCCGTGAAAAGATGGCCAACAGGGCATCCGCCACCTTATGTGCCCTAGTTGACTACAGAGCTACTGCCTCTGGGTACCGGGTAGCGTAGTCTACCACAGTAAGGATGTATTGCTTTACAGAGCTGCTGGGGACGGCCAGCGGGCCCACAATGTCCACCGCGATTCTCTGGAAAGGCTCCTCTATCACTGGTAAAGGGATCAGGGGAGCCTTAAGAGCAGGCCCCGCCTTCCCCACTTTTTGACAGGTGACACAGGAGCGGCAGTAGTTTGACACATCTGTCCCCATCTTAGGCCAATAGAAGTGTTGAGACAGCCGGGCCTTAGTTTTGCTGATCCCCAAGTGTCCAGCTAGCGGGATCTCATGGGCAATCCGCAACAACTCACCCCGGAATTGCTGTGGGACGACCAGCTGTCTTTCCCTCAACCACTCCTTTTGTGATTCTCCGGGTACTGTCTCCCGGTACAACCTTCCTCGTTCCCAGAACACCTTCTCCTTATTAGCCTCGGAGAAGTGCGTCCCGGCAAGTTGTCTCAAACTCTCTAGGCTCGCATCTGTGTGCAGAGCGGCCTGAAACTCCTGGCTAGGGGAAGCCAGAAGCGACTTCAGGGTCCCTTCCCCACGGGAACCCTCTTGGACCTGCTCTGGGTCCACCTCTGGTTCAGTCACAGTGGTGACTGAGGAGGGTCCAGAAGGCTGACAGTTATCTGCACCGGGCACTCTGACTGCGGGTGACAGCAGCTACGTAGGCTGTCTCCCCGGGGTTTTTTAAAGACCCATCAGCCGGCGCTGCTATGGGCTCTACCTCCCCATCCACCCCCAACACTCCAGGGGCAGTGCTACATATGGGCCAGTTACCTTCCTCGGTGGCACTGGTCACTTTCATGGCATCACCTTCCTCACGGTTCCCATGCATGTCCCCATTTCCTGTAGCACCGACACTTGCCCCTGTTAGGGGTTCCTCAGTCGTCTCACTCCGCAGAGTGACGTGGCTGGGCACGCCTGTACCTATGGACACATTAACCTTCACAGAAAAATCATTATCCGGTTCAGTTGGCACAGGTACAACATTTTCACCATCAATCCTAGGAAAAAAATGGTTATTAGATGCATCATTACAAGATAAAGCATGGTCAGGTAACACATGCAATTTCCCATCATCATCATCATCATCAGGGTTAACTTTACCTTCATTATGGAAACAGGAACACATGGGCTACTTGCACAGTGAACAAGTCTGTATGATCATGTTCACACACCACCAAGAAACCTGAAGACACAAAAGAGAATAGTAAAACCAAAAACACTCAGTTTGAAAAAATGTTGCAGTAATCCGCAAGTGCTAGTAAAAAATGTAAAAAACAGGGTATTTGGTTGATACGTTTTTTGCAAAAAATGTATACTAAGCTGCTCTACCAATCTTCACGGTATACCCTTATCAGAGCAGTCCTAACTAATGTATGCAATCCCTATCTGATGTATTTAAAGGGAACCTGTCACCCCGTTTTTTGAGATTGAGCTATAAATACTGTTAAATAGGGCCTGCGCTGTGTGTTCCTATAGTGTATGTAGTGTACCCCGATTCCCCATGTATGCTGAGAAATAACTTACCAAAGTCGCCGTTTTCGCCTGTCAATCAGGCTGGTCAGGTCGGGAGGGCGTGGTGACATCGCTGGTTCTTCCTCAGCTTTACGTTGGTGGCGTAGTGGCGAAGACACAGCGCGCGATCTGCGCTGTCATCCCTTTCGTCGGTGGGGGCGGCCATCTTCCTGGGGCCGCGCGTGCGCAGATCGAGTGCTCTGCTGCACAGGGCTTCAGGAAAATGGCCGCGGGATGCCGCGCGTGCGCATTAGAGATCGCGGCGGCCATTTTCCCAAAGCCGAGATGCAAACTCGGCTTTGGGAAAATGGCCGCCGCGATCTCTAATGCGCACGCGCGGCATCCCGCGGCCATTTTCCTGAAGCCCCGTGCAGCAGAGCACTCGATCTGCGCACACGCGGCCCCAGGAAGATGGCCGCCCCCACCGACGAAAGGGATGACAGCGCAGATCGCGCGCTGTGTCTTCACCACTACGTCACTACGCCACCAACGTAAAGCTGAGGAAGAACCAGCGATGTCACCACGCCCTCCCGACCTGACCAGCCTGATTGACAGGCGAAAACGGCGACTTTGGTAAGCTATTTCTCAGCATACATGGGGAATCGGGGTACACTACATACACTATAGGAACACACAGCGCAGGCCCTATTTAACAGTATTTATAGCTCAATCTCAAAAAACGGGGTGACAGGTTCCCTTTAAAAACCTGATCATCTGTATATAACCTGTGTGAACAGGGTTCAGAGAGGAAAAATCCATGTGTGCATACAGGGTAGAACAGCCTTTGTGCAGATAGCCCAAGAGGAGTGGTGGAACTCCCCAGTCTTGTAGACACAAGAGAACAATTATGGAAACAGGAACACATGGGCTACTTGCACAGTGAACAAGTCTGTATGATCATGTTCACACACCACCAAGAAACCTGAAGACACAAAAGAGAATAGTAAAACCAAAAACACTCAGTTTGAAAAAATGTTGCAGTAATCCGCAAGTGCTAGTAAAAAATGTAAAAAACAGGGTATTTGGTTGATACGTTTTTTGCAAAAAATGTATACTAAGCTGCTCTACCAATCTTCACGGTATACCCTTATCAGAGCAGTCCTAACTAATGTATGCAATCCCTATCTGATGTATTTAAAAACCTGATCATCTGTATATAACCTGTGTGAACAGGGTTCAGAGAGGAAAAATCCATGTGTGCATACAGGGTAGAACAGCCTTTGTGCAGATAGCCCAAGAGGAGTGGTGGAACTCCCCAGTCTTGTAGGCTGTTCTACCCTGTATGCACACATTAGTTAGGACTGCTCTGATAAGGGTATACCGTGAAGATTGGTAGAGCAGCTTAGTATACATTTTTTGCAAAAAACGTATCAACCAAATACCCTGTTTTTTACATTTTTTACTAGCACTTGCGGATTACTGCAACATTTTTTCAAACTGAGTGTTTTTGGTTTTACTATTCTCTTTTGTGTCTTCAGGTTTCTTGGTGGTGTGTGAACATGATCATACAGACTTGTTCACTGTGCAAGTAGCCCATGTGTTCCTGTTTCCATAATTGTTCTCTTGTGTCTACAAGACTGGGGAGTTCCACCACTCCTCTTGGGCTATCTGCACAAAGGCTGTTCTACCCTGTATGCACACATGGATTTTTCCTCTCTGAACCCTGTTCACACAGGTTATATACAGATGATCAGGTTTTTAAATACATCAGATAGGGATTGCATACATTAGTTAGGACTGCTCTGATAAGGGTATACCGTGAAGATTGGTAGAGCAGCTTAGTATACATTTTTTGCAAAAAACGTATCAACCAAATACCCTGTTTTTTACATTTTTTACTAGCACTTGCGGATTACTGCAACATTTTTTCAAACTGAGTGTTTTTGGTTTTACTATTCTCTTTTGTGTCTTCACTTTACCTTCATTAGTAGATTGGGGAGGGGTGTCAGGAACGTAGTATGCAACCATCCTCCCCAAATCAGTCCCCATCAAAACATCACTGAGCAAATTATCAGACAGCCCCCCTTCCTTCACCCCGCTCCCGGCACCCCAATCAATATAAACCGGGGCCATCGGTAAGGGACAGCTGATGCCCCCAATCCCAGTGACAGTTAGGGTTTTCCCCGGAATGATTTCTTCAGGGGCCGCCAGTTCGGGTCGGATGAGGGTTCGTTCAGCCCCGATGTCCTTGAGGCCTGTAGCAACATGGCCTCCAACCGTGACATGCTGTACGTTGTCACACACCCTCCCAACCACACCACCCACCAAAAGAACTGCTGCATTAGGCCCTGGGGCCTTGGCTGGGAGGTTCTTCTGCTTGTCTGTACAGTGGGTACTGATATGACCAGGCCGCTTGCAGTAGTAACACAGGCGAGGTTCGGTGGTAGGTCTGGTGTTGTTGGCCACAGGGCCAGGACCTCTGGTGTGTTGGCTGGCAGGGGTACTGGCGTTGGATGCAGGCTTACCCCCTCTCCAGCTGGTGGTGACTGGCTTCCGCACTTCCGATCTACGGTTGGCCTCATAGGCATCGGCAATCTGCGCTGCTTTCATCACGTCTTTGGGTTCTCTGTCCATCACAAACTGTCACACCTCAGCTGGGCAAAGATGAAAGAACTGGTCTTTGATCATCAGGTCTCGCAGCTGTGTAAAGGTGGTCACTGACAGTCCTTGGGTCCACTGGTCAAAGTGGGTCCCCAGTCCATGCACCACATCACTGTAACTGTCGTGTGTGCGACGTTGGAGGGTCCGGAACTTTCTACGGTACACCTCGGGTGTAAGCTGGTACTTGGCTATCAGGGCCTGCTTGATGGCCTCATAGTCTCCATCTTGTTCTTGAGGGAGGGCAGCAAACGCCTCAAGAGCTTTGCCTCTCAGCCCTGGTGTCAGGTATCGTGCCCATTCATCTGTAGGCAGCCGGTACTGTCTGCAGGCTTTCTCAAAGGCCCACAGAAAAGTGTCCAAGTCCCCGTCCTTCTCCATAACAGGAAAGTGATCGGGCCGGGGCTTCGGTGTCTGAGCGATGCTGGGCTCAGGGCTGGACTGGGACGACCCCTGCATTTGCAGTTGGGCTAACTTCAACTGGTACTCCTGCTCCGCTTGCCGCTCGGCTCGCTGGGCCTGGGCCTCTCGCTCGGCTCGGGCCTCGGCCTCCTGCCGTTATTGCTGAATCAGCTGCCGACGTCTCTCATGGTCGTCAGTGGGGAATTCTTTTAAGGCCGCCTGCAGGTGGGGGTCCAATTCGCTCTGGTTGCTAATCGGGCTGGCATTCAGTGGTTGGACCTCTGCTGCAGCACCATGTTCGCTTGTGCTGGCTTCTGCGGCCTCTGGGCTCTGTGACCTGGCTTGGTCTTCTTCAAATTGCACCAGTTCAGCGACCATTTGAACCTTGGTCTTGCCCTGGGAGTTCAGGCCATGGTACGTGCATATCCCAGCAAGAGCGTCCTTCTTCTGCTGGGCGTACCAGGCTTCTCCTTTTGCAGCCATGGTTGCCAAATAAAAGATAGGATAGAAAAACGAGGAGAAAGGGAGGGGATAATTACCAGTACACAATTGTCTCAAGACTAATAAACACTGAGTTCGTTCTCCAAACTTATTTGCGCAGAGTCCTCGCAAGAACTTTCTGCAAGTTTTTAGTGAGAGGAATGATTGCTCAAACCAAATCACTAATGCTCTAATATCCCACCGCCTTGCCACCAATTTGTCACGATTCACACCGTGACCGTCACCCCTACGTCACGGGCTGGGGTGACTTTAGGCCAACAGACGGCTATCACATGTGCAGGGGGGTTTATCTTAGTTATCCCTCCACTTCACAATGTGATGAAAAAACACACACAAGGCTATTGACCTCTTAGTTTACAGCAGGGGCTTATTCTAGGTATCCCACTGCTCTACAATATACCACGAACTGCAGGGATTTATGTATATCCCGCTTACAGTTCCACTTAACACTTGCAGCTCTCTGGTGCCCCCCTTACTCTCAGGTCAGATTAGGTACTGCACCCTGGGTAATTAGTCACCAGACAGGCTGCTTTCTATGTACTGGCTATTGGGCACGCTTGTAAGGACTCTGGATTCCTTGTTTATCTGTGGTTTATTGCCATTTTTCAAGATGGCGTCAGCTGCTTCAAATCTGCTCATTTGATCTGACTTCCATGTCTTTATAAGCCTGGCTTGCTTCATTCTCTTTGCTTGTGTATTCTGCCTGAATCCCTGGCTTGTGCTGCAAGAGACTTCCCCTCTCCAGTTTCTCCGGCTCCGCCTATTCAGCTAAACCTTCTCAGCTTTCAGAGGTTTTCCTGTATTTCTCTGGATTCCTCTCCTACTTGCTGGATATGTAAGCTCATCCTGCTACAGCTAGTTTGTTTGCTTTTCACTGCTGGTTTATGTGACTGTTTGGACTTGAAGCTCTGCTCTGCTTCTGGACTCGTTGCTAAAACTGCCAGCCCTGGTTTGAACTGTGTCTAATTGTCTGCATTTCCCCAGAAGGTGCTACATCCATAAGACTTTGCCTACAGCAAAGCTGCAAATAAACTACTCCTAAGAAGGACCCAGTTTGCCGTACACTTGAACTGTTGTGCACATGCTGCACCCACGTTTGTGCGTTTGAATACTGACTTTGCCTGCAGCCAAGCTGCAAGGAACTTATCCTGATTACACCTTGTTTGCTGTGTTATGAACTTGCTCACGCTTTGCACCAGTGTTTGAATAATACAGACTTATCACTATATTTGGTTCTGCTGCTTTTTGTCTCTAGCCAAGAGATTCCTGAGTGTTCCACTATAATTGTTATAGGATACACAAGCCAAATAAGGAATCTGCTGAGACAATGGCTACTGAACCTAAGATTGAACAACTGTTTTCTATGATGAGATCTCTGCAAAAAGAGATGGTCAGTCTGCAGAGTTAAGGTACCTTCACACATAACGATATTGTTAACGATATCGTTGCTATTTGTGACGTAGCAACGATATCGTTAAGGAAATCGTTATGTGTGACAGCGACCAACGATCAGGCCCCTGCTGGGAGATCGTTGGTCGCTGAACAAAGTCCAGAACTTTATTTCGTCGCTGGACTCCCTGGAGACATCGCTGGATCGGCGTGTGTGACACCGATCCAGCGATGTCTTCACTGGTAACCAGGGTAAACATCGGGTAACTAAGCGCAGGGCCGCGCTTAGTAACCCGATGTTTACCCTGGTTACCATCCTAAAAGTAAAAAAAAAAAAACACTAGATACTTACCTACCGCTGTCTGTCCTCCAGCGCTGTGCTCTGCACTCCTCCTGTACTGTCTGTGAGCCGGAAAGCAGAGCGGTGACGTCACCGCTCTGCTTTCCGGCTCACAGACAGTACAGAAGGAGAGCAGAGAAGCAGAGCGCAGCGCTGGAGGACAGACAGCGGTAGGTAAGTATCTAGTGTTTGTTTTTTTTTACTTTTAGCATGGTATCCAGGGTAAACATCGGGTTACTAAGCGCGGCCCTGCGCTTAGTTACCCGATGTTTACCCTGGTTACCGGCATCGTTGGTCGCTGGAGAGCTGTCTGTGTGACAGCTCTCCAGCGACCAAACAGCGACGCTGCAGCGATCCGGATCGTTGTCGGTATCGCTGCAGCGTCGCTTAATGTGAAGGGGCCTTAAGGTTGGAGACTTGGAACATAATCAGCAGTTGTTTGGACAGACTCTGCAGGATCTGAGTACTCGAATGGACGCTCAGGAAAATAAATTTAAAAACATGGAGTCCCAGTATGGACAGGCTTTTCAGGACTTAAGTGCTCAGATGGCCACACAAGTGGTCTTACCCCCGGGACAGCCGCAGGCAGTCAGTCCTCCTAAGCTGCCGCCATTCCGATACAATGGTGATCGTGATAAATTTCGTGGTCTTGTAAATCAATGTTTGTTGTATTTTGATGTGCATGCCGACCGCTTCCACACAGATAGATCTAAAGTGTT
Organism: Ranitomeya imitator; assembly: GCF_032444005.1. Taxonomy (NCBI): domain Eukaryota; kingdom Metazoa; phylum Chordata; class Amphibia; order Anura; family Dendrobatidae; genus Ranitomeya; species Ranitomeya imitator. The sequence goes on from NC_091283.1 coordinate 233,867,913, forward strand.
GTGTATTATTATGCTATTGACATCACAAGCACTCGCCTGGGCAAATCTGATGATCGAGTCTCGTGATCCACGTTTAAATGTATTGGATGATTTTTTTGGCTGCCATGGCATTAATGTTCAATGACCCTAACCGCCGCACCTCTGCTGAGACCGCCTTACTGTCCTTGCGCCAGGGTAAACGTTCAGTTATTGAATATGCCACTGATTTTAGAAGGCTAACTGTGGATACTAACTGGGATTCTTACGCACAATTGCCTATTTTTAGGAGAGGACTGTCTAGTGTTATAAAGGATGAATTAGCCCGCTCAGAGTCACCACAAGAGCTAGAAACATTTATCCAACATTGTGTACGCATTGATATTCCCCTTACTGAGCGTAGACAGGAGAAATTGGCGGTATTTAATCGTATGTCTAATTATTCCCTTTCTCCCAAGGAACCTGCAGGTAAAGCCACTCGGGAAACAGAGGTAGTGCCTATGCAAATTGATTCAGTGCAGAGACGTGAGAGTAATGAACGTCGGGAGCGCCGCCTCCGGGAGAGTCTTTGCTTTTATTGCGGCCAATCTGATCACTTCTTAATCAACTGTCCGAAGCGGCCTAACAAGGTGTTAGCAGCGGTAGGGGAATACGATAATGATGACAATGAATCTGATGTCTCTGAATTTAGCCTACCATTGAATGCTGTTTTTCATTCTCTCTCCATGACTACTACTTCCAGGGAGCAGAAGGAAAAAGACTCTCACTGCTCACTCCCTATTAAAATCTTATGTTCTGGACAGTGGATCTCCAGCACAGCCATCATTGATTCCGGCGCAGGGGGGTAATTTTATGGACATTGCATTTGCCAAGAAACGCGGCATAGAGATCCAGCATAGAGCTTCTCCAATTGCTATGGAGACGGTAGATGGCTCACCTTTAGTTTCTGGGCCTGTTGATCAGGAGACTGTACTGCTTGCCATTTTGTTGGAACCGGACCATCAGGAGCAACTCTCATTTTTAGTAATTTCTTCTCATTTTCCTGTGATTCTAGGCATTCCATGGCTGCGCTCACAGAATCCAACAATCAACTGGAAGACCAAGGAGATTACATTCCCAACCAGGAGTGATTCAACCGTAAAGGAAACTGTTCCGGAGTCTCTTGATTTGGAACCCCCTGAACCGGTATTTACTTTACCTGCTGTATATAAGGAATACTCTGACATCTGTGATAAGACGAAGGCAGATCAGCTTCCTCCACATAGGGATTATGATTGTCCCATTGAACTGCGTCCAGGGGCAGCTATTCCTTTCAGTAACGTCTATCCTTTGGCAGCTCCTGAGCTCCAAGCTTTGAAAGAGTATATTGATGAAAATTTGGCTAAAGGCTTTATACATCCTTCTTCCTCGCCAGCAGGGGCACCTATTTTTTTGTAAAGAAGAAGGATGGGACCCTAAGACCCTGCATAGACTATCGGGAACTCAATAAGGTGACCATCCGGAATCGTTATCCCTTGCCTTTTATCCCAGAACTGTTGGAAAGAATCCGTCATGCCAAGGCATTCTCTAAATTGGATCTTCGCGGGGCGTATAATCTGATACGTATCCGACCAGGTGATGAATGGAAGACGGCATTCAGATGTCGGTATGGAGATTTCGAGTACTTGGTAATGCCTTTTGGGCTGTGCAATGCCCCAGCAACATTTCAACATCTCGCCAATGATATTTTTAGAGATTTACTGGACCAGTTTGTTGTAATCTATCTGGATGACATTCTAATTTTTTCTGACTCTCTACAGGAGCATCAAGAACACGTCAAAATGGTTTTGAAGCGTTTGCAAGAGAACCATCTTTATATCAAGCCGGAGAAATGTGAGTTTCATCGTTCAGAAATTCAGTTCTTAGGTTATGTCATCTCTCCTCAGGGGATAAACATGGAATCCAGTAAGATTCAAGCAATCCTGGATTGGCCGGTGCCTAAGAACATTAAGGCGGTTCAACGCTTTATCGGCTTTGCAAATTTTTATAGACGTTTCATAAGAAATTTTTCTGAGATTGTTCGTCCAATCACTTCTCTGACTAAGAAGGAAAGATCCTTTAAGTGGTCTTCCCAGGCTCAGGAGCCTTTTGATCGGCTTAAGTCTTGTTTTACTTCAGCTTCGCTTTTGATTCATCCAGACCCAGCACTGCCTTTCATCGTGGAGGTGGACGCTTCTGATTGGGCACTGGGAGCCATTCTCTCTCAGAGAACTGCAGAGAAGGCTCTATTACATCCTTGTGCTTTCTTTTCTCGTAGACTTACCCCTGCAGAAAGGAACTACGACGTGGGAGATAAGGAACTCCGAGCGATTATTGCAACCTTTAAGGAATGGAGACATCATCTGCAAGGGGCCACACAACAGATCATAGTGCTCACCGATCATCGCAATTTGGAGTTCCTCAGATCTGCTGAATGTCTGTCTCCACGTCAGGCTCGGTGGAACTTGTTTTTAAACCAATTTAACTTTATTATTTTGTACCATCCAGGTTCACGTAATGGGAAGGCTGATGCCTTGACCCGAATCCATTCTGCGGATTCCGTACCTGGAGCCCCGTTCAAGACCATTCTTTCGGATGCCAACTTCATCGGAGTAATCCATGATTCAGATCTATGGACAAGGATCAAGGAGGCCTATGATGGTGATGTATTTCTTGCTAACCCGCCTGTGGATATCAATCTTGCCCTTGGGGGAGGCTTGTGGTTCCGTGACCAACGCATCTACATTCCTGAGGCCGTACGTCTGCAGATCCTCAAGTTGGTACATGACTCTAAGTTGGCTGGTCATAGGGGGGTACAGAAGATGCAAGAGTTCCTGAGCCGATTTTTCTGGTGGCCAACTTGCCTGAAGGATACTAAGGACTATGTGCTCTCTTGTGAGGTATGTGCTCGTTATAAGACTCCTCGTGCTTCTCCTACGGGTCTACTTCAACCACTACCTATTCCATCTCGCCTGTGGGGCTCAATCTCTATGGACTTCATTGTGGATCTTCCTACTTCTGGTGGCATGAACACTATTCTAGTGGTAGTTGATCGTCTGACTAAGGCTGCTCATTTTGTTCCTTGTGCCGGCCTCCCCTCAGCTAAAGAGACTGTAAACTTAGTAATACAGAATATTTTTCGGCTGCATGGGGTCCCAGATGAAGTTATTTCTGATCGTGGAGTACAGTTCATGTCAAGATTCTGGAAGGGGTTTTGTTCTGCGCTTAATATTGATGTTCGTCTTTCTTCCGCATATCACCCTCAGACGAATGGTCAGACTGAGCGAACCAATCAGACTCTGGAGCAATATCTACGATGCTACGTCTGCCATCTTCAGGATGACTGGTTGGAACTGCTTCCTTTAGCGGAATTCTCCTACAATAATTCTCAGAATGCCTCCACTATGGTAATGCCTTTCTTCGCTAATCTAGGTTATCACCCAAGCATCTTTCCTAGATCTCCAATGGATGTTCCAGTTCCGGCAGTGGAGGAGAGATTGACTGCTTTGAGGGAAAATCTAGAAGTCCTTAAGGAATCCTTAACTTCAGCTCAGGAACGTTACAAGAGGTCGGCGGATAGATTCCGAAAGCCAGCGCCCATGTTCAAGGTAGGAGATTCAGTATGGTTATCTACTAAGAATCTAAGACTGAACGTTCCTTCACAGAAACTGGGACAGAAGTTCATTGGTTCTTTCAAGATCAACGGTATCGTGAGTTCTGTGGCCTGCCGCCTAAAGCTGCCAAAGACTATGAAGGTACACCCAGTATTTCATGTCTTTCTATTGCAGCCTGTTTCTCCCAATAGCTTTCAGGGACGCTCTGTGCCCCCTCCACGGCCCATACTGGTTGATGGGCAAGAAAAATTCTTGGTAGAGGAAATCATTGATTCAGGGATCCACAGAAATCGTCTTCGGTATCTTATAAGATGGCAAGGATATCCACCTGACTTTGCCTGCAGCAAAGCTGCAAATAAACTACTCCTAAGAAGGACCCAGCTTGCTGTCCACTTGAACTGTTGTTCACATGCTGCACCCACGTTTGTGCGTTTGAATACTGACTTTGCCTGCAGCCAAGCTGCAAGGAACTTATCCTGATTACACCTTGTTTGCTGTGTTATGAACTTGCTCACGCTTTGCACCAATGTTTGTTTGAATAATACAGACTTATCACTATATTTGGTTCTGCTGCTTTTTGTCTCTAGCCAAGAGATTCCTGTGTGTTCCACTGTAATTGATACAATGCTGCAGCGACGCGATAAACTACTCCCACTCAGGCAGGAATAATAATACAATACAATAAACAATATCAACGCCGCAGTCACTACAACATCACCCAAAAGTCTGCACACAGTATCGCTGCCACCAGCTTTGATTAAAAGGATCCGAAGCTAGCACAACAGTAGCGTAATTCCCTTCAGGAGACTTAGGGTACGGTTTAGAACAGGAGAACGAACTAGTATTAAATAATATACCCCATCAAAAGTTTCAGGCAGTGTTTTATCAAAATATTTTACAAAGATGTTACAAATGAGACAATTGCAAATATGTACAAGGTAATTATAACATAAAGGTATTAAAGGAGAAAAGATAACACTCACATGTTCAAAGCATTGCAGGCACCAGGCTAGTGGAGTTTCCATACGTCCCAGTTCATGGGACGTGCTCAGGGCCCTCCAGGAAAAAGACAAGAAGACCGTGCTGGGATCTGGGCAGACAGTTATAGCTGCAGCCTGTAACATCCCAGAAAGGGGTTGGATCACCTCGTCCCTCCTACCTCTTCAGTTAACTAATTTTCCCTTAACCTTTATCTAATTTCTATAACTCCGCTACAAAACATGTCATAGTCATAACAAACCCAGCATTCATCTCGGGTTAACGTGGGCATTCTAATGAGATCAAATATGTCCTATCTGGGATACATACAGTGGGGCAAAAAAGTATTTAGTCAGTCAGCAATAGTGCAAGTTCCATCACTTAAAAAGATGAGAGGCGTCTGTAATTTACATCATAGGTAGACCTCAACTATGGGAGACAAACTGAGAAAAAAAAAAATACAGAAAATCACATTGTCTGTTTTTTTATCATTTTATTTGCATATTATGGTGGAAAATAAGTATTTGGTCAGAAACAAAATTTCATCTCAATACTTTGTAATATATCCTTTGTTGGCAATGACAGAGGTCAAACATTTTCTGTAAAGAAAACAAGTGACTAGCACACTCCTAGGGATTGTGATGCAAAATGGAGGGGTTTATTTACATACAAAGTCACAAACGTTTCGGTCAACTCTAGACCTTCATCAGTGTGCTACAAAGAAAATAAATACAAAACAGAAATATATGTAAACAAAAACAGGGAGTGTAAACAAAATAGGACACAGTGATAACAAAAATTAACCAAATAAACAGAAGTATATACATCATATGAATACAAAAATGTCATGGGACGTCAGATAATATATAATCGTAGAATACAACCAGCATAACCGCCGTTTGTGAACTAAAAAAGGCTGCGAAATAGAATGTGGACATAGAACCGCAAGAAGTAGAACATAAGTGCCAGTATGGGACTAGAATCAGAACCTACATAGATCGTATAGGGGCCAGGGAACCGGAGAATAATCTATAATATAACGCTGGGAGCGTCACTCTGTCCGAAGCCTCTATAGACTGCGCAAGCGCAGTCTGGGCCTCACAGAGCGACGCTCCCGGGAGATCGCGGTATGCGTTCACACTGAACGCACACCGCGATCTCCACCGCAGAAGCAGGGACCGCCAGGAGGGTGAGTATCGGCCTATATTCACCTGTCCTGCGTTCCATCGCTGAGCGCCGCCATCTTCCCGGTCTTCGGCCTGAACAGTCACAGCCAGGAGACCGGGAAGATGGCGGCGCTCAGCGATGGAACGCCGGACAGGTGAGTATAGTAAGTGCTGGGGGGCCTGAGCTGGCGGCGATACCGGCACCTGACCCCCACAGCGCGCCGGTGTCCCCGCCTGCTCAGGCCCCCCAGCACTCGGCGCCGAGCGGGTCAGAGGCAGTATGGGGACGCAGGATGGAGCAGCACATAAGGATGGGGACGCAGGATGCAGCAGCACATAAGGATGGGGACGCAGGATGCAGCAGCACATAAGGATGGGGACGCAGGATGGAGCAGCACATAAGGATGGGGACGCAGGATGCAGCAGCACATAAGGATGGGGACGCAGGATGCAGCAGCACATAAGGATGGGGACGCAGGATGCAGCAGCACATAAGGATGGGGACGCAGGATGCAGCAGCACATAAGGATGGGGACGCAGGATGCAGCAGCACATAAGGATGGGGACGCAGGATGGAGCAGCACATAAGGATGGGGACGCAGGATGGAGCAGCACATAAGGATGGGGACGCAGGATGGAGCAGCACATAAGGATGGGGACGCAGGATGGAGCAGCACATAAGGATGGGGACGCAGGATGGAGCAGCACATAAGGATGGGGACGCAGGATGGAGCAGCACATAAGGATGGGGACGCAGGATGGAGCAGCACTTAAGGATGGGGACGCAGGATGGAGCAGCACATAAGGATGGGGACGCAGGATGGAGCAGCACATAACAGGATGGGGACGCAGGATGGAGCAGCACATAAGGATGGGGACGCAGGATGGGAGCAGCACATAAGGATGGGGACGCAGGATGGAGCAGCACATAACAGGATGGGGACGCAGGATGGAGCAGCACATAAGGATGGGGACGCAGGATGGGAGCAGCACATAAGGATGGGGACGCAGGATGGAGCAGCACATAAGGATGGGGACGCAGGATGGAGCAGCACATGACAGGATGGGGACGCAGGATGGGAGCAGCGCATCACAGGATGGGGACGCAGGATGGGAGCAGCGCATGACAGGATGGGGACGCAGGATGGGAGCAGTGCATGACAGGAAGGGGAACGCAGGATGGAGCAGCACATGACAGGATGGGGACGCAGGATGGAGCAGCGCATGACAGGATGGGGACGCAGGATTGAGCAGCACATACCAGGATGGAGACAATATACCAATATAAATGCTCGCCACCCAGGCGTAGAACGGGTTCAATAGCTAGTATAAATATATAATAAGATGGCAGTGGAGTAAGTGTGGTGAGGAAGGAGTAAAGTAGTAAGAGGATGGAACACATACCTAAGTACACCTGTATGTAAGGTGGAGCCCCAAATGGAATGTAAAAAAATGGCATCTAAAATTGGACATGGGAAACGTATAAAAAAAAAAAATGACACAGCTGGAGTGTCGTGACAGTGTAACCATATAGTTGGACTAGAGCAGGTACATACCAAAAATTATAACTGGTAAACTCGAACCAGGACAAACAAATTGAAGATGTCTATATAAAAAAGATATGGTATTCAGTATATCCAGGAGTAAAAACAGGCCGGGAAAATGGACAATATGGTATATGTAATAACTATTGTTGCATAAATTGCCCACAGAGATACATACCTAATGGAAAGGGTTAAGCCAAGGGGAGGGGAGAAAACCCTTATAGCTAAAGAGCTATGACGCAAATCTACAAGGAAGCAACAAAATGTAAGTTAACCATAAGGCTAAGGAGAACGGCCCGGTATAAAAATGCCATATAAGATGGGTGTGGGGAAAAAAGAACTATTCTTACCAGCGCACAGGAGAGACCAAACTCCGCGATGTCCACCGCCAGGAGGAGTGTGTGGCTATGTGCTGGGTAAAGCTATATATAGGGGATGGGGAGGAGCACAATGTCAGCTGGATGGGCGGAGCCAACATGAAGAAAAAAAAAAAAAAAAAAAGGTGCATTCCAACAGAGTACAGGCCGGTGTCAATAGGTCACAGAGGCGGAGACACATGCATACTACTACAACAAAGAAGGAGGAGGTGCGTTCCAGCGGAGAAAATGGTGATGACGTCGGTGCCTTTCAGCCACAGGGGCAGGAAAATGTGCATTCCACAGAAGATCTTATAGGAGAAAGGTGCATTCCAGTGGAACGATCGCTGTGCGGGTGGCAGTGAAGTGTCACAGGCAGCAGGAGCGAAAGATCAGAAAGGATTGGTTTGTGCACCAATACCATCCCGCTGCATACAGACTACATAAAACTATACGCCAACTTTGGCATATTCTCCAAACAGCATTTCCAACTGTACAAGAGTTCCAACACCCTTTTCTCCCGTGCTTCAAACGACCCCGTAATATTAAAGATAATCTGGTTCGTGCCGACATAGGCCCCCAGGGCTGGCTCCAGGTTTTCGAGGGCCCCGGGCGAAAGAGTCTCAGTGGGCCCCCCCTTTAACACATACCCCGATTTATGATGCACAGATACGGCAGAGAAATGTATTGTACAATGCCAGATTTCACTTCTTACATGAGTGACAGCTATTGTAAATTCTGCAGTGTATATATACAGGAGGAAAGGTGCTGTGCAGTGTATATATACAGGAGAGGTGCGGTGCAGTGTATATATACAGGAGGAAAGGCGCTGTGCAGTGTATATATACAGGAGAGGTGCTTTTCTGTTTTGAGTTTTTCTATGAAACAAAGACTTTTCTACATAAACAACGTTGTTTGGTTTTGCGGCCCCAACAGATCTGTGCTACAAAGTAACAGGCGGCTTGGGCATTAATGAGGGACCTGATGCTGAATCCTTTCCACAAACCCTAATAACCCAATTAGTGCCCTGTCATTAGAAGCTCATTAAACACCTCCCTGTCCCGGGCAGTCATGTACAGTATGGGGGGATCCTGCAGCCCACCCCCTGACTGCTCCATACCATACACTGCCCTCTGTCGCGCTCACTATTACCCTGTGCATTTCTCAGTCATCGTTACCCCATGTTACACTTGTCACCCCCCACTACAGAGTAGCAGGGCAGCCAATGTCACCCCCTCCCGGACCCTAATGGCAGCAGGAAATGTCTGCTCCTCTATTGGGTTGGAACCTGATTTAATCAAGGAATAATGTGGATTTGTTGCCGGTGGCTGCAGGGGAAGGGTTAAGTGATGCCATGTCCTTGGTGGGAGCAGTGGCAGCTGCTGGGACCTGGACAGAGACAACCAATGTTGCTGTGACTGCACAGTGTGATGTGGAGGAGAGAAGCTGAGACTCCGGAGCAGAAATCACCCACATGCCAGCACTGGGCAGAGTCCCTCCAGTCACCAGCCTGGGGCCACAGGGCCCCAACATACAGCCCACAGCTCAGTTTTATCCATGGCAGCAGCTCCCCTTCCTACTGGCATCTGGTTAACCCCATTTATGCGGGTCGGATTGTTATCTTTAAGGTTTAGCAATAACCTTCATACAGATGGGAAGTGGTTAAGCTTCTTCCTACCCCACTGGTGCAGGTTTGGTGCAGCATGCATGTATTCTGGGAGAGCTGGGTGGCTACAGGCTGCACCCCACCAGCTGCTCCTCCAGACATCACCCACATTTTTAGGCAGCGGAGACAGACAGCAGCAGACTGAGCCACAACTTCAACCACTGCTGGATACCATAACACTCACTCAGTCACTGGTAGGACGGAGCTCCTCGGAATCTGCCTGATAAGCTCAGCACTGCAGCCACCCAGGGGGGAGAGCAGAGAACGTGCTCTCTCCGCCCACAAACAGTCACACTGGCTGCCTTCTCTTAACCCCTATGTGTGCCTGCCTGGCTGCACTGACTGAGTGAGAAGATGCTTGAGTCAGAGCTGGCACATAGGGGTTAAGAGAACGCAGCCAGCAGTGACATTGTGGGCGGAGAGAGCATGTTATCTCCTGCTCTGCTCTCCCAGCTGTAAGTGGGCCCCCCTCTCTCCCCAGGGCCCCGGCATTTGCCCAGAGTGCCGGGTGCTGACGCCGGCCCTGTAGGCCCCACACATCCTGGGTCATCACAGCGTTTTTTGAGCAATCCAAAAATGGGTACTTTTCCTTGTCTCAGCTGTAACCAATGTAACAATGTAATTAAGGGTAACAACATTCACCATCCACACACTGGGAAAAGATACCAGATCAATGGTTTTTTTACATGTAACACCAATTTTGCAGTGTATCTTATTAAATGTCCCTGCGGTCTGTTATACGTAGGTGAGACCACCCAACCAGTCAAATCACGTATATCCAAGCACAAATCTACAATTCGTTGCCAGAACCTTCTACTCCCTCTTCCATCACACTTCATAGAAAAGGGTCACAACCTGGCACAATTGAAATTCCAAATCATTGAGCAAATTACACCACCTAGACGCGGTGGGGATCGTATTTCCATGCTCAAACGTAGGGAGGCATATTGGATCCATGAGCTCAACACCCTCACCCCTAAAGGGCTGAATAGGGACTATGACCTATTATCCTTTATGTAAGTTATTCTATACAGGACATTGTCAGCTTGTAAATCTGATTGATACATGTGTCGCTACTATCAAATTGTTATTTGTCTTCACCAGTATCTTATAACCTACAGCCGTTCCCTTTGAACAGAAGAATTGTTCTTGCTGGGGACCATATATGACGTCCTAATTTCAGGTCGTTCTTTGATGCTATCTGGCTTTTTTACCTTCCTGTTTGTACATCCAATACTAGGGTTACTGTTTTGACCCTGTTGAGTTTTTTACTTCTGTCTTATATCAACTATGCCACTTGCCTAGTTCTCCAAATGTTTTAGTATAGCATCCAATACTTTGGGGATGATTGACAGGTTTGCCCCTTTATAACTTTGTACCAGCGGTTTTTGGTCTACTTTATTATATGCTGTTCAGCTAGCTCAATGATTGTATAACATGCATGGCCTTATTACTAATTATTTTTTCCGTTTTACAGAACCGTCCTTTCTGATCTTTCGCTCCTGCTGCCTGTGACACTTCACTGCCACCCGCACAGCGATCGTTCCACTGGAATGCACCTTTCTCCTATAAGATCTTCTGTGGAATGCACATTTTCCTGCCCCCTGTGGCTGAAAGGCACCGACGTCATCACCATTTTCTCCGGTGGAACACACCTCCTCCTTCTTTGTTGTAGTAGTATGCATGTGTCTCCGCCTCTGTGACCTATTGACACCGGCCTGTACTCTGTTGGAATGCACCTTTTTTTTTTTTTTTTTTTTTCATGTTGGCTCCGCCCATCCAGCTGACATTGTGCTCCTCCCCATCCCCTATATATAGCTTTACCCAGCACATAGCCACACACTCCTCCTGGCGGTGGACACCGCGGAGTTTGGTCTCTCCTGTGCGCTGGTAAGAATAGTTCTTTTTTCCCCACACCCATCTTATATGGCATCTTTATACCGGGCCGTTCTCCTTAGCCTTATGGTTAACTTACATTTTGTTGCTTCCTTGTAGATTTGCGTCATAGCTCTTTAGCTATAAGGGTTTTCTCCCCTCCCCTTGGCTTAACCCTTTCCATTAGGTATGTATCTCTGTGGGCAATTTATGCAACAATAGTTATTACATATACCATATTGTCCATTTTCCCGGCCTGTTTTTACTCCTGGATATACTGAATACCATATCATTTTTATATAGACATCTCCAATTTGTTTGTCCTGGTTCGAGTTTACCAGTTATAATTTTTGGTATGTGCCTGCTCTAGTCCAACTATATGGTTACACTTAATTAGTTAAGTAAAAAGGGCAGCACACTGCAGCGCCAAAACATGCAAACTTGAAAACACGAAATTTGAACTGCATTACTGCACTAGAAATATGAAAAATGAGAGCTTTTAGCGCATAAAAATAGCCATATTTATGTGTACCTTGTAGCCACTTTACGGCATCTCTCTTATACGAGGTCCTACGCTTGACCTACCTCACTGAGAATAAACGTCTCCATCTGAATGGGTACATGTGAAACCTCTTCTTGGACTCAAATTCTCTCTTTCTGTGGAGGGGTATTGGACCTACTATAATTAAAACACCTGTGGCAAGGAGGCCCTTTTTACTTAACTATATACGAGTTGGCGACTCTGGGTTCAGCACCTGTTCACACTCAGTCTATGTTTGGATGTGCAGGTCAGGTTTTTGAAATGTATTCTTTAGCCTTCTGATCGTGCACTCCCCGCCTCCTAGCCACAGGTGTTTTAATTATAGTAGGTCCAATACCCCTCCACAGAAAGAGAGAATTTGAGTCCAAGAAGAGGTTTCACATGTACCCATTCAGATGGAGACGTTTATTCTCAGTGAGGTAGGTCAAGCGTAGGACCTCGTATAAGAGAGATGCCGTAAAGTGGCTACAAGGTACACATAAATATGGCCATTTTTATGCGCTAAAAGCTCTCATTTTTCATATTTCTAGTGCAGTAATGCAGTTCAAATTTCGTGTTTTCAAGTTTGCATGTTTTGGCGCTGCAGTGTGCTGCCCTTTTTACTTAACTATATACGAATTGGCGACTCTGGGTTCAGCACCTGTTCACACTCAGTCTATGTTTGGATGTGCAGGTCAGGTTTTTGAAATATATGGTTACACTGTCACGACACTCCAGCTGTGTCATTTTTTTTTGATACGTTTCCCATGTCCAATTTTAGATGCCATTTATTTACATTCCATTTGGGGCTCCACCTTACATACAGGTGTACTTAGGTATGTGTTCCATCCTCTTACTACTTTACTCCTTCCTCACCACACTTACTCCACTGCCATCTTATTATATATTATATATTTATATTATTCTCCGGTTCCCTGGCCCCTATACGATCTATGTAGGTTCTGATTCTAGTCCCATACTGGCACTTATGTTCTACTTCTTGCGGTTCTATGTCCACATTCTATTTCGCAGCCTTTTTTAGTTCACAAACGGCGGTTATGCTGGTTGTATTCTACGATTATATATTATCTGACGTCCCATGACATTTTTGTATTCATATGATGTATATACTTCTGTTTATTTGGTTAATTTTTGTTATCACTGTGTCCTATTTTGTTTACACTCCCTGTTTTTGTTTACATATATTTCTGTTTTGTATTTATTTTCTTTGTAGCACACTGATGAAGGTCTAGAGTTGACCGAAACGTTTGTGACTTTGTATGTAAATAAACCCCTCCATTTTGCATCACAATCCCTAGGAGTGTGCTAGTCACTTGTTTTCTATATATCAAGGTTTGGGCACCTATCGACTGTGCACCTCCCCCATCGGCTGTGCTTTGCATTTTCTATATCAAACATTTTCTGTAAGTCTTCACAAGGTTGCCACACACTGTTGTTGGTATGTTGGCCCATTCCTCCATGCAGATCTCCTCTAGAGCAGTGATGTTTTTGGCTTTTCGCTTGGCAACACAGACTTTCAACTCCCTCCAAAGGTTTTCTATAGGGTTGAGATCTGGAGACTGGCTAGGCCACTCCAGGACCTTGAAATGCTTCTTACGAAGCCACTCCTTCGTTGCCCTGGCGGTGTGCTTTGGATCATTGTCATGTTGAAAGACCCAGCCACATTTCATCTTCAATGCCCTTGCTGATGGAAGGAGGTTTGCACTCAAAATCTCACGATACATGGCCCCATTCATTCTTTCATGTACCCGGATCAGTCGTCCTGGCCCCTTTGCAGAGAAACAGCCCCAAAGCATGATGTTTCCACCACCATGCTTTACAGTAGGTATGGTGTTTGATGGATGCAACTCAGTATTCTTTTTCCTCCAAACACGACAAGTTGTGTTTCTACCAAACAGTTCCAGTTTGGTTTCATCAGACCATAGGACATTCTCCCAAAACTCCTCTGGATCATCCAAATGCTCTCTAGCAAACTTCAGACGGGCCCGGACATGTACTGGCTTAAGCAGTGGGACACGTCTGGCACTGCAGGATCTGAGTCCATGGTGGCGTAGTGTGTTACTTATGGTAGGCCTTGTTACATTGGTCCCAGCTCTCTGTAGTTCATTCACTAGGACCCCCCGCGTGGTTCTGGGATTTTTGCTCACCGTTCTTGTGATCATTCTGACCCCACGGGGTGGAATTTTGCATGGAGCCCCAGATCGAGGGAGATTATCAGTGGTCTTGTATGTCTTCCATTTTCTAATTATTGCTCCCACTGTTGATTTCTTCACTCCAAGCTGGTTGGCTATTGCAGATTCAGTCTTCCCAGCCTGGTGCAGGGCTACAATTTTGCTTCTGGTGTCCTTTGACAGCTCTTTGGTCTTCACCATAGTGGAGTTTGGAGTCAGACTGTTTGAGGGTGTGCACAGGTGTCTTTTTATACTGATAACAAGTTTAAACAGGTGCCATTACTACAGGTAATGAGTGGAGGAAAGAGGAGACTCTTAAAGAAGAAGTTACAGGTCTGTGAGAGCCAGAAATCTTGATTGTTTGTGTCTGACCAAATACTTATTTTCCACCATAATATGCAAAAAAATGATAAAAAAACAGACAATGTGATTTTCTGGATTTTTTTTCTCAGTTTGTCTCCCATAGTTGAGGTCTACCTATGATGTAAATTACAGACGACTCTCATCTTTTTAAGTGGTGGAACTTGCACTATTGCTGACTGACTAAATACTTTTTTGCCCCTCTGTATTTACAGAGAAATCCCTACTTCTTTACCAGATGGAGTTAGAAGCCCGTGTTTAGAGCGATGGGTAGATCCACCGAGGGAGATTAAGAATATATATTTTCGTGTTCTTAACGTAAACGGTTTGCGTAATATCTTACAAAAACAAAACAAAGAACTTCCTTGGATTCTAGAGACTTAGAATCCAGTTCTAGCCTGTCACTTTCCACTGCAGGAATGTCGGTCGTAAATACCTTTGCTCTCTGAGCTAGAGGTAATAAACTCTTCTTCCCCCATCCCTTGGAAAGGAAAGCTCTTGGCTGAGTGCAAGGGAAGGGGGGCTTTTTTAGCCCGCAGCCTGCTAACAAGAGAAACTACTTATATGATATTTCATACCATATCGTGACAGAGACGTTTAGGGTTATTGGACAGTGAGGTGATGAGGGTGTTGAAATAGGTTTGTTTGGAGAAGTGAAGGGCAGAGTTGTATGTTTTTAGCATGAACTTATAATAGATGAAATCTTCGGGTAGATTAGATTTTTTTCCACAGACGTTCGGTGCACCTGGAACACCGCTGCAGGAAACGTGTTTGCAGCGTGTGCCACGGTTGTCGCCGTCTGTGCTGAGTTGTCCTATGTATAGGAGGTGCAGCTTCATCCAGAGCACTTTGCATGGTTTCATTGTAATGCTTCATAGCAGAATCAGGGCATGAGATGGAGGAGATTGGGGCCAATGAGGACTGCAAGTTCTTCATAAGTTTCTGGGTGTTAATGGCCTGTATGTTTCTATAAGTGTGGAAAGTGGGGGTGATCTGAGCGGGATGGCAGTTCTTGATAGAGAATGAAAGAAGGTTGTGGTCAGAGAGCGGGAGAGGAGAGTTTGTGAAATTATCCACTGAGCAAAGTCGGGAGAAGACTAAGTCGAGGGAGTTTCCATCTACATGCGTTGGAGAGTTAGTATGCTGCGAGAGGCTGAAAGAGGAGGTTAGAGATTAAAGGTGAGAAGCAGATGGGGAGAGGGGAGAAGCAATGGGGATGTTGAAATCACCCATGATGAGGGTGGGGATGTCACAGGAGAGAAAGTGTGGAAGCCAGGTGGCAAAGTGATCCAGGAACTGATGAGAGGGGCCGGGAGGACGATACACCACCACCACCACTCGAATGGAGAAGGGGATGTAGAGTCTGACAGCATGGACCTCAAAGGAAGGGAAGACAAGTGAGGGCACTTGGGGGATAACTTGGAAGGTACATTTGGGTTAAAGGAGCAGACCAACGCCTCCACCTGCTCTGTTGTCCGATCTTGGGGCATGAGAAAAGTGTAGTCCACCATATGAAAAAGCAGCAGCAGCGGTGGTGTCTGCTTCCTGGATCCAGGTTTCAGTAAGGCTACGTTCACATTAGCGTTACGCTAATGTGCGTCGCTGTTGCGTCGGCGACGCAGCGGCGACGCGCCCCTATGTTTAACATAGGGGACGCGTGCGTTTTTTTGTTTGCGTTTTTCGACATGTGCGTCATTTTCGACGCTAGCGTCGGACGCACGAAAATGCAACAAGTTGCATTTTTCGTGCGTCCTATTTTCGTCAAAAAACGACGCACGCGTCGCAAAACGCAGCGTTTTTGCGCGCGTTTTTGGTGCGTCGCACGTTGCGTCGCCGTTGCGTCGCCGACGCACCGGCGCGCAACGCTAATGTGAACGTAGCCTAAGAGCCAGGAGATTAAGAGAATTAGAAAGGAAGAAGTCATGAATGAAGGAGAGTTTATTACACACAGAGCGAGAATTCCAAAAGGCACAATTGAAAAAGACAGAAGGCATGCATGGAATATTAATATTATAATATTAATATTGATCCCTCACTATCCGACATCTGAGTACAAACAAAACAATACATTTAGTACACACACATCCGACGGGCACTACACACTCAAATGATGTAAATTCATAGCCATGAGTCTGACCAGACGTGTCTGACCATCTTAGAAATTGCATTTTTAAATTGCAGTTTTTTAATTGCTATGAATTAGACTAGAATTCCATGGGGCATTTGAGCATTCATCACTGCTGTACTTTCATCATCCTCATCACCACCTGCATCCTCTAATCAAGCTGTTTTGTCTACCCACAGGTATGCTGCTGTCCATCTACTCTGCCTTTCCTGCAATGTGTGTTTATGTGAACTGCATATAATTCCCACCTGGTATGCTGCTGTCCATCTACTCTGCCTTTCCTGCAATGTGTGTTTATGTGAACTGCATATAATTCCCACCTGGTATGCTGCTGTCCATCTACTCTGCCTTTCCTGCAATGTGTGTTTATGTGAACTGCATATAATTCCCACCTGGTATGCTGCTGTCCATCTACTCTGCCTTTCCTGCAATGTGTGTTTATGTGAACTGCATATAATTCCCACCTGGTATGCTGCTGTCCATCTACTCTGCCTTTCCTGCAATGTGTGTTTATGTGAACTGCATATAATTCCCACCTGGTATGCTGCTGTCCATCTACTCTGCCTTTCCTGCAATGTGTGTTTATGTGAACTGCATATAATTCCCACCTGGTATGCTGCTGTCCATCTACTCTGCCTTTCCTGCAATGTGTGTTTATGTGAACTGCATATAATTCCCACCTGGTATGCTGCTGTCCATCTACTCTGCCTTTCCTGCAATGTGTGTTTATGTGAACTGCATATAATTCCCACCTGGTATGCTGCTGTCCATCTACTCTGCCTTTCCTGCAATGTGTGTTTATGTGAACTGCATATAATTCCCACCTGGTATGCTGCTGTCCATCTACTCTGCCTTTCCTGCAATGTGTGTTTATGTGAACTGCATATAATTCCCACCTGGTATGCTTTGCTTACCCATTGTTTTTCCATCCATTCGTATTTCACTTCCCTTGCTTCTTGCTTGCATACCTGAGTGGCCATCTACCCCACCCCCTCTTTATGACCTGGCTTAACTGTGAACATGTGCTCTAGACACACACGCCCACATCCTCCCTCTCAGCTGTGAGCCCTTAGGTGCCCATAAATTCATAGCCATGAGTCTGACCAGACGTGTCTGACCATCTTAGAAATTGCATTTTTAAATTGCAGTTTTTTAATTGCTATGAATTAGACTAGAATTGGACTGGAATTGACTGGAAGGTAAAGGAATAGAAAACCACTATAATGTTTCGGTTTCTTTTCACATTCACCCCCATACTACTCTATTTCTTCCTATCTCCTGTAGTCCCTCCACCCAGTAAAGAACTAGTCATTTCTCCCTCCATCCTCCCCAGTCATCTCACCTCCTCCACAGAACTATTCCTCCACATACAATCCTTTCTCGCCAGGCACACACGGCCACATCACGACCTATCCAGCTCACACCTTCTAACGCTCTGTCTGCTGCTCCTCATTGCTGGCGACATATCCCCAAATCCTGGCCCTCCTCATCACATCCCCACATTCATTTCTAATCCCCTGCCACGATCCTCTACACGTCCTCGCAACCACAGTAACCTCATACCCATTCATCCTGCCCCCACTCCCCCAATTTCCCTATCTGGAGCACTATGGAACGCACGCTCTGTCTGCAATAAACTTCCATTTATCCATGACCTCTTTATCAATAACAAACTCTCCTTCCTCGGCATCACTGAAACCTGGCTCACCCCTTCTGACACAGCCTCCCCTGCGGCACTCTCTTACGGTGGCTTCCACCTTTCTCACACACCCCGCCCCAGCAGCAAGCATGGCGGAGGAGTTGGTTTTCTCCTGTCAGATAACTGCTCCTTCACCCCAATCCCACTGCCACCCTCTGTTACCCTCCCTTCCTTTGAGGTGCACTCTGTGCGCATCTACTCCCCCTCCAACCTCCAACTGGCTGTCATCTACCGTCCCCCAGGGCCAGCCACCACCTTCTTCGACCACTTCACCACCTGGCTACTCCACTTCCTCGCCGCTGACATCCCCACTATCATCATGGGCGACTTCAACATCCCCATTGACACTTCCCTCTCAGCTGCCACTAAACTTCTATCTCTCACTTCCTCCTTTGGCCTCACTCAATGGTCTTCTACAGCCACCCACAAAGATGGTCACACACTGGACCTCATTCTCACCCGCCTCTGCTCCCTATCTAACCTCTCAAACTCACCTCTTCCTCTTTCTGACCACAACCTACTTACATTCTCTTCCCTTTCCACTCCTTGTCTACAACCCCCACCCCACAAACTCTCACACCCTCGCAGAAATCTTAAACACCTTGATCTTCACTCACTCTCTGAATCCCTCCTCCCTCTCACAGACATAAGCTCCCTACACAATGCGGATGATGCTGCCGCTCTATATAACACCACAATAGCTGCAGCTTTGGAATCTCTTGCCCCTCTCACACATACCAAAGCTCGCAAAATCAACAGACAACCCTGGCACACCAGCATGACAAAAGAACTGAGGCGAGCTTCCAGAGCTGCTGAGCGCAGATGGAAAAGATCCCACTCCATCGAGCACTTCATCGCATTCAAACAGTCCCTCACTGCTTTCAAAACCATGCTCACCACAGCAAAACAAACCTACTTCTCATCTCTCATATCCTCCCTGTCTCACAACCCCAAACAGTTATTCAACACCTTCAACTCTCTCCTCCGTCCCCCAGCACCTCCTCCCTCCCCACTCATCTCAGCTGAAGACTTAGCCTCATTTTTCAAGCAGAAAATTGAGAACATCAGAGACAATTTTAGTAAACAACCCCCAGAACCCTTCCTCCCAACTACCCAGCCCTCCACCTCCAAAACCAACTTCTCCACCATTACAGAAGACGGACTCTCCACTCTACTCTCAAGATCGCATCTCACCACCTGTGCACTTGACCCACTCCCATCCCACTTCATCCCAAACCTCACCACAGTCTTCATCCCAACCCTAACCCATCTCTTTAACCTATCACTAACAACTGGCATTTTCCCCTCAAGCTTTAAACATGCCACAATCACACCTATCCTCAAAAAGCCCTCTCTTGACCCATCCTCTGTATCTAGCTATCGCCCTATATCACTTCTCCCCTTTGCCTCAAAACTACTGGAACAACATGTCCATATTGAACTGTCCTCCCATCTATCTTCCTGCTCCTTCTTCGACCGCTTTCAATCAGGCTTCCGGTCACACCACTCCACTGAAACTGCCCTAACTAAGGTCACCAATGACCTATTAACCGCCAAGAGCAAGCGACACTACTCTGTCCTCCTCCTCCTGGACCTGTCCTCTGCCTTTGACACAGTGGACCATTCCCTGCTGCTGCAGACCCTCTCATCCCTTGGCATCACAGAATTGGCCCTATCCTGGATCTCATCATACCTAACTGACCGTACATTCAGCGTCTCCCACTCACACACCACCTCCTCACCTCGCCCCCTATCTGTCGGAGTCCCGCAAGGTTCAGTTCTAGGACCCCTGCTCTTCTCCATCTACACCTTTGGCCTGGGACAGCTCATAGAATCTCACGGCTTTCAGTATCATCTCTATGCTGACGACACACAGATCTACATCTCTGGACCAGATATCACCTCCCTACTAACCAGAATCCCTCAATGTCTGTCTGCTATTTCATCCTTCTTCTCCACTAGATTTCTAAAACTTAACATGGACAAAACAGAATTCATCATCTTTCCCCCATCTCACGCGATCTCCCCAACGAACCTATCCATTACAGTAAACGGCTGCCCACTCTCCCCAGTCCCACAAGCCCGCTGTCTTGGGGTAATCCTTGACACTGATCTCTCCTTTAAACCACATATCCAAACCCTTTCCACTTCCTGCCGCCTCCAACTCAAAAATATTTCACGGATCCGCACATTCCTAAACCAAGAATCTGCAAAAACCCTAGTCCATGCCCTCATCATCTCCCGCCTTGACTACTGTAACCTCCTGCTCTGTGGCCTCCCCTCTAACACTCTTGCACCCCTCCAATCTATTCTAAACTCTGCTGCCCGACTAATCCACCTGTCCCCCCGCTATTCCCCGGCCTCTCCCCTCTGTCAATCCCTGCACTGGCTCCCCATCACCCAGAGACTCCAGTACAAAAGCCTAACCATGACATATAAAGCCATCCACAACCTGTCTCCTCCATACATCTGTGACCTCGTCTCCCGGTACTTTCCTGCACGCAACCTCCGATCCTCACAAGATCTCCTTCTCTACTCCCCTATTATCTCCTCTTCCCACAATCGCATACAAGATTTCTCTCGTGCATCCCCCCTACTCTGGAATGCTCTACCACAACATATCAGACTCTCGCCTACCATCGAAACCTTCAAAAAGAACCTGAAGACCCACCTCTTCCGACAAGCCTACAACCTGCAGTAACCACCGATTGACCAAACCGCTGCACGGCCAGCTCTACCCTCACCTACTGTATCCTCACCCATCCCTTGTAGATTGTGAGCCCTCGCGGGCAGGGTCCTCTCTCCTCCTGTACCAGTTGTGACTTGTATTTTTCAAGATTATTGTACTTGTTTTATTATGTATACCCCTCCTCACATGTAAAGCGCCATGGAATAAATGGCGCTATAATAATAAATAATAATAATAATAATAATAATGTACACAGAAAAATATATACATAGAATTCTACTTACATTGCCTCTGATCGCTTGCAAGACACACACACTGTGCTGCTGGTGTTTTCACAATATGTTCTGGCAGAGTATATGCTCCAAAATGGCTGCAATCATATTTCCTGTCACATGACCACATGGATCCTCATGGACCACCCACCACCCTCTTTAACGCAATCCAACGTATGGTTTCATTTGGACATTTTGCTTGATTTGCATCTGGCTGCATTAGCAATAGACTTGAATGGCAGAATTAGCGCTTCCGTTAATCTTGCGTTAGCTTGACCGGACCCGAAAACGCTGCAGGCCACGTTCGGAGGTACGTCATAAAAAAAACGGAATGTTGCAAATGCATGCCAATTTTGACATGCGTTACGATGCGTCATACACATGAAAGTCTATGGGTGCGTTACAATGTCCGTTACATTGCGTTTTTACTACTCAAAAACGTGTCCATTAGACGGACTGCCCTAGCGCAAAGTGAACCCAGCCTTATGAGCAACCACATAGTCTCCATACAGTTTTATGGGTGTTACGGCTGCGATCGCAGGCGCGGCCGAGCCGATGCCCCCACGTCGTCAAGCCATGACGACGTGGGTGAGCGTCCCTAGTGGGAACGGAATGTGGACCCACTGGACCACATAGAGTTACCTGGACCTACCCACACTAGGGAAGGTCAGCGAGCAGGGTATGTGGCAGCTGAGCATGTGGACAAGAAGTAGATATGCAGAACTAGATAACACCGCACAACTTCAGGTATAAAGAAACAAAGTTTACTTAAATGAATACACAGTACATAACGAAAACATAATGATGTCAGGATCCTGATTCCACACATCAGAGTAGGGTACACATCACAGGATAACAGACAAAGGCAGGAGGTCATCACGGGTTGACAAAGCCCAGGGTTATCTGGCACGGGCTTACTAGGACGGCCTCACTCAGGCGCAGCACAGGCTCAGCAGGAGAACATCAGACATCGACCTCGGACAGACTTCAGATGATGGCAGGGGTCATCACGGGTTGATGAATTCCAGGGTCATCTGGCACGGGCTTACTAGGAGGGCCTCTCTCTCAGGCCTCAGGCGTAGCACTGGCTCAGCAGGAGAACATCAGACACCGATACCGGAAGGACGTCGTCACAGGGTGGACCCCGGGGAACATCAGGTCACAGGCAGGACATCAAGAGATCGGGTCACAGGCAGGACATCAGGACTGTTGTGAATTCAGCTTTTGGGCTCCCTCCGGTGGTTGTAGAGGGTAATGCAGTTGAGCCTGGACTGCAGGATTGGACAGGTGTATCTACTAATTGCAAGACTGACTGGGGTATATAGCTTTGCAGGACTCTTTAGTCCCTGCCAGTTGTCCATTGTTTTTGGAGGATTCACATCCCTTCTGGTCTCTCCTGTTCGCTGTGCTTTTCTTCAAAGATAAGTCCTGGCTTTGTTTTTGCTGTCCACCTGCTGTGGACCTTATAGTTCTGTGCATTTTCATGTTTTGTCTTGTCCAGCTTTGTCTGTGAAGGATTTTTTGCAGCCTTGCTGTGTCTCTGGAGATGCAGATATACCCTCCATGTCTTTAGTCAGATGTGGTGTTTTGTATTTTCTGTGGTGGATATTTTCTAGTGTTTTTAATACTGACCGCATAGTACTCTGTTCTATTCTTTCTATTTAGCTAGTATGGCCTCCTATGCTAAATCCTGATTTCATGTCTGCGTGTGTTTTTTCCCTCTCCTCTCACAGTCAATATTTGTGGGGGCTGTCTGTTATGACCTGGTGGTTAAGAGGCCACACTGATATGACCTGGTGGCTAAAACGCAACATGGAACGAGCTCTGAGAAGGTGGTATCTCTACTGACCGCAGTCCCTAATCCTAACAACACAACTAGAAATAGCCGTGGGATGTTCCTGACACTCCCTAGACACCTCGTCACAGCCTCAGATATAGCTACCCCTAAAGAAGGAAATAGAAAGCTATCTTGCCTCAGAGAAACCCCCAAAAGGAAAAATAGCCCCCCACAAATATTGACTGTGAAAGGAAATGAAATTAGAATTCAGCAAAGGGAGGCCAAAACTAAACTAGATAGACAGAGAGCAAAGGATACTGTGCGGTCAGTATTAAAAACTACAAAATCCACGCAGAGTTTACAAAAATGAACTCCACACCAACTCACGGTGTGGAGGGGCAAATCTGCTTTCCCAGAGCTTCCAGCTAGCCTGAATAAGACATAGTGACAAGCTGGACAAAAGAGACAAAAATGCAAAGCAATAGAGTCCAAACAAATGGACAAAAAAAACTAGCAAAACTTATCTTTTGCAGACAAGGACTGGCCATATGAGAAATCCAAGGGAAGAATCAAATCCAACCAAGAACATTGACAGCAGGCATGGACTGAAGCCCAGAGCAGGTTTAAATAACAACTCCAGGCAAGGCGATCAGTGAAGGCAGCTGCTACAGCCACCTAACGGAGCAGCAGTACCACTCGAAACCACCAGAGGGAGCCCAAGGGCAGAACTCGCAAAAATACCATTAGCAACCACAGGAGGGAGCTCCAGAACGGAACTCACAACAGTACCCCCCCCTTGAGGAGGGGTCACCGAACCCTCACCAGAGCTCCCAGGCCGAGCCAAATGGAAAGCATGAACCAAATCGGGAGCATGAACATCGGAGGCAACAACCCAAGAATTATCCTCCTGGCCATAACCCTTCCACTTGACCAGATACTGAAGCTTCCGCCTCGAAAAACGAGAATCCAAAATCTTCTCTACCACATATTCCAATTCCCCCTCAACCAACACCGGAGCAGGAGGATCAACGGAGGGAACCATAGGTACCACATATCTCCGCAACAAGGATCTATGGAACACATTATGAATGGAAAAGGAAGCTGGAAGGGCCAAACGAAAAGACACTGGATTGATAATTTCAGAAATCTTATAAGGCCCAATAAAGCGAGGCTTGAACTTAGGGGAAGAAACCTTCATAGGAACATGACGAGAAGACAACCAGACCAAATCCCCAACACGAAGCCGGGGACCAACACACCGACGACGGTTAGCAAAACGCTGAGCCTTCTCCTGAGACAACGTTAAATTGTCCACCACATGAGTCCAAATCTGCTGCAACCTGTCCACCACGGAATCCACACCAGGACAGTCAGAAGGCTCAAGCTGCCCTGAAGAAAAACAAGGATGAAAACCAAAGTTACAAAAAAAAGGCGAAACCAAGTTAGCCGAACTAGCCCGATTATTAAGGGCAAACTCGGCCAACGGCAAAAAGGTCACCCAATCATCCTGATCAGCAGACACGAAGCATCTCAAATAGGTTTCCAAGGTCTGATTGGTTCGGAGCGTTTGGCCATTTGCAGAAGAAAAAGACAAATCAATGCCCATTCTAGCACAAAAGGACCGGCAAAACCTAGAAACGAACTGGGAACCTCTGTCAGACACAATATTCTCTGGAATACCATGCAAACGAACCACATGCTGAAAAAATAATGGAACCAAATCAGAAGAGGAAGGCAACTTAGGCAACGGCACCAAATGGACCATCTTAGAAAACCGGTCACAAACCACCCAGATGACAGACATCTTCTGAGAAACAGGAAGATCAGAAATAAAATCCATGGAAATATGCGTCCAGGGCCTCTCAGGAATAGGCAAAGGCAAAAGCAACCCGCTGGCACGGGAACAGCAAGGCTTAGCCCGAGCACAGGTCCCACAGGACTGCACAAACGAACGCACATCCCGCGACAAGGAAGGCCACCAAAAGGACCTAGCCACCAAATCTCTGGTACCGAAAATCCCAGGGTGACCAGCCAACACCGAACAATGAACCTCAGAAATTACCCTACTAGTCCATCTATCAGGAACAAACAATTTCCCCACAGGACAGCGGTCAGGTTTATCAGCCTGAAACTCCTGAAGTACCCGCCGCAAATCAGGGGAGATGGCAGAAAGAATCACCCCCTCCTTGAGGATCCCAGTCGGCTCAGGAACTCCCGGAGAATCAGGCAAAAAACTCCTAGAAAGGGCATCAGCCTTCACATTCTTAGATCCAGGAATATATGAGACCACAAAATCAAAACGTGAGAAAAACAAAGACCACCGAGCCTGTCTAGGATTCAACCGCTTAGCAGACTCGAGGTAAATCAGATTCTTGTGATCAGTCAAGACCACCACGCGATGCTTGGCTCCCTCAAGCCAATGTCGCCACTCCTCAAATGCCCACTTCATAGCCAACAACTCCCGATCTCCGACATCATAATTACGCTCAGAAGACGAAAATTTTCTGGAGAAGAAGGCACAAGGTTTCATCAAAGAGCCATCAGAATTTCTCTGAGACAAAACGGCCCCTGCCCCAATCTCAGAAGCATCAACCTCAACCTGAAAAGGGAGAGAAACATCTGGCTGACGCAACACAGGGGCAGAAGTAAAACGACATTTAAGCTCCTGAAAGGCCTCAACAGCCGCAGGGGACCAATTCACCACATCAGCGCCCTTCCTCGTCAAATCGGTCAGAGGCTTCACAACACTAGAAAAATTAGCAATAAAGCGGCGATAAAAATTGGCAAAGCCCAAAAATTTCTGAAGGCTCTTTACAGATGTAGGTTGAGTCCAATCATGAATGGCCTGGACTTTAACAGGGTCCATTTCAATAGCCGAGGGAGAAAAAATGAAACCCAAAAAAAGAAACCCTCTGAACTCCAAAGAGGCACTTGGACCCGTTCACAAACAACGCATTAGTACGAAGGACCTGAAACACCATCCTAACCTGCTTCACATGAGACTCCCAATCATCGGAGAAAACCAAAATATCATCCAAATACACAATCATAAATTTATCCAGATAATTCCGGAAGATATCATGCATAAAGGACTGAAATACCGATCGAGCATTAGAGAGCCCGAATGGCATTACAAGATATTCAAAATGGCCTTCAGGCGTATTAAATGCTGTTTTCCATTCATCACCTTGTTTAATACGCACAAGATTATACGCCCCTCAGAGGTCGATTTTAGTAAACCAACTAGCACCCTTAATCCGAGCAAACAAATCAGAAAGCAAAGGTAATGGATACTGGAATTTGACAGTGATCTTATTGAGAAGGCGATAATCTATAGAGGGTCTCAAGGAGCCATCCTTCTTGGCAACAAAAAAAAATCCCGCTCCCAACGGTGACGAAGACGGGCGAATATGCCCTTTCTCCAAGGACTCCTTTACATAACTCCGCATAGCGGCATGCTCTGGCACAGACAGATTGAAAAGTCGGCCCTTAGGGAACTTACAGCCAGGAATCAAATTAATGGCACAATTGCAGTCCCTATGAGGAGGTAGGGAACTGGACTTGGGCTCATCAAATACATCCTGGAAATCCGACAAAAACTCAGGAACTTCAGAAGAAGGGGACGAGGAAATGGACATCAAAGGAATATCACTATGTATCCCCTGACAACCCCAACCAGTCACAGACATAGATCTCCAATCCAGCACTGGATTATGTACCTGTAACCATGGAAAACTCAGCACAACAACATCATGCAAATTATGCAACACCAAAAAACGAATATTTTCCTGATGTGCTGGAGCCATACACATGGTTAACTGTGTCCAGTACTGAGGTTTATTCTTGGCCAATGGCGTAGCATCAATCCCCCTTAAGGGAATAGGACTGTGCAAAGGTTCCAAGGAAAAACCACAGCGCTTGGCAAATTCTAAGTCCATTAAGTTCAGAGCAGCGCCAGAATCCACAAATGCCATAACAGAAAAGGACGACAATGCGCAAATCAGGGTAACAGACAAGAGAAATTTAGGCTGCACAGTACTAATGGTAATAGAGCTAGGGACCCTCCTAGTACGCTTAGGGCAATCAGAAATAGTATGAGCTGAATCACCACAGTAAAAACACAGGCCATTCTGACGTCTGAATTCCTGCCGTTCTGCTCTAGTCAAAATCCTATCACATTGCATAGGCTCAGGACTTCGCTTAGAGGACACTGACATATGGTGCACCGCCTTGCGCTCACGCAAGCGCCGATCAATCTGAATGGCTAGAGACATAGTAACATAGTAACATAGTAACATAGTTAGTAAGGCCGAAAAAAGACATTTGTCCATCCAGTTCAGCCTATATTCCATCATAATAAATCCCCAGATCTACGTCCTTTTACAGAACCTAATAATTGTATGATACAATATTGTTCTGCTCCAGGAAGACATCGAGGCCTCTCTTGAACCCCTCGACTGAGTTCGCCATCACCACCTCCTCAGGCAAGCAATTCCAGATTCTCACTGCCCTAACAGTAAAGAATCCTCTTCTATGTTGGTGGAAAAACCTTCTCTCCTCCAGACGCAAAGAATGCCCCCTTGTGCCCGTCACCTTCCTTGGTATAAACAGATCCTCAGCGAGATATTTGTATTGTCCCCTTATATACTTATACATGGTTATTAGATCGCCCCTCAGTCGTCTTTTTTCTAGACTAAATAATCCTAATTTCGCTAATCTATCTGGGTATTGTAGTTCTCCCATCCCCTTTATTAATTTTGTTGCCCTCCTTTGTACTCTCTCTAGTTCCATTATATCCTTCCTGAGCACCGGTGCCCAAAACTGGACACAGTACTCCATGTGCGGTCTAACTAGGGATTTGTACAGAGGCAGTATAATGCTCTCATCATGTGTATCCAGACCTCTTTTAATGCACCCCATGATCCTGTTTGCCTTGGCAGCTGCTGCCTGGCACTGGCTGCTCCAGGTAAGTTTATCATTAACTAGGATCCCCAAGTCCTTCTCCCTGTCAGATTTACCCAGTGGTTTCCCGTTCAGTGTGTAATGGTGATATTGATTCCTTCTTCCCATGTGTATAACCTTACATTTATCATTGTTAAACCTCATCTGCCACCTTTCAGCCCAAGTTTCCAACTTATCCAGATCCATCTGTAGCAGAATACTATCTTCTCTTGTATTAACTGCTTTACATAGTTTTGTATCATCTGCAAATATCGATATTTTACTGTGTAAACCTTCTACCAGATCATTAATGAATATGTTGAAGAGAACAGGTCCCAATACTGACCCCTGCGGTACCCCACTGGTCACAGCGACCCAGTTAGAGACTATACCATTTATAACCACCCTCTGCTTTCTATCACTAAGCCAGTTACTAACCCATTTACACACATTTTCCCCCAGACCAAGCATTCTCATTTTGTGTACCAACCTCTTGTGCGGCACGGTATCAAACGCTTTGGAAAAATCGAGATATACCACGTCCAATGACTCACCGTGGTCCAGCCTATAGCTTACCTCTTCATAAAAATTGATTAGATTGGTTTGACAGGAGCGATTTCTCATAAACCCATGCTGATATGGAGTTAAACAGTTATTCTCATTGAGATAATCCAGAATAACATCCCTCAGAAACCCTTCAAATATTTTACCAACAATAGAGGTTAGACTTACTGGCCTATAATTTCCATAGATTCGCTCAAACCGGTAGGCGTAGGAAAGCCCACCATAACAGCTTTAAGGGTTTCAGAAAGACCCTTTCTGAAAATAGCAGCCAGCGCTTCTTCATTCCATTTAGTGAGCACAGTGTTATGTTTGCTAATGACAGGTGTTATGAAGGCAATCCAGAAACACAGTGTGCATAGCGATCAGAGCGCACACAGTGATCTGACAAATACCCAAAAATACAAGAACGAGCTCTGAGACGTGGAAACTCTGTAGACTGCACACCTGATCCTATCCTAAACACAACTAAAAGCGGCTGTGGATTGCGCCTAACAACTACCTAGGCAACTCGGCACAGCCTAAGAAACTAGCTAGCCTGAAGATAGAAAAATAGGCCTGACTTGCCCCAGAGAAATTCCCCAAAGGAAAAGGCAGCCCCCCACATATAATGACTGTGAGTAAGATGAAAAGACAAAACGTAGGGATGAAATAGATTCAGCAAAGTGGGGCCCGATATTCTAGGACAGAGCGAGGACAGTAAAGCGAACTTTGCAGTCTACCAAAAACCCTAAAGCAAAACCACGCAAAGGGGGCAAAAAAAACCCACCGTGCCGAACTAACGGCACGGCGGTACACCCTTTGCGTCTCAGAGCTTCCAGCAAAACAAAAGACAAGCTGGACAGAAAAAAAGCAACAAAAAAGCAAAAAGCACTTAGCTATACAGAGCAGCAGGTCACAGGAACAATCAGGAGAAGCTCAGATCCAACACTGAAACATTGACAAGGAGCAAGGATAGCAGCATCAGGCGGAGTTAAGTAATGAAGCAGTTAACGAGCTCAACAGAACTCCTGAGGGAGGAAGCTCAGAAGCTGCAGTACCACTTGTGACCACAGGAGTGAATTCAGCCACAGAATTCACAACAGTACCCCCCCCTTGAGGAGGGGTCACCGAACCCTCACCAGAGCCCCCAGGCCGACCAGGATGAGCCGCATGAAAGGCACGAACAAGATCGGAAGCATGAACATCAGAGGCAAAAACCCAGGAATTATCTTCCTGAGCATAACCCTTCCATTTAACCAGATACTGGAGTTTCCGTCTAGAAACACGAGAATCCAAAATCTTCTCCACAATATACTCAAATTCCCCCTCCACCAAAACCGGGGCAGGAGGCTCAACAGATGGAACCATAGGTGCCACGTATCTCCGCAACAACGACCTATGGAATACATTATGTATGGAAAAGGAGTCTGGGAGGGTCAAACGAAAAGACACAGGATTGAGAACCTCAGAAATCCTATACGGACCAATAAAACGAGGTTTAAATTTAGGAGAGGAAACCTTCATAGGAATATGACGAGAAGATAACCAAACCAGATCCCCAACACGAAGTCGGGGACCCACACGGCGTCTGCGATTAGCGAAAAGTTGAGCTTTCTCCTGGGACAAGATCAAATTGTCCACTACCTGAGTCCAGATCTGCTGCAACCTATCCACCACAGAATCCACACCAGGACAGTCCGAAGACTCAACCTGTCCTGAAGAGAAACGAGGATGGAACCCAGAATTGCAAAAAAATGGAGAAACCAAGGTAGCCGAGCTGGCCCGATTATTAAGGGCGAACTCCGCCAACGGCAAAAAGGACACCCAATCATCCTGGTCTGCAGAAACAAAACATCTCAGATATGTTTCCAAGGTCTGATTGGTTCGTTCGGTCTGGCCATTAGTCTGAGGATGGAAAGCCGAGGAAAAGGATAGGTCAATGCCCATCCTACCACAAAAGGCTCACCAAAACCTTGAAACAAACTGGGAACCTCTGTCAGAAACAATATTCTCAGGAATGCCATGCAACCGAACCACATGCTGAAAGAACAAAGGTACCAAATCAGAGGAGGAAGGCAATTTAGCCAAGGGCACCAGATGGACCATTTTAGAAAAGCGATCACAGACCACCCAAATGACTGACATCTTTTGAGAAACGGGAAGGTCAGAAATGAAATCCATCGAAATATGTGTCCAAGGCCTCTTTGGGACCGGCAAGGGCAAAAGCAACCCACTGGCACGAGAACAGCAGGGCTTAGCCCTAGCACAAATCCCACAGGACTGCACAAAAGTACGTACATCCCGTGACAGAGATGGCCACCAGAAGGATCTAGCCACTAACTCTCTGGTACCAAAGATTCCAGGATGACCAGCCAACACCGAACAATGAAGTTCAGAGATAAGTTTATTAGTCCACCTATCAGGGACGAACAGTTTCTCTGCTGGACAACGATCAGGTTTATTCGCCTGAAATTTTTGCAGCACCCGCCGCAAATCAGGGGAGATGGCAGACACAATGACTCCTTCCTTGAGGATACCCGCTGGCTCAGATAAACCCGGAGAGTCGGGCACAAAACTCCTAGACAGAGCATCCGCCTTCACATTTTTAGAGCCCGGAAGGTACGAAATCACAAAGTCGAAGCGGGCAAAAAATAACGACCAACGGGCCTGTCTAGTATTCAAGCGCTTGGCAGACTCGAGATAAGTCAAGTTCTTATGATCAGTCAATACCACCACGCGATGCTTAGCTCCTTCAAGCCAATGACGCCACTCCTCGAATGCCCACTTCATGGCCAGCAACTCTCGATTGCCCACATCATAATTACGCTCAGCTGGCGAAAACTTCCTGGAAAAGAAAGCACATGGTTTCATCACTGAGCAATCAGAACCTCTCTGTGACAAAACCGCCCCTGCTCCAATCTCAGAAGCATCAACCTCGACCTGGAACGGAAGAGAAACATCTGGCTGACACAACACAGGGGCAGAACAAAAACGACGCTTCAACTCCTGAAAAGCTTCCACAGCAGCAGAAGACCAATTAACCAAATCAGCACCCTTCTTGGTCAAATCGGTCAATGGTTTGGCAATGCTAGAAAAATTACAGATGAAGCGACGATAAAAATTAGCAAAGCCCAGGAACTTTTGCAGACTTTTCAGAGATGTCGGCTGAATCCAATCCTGGATGGCTTGGACCTTAACTGGATCCATCTCGATAGTAGAAGGGGTAAAGATGAACCCCAAAAATGAAACTTTCTGCACACCGAAGAGACACTTTGATCCCTTCACAAACAAAGAGTTAGCACGCAGGACCTGAAAAACCATTCTGACCTGCTTCACATGAGACTCCCAATCATCTGAGAAGATCAAAATGTCATCCAAGTAAACAATCAGGAATTTATCCAGATACTCACGGAAGATGTCATGCATAAAAGACTGAAACACAGATGGAGCATTGGCAAGTCCGAACGGCATCACTAGATACTCAAAATGACCCTCAGGCGTATTGAATGCAGTATTCCATTCATCTCCTTGCCTGATTCTCACCAGATTATACGCACCACGAAGATCTATCTTAGTGAACCAACTAGCCCCCTTAATCCGAGCAAACAAGTCAGATAACAATGGCAAGGGATACT
Organism: Ranitomeya imitator; assembly: GCF_032444005.1. Taxonomy (NCBI): domain Eukaryota; kingdom Metazoa; phylum Chordata; class Amphibia; order Anura; family Dendrobatidae; genus Ranitomeya; species Ranitomeya imitator. The sequence continues at coordinate 233,899,859 of NC_091283.1, forward strand.
GAAATTTAACAGTGATCTTATTAAGAAGGCGGTAATCAATACACGGTCTCAGCGAACCATCCTTCTTGGCTACAAAGAAGAACCCTGCTCCCAGTGGTGATGACGATGGGCGAATATGTCCCTTCTCCAGGGATTCCTTCACATAACTGCGCATAGCGGCGTGTTCGGGCACGGATAAATTAAATAATCGACCTTTAGGGAATTTACTACCAGGAATCAAATTGATAGCACAATCACAATCCCTATGCGGAGGTAGAGCATCGGACTTGGGCTCTTCAAATACATCCTGATAATCAGACAAGAACTCTGGGACCTCAGAAGGGGTGGATGACGAAATCGACAAAAATGGAACATCACCATGTACCCCCTGACAACCCCAGCTGGATACCGACATGGAATTCCAATCCAATACTGGATTATGGGTTTGTAGCCATGGCAACCCCAACACGACCACATCATGCAGATTATGCAACACCAGAAAGCGAATAACTTCCTGATGTGCAGGAGCCATGCACATGGTCAGCTGGGCCCAGTATTGAGGTTTATTCTTGGCCAAAGGTGTAGCATCAATTCCTCTCAATGGAATAGGACACCGCAAAGGCTCCAAGAAAAACCCACAACGTTTAGCATAATCCAAATCCATCAGATTCAGGGCAGCGCCCGAATCCACAAACGCCATGACAGAAAACGACGACAAAGAGCATATCAAGGTAATGGACAGAAGGAATTTGGACTGTACAGTACCAATGACGGCAGACCTAGCGGACCGCTTAGTGCGCTTAGGACAATCAGAAATAGCATGAGTGGAATCACCACAGTAGAAACACAGACCATTCAGACGTCTGTATTCCTGCCGTTCAACTCTAGTCATAGTCCTATCGCACTGCATAGGCTCAGGTTTAACCTCAGGCAGTACCGCCAAATGGTGCACAGATTTACGCTCGCGCAAGCGTCGACCGATCTGAATGGCCAAAGACAAAGACTCATTCAAACCAGCAGGCATAGGAAATCCCACCATGACATCCTTAAGAGCCTCAGAGAGACCCTTTCTGAACAAGGCTGCCAGCGCAGATTCATTCCACTGAGTGAGTACTGACCATTTCCTAAATTTCTGACAATATACTTCTATATCATCCTGACCCTGGCACAAAGCCAGCAAATTTTTCTCAGCCTGATCCACTGAATTAGGCTCATCGTACAGCAATCCGAGCGCCAGGAAAAACGCATCGACACTACTCAATGCAGGGTCTCCTGGCGCAAGAGAAAATGCCCAGTCTTGAGGGTCGCCGCGCAAAAAAGAAATAATAATCAAAACCTGTTGAATAGGATTACCAGAAGAATGAGGTTTCAAGGCCAGAAATAGCTTACAATTATTTTTTAAACTTAGAAACTTAGTTCTATCTCCAAAAAACAAATCAGGAATAGGAATTCTTGGTTCTAACATAGATTTCTGATCAATAGTATCTTGAATCTTTTGTACATTTATAACGAGATTATCCATTGAAGAGCACAGACCCTGAATATCCATGTCCACACCTGTGTCCAGAATCACCCAAATGTCTAGGGGAAAAAAAAAAAGTGAACACAGAGCAGAAAAAAAAAAAAATGATGTCAGAACTTTTTCTTTCCCTCTATTGAGAATCATTAGTTAGGCTCCTTGTACTGTTATGTTTGCTAATGACAGGTGTTATGAAGGCAATCCAGAAACACAGTGTGCATAGCGATCAGAGCGCACACAGTGATCTGACAAATACCCAAAAATACAAGAACGAGCTCTGAGACGTGGAAACTCTGTAGACTGCACACCTGATCCTATCCTAAACACAACTAAAAGCGGCTGTGGATTGCGCCTAACAACTACCTAGGCAACTCGGCACAGCCTAAGAAACTAGCTAGCCTGAAGATAGAAAAATAGGCCTGACTTGCCCCAGAGAAATTCCCCAAAGGAAAAGGCAGCCCCCCACATATAATGACTGTGAGTAAGATGAAAAGACAAAACGTAGGGATGAAATAGATTCAGCAAAGTGGGGCCCGATATTCTAGGACAGAGCGAGGACAGTAAAGCGAACTTTGCAGTCTACCAAAAACCCTAAAGCAAAACCACGCAAAGGGGGCAAAAAAAAAACCACCGTGCCGAACTAACGGCACGGCGGTACACCCTTTGCGTCTCAGAGCTTCCAGCAAAACAAAAGACAAGCTGGACAGAAAAAAAGCAACAAAAAAGCAAAAAGCACTTAGCTATACAGAACAGCAGGTCACAGGAACAATCAGGAGAAGCTCAGATCCAACACTGAAACATTGACAAGGAGCAAGGATAGCAGCATCAGGCGGAGTTAAGTAATGAAGCAGTTAACGAGCTCACCAGAACACCTGAGGGAGGAAGCTCAGAAGCTGCAGTACCACTTGTGACCACAGGAGTGAATTCAGCCACAGAATTCACAACAGCACAGACCATTTTCTAAATTTCTGGCAATATAACTCTGCCGCTTCCTGACCCTGACACAGGGCCAACAGTGTTTTCTCAGCATGCTCTACAGAGTTAGGTTCGTCATACAACAATCCGAGCGCCTGAAAGAATGCATTTATATTCAATAATGCCGGATTCCCTGTTTCAAGAGGAAATGCCCAGTTTTGAGGATCACCACGCAGTAAGGATATGATGATTTTCACTTGCTGAATGGGATCACCAGAAGAACGGGGTTTCAAAGCAAAAAACAATTTGCAGCTATTTTTAAAGTTCAAAAACTTAGATCTGTCCCCAAAAAACAAATCAGGAGTAGGAATTCTTGGCTCTAGAGCCGGAGTCTGAACAATATAATCTTGGATACTCTGGACTCCTGCAGCAAGTTGATCCACACGAGAAAACAAACCCTGAACCTCCATACCAGAGCATATTATTATTATTTATTATTATTTATTGTTATAGCGCCATTTATTCCATGGCGCTTTACATGTGAGGAGGGGTATATATAATGAAAACAAGTACAATAATCTTAAACAATACAAGTCATAACTGGTACAGGAGGAATGAGGACCCTGCCCGCGAGGGCTCACAATCTACAAGGGATGGGTGAGAATACAGTAGGTGAGGGTAGAGATGGTCATGCAGCGGTTTGGTCGATCGGTGGTAGCTGCAGGTTGTAGGCTTGTCTGAAGAGGTGGGTCTTCAGGTTCTTTTTGAAGGTTTCGATGGTAGGCGAGAGTCTGATGTGTTGTGGTAGAGGGTTCCAGAGTAGGGGTGATACGCGAGAGAAATCTTGTATACGATTGTGGGAAGAGGAGATAAGAGGGGAGTAGAGTAGGAGATCTTGTGAGGATCGGAGGTTGCGGGTAGGTAAGTACCGGGAGACGAGGTCACAGATGTATGGAGGAGACAGGTTGTGGATGGCTTTGTACGTCATGGTTAGGGTTTTGTAGTGGAGTCTCTGGGCAATGGGGAGCCAGTGAAGGGATTGACAGAGGGGAGAGGCCGGGGAATAGCGGGGGGACAGGTGGATTAGTCGGGCAGCAGAGTTTAGAATAGATTGGAGGGGTGCGAGAGTGTTAGCGGGGAGGCCACAGAGCAGGAGGTTGCAGTAGTCAAGGCGAGAGATGATGAGGGCATGGACTAGGGTTTTTGCAGATTCATGGTTGAGGAATGAACGGATTCGTGAAATATTTTTGAGTTGCAGTCGGCAGGAAGTGGAAAGGGCTTGGATATGTGGTTTGAAGGAGAGATCAGCGTCAAGGATTACCCCGAGGCAGCGAGCTTGTGGGACTGGGGAGAGTGGGCAGCCATTTACTGTAATTGATAGGTTCGTTGGGGGGGTCGCGTGAGATGGGGGAAAGATGATGAATTCTGTTTTGTCCATGTTAAGTTTCAAAAATCTAGCGGAGAAGAAGGATGAAATAGTGGACAGACATTGAGGGATTCTGGTTAGAAGGGAGGTGATATCTGGTCCAGAGATGTAGATCTGTGTGTCGTCAGCATAGAGGTGATACTGAAAGCCATGAGATTCTATGAGCTGTCCCAGGCCAAAGGTGTAAATGGAGAAGAGCAAGGGCCCAAGGACTGAACCTTGTGGGACTCCGACAGATAGAGGGCGAGGTGAGGAGGTGGTGTGTGAGTGGGAGACGCTGAATGTCCGGTCTGTTAGGTATGATGAGATCCAGGATAGGGCCAAGTCTGCGATGCCAAGGGATGAGAGGGTTTGTAATAATAGGGAATGGTCCACTGTGTCAAAGGCAGCCGACAGGTCGAGGAGGAGGAGGACAGAGTAGTGTCGCTTGCTCTTGGCGGTTAAGAGGTCATTGGTGACTTTAGTTAGGGCAGTTTCGGTGGAATGGTGTGACCGGAAGCCAGATTGTAGGCGGTCAAAGAGGGAGCAGGAAGAGAGATGGGAGGACAGTTCAAGGTAAACGTGTTGTTCCAGTAGTTTGGAGGCATAGGGGAGAAGTGATATAGGGCGATAGCTAGATACAGAGGATGGGTCAAGAGAGGGCTTTTTGAGGATAGGTGTGATGGAGGCATGTTTAAAGCTTGAGGGGAAAACACCAGTTGTTAGAGATAAGTTGAAGAGATGGGTTAGGGTTGGGATGAAGATTGTGGTGAGGTTTGGGATGAGGTGGGATGGGAGTGGGTCAAGTGCACAGGTGGTGAGATGTGATCTTGAGAGTAGAGTGGAGAGTTGATCTTCTGTAATGGTGGAGAAGTTGGTTTTGGAGGTGGAGGGCTGTGAAATCGGGAGGAAGAGCTCTGGGGGTTGTTGACCAAAACTGTCTCTAATGCTATCAATCTTCTGCTTGAAAAATGAGGCAAAGTCTTCAGCAGAGATAAGTGGGGAGGGAGGAGGTGCTGGGGGACGGAGGAGAGAATTGAAGGTGTTGAATAACTGTTTAGGGTTGTGAGAGAGGGAGGATATGAGAGATGAGAAGTAGGTTTGTTTAGCTGTGGCAAGTGTGGTCTTGAAAGTAGTGAGGGACTGTTTGAATGCGATGAAGTGCTCGTTAGAGTGGGATCTTTTCCATCTGCGCTCAGCAGCTCTGGAAGCTCGCCTAAGTTCTTTGGTCAGGCTGGTGTGCCAGGGCTGTCTGTTGATTTTGCGAGCTTTGGTATGTGTAAGTGGGGCAGCAGATTCCAAAGCTACAGCTATTGTGGTATTATATAGAGCAGCAGCGTCATCCGCATTGTGTATGGAACTTATGCCTGTGAGGGGGAGGAGGGATTCAGAGAATGAATGTAGGTCAAGATGTTTAATATTTCTGCGAGGGTGTGAAAGTTTGTGGGGTGGGGATTGTAGACATGGAGTGGAGAGAGATGAGAATGTGAGAAAGTTGTGGTCAGAGAGAGGAAGAGGTGAGTTAGAGAGGTTAGATAGAGAGCAGAGGCGGGTGAAGATGAGGTCCAGTGTGTGACCGTCTTTGTGAGTGGCTGCAGAAGACCATTGAGTGAGGCTGAAGGAGGAAGTGAGAGATAGAAGTTTAGTGGCAGCTGAGAGGGAAGTGTCAATGGGTATGTTGAAGTCACCCATGATGATAGTGGGGATGTCCGCAGAAAGGAAATGAAGTAGCCAGGTGGTGAAGTGGTCAAAGAAGATGGTGGCTGGCCCTGGGGGGCGGTAAATGACAGCCAGTTGGAGGTTGGTGGGGGAATAGATGCGCATAGAGTGCACCTCAAAGGAAGGGAGGGTAACAGAGGGTGGCAGTGGGATTGGGGTGAAGGAGCAGTTATCTGACAGGAGAAAACCAACTCCTCCGCCATGTTTGCTGCTGGGGCGGGGTGTGTGGGAAAGGTGGAAGCCACCGTAAGAGAGTGCAGCAGGGGAGACTGAGTCAGAGGGGGTGAGCCAGGTTTCGGTGATGGCAAGGAAGGAAAGTTTGGTAGTAACAAAGAGATCATGGATGTAGGAGAGCTTGTTGCAGACAGAGCGAGCGTTCCACAGAGCTCCCGTTAGTGGGACTGGGGAAGCAGGGGCTGGGTGAATGGGTATTAGGTTAGAGAGGTTACGGAAGTTTGTGCTAGAGCGTGGATGGGAGGTAGAAATGATTGTGGGAATATGGTGAGGAGGACCAGGATTTGGAGAGATATCACCAGCAGTAAGAAGGAGCAGAGAAAGTGTTAGCAGGTGGGAGCAGGAGAGGGCTTGAGGGGGCTGTCTGTGCTTGGAGACAGAGGATTGTATGTTAAGGAACAGTTTGGAGGAGGAGGTGAGGTGGATGGGGAGGATTGAAGAGGAGATGAACATTTCCTTACTAGGTGTAGGGATCAGGGGAGGTAGCAGAAAGTGAAGGATTATAGGAGTGAAAGTGAAAACAAACAGAAACATTCTTTTCAAAGACTGTGGCCAGTTACCTTCAGTTCCCTTCAGGTTCAATTCAGGTTTTAATTCTACTGTAATCCACACTTTTAAGGACACACTTCTAAGGGATCACACTGCAGACTGAAGTCCATGCAGACTTATACTATGCAATATATGGCAAACTAAGTGCGTTCAGGTGTGAAGCAGAGAGGAGTGGTCTCTGCTCATCTTGGTCAGAGAATTAAGGGTGGACCAGATGCATACAATCAGGCCTGAGTAAACAAGGTCATAAATAACACAGGGTATGCTGGGGTTAGCTGAAAAGCATACCATGAGAATGCTAGGAGCACAGGAAAGTCTGTGTGGAAAGCTGGGTGATGTAATTATGTGCACTTCATAGACAGACAGCGCAGGGAAGCTGGCTGGATAGACATACCATGAGAATGCTAGGAGCAGAGGAAAGTCTGTGTGGAAAGCTGGGTGATGTAATTATGTGCACTTCATAGACAGACAGCGCAGGGAAGCTGGCTGGATAGACATACCATGAGAATGCTAAGAGCAGAGGAAAGTCTGTGTGGAAAGCTGGGTGAAGTAATTATGTGCACTTCATAGACAGACAGCGCAGGGAAGCTGGCTGGATAGACATACCTGTTGGAAGAATAGAGATGCTTGTTAGAGTGCGATGGTGGCAGGTAGCAGGGCACAGTCTGTATACATCTTTCAGGTTTTAATTCTACTGTAATCCACACTTTTAAGGACACACTTCTAAGGGATCACACTGCAGACTGAAGTCCATGCAGACTTATACTATGCAATATATGGCAAACTAAGTGCGTTCAGGTGTGAAGCAGAGAGGAGTGGTCTCTGCTCATCTTGGTCAGAGAATTAAGGGTGGACCAGATGCATACAATCAGGCCTGAGTAAACAAGGTCATAAATAACACAGGGTATGCTGGGGTTAGCTGAAAAGCATACCATGAGAATGCTAGGATATATCCAGCACCACCCAGATATCAAGAGGAAAAAGAAGACAGAACAGAGCAGAGAAAAAAATATGGTTCAAAACTCTTTTTTTTCCCTTCTTTTGAGATGCATTCAATTCATTCTTGGCCTGCTGTACTGTTATGACCTGGTGGTTAAGAGGCCACACTGATATGACCTGGTGGCTAAAACGCAACATGGAACGAGCTCTGAGAAGGTGGTATCTCTACTGACCGCAGTCCCTAATCCTAACAACACAACTAGAAATAGCCGTGGGATGTTCCTGACACTCCCTAGACACCTCGTCACAGCCTCAGATATAGCTACCCCTAAAGAAGGAAATAGAAAGCTATCTTGCCTCAGAGAAACCCCCAAAAGGAAAGATAGCCCCCCACAAATATTGACTGTGAAAGGAGAGGGAAATGACGAACTCAGAAATGAAATTAGAATTCAGCAAAGGGAGGCCAAAACTAAACTAGATAGACAGAGAGCAAAGGATACTGTGCGGTCAGTATTAAAAACTACAAAATCCACGCGGAGTTTACAAAAATGAACTCCACACCGATTCACGGTGTGGAGGGGCAAATCTGCTTTCCCAGAGCTTCCAGCTAGCCTGAATAAGACATAGTGACAAGCTGGACAAAAGAGACAAAAATGCAAAGCAATAGAGTCCAAACAAATGGACAAACAAAACTAGCAAAACTTATCTTTTGCAGACAAGGACTGGCCATATGAGAAATCCAAGGGAAGAATCAAATCCAACCAAGAACATTGACAGCAGGCATGGACTGAAGCCCAGAGCAGGTTTAAATAACAACTCCAGGCAAGGCGATTAGTGAAGGCAGCTGCTACAGCCACCTAACGGAGCAGCAGTACCACTCGAAACCACCAGAGGGAGCCCAAGGGCAGAACTCGCAAAAATACCATTAGCAACCACAGGAGGGAGCTCCAGAACGGAACTCACAACAGCTGTCTGTCCTTTGGGGATTTTCTCTGCGGCAAGATAGGTTTCCTGTTTCTGTCTTTAGGGGTAGTTAGTTTCTTAGGCTGTGTTGAGGGGTCTAGGGAGTGTTAGGTACCCCCCACGGCTACTTCTACTTGCGCTGCTAGGTTCAGGATTTGCGGTCAGTACAGGTGCCACCTTCTCCAGAGTACGTCTCATGCTGCTCCAAGGCCACCAGATCATAACACAGGACCCAGGCTGGGCATCAGGACATCGGGACACAAGCAGGACATCAGGTCATCGGACACAGGATAGACATCTGGGACACTGGCGTGGCAGCCCAGGTCATCGGCTGGGACACTGGCATGGCAACCCAGGGCATCAGGACATCGGACATAGAAAGAACATCAGGACATAGGCAGGGCATCAGGAATACCGGATAGACATCTAGGACACTGGCGTGACAGCCCAGGTCATCGGCTGTGACACTGGCGTGGCAGCCCAGGGCATCAGGAATACCGGATAGACATCTAGGACACTGGCGTGACAGCCCAGGTCATCGGCTGTGACACTGGCGTGGCAGCCCAGGGCATCAGGAATACCGGATAGACATCTGGGACACTGGCGAGGCAGCCCAGGTCATCGGCTGGGACTCAGATGGCACAGGACCAGATAGCGGTGGTCATCAGGTTCCTAGCTATGGCCGTCGGGCTCCGGGCATCAGACCTAGGAAGGAACTCAAGCGTGATTGTGCAAGCACCGCCGGACTGGACCTGAGCTGGACTGCGCTTAGTAACCCGATGTTTACCCTGGTTACCAGCGTAAACGTAAAAAGAAAACAAACAGTACATACTTACATTCCGGTGTCTGTCCCCCGGCGCTGTGCTTCTCTGCACTGTGTAAGCGCCGGCCGGAAAGCACAGCGGTGACGTCACCGCTGTGCTTTCCGGCTGGCGCTCACTGTCAGTGCAGAGAAGCACAGCGCCGGGGGACAGACACCGGAATGTAAGTATGTACTGTTTGTTTTCTTTTTACGTTTACGCTGGTAACCTGTGTGACAGCTCTCCAGCGACCACACAGCGATGCTGCAACGATCGGGATCGTTGTTTAGATCGCTGCAGCGTCGCTAAATGTGATGGTACCTTTAGAGTACCTGGCTGTGACTGCTAGCCTGAACACATGTGGAAAGTTGTAGACCAGCTGCAGAGGACCATGCGAGCCGCAGATGGCTTCCACAGCAGAAGCCAGGTCATGCAGCAGAGCAAAGACATCACAGCACATGTACAGCTACGCAGCAGCACAGGGAACTGAGTCGCATCCATACAGGTAACAGACTACAGTATCCCTGCAAGTTAGGGGGAGAGGAACAAGGGTTAAAGCAGAGACCTGCAAAAGTAACGTCGAAGAAGCAAGGTATAAACCCATCGGCGTTACAATGGGCAACCAAATAGTCCACCATACAGTATTATGGGCAACCACATAGTTCTCCATGCAGTATTGTGGGCCCCATGTAATGCTCCTCCATACAGTATTATGGGCCCCATATAATGCCCCCATAAAAAGATATATACTTTATTAGATAACAAAAAATAGAAAAAGTAAGCATAAAAAACCTACAAATAACCCCTATCTAATGCGTACAGTCTTAAGAAGGGAGAGGAATATAATCCCCTACAAAAAACCTTTATACATACTGGTAGAATGCCCCATACGAATAAATACAGATAACCTAATTGATATGTGAAACAACAATTCGTGATATCAAGTAGCAACTGTAAGGGTGAATTGATGTAAGTGAAAATATCCCTACAGGCTACAAAAAATATATATACCTACAAGCTGATCCTACCTAGCTGCGGAGGTTGGCACCCTAAGAAGTGTCGAGAATGGCGCCCCCGCTCGTACGACGACTATCCCTGGTCTCCTACCCACTCCCTATAAGAGATAGGTACAGAAACAGAAGGCCAGATGGCTGTAAATAACTTGTGGAGATATGTGATCCCAATAATACAGCAACACAGGCCCTCCCCTCAAATGTGATGTAAGACCAAGGGATAGAACTATACATATATCAAAAAAAGTACTATAGGACAAACACAATAAATATACCAGTGCTATAATTCAAGATACATAACAAATGCTATAATTCAAGATACATAGCAAATGCTCAGGACTGATTAGAAATAATACACATATACCATATAGATAAATAGAGCCGCGCCACCACAAACATCTAGATACATAACACCTAGATACATTCAGCAGTGTAGACAATGCAGCCAATGTACAATACAGTGAAGACAATAATGATATACTCATCTACTGTATTAAATCGTCCACGGCTGAAGATCAATCCAGATGTAGTGGCTAAAATAGCGATAACCGCGCAAACAACACCTCCAAAAAAAAAAAAAACCTCACGACGCGTTTCCCCCAAACATAACTGGGTTCATCAGGAGAGACCAGATAGCAACATGGCAGTGATAGATTGAAAAGATAGGGCTGCCTTTGCATTTGCTATGTATCTTGAATTATAGCATTTGCTATGTATCTTGAATTATAGCACTGGTATATTTATTGTGTTTGTCCTATAGCACTTTTTTTGATATATGTATAGTTCTATCCCTTGGTCTTACATCACATTTGAGGGGAGGGCCTATGTTGCTGTATTATTGGGATCACATATCTCCACAAGTTATTTACAGCCATCTGGCCTTCTGTTTCTGTACCTATCTCTTATAGGGAGTGGGTAGGAGACCAGGGATAGTCGTCGTACGAGCGGGGGCGCCATTCTCGACACTTCTTAGGGTGCCAACCTCCGCATCTAGGTAGGATCAGCTTGTAGGTATATATATTTTTTGTAGCCTGTAGGGATATTTTCACTTACATCAATTCACCCTTACAGTTGCTACTTGATATCACGAATTGTTGTTTCACATATCAATTAGGTTATCTGTATTTATTCGTATAGGGCATTCTACCAGTATGTATAAAGGTTTTTTGTAGGGGATTATATTCCTCTCCCTTCTTAGGACTGTACGCATTAGATAGGGATTATTTGTAGGTTTTTTATGCTTACTTTTTCTATTTTTTGTTATCTAATAAAGTATATATCTTTTTATGGGGTTTTTTTTCTAGCTGTTAAACATTGTTATTTTCCCTTAGTTTATTTGTTAGTTTAGTAAGCCCCATATAATGCCCCTCCATACAGTACATCATGGGCCCCATGTAATGCCCCTCCATACAGTATTATGGGGACCTCATTGTCCGCCATACAGTATTATGGGCAACCAGATAATCCTCCATACAGTATTATGTGTTATGACCTGGTGGTTAGGAGCACCAGGAATGACCTGATAGTTAAACCTCAAACAGGACAAGCTCTGGGATGTGGGAGCTCTGCTGACCGCAATCCCTAATCCTATCACACACACTAGAAATAGCCGTGGAGCGCTCCTGACGCTCCCTAGGCGCCTCGTCACAGCCTAAGAACTAGCTAGCCCTATAGAAAGAAAGTAAAGCCTACCTTGCCTCAGAGAAATTCCCCAAAGGAAAAGGCAGCCCCCCACATATATTAACTGTGAGTTAAGATGAAAGTCACAAACAGAGAAATGAAACAGGTTTTAGCACAGGGAGGCCAGACTAACTAAATAGACAGAGGATAGGAAAGGTATCTTTGCAGTCAGCACAAAAACTACAAAAGACCATGCAGAGTGTGCAAAAAGACCCCCGCACCGACTCACGGTGCGGAGGCGCCACCCTGCATCCCAGAGCTTCCAGCTAGCAAGACAAAATAATGAAAGCAAGCTGGACTAGAAAACCATGAACAGAAAATAACAAACGGGGACTTAGCTTCTTGCAGGAAGAGACAGGTCTCAGAAAGATCCAAGAGCGAACTGAAGCAATGCAGAAACATTGACAGCTGGCATGGAGTAACGACCTAAGTGGAGTTAAATAGAGCAGCAAACCAAAGGATAAACCCCGTCACCTGTGTAAGGAACCTCAGAAGCAGCAGCTCCACTCACAGCCACCAGAGGGAGCCCACGGACAGAACTCACCGAAGTACCATTCACGACCACAGGAGGGAGCTCGACAACAGAATTCACAACAATTATGGGCAACCACATTGTCCGCCATACAGTGTTATAGGACCCATATAATGCTCCTCCATACAGTGTTATAGGACCCATATAATGCTCCTCCATACAGTGTTATAGGACCCATATAATGCCCCTCCATACAGTATTATGTGGACCGAATTGTCCGCCATACAGTATTATGGGCAACCAGATAATCCTCCATACAGTATTATGGGCAACCACATTGTCCGCCATACAGTGTTATAGGACCCATATAATGCTCCTCCGTACAGTACATCATGGGCACCATATAATGCCCCTACATACAGTATTATGGGGGCCTAATTGTCCGCCATACAGTATTATGGGCAACCAGATAGCCTCCATACAGTATTATGTGCAACCAGATAGTCCTCCAAACACTATTATGGACAACCACATAGTCCGCCATACAGTATTATGGGCCCAATATAATTGTTAGAATCTGTGTTGTTTTTGATCATCCGCCATCTAGTTGTGGTTTTCTATCTGCTGGTCTTTTCCCCTGGTGCTGGGTTGTCTTAGGTCAGGTGATTGTATCACCCTTTATTACCCAGCACCTGCCTCCCATTCCTTGCTGGACAACAGTGTTAATCCGCTAGAGTTCTGGCTAGGTGCTTTGATAGATTTCTGCATTTGATATTGTGCTGTTCTGGGACCCCCGGTTCTGCTATCCTTAGTTTCTGTTTTCAGTTGGTGTCTGCAGCCTTCTCTGTGTTTTCTATTAGGAGGTGACCTGTTTTTATACCCAGTCCTTAGATCTTTCAGGGACTTCCTCCCCCCTATCCATAGGTCTTCGCCGAGATTAACCTAGGATCGTCGGTGGGTCTATTCGCAAGGAATGGGTCGCCCACTCCATCGTAGGGTATCAGCATAGTCTCAGTGCAGGGTCAGTTTTTGCCCTTCTATCCTAGTTCTGTTCTGCAGTTCCGTAACAGTTTGTCCAGCCATACAAACAAACAAAAAAATTCTTTCCTGGATTCCTTCAATATGTGCAGTGTCCAAGAACTTGCTCAACGCTTGCAAGGGTTAACTTTGGAAGTAGCTGACTTGCAACAGCACGTGAGTAATTACTCTGGAGCACGCTCTGAAGAACCAAAGGTAGGATTACCTGAGTTTTTTTCTGGTATTTTTCCAGGAATTTTTTACTTTTTTTACGTTTAAAAATGCATGTTTACTATATTTTGGCTTAGACCTCAGGGAGTGAATTAAAACGTGAGGGGATTATTATGTCTTTATTGCGAAGTGAACCCCAAATCTGGGCATTTTCATTTCATCCTGATGATCCTTGTTTGACATCAGTAGAAGCATTTTTTTTCTGCTATGGGGTTGTTATATAATGATCCTGATCGGGTCACATCAGCTGAGGCAGAGCTCAGACGGCTTAACCAGGGCTCTGTTGATGCTGAGAGGTATTGCACCCTGTTCAGACAATGCTCTGCAGAGGTCAGGTGAAATGACCCAGCGCTCAAGTCAGTTTTTAGCATGTTTGAAAGAGTTAGATTTGCTCATTGCATATCCTATACTTTGGAAACTGCTATGCAGTTAGCTATCTGTGCGGATAGAAGATTGAGAGACAGATGGAATGAAGAGAAGGCTCTTATAATGCGGGGAACTGAGGCAACTTGGGGCGATGTCCTCTCGTTCCCAGGAGAGGGAGAAGAGGTTTTCTGAAGGGCTATCCTTGTATTGTGGTAAGGCTGACCATTTTGTTAAGCAATGTGAGGTTCGCATAAGGAAAGAAAAAAAAAGGTCAGTAGGAGTAACACTCCCATTTGTATTGCATTTTTACGGTCCGCATGACTTTTTTTTTCTGGTAATACCACATATCATGGTAATTCCATTGACTTTCAGGTAATGGTGGATTGTGGTTCTGCACTTAATTTGATTGATCAACAATTCCTAGACAAATATAAGTTTGATTCTGAACCATTGTTATCTCCTATTCCTCTTGTGACTATTGATAACACTCCTCTGGAACATGGGAGCATTTCTCGAAAGGTTACCGGGTTCCCACTTACTGTGAATATAGAACATCAGGAGTGTAGAGACTTGTTTGTCCTTGCTAAATTACCTTGCCCAATCGTCCTGGGTTTACCCTGGTTAAAGATGCACAATTGTTTGCTGGACTGGTCGTCTAGTACTATAAGGTCCTGGGGTCAGGGGTGTTATGGTAATTGCTGTAATGGTCACATTGCTGCTGTTGTGAAGAAGGAGCTACCTGAAGCCATTCAGGATTTCTGGAGGGTATTTTCGGAGGTTGATTCGCAGCTCTACCACCCCATAGAGATTAGGACTGCGCTATTGAGTTCGTACCAGGTGCCACACTTCCTAAGAGTCGTTTATTTAATCTGACGATTCCTGAGAGGGAGGCCTTAAAGAAATACCTACAGACTAGTTGCAGCTAGCAGGTCATATAAGACCCTCTAAGTCCCCTGTGACTGTAGGATTCTTTTTTGTCAAAAAGAAGGATGGGGGCCTTAGGCCGTGTTTGGATTTTCGGAAGATTAATAAGATCACTGTGCGCAATCCTTACCCGTTGCCGCTAATTCCGGATTTGTTTAACCAACTAACCGGAGCGAAGTGGTTCTCTAAGATTTACCTTCGTGGGGCATATAATTTGCTGCGGGTGAAGGAGGGCGATGAATGGAAGACAGCCTTTAATACCGCGGAAGGTCATTTTGAGTGTCTGGTGATGCCTTTTGGCCTTACTAATGCGCATGCGTTTTTTCAAAATTTCATTAATGACATTCTGAGGTCATTGATCGGTAGGAGTGTTATTGTTTATTTGGATGATATTTTGATCTACTCGTCCGATCTGGAGTCGCATTGGCAGAGAGTCTGCGAAGTTCTACAGATTTTGAGTAAAAACTCACTCTTTGCTAAATTGGAGAAGTGCAAGTTTGCGGTACAGAAAATTAGTTTCTTGGGGTACCTTGTCTCCAGTGATGGGTTTGAGATGGACCCGGTGAAGGTTCAGGCGGTATTGGAGTGGCCTAGGCCTGAATGTTTGAAGTCGGTTCAGAGATTGTTAGGGTTTGCTAATTATTGCAGAAAATTCATAAAGAACTTTTCTGTGATCTCTATGGTCACATCTTGCTATGGATTTTGTCACCGATCTGCCGGTCTCTGGGAGTTTTTCTGTCATCTGGGTTGTTGTGGACCGGTTTAGTAAGATGTGTCATCTGGTCCCGTTCAATAAATTACCCTGCGCTAAGACTCTAGCTAAGGCATTTGTGAAAGAGATTGTCAGGCTTCTTGGGGTTCCCACGGACATTGTTTCCAATGGAGCACCACAGTTTGTGGCTCGCTTTTGGCGTGCTTTTTGCGACAGATTAAAGGTTAATTTGTCATTTTCGTCAGGTTATCATCCGGAGTCCAATGGACAGACCGAAAGGAAGAACCAGGATGCTGAGCAGTTTTTGAGATGTTTTGTAGCAGACAATCGGGAGATGTGGTCGGAATATCTACCACTAGCTGAGTTTGATCTTAATAATCATACGTCTTCCTTGGCTGGGTGTTCTCCTTTTTTTTGCTGTACAGGGAGGCTTCCATCTTTCGGTCCATTTCCAAAGATTGGGGCAGCGGTGCCTGAGGAGGAGAGTTTTTCTGGAAATTTGGACAGGGTTTGGACCAATGTACGCCATAATCTGAAGGAGGCAAATAGGAGGTCAAATAAATATTTTGACAAGAAAAGAAGGGAGGCTTTGTTTGCAGTTGGGGACATAGTCTGGTTGTCCTCTAGGAATCTGCGTTTGAAGATCCCTTCTAAAAAACTGGAGCCTAAGTTTGTAGGACCCTTCAAACTGGTTCAGGTTGTCAACTCGGCAGCGGTGAGATTAGACATGCCCTCGTCCAGGAGAATTCAGTTTTTAATGTATCTTTACTGAAGAAAGTTGACACACCAGATAAGGAGGCGATGCCGACTGTTCCCCAAGTTGATAAGGACGGCGAGTTTGAGATTTCACGCATTTTAGATTCCAGGTGGCATAGAGGAAGGTTGCAGTATCTCGTGTCCTGGATGGGTTTCGGTCCCGAGGATAATTCCTGGGTGAAAGCTGAGGACGTCTAGGCCTCAAGGCTGATTAAGGCTTTTCACAGATTTCCGAATAAGGCTCGGCCAAGAGGATCCGTAGGATCCTCGTAAAAGGGGAGGTACTGTTAGAATCTGTGTTGTTTTTGACCATCCGCCATCTTGTGGTTTTCTGGCTGCTGGTCTTTTTCCCCTGGTGCTGGGTTGCCTTAGATCAGGTGATTGTATCACCCTTTATTACCCAGCACCTGCCTCCCATTCCTTGCTGGACAACAGTGTTAATCCGCTAGAGTTCTGGCTAGGTGCTTAGTTAGCTTTCTTGATATTGTGCAGCTCTGGGATCTCTGGTTCTGCTATCCTTAGTTTCTGTTTTCAGCTGGTTTCTGCAGCCATCTTATTGTTTTCTATTAGGAGGTGACCTGTTTTTATACCCAGTCCTTAGATCTTTCAGCGACCTCCTTCCCCCTATCAATAGGTCTTCGCTGAGATTAACCTAGGATCGTCAGTGGGTCTATTCGCAAGGAATGGGTCGCCCACTCCATCGTAGGGTATCAGCCTAGTCTCAGTGCAGGGTCAGTTTTCCCTCTTCTATCCTAGTTCTGTGTTGCAGTTCCGCAACAATAATGCTCATTCATACAGTATTATGGGCCCCATGTAATGCTGCATACATTAAAAAAAACAAAAAAAAAACCAAATACTCACCTTAGACGTTCCTGCCGCAGGTCCGAAACACTCAGTGTCTCTCCTGGCTTTGCAATGCTCAGGACAGAGAGGCTGAGCACGCAGTGGTGATGTCATAGCTCCCTCTGCCCTGAGACGTTGCAGAGTCAGAGGGCACTGAAGACAGTACAGCTGCCGGGAACCAGGAGAGGTAAGTATTAAAGGGGGCCAGTGCTCCCCCCGACTCACGTACCCCATAGCATGTGTCCCATCCCCCGTTTGCCAATGGCCCCCTGCGCTTACCTGGGTTTGCCAGGTGGTGCTGCCAGCCCTGGGCGTTGCGGTGGGTCGGGACTGCATACATGCAGCTCTGCCTCCAACGTTTTCAAAGCACCTGGGTCCCCTTTTTATTCCTTCTTTCTCCTTCTCTCTGCGGTCCACCGGGTATTTCACCAGTGTCCCGGTGGGCCAGTCCGACCCTGTTTGCGCTCTTTTATGACTGTCGGTTGCGCTTTTACGATGACTGTTGATTGCGCTTTTTTATGATGACTGTCGGTGGCGCTCTTGTATGATGACTATTGGTGGCGCTATTATGGTGACTGTCAGTCAGGCTCTATTACAATGACTGTCAGTGGCGCTCTGTAATGATGACTGTCAGTTGTGCCTTTTTATGAAGACAGTTGGTTGAGCTCTATTATGGTGACTGTTGGTTGCGCTCTACCATGAGGACTGTCAGTTGAACTCTATTATGATGACTGTCGATGGCGCTCTGGTACGTTGACTGTTGGTTGCGCTCTATTATGAGGACTGTCGATGGCGCTCTGTTATGATGACATTCGGTTGCGCTCTGTTATGATGACTGTCGGTTGTGCTCTGTTATGGTGACTGTCGGTTGCGCTCTGTTATGGTGACTGTCGGTTGCGCTCTGCTATGGTAACTATCGGTTGGACTCTGTTATGATGACTGTCGGTTGCGCTCTGTTATGGTGACTGTCTCTTGAGCTCTGTTATGATGACTGTCAAATGCGCTCTGTTATGGTGACTGTCGGTTTCTCTCTGTTATGGTAACTGTCTCTTGAGCTCTGTTATGATGACTGTCAAATGCGCTCTGTTATGGTGACTGTCGGTTTCTCTCTGTTATGGTGACTGTCGGTTGCGCTCTGTTATGGTGACTGTCGGTTGCTCTCTGTTATGGTGACTGTCGGTTGCTCTCTGTTATGGTGACTGTCGGTTGCGCTCTGTTATGGTGACTGTCGGTTGCTTTCTGTTATGGTGACTGTCAGTTGCGCTCTGTTATGGTGACTGTCAGTTGCGCTCTGTTATGGTGACTGTCGGTTGCTCTCTGTTATGGTGACTGTCAGTTGCTCTCTGTTATGGTGACTGTCAGTTGTGCTCTGTTATGGTGACTGTCGGTTGCTTTCTGTTATGGTGACTGTCAGTTGCGCTCTGTTATGGTGACTGTCAGTTGTGCTCTGTTATGGTGACTGTCGGTTGCTTTCTGTTATGGTGACTGTCGGTTGCGCTCTGTTATGGTGACTGTCAGTTGCGCTCTGTTATGGTGACTGTCAGTTGTGCTCTGTTATGGTGACTGTCGGTTGCTTTCTGTTATGGTGACTGTCGGTTGCGCTCTGTTATGGTGACTGTCGGTTGCGCTCTTTTCCGCCTTTCCATGTGAAGCTCCGCCCACTCCTCAGTGTTGCGGCTGCGGTCACATTCTGGAGACACCGAACGATCAGCGCTGAGTGGAAATAATTATATTACAGAAAGTGACAAGAAAAATGTAATAATAATAATAATGTGAGATTTATAAATCAGGAAAAAAAAAACTTTACCCAAATCCATAAAATATAGAAGAGAATAAAGAACCTTCCTGACTGGTGCCATCTGCGCCATTAACCCTTTCCCGTCTGACCGGTGACGTCTGCGTCATTAACCCCTTCCCGTCTGACCGGTGCCGTCTGCGTCATTAACCCCTTCCGGTCTGACCGGTGCTGTCTGCGTCATTAACCCCTTCCCGTCTGACGTCTGCGCCATTAACCCCTTCCCGTCTGACCGGTGACGTCTGTGCCATTAACCGTTTCCCGTCTGACTGGTGACGTCTGCCCCATTAACCCCTTCCCGTCTGACCAGTGACGTCTGCGCCATTAACCCCTTCCCGTCTGGCTGGTGACGTCTGCGCCATTAACCCCTTCCCGTCTGACCAGTGACGTCTGCGCCAATAACCCATTCCCGTCTGACCGGTGACGTCTGCGTCATTAACCCCTTCCCGTCTGACGTCTGTGCCATTAACCCCTTCCCGTCTGACCGGTGACATCTGTGCCATTAACCCCTTCCCGTCTGACCGGTGACGTCTGCGTCATTAACCCCTTCCCGTCTGACTGGTGACGTCTGCGTCATTAACCCCTTCCCATCTGACCGGTGACATCTGCGCCATTAACCCTTTCCCGTCTGACCGGTGACGTCTGCGCCATTAACCCTTTCCCGTCTGACCGGTGACGTCTGCGTCATTAATCCCTTCCCGTCTGACCGATGACGTCTGCCCCATTAACCCCTTCCTGTGTGACCGGTGGCGTCTGCGCCATTAACCCTTTCCCGTCTGACCAGTGACGTCTGCGTCATTAACCCCTTCCTGTGTGACCGGTGACGTCTGCGCCATTAACCCTTTCCCGTCTGACCGGTGACGTCTGCCCCATTGACTCCTTGAGAAATTCCATAAGAAACGCATTAAAAAGCAGGAAGAATCGAGTAGAATGGAGTCTGTGTGAGGAGCTCAAGGAAACAACTCCGATCTAGACACAAACATACACTGAGGCCCCCTGATCACGTGACCCCTGACTCCTCCCCCCCTGTGACATCATCACAGGTCCTGTGTGCACAGAGCATCCATATATGTGGAGTGCAGCTCGGCAGGTGGAGGTAGGTGCTAGGTGGAGATTCCCCATTACCAGGGGCTGGCTGGCAGATTTTAGGCTGGGGGGCAAGCACATTGCAGTGGCCCACTGTGACACGGGCCGTGGCCCATCTTAAGGCTTGGGTCTCCTGTAGTAGCCCCCCAATGTGACCTGAAAGATAAGATAACAGGTTAGATTCTCCTCACCCCGAGGCGGTTCGGTGTGATGGGTGTCGCGGTGCGGGACCTCCCATCTTCATACGATCACGTCCTCTTCTTTGCTTCCTGCTCCGGATAAATCGGGGGCTTATCTCCAGCATTACAGAATGCATTACAGAGTGCTGGAGATAAGCCCCTGATAATGGTGGGCGCAGCTCAACATCGATTTTGGGGTGACAGATTCCCTTTAAATCAATAAATATCACGATTTTAAGTGTTCTACCGAGCAAACGCACTGATAGACTGGCACAAACACTATTGCTGCATATATTCCTGTTAATACCATCTAATGCAGTTGCTATTCAAAAAATGGCGTAATACAACCCAGACGTATCTGTGTGCCTCTATTATTAGCAGTCAAAGTGATAAAGAAATCTAAGCAGAATACATGGGAAGAAGGATCCACTATGTGCTGTCCACATGGGGTGTACTTACATATCAGACTCCTGATCGGGGCTGGAGGCTGCAGAGTCCAGACAGCGGCACTATGAGGCTATGTGCTGTCCGCATGGGGTGTACTTACATATCTGACTCTTGCCAACCAAAAAAATAATGGACACTAGAGCTACGAAAATATAACAAGTTTATTGAGAACCAAGTATATAAAATATAACACGTAAGTATAAAAAAGCAAGTAAAAGATGCAATAATGAAGAGGAGGGTAAACCTAGAAACCACACACGGTTAACAGCAGGTGAAAGAATGGAGCAGATCAATAATATCAAATCAATAGACCAAGCATATACATATATCCATGGATAATCCTCCGGTTATACAAATTACAGAATAGAGGCCTGAGGAGGGCCTAACACAAACTATTTACACAAAATTGTGATAATATAGTATAGGCCGTTGTACCATGGGGAGAGAGGAAAAAGCTCCAAATCACATAAGTAAATAGAGGGACGTATAAGCAGGCGAAAAAGTGGTACAAGAGAGGAATAGAGCGAGTAAATCAAGATGCTCAAATCCGGATGGTATAAGGTGCGATCTCACCATATCCTTGCATACTAACAGATATATTCAAAAGATAAATAATACTAAATGCTCCCCTATCTATACGGCAAGGAGGGACAATGCCACAGTCTATGCCAGCAAAATAGCTAAAAGGGAAACAAGGATCTGGTGTATAATAGAGCATGTACCAACCTGCGCTGCTGCTGCTACTGTGTGTGGACAGAAGGCCCCGACGCGCGTTTCGCAGTGTGGCTTCTTCGGGGGGGCGCGCCCCCCGAAGAAGCCACACTGCGAAACGCGCGTCGGGGCCTTCTGTCCACACACAGTAGCAGCAGCAGCGCAGGTTGGTACATGCTCTATTATACACCAGATCCTTGTTTCCCTTTTAGCTATTTTGCTGGCATAGACTGTGGCATTGTCCCTCCTTGCCGTATAGATAGGGGAGCATTTAGTATTATTTATCTTTTGAATATATCTGTTAGTATGCAAGGATATGGTGAGATCGCACCTTATACCATCCGGATTTGAGCATCTTGATTTACTCGCTCTATTCCTCTCTTGTACCACTTTTTCGCCTGCTTATACGTCCCTCTATTTACTTATGTGATTTGGAGCTTTTTCCTCTCTCCCCATGGTACAACGGCCTATACTATATTATCACAATTTTGTGTAAATAGTTTGTGTTAGGCCCTCCTCAGGCCTCTATTCTGTAATTTGTATAACCGGAGGATTATCCATGGATATATGTATATGCTTGGTCTATTGATTTGATATTATTGATCTGCTCCATTCTTTCACCTGCTGTTAACCGTGTGTGGTTTCTAGGTTTACCCTCCTCTTCATTATTGCATCTTTTACTTGCTTTTTTATACTTACGTGTTATATTTTATATACTTGGTTCTCAATAAACTTGTTATATTTTCGTAGCTCTAGTGTCCATTATTTTTTTGGTTGTTTAGTATTTTGGTATGGCGGAGCATATATGTTTTTCGCCCATTGTATAGGTTTTCATATCTGACTCTTGATCGGGGCGGGAGGCTGCAGAGTCCAGACAGCGGCACTATGAGGCTATGTGCTGTCCACATGGGGTGTACTTACATATCAGACTCCTGATCGGGGCTGGAGGCTGCAGAGTCCAGACAGCGGCACTATGAGGCTATGTGCTGTCCGCATGGGGTGTACTTACATATCTGACTCCTGATCGGGGCGGGAGGCTGCAGGGTCCAGACAACGGTACTATGAGGCTATGTGCTGTCCACATGGGGTGTACTTACATATCAGACTCCTGATCGGGGCTGGAGGCTGCAGAGTCCAGACAGCGCACTATGAGGCTATGTGCTGTCCGCATGGGGTGTACTTACATATCTGACTCCTGATCGGGGCGGGAGGCTGCAGAGTCCATACAACGGCACTATGAGGCTATGTGCTGTCCGCATGGGGTGTACTTACATATCTGACTCCTGATCGGGGCTGGAGGCTGCAGAGTCCAGACAGCGGCACTATGAGGCTATGTGCTGTCCGCATGGGGTGTACTTACATATCTGACTCCTGATCGGGGCTGGAGGCTGCAGAGTCCAGACAGCGGCACTATGAAGCTATGTGCTGTCCACATGGGGTGTACTTACATATCTGACTCCTGATCAGGGTGGGAGGCTGCATGGTCCAGACAGCGGTACTATGAGGCTATGTGCTGTCCACATGGGGTGTACTTACATATCTGACTCCTGATCAGGGTGGGAGGCTGCAGGGTCCAGACAGCGGCACTATGAGGCTATGTGCTGTCCACATGGGGTGTACTTACATATCTGACTCCTGATCGGGGCTGGAGGCTGCAGAGTCCAGACAGCGGCACTATGAGGCTATGTGCTGTCCGCATGGGGTGTACTTACATATCTGACTCCTGATCGGGGCGGGAGGCTGCAGGGTCCAGACAGCGGCACTATGAGGCTATGTGCTGTCCACATGGAGTGTACTTACATATCTGACTCCTGATCGGGGCTGGAGGCTGCAGAGTCCAGACAGCGGCACTATGAGGCTATGTGCTGTCCGCATGGGGTGTACTTACATATCTGACTCCTGATCGGGGCTGGAGGCTGCAGAGTCCAGACAGCGGCACTATGAAGCTATGTGCTGTCCACATGGGGTGTACTTACATATCTGACTCCTGATCAGGGTGGGAGGCTGCATGGTCCAGACAGCGGTACTATGAGGCTATGTGCTGTCCACATGGGGTGTACTTACATATCTGACTCCTGATCAGGGTGAGAGGCTGCAGGGTCCAGACAGCGGCACTATGAGGCTATGTGCTGTCCACATGGGGTGTACTTACATATCTGACTCCTGATCAGGGTGGGAGGCTGCAGGGTCCAGACAGCGGCACTATGAGGCTATGTGCTGTCCACATGGGGTGTACTTACATATCTGACTCCTGATCAGGGTGGGAGGCTGCAGGGTCCAGACAGCGGCACTATGAGGCTATGTGCTGTCCACATGGGGTGTACTTACATATCTGACTCCTAATCGGGGCTGGAGGCTGCAGAGTCCAGACAGCGGCACAATGAGGCTATGTGCTGTCCACATGGGGTGTACTTACATATCTGACTCCTGATCGGGGCGGGAGGCTGCAGGGTCCATACAGCAGCACTATGAGGCTATGTGCTGTCCGCATGGGGTGTACTTACATATTTGACTCCTGATCGGGGCTGGAGGCTGCAGAGTCCAGACAGCGGCACTATGAGGCTATGTGCTGTCCACATGGGGTGTACTTACATCTCTGACTCCTGATCGGGGCTGGAGGCTGCAGAGTCCAGACAGCGGCACAATGAGGCTATGTGCTGTCCACATGGGGTGTACTTACATATCTGACTCCTGATCGGGGCGGGAGGCTGCAGGGTCCAGACAGCGGCACTATGAGGCTATGTGCTGTCCACATGGGGTGTACTTACATATCTGACTCCTGATCGGGGCGGGAGGCTGCAGGGTCCAGACAGCAGCACTATGAGGCTATGTGCTGTCCGCATGGGGTGTACTTACATATCTGACTCCTGATCGGGGCTGGAGGCTGCAGAGTCCAGACAGCGGCACTATGAGGCTATGTGCTGTCCACATGGGGTGTACTTACATCTCTGACTCCTGATCGGGGCGGGAGGCTGCAGAGTCCAGACAGCGGCACTATGAGGCTATGTGCTGTCCGCATGGGGTGTACTTACATATCTGACTCCTGATCGGGGCGGGAGGCTGCAGAGTCCAGACAGCGGCACTATGAGGCTATGTGCTGTCCGCATGGGGTGTACTTACATATCTGACTCCTGATCGGGGCGGGAGGCTGCAGGGTCCAGACAGCGGCACTATGAGGCTATGTGCTGTCCGCATGGGGTGTACTTATGTCGGGGTCGTCACGACAATACCCTTCATCCACCAGTCATTCCAAATCAGATTAAGAGCATGTTGGTACCGGATAAGAATGAGTCAGACACAATGCTGGTTCAAACTCATTGCATGCTCGTGTGTAACGTCACAGCAACAACTGAACTTTATTTCCTGATACACAACATTACATGATCTATTGGGGGAAGGTGTGCAGAGGGCGGGGATAGGCGGGGGTTAAGCAATGTATCTAGTATTCAGTCCTTCTGGTTGGCTCTGACGTCATCTGATGAATCTTCCTTTGTCCACATCTTGTTAAGTTTCGATTTCCAGAGAAATGATACTTGGCTTCTGGAATGTGTAACTTGTTCCTTCAGCCGAGTGAAAGTGGAGCAAAGGTGAATACTGGCAGCCATCTTAAATACAATTACATATGCATTAGCAAGCGAAGGGGAAAAACTTATTGTTTCACAGCATAAGTATATATAAAAGTACAAAAGTGTATAAAGACATATATTTTCACCTTGACAATCCCCCCTAAACACTAAGTTTTTCCCTAAAAAGAAAGATCCTTCGAGACTGTCCATGTGATGGGGAAAGGAGAGGTGGATTTCTTCATCCAGACACCTCAGAAGCTCTCCCCTTGCGAGAGGCCACCAGGCAGCTGAACCCTTCACTAGGTTCACATGGAGTTCTCCCGCTGTCCCTAAACTAAATCTCTTAGCATCATCTGAGAGTAAAGGGTTTTGTCTAACATCTTGAGGGGGACGTACTTGGGGATCTCCCCTGGATCAGTGCCATTGCACTCTAGTGGGTCTACTTCTTGGTTGAGGAAGGTGCCAGTCGGAGTTGCCTTAGTGATAACCTTTTTATACAGGGGAATAACACAACAGAGAATTATTGATCCAACTACAAGGAGAGCAATCAGTACTAGACAAGCTTGTTGAAGAAATCCTTTGAGCCCACCCAATGAACCGGAAAAGAAAGATGTGTCTACTCCAGCATTAGATTTTAATTCTGCTGCTAACCCATTTATCTTCTTAAGGGCTATCATGGTCTTTCCATTTACCCCAGAGTTCTGAGGGATATAGGTACATCACTCCTCTCCCACCATCCCACAGACTCCTCCTTTCTCAGCTAAGATCATATCAAAGGCTAGTCGGTTTTTGAGGGTCATTCTAGTGTTAGGGCCTAACTCCTCAACTATACCCTGGAAAGCATCACAGATAAAATTGACAAACCTTTGTTCACTGTAATATATATAATTGATCCAATCAACATTTTTATTAATCTGCACTTGTGGATTAATGAAACAAAGCTAGCATAGATCTGGTTCTGGGCTTTAAATTGGTCAGGCACCCCCCTTGGCACTCCAATGCCATCGACATATACTAATGGATCTTCTTCATAACTCATGTGGAGCTGATCGAGACTTCTCCTCTTTCTGGTATATTCATCAGGTGTCTCTGGATCCCAAGGTAAAATCTTGAACTTCTTGGCTAGTTTAACAAGGGTGCATTGACCTGTCCAGGCATTAGGCAACCTAGGATGGAGCTTACCATCTCCACATAACCAATAAATATCGTACATATACTGTGTATGATTAGCTAGCAAGTCAGTATCTAGGGAACTGTTCTCTTTGCAGAAACCTGTCTCGAAGACCCCTACTGATATACCTGTAGTGTCGTGGGAATTATAGCAGGTATAATTGTCAGCTAACACAGTTATGCCTCCTGGGACCTTTAGTTTGGGTTCTTCATGAATTAGTGGAACATAATCTGAGCAATCAGTGGGCTTTAGACCCTTCAACAGATTCATAACACAGGCAGTGGTATTGTCATCAGGAAAAAAAAAACAATGCATGTGTGTATAGATGTGTATTCGCTGCAGCACAAGCAATACATCCTACAGAAATATTCTGGACTCTTACTTTGTATCTTACCCATTCTAACCATAAATTTTTCCTTGGGACTGTTTGTGTTTCTATGGAGAAGACTTCTTGCCAACTAAGACCTGGAATGGGGATTACTTCATTAACTATATTTTGCAAACGTTCACCTGGGCCTGTTTTAGCTGTACTGGTAATGGGGGCCTTGGTTGGTCTGAAGCTAATATCCTGGAGCTTTATATAGCTTAAATTCCCATAGTATCCACCATTAAACACATGAAAATATCTTCCCAGTACAATTGTTATCTCTGGTAACACATATATAAAACTGGATAATTCCCTCTACCACCCGCTGAGTCTCGGGGCACTTGACTACATTGCAGAAATCAAATCACCAGATATTTACCGGGGCCGTTAGATTTACCCAGAGAACAGTGGCACCGGAATTCTTATTTACAATAGGGGCCGGAAAGGTAGGGGCGAAGATGGCCCCCAGCCTCAGGACCAAAAACAACAGCAACATTTTCCTTCGATCATCACTGTGAGTAAGCGCTGGTTCGGTCTCTTTTGCAGTGTGACGCGTAGATCCAGGTGCTCTTTCCTTCAAGTTTTACTGACATAGCTTTTCACGACCATAAAACCACCAGGCTTCAAATTGTGACCAATATCGGTTTCTGCTGAATCTGGAAGGGAGAAAGAAACTAAAACATTTTTTTTTTTTTACTAAACTGAATAACATATTGAACAGCACGGTCAGTTTCTTCTGACAACTACTGAGACTGAAAATTTACAACTGAGAACCTAGCACCAAACAATATCTCACATGGGGACAGGCTATGTTTTGCAATAAGGGAAGTACGAATGTGTAAGAGCCCTGGCCATGGAGCCGTAGTCTCCTGCATCATTTCGGTCAATTGTCCCCTCAGCGTGCCGTTCAGCCTCTTAAATTTCTCACTGGATTGTAGAGAGTATGGAGGGCTACAGTGGATCCAAGCATTGTCAGAACCTCCTGATACACATGAGAAGAAAAGGCCGGGCTTTGGTCACTTTCAGCAACTTCTGGAACACCATATCTGCATATAACTTCCATCACCAGTTTCTTTGCTGTGGTCTTTGCAGTCACGTTGGTAACGGGGAATGCTTCTGGCCAACTGGAGAACATGTCGACAACCACCAGACAATATTCATATCTTCCAGACTTAGGCAATGTGATGTGGTCCACCTGGAGCTTTTGGAAAGGATAGTCGGGCTTAGCAAGATACTTTGGGGTTACACGTTGAAGTTGACCGGGATTGCAGGTCTGACAGATACCTCGATGTGTGGGCCCATGCGCCCACGTGGCAATAGCAGGGTACATCTGCTTAGGGAGACACACAAGTTGGTCCTTTTTCCAGCGACCATTGTCCATACGTGCTCCATCAGCTTCCACTGCTTCACTTCTTCCTTTGGAGATATTCTCTGCATCGTCATTAAGCGGTCTTGCGGGGTCCGGCAGAAAACCTCAGTCTGTCGTAGATCATCAGGTTCCTGTAGAGTCAGTGTTTCTTGTAACTGTTTACGCTGAGAGCGTGTGGTCACCATAGCTGGTATGGTCTGTTCAATGGGCAGAAGAGCAGCGGCTTTTGCTTGCATATCCGCAAAGGCGTTACCACCAGTCTGTGGACTGTTCCATAGTACCATTCTCCTTAACTTTGATAATGGCCACCTGAGTAGGTAATTCGATTGAGTCCATGAGGGTTTTAACAGCTTCAACATTCTTCACTGAGTCCCGGCGGTAGTAACAAACCCTCGATTGGCCCATAGGGCTCCGAAATCATGAGCAATACCAAATACATACTGTGAGTCCGTGTATATATTAGCCCGTCTGTCTTTGGCCAAAGTACATGTAGTAGACAGAGCCTGACGTTCTGCTTCTTGTGCTGACAGGGAGGGAGGGAGGGAGTGCAGCTGCGTGCAATACAGTGTCTTCTGTAGTAACAGCGTATCCAGTGTGGAATCTTCCAAAATCATCAGCATATCTTGAACAGTCTTTCAGGGCCTTGTAGAGAGGTAGCATTATGCGGGATGTGTCCGGTATCCACTGACAACAATAAGTACATAGTCCAAGGAAACGTTGGAGTTCAGTCACATCCTTTGTAGCTGACGGCTATTTTTCTTTCTTCTGTGAGGTGTCTGGCACCCTGAAGGAGACAGTGACCCAAAAATATCACTTGACCAAGGCAGAACCGAAGTTTCGAGGCCGAAACCCGACAGTTCAGATCTGCCAGATACTTGCGAAAACTAACAGTGGCAACAATGGCTTCCTGCTCTGTCTGTGCACACAACAAAAAACAAAAAAATTTACCCACATACTGAAGCAGCGTGACATAGGGATATTCTAACTGCCAGGGTTAAAGACACTACCCGCCCCCCTTTTTTTTTTTTTTACTAACTGATTGGGAAAGGGCATGTAAGATACACATCTCATTATATTCATCTGCATGGGGGTTATATAACGTAAGGACCATCTGACCATCATCTTGGCTCACCAACTCTCTAGGTCTGCTCAGGTGCACTTATACGTCCATCATATTGTCTTTGTCTGTATAATGGGAAAGGTTTGTTCTCAGGGTCAGCCAATTATTTTAGCGTAGCTAGCTAGTCAGAGGGCTTCCAGGGATAATACTCCTGTATCTGTCTTACACTACCTGATGTGGTTGGTTCTCTGGTGGTGGGGGTGACTAGATGACCGGTTGGGGGTGACATGACATGCTGGTCTACAGCTCCTTCCCAAAAGGATTACTGTCAGCTTACTCCCAAAAGTTAATGTCCCCACTACCCACAATCCTGTGTCAGCTTCTTATATCACTACATGTGATCTTATCTGGACAGGATTCAGCGTAATTCACTTAGGTTGGGTTGCAGCACAGATTATACAAGTATTTCTCCAGTCTGGGTTTGTCTGACCGCAATGTTTACAAGTCCATCTGTCTTGTCTTGGTCTGAGAATTAACATAGCGAGGGAGATTTCCAGACACAGGGTTAAAATGGATATTGGAACGTAAGACTGTATTTGTGTAAGGGAGGGGGGCTGGAGCTGAAGCCCGGGCCACTGATAAGGAATGGAGCTGCGAGCTGTGTCCTTGCAGCTGTGGCGGGGGGAGGGGGACTAGAGAGCGAGTAAAGATCGCTGCAGCTGCTGATACAGAATGGGTTAAGTTCTTCTGGACTCAGCGCGTACTGAACCAAGGACAGAATATACACAACTCAATATTCTTCAGCGCAGCTGGCCCCCCTTTCTCTGGCCCGCAGCACAAAGAGGAGAAATCAAAAAACAATTCGCGCAGGGGTTCACCCCTCCCATCGGCTATAAACACAGAGATAAGAATTTACAGCATTCCTCAACACAAAAGAAGAAAAACAACAACGCAGCTATTTGACTCCCCCCTCCCATCGGGTGTCTCGGAAAACCACACAGAGTAGCGGAATACAGCAATTCTCAGACTTAATTCATTTCTACAAAACCGTCACACAACTCATATACCAAAACACCTTAGAAAAACTAATGATTGAGATATTTTATAGCCAAACACGGGCTCTGCATCCTCTCATCCTCCCTCTCCATCAACCTCTTTCTTTAAACCTCGCGCAACTCGCAGATGAGCTTGCACTTGTTCTAACAATCCTTTCTCTCAACATTCTTGACTGCCTTCTTGCCCTCCCGTGACTCTACTATTGTCTTGACTTCCACAGCATCCTCACTTAACTCGTGGGGCACGGACTTCTTCTGCCATAAGAGACGCAACATGACTCACAGAATACTACGCCCTTCTGCAGTAGGCCGCTGACAGCGGTAACAACACTGGTTTCCCAACAAAACAAACACGGAGCCTCTCGTTCGACGTGCTGTCCCTAACCTCTGAACACCAGTGATTAACAGTCTACCCTGTCACGATATTCTAACCAGTCGGGAGGCGGTCTCCTAGTGAGAGCCCTCCACAGAAAAACAGGTGGTCCCCTCTCGGGACGTCTTAATTACCTAGTTGGTACAATATCACAGAGGCTGCGTCTCCTATCCCTTATCAAAGCCGCCCCCAATCCACAAACTTCCTCAATCTTTCACTCTATCACTACTAGGCAACAGTCACGGGTAGGGTGGTTGAATGGAGTACAATGACCGGTGGAGGAGGTGTGGTGTACACGAGGACGCGCAGAGTGCGACGTCTCTCAGTTGCTGGTTCGAAGCGTGGCACTGGATCGTGCTCGGTCTCACCACTCGACCGGTCACTCCTCAGACCCAAGGAGACCACAGACTAACCAATAACGGCTGAAACACTAGCAAGTGTGACACATACATAGTATGTGTTCTCCACTTACCGTGTTTGGAGGGTGATCAGTCCTCGAGGTCAGCCACTATGGGTGTTGTCCACGGACGTCCAGGCATGGGTCCAGGGGGTCTCGGATCGCGGGCCACGCCCCACGTTGGTTGCGCCAAATTTTCGGGGTCGTCTCGACAATACCCTTCATCCACCAGTCATTCCAAATCAGATTAAGAGCATGTTGGTACCGGATAAGAATGAGTCCGACACAATGCTGGTTCAAACTCATTGCATGCTCGTGTGTAACGTCACAGCAACAACTGAACTTTATTTCCTGATACACAACATTACATGATCTATTGGGGGAAGGTGTGCAGAGGGCGGTGATAGGCGGGGGTTAAGCAATGTATCTACTATCTAGTATTCAGTCCTTCTGGTTGGCTCTGACGTCATCTGATGAATCTTCCTTTGTCCACATCTTGTTAAGTTTCGATTTCCAGAGAAATGATACTTGGCTTCTGGAATGTGTAACTTGTTCCTTCAGCCGTGTGAAAGTGGGGCAAAGGTGAATACTGGCAGCCATCTTAAATACAATTACATATGCATTAGCAAGCGAAGGGGAAAAACTTATTGTTTCACAGCATAAGTATATATAAAAGTACAAAAGTGTATAAAGACATATATTTTCACCTTAACACTTACATATCTGACTCCTGATCGGGGCGGGAGTCTGCAGAATCCAGACAGCAGCACTATGAGGCTATGTGCTGTCCGCATGGGGTGTACTTACATATCTGACTCCTGATCGGGGCGGGAGGCTGCAATGTCCAAACAGTGGCACTATGAGGCTATGTGCTGTCCACATGGGGTGTACTTACATATCTGACTCCTGATCGGGGCGGGAGGCTGCAGGGTCCAGACAGCGGCACTATGAGGCTATGTGCTGTCCACATGGGGTGTACTTACATATCTGACTCCTGATCGGGGCTGGAGGCTGCAGAGTCCAGACAGCGGCACTATGAGGCTATGTGCTGTCCACATGGGGTGTACTTACATATCTGACTCCTGATTGGGGCTGGAGGCTGCAGAGTCCAGACAGCGGCACTATGAGGCTATGTGCTGTCCACATGGGGTGTACTTACATATCTGACTCCTGATCGGGGCTGGAGGCTGCAGAGTCCAGACAGCGGCACTATGAGGCTATGTGCTGTCCACATGGGGTGTACTTACATATCTGACTCCTGATCGGGGCGGGAGGCTGCAGAGTCCAGACAGCTGCACTATAAGGCTATGTGCTGTCCACATGGGGTGTACTTACATATCTGACTCCTGATCGGGGCGGGAGGCTGCAGAGTCCAGACAGCGGCACTATGAGGCTATGTGCTGTCCACATGGGGTGTACTTACGTATCTGACTCCTGATCGGGGCGGGAGGCTGCAGAGTCCAGACAGCGGCACTAAGAGGCTATGTGCTATCCACATGGGGTGTACTTATATATCTGACTCCTGATCAGGGCGGGAGGCTGCAGGGTCCAGACAGCGGCACTATGAGGCTATGTGCTGTCCACATGGGGTGTACTTACATATCTGACTTCTGATCTGGGCGGGAGGCTGCAGGGTCCAGACAGCGGCACTATGAGGCTATGTGCTGTTCACATGGGGTGTACTTACATATCTGACTCCTGATCGGGGCGGGAGGCTGCAGAGTCCAGACAGCGGCACTATGAGGCTATGTGCTGTCCACATGGGGTGTACTTACATATTTGAATCCTGATCGGGGCGGGAGGCTGCAGAGTCCAGACAGCGGTACTATGAGGCTATGTGCTGTCCACATGGGGTGTACTTACATATCTGATTCCTGATCGGGGCGGGAGGCTGCAGAGTCCAGACAGCGGCACTATGAGGCTATGTGCTGTCCGCATGGGGTGTACTTACATATCTGACTCCTGATCGGGGCGGGAGGCTGCAGAGTCCAGACAGCGGCACTATGAGGCTATGTGTTGTCCGCATGGGGTGTACTTACATATCTGACTCCTGATCGGGGCGGGAGGCTGCAGAGTCCACACAGCGGCACTATGAGGCTATGTGCGGTCCACATGGGGTGTACTTACATATCTGACTCCTGATCGGGGCGGGAGGCTGCAGAGTCCAGACAGCGGCACTGTGAGGCTATGTGCTGTCCACATGGGGTGTACTTACATATCTGACTCCTGATCGGGGCGGGAGGCTGCAGAGTCCAGACAGCGGCACTATGAGGCTATGTGCTGTCCACATGGGGTGTACTTACATATCTGACTCCTGATCGGGGCTGGAGGCTGCAGAGTCCAGACAGCGGCACTATGAAGCTATGTGCTGTCCACGTGGGGTGTACTTACATATCTGACTCCTGATCGGGGCTGGAGGCTGCAGAGTCCAGACAGCGGCACTATGAAGCTACGTGCTGTCCACATGGGGTGTACTTACATATCTGACTCCTGATCGGGGCGGGAGGCTGCAGAGTCCAGACAGCGGCACTACGAGGCTATGTGCTGTCCACATGGGGTGTACTTACATATCTGACTCCTGATCGGGGCTGGAGGTGCAGGGTCCAGACAACGGTACTATGAGGCTATGTGCTGTCCACATGGGGTGTACTTACATATCTGACTCCTGATCGGGGCTGGAGACTGCAGAGTCCAGACAGCGGCACTATGAGGCTATGTGCTGTCCACATGGGGTGTACTTACATATTTGAATCCTGATCGGGGCGGGAGGCTGCAGAGTCCAGACAGCGGTACTATGAGGCTATGTGCTGTCCACATGGGGTGTACTTACATATCTGATTCCTGATCGGGGCGGGAGGCTGCAGAGTCCAGACAGCGGCACTATGAGGCTATGTGCTGTCCACATGGGGTGTACTTACATATCTGACTCCTGATCGGGGCGGGAGGCTGCAGAGTCCAGACAGCGGCACTATGAGGCTATGTGTTGTCCGCATGGGGTGTACTTACATATCTGACTCCTGAT
Organism: Ranitomeya imitator; assembly: GCF_032444005.1. NCBI lineage: Eukaryota > Metazoa > Chordata > Amphibia > Anura > Dendrobatidae > Ranitomeya > Ranitomeya imitator. The sequence continues at coordinate 233,933,493 of NC_091283.1, forward strand.
CGGGGCGGGAGGCTGCAGAGTCCACACAGCGGCACTATGAGGCTATGTGCGGTCCACATGGGGTGTACTTACATATCTGACTCCTGATCGGGGCGGGAGGCTGCAGAGTCCAGACAGCGGCACTGTGAGGCTATGTGCTGTCCACATGGGGTGTACTTACATATCTGACTCCTGATCGGGGCGGGAGGCTGCAGAGTCCAGACAGCGGCACTATGAGGCTATGTGCTGTCCACATGGGGTGTACTTACATATCTGACTCCTGATCGGGGCTGGAGGCTGCAGAGTCCAGACAGCGGCACTATGAAGCTATGTGCTGTCCACATGGGGTGTACTTACATATCTGACTCCTGATCGGGGCTGGAGGCTGCAGAGTCCAGACAGCGGCACTATGAAGCTACGTGCTGTCCACATGGGGTGTACTTACATATCTGACTCCTGATCGGGGCGGGAGGCTGCAGAGTCCAGACAGCGGCACTACGAGGCTATGTGCTGTCCACATGGGGTGTACTTACATTTCTGACTCCTGATCGGGGCTGGAGGTGCAGGGTCCAGACAACGGTACTATGAGGCTATGTGCTGTCCACATGGGGTGTACTTACATATCTGACTCCTGATCGGGGCTGGAGACTGCAGAGTCCAGACAGCGGCACTATGAGGCTATGTGCTGTCCACATGGGGTGTACTTACATATCTGACTCCTGATCGGGGCGGGAGGCTGCAGGGTCCAGACAGCGGTACTATGAGGCTATGTGCTGTCCGCATGGGGTGTACTTACATATCTGACTCCTGATCGGGGCGGGAGGCTGCAGAGTCCAGACAGCGGCACTATGAGGCTATGTGCTGTCCACATGGGGTGTACTTACATATCTGACTCCTGATCGGGGCGGGAGGCTGCAGGGTCCAGACAGCGGTACTATGAGGCTATGTGCTGTCCGCATGGGGTGTACTTACATATCTGACTCCTGATCGGGGCGGGAGGCTGCAGAGTCCAGACAGCGGCACTATGAGACTATGTGCTGTCCACATGGTGTGTACTTACATATCTGACTCCTGATCGGGACGGGAGGCTGCAGGGTCCAAACAGCGGCTGTCACGATTCCCCTGACCGCTGTCACCAATGGGTCAGGATTCACACCGTGACCGTCACCCCTACGTCACGGATTGAGGTGACTTTAGGCCAACAGACGGCTATCACATGTGCAGGGGTGCTTATCTTAGTTATCCCTCCACTCCACGATGTGATGAAAAAACCACACACAAGGCTATTGACCTCTTAGTTTACAGCAGGGGCTTATTCTAGGTATCCCACTGCTTTTCTATATACCACAAACTGCAGGGATTTATGTATATCCTGCTTACAGTTCCACTTAACACTTGCAGCTCTCTGGCGCCCCCTTACTCTCAGGTCAGATTAGGTACTGCACCTAGGGTAATTAGTCGCCAGACAGACTGCCTGCTATGTACTGGCTATTGGGCACGCTGCAGCGACGCGATAACTACTCCCACTCAGGCAGGAACAATAATTATTAACGCCGCAGTCACTACAGCATCCCTCAACAGTCGGCACACATATCGCTGCCACCAGCTTCGATTAAACGGGTCCGAAGCTAACCCAACACAGTAGCGTAATTCTCTTCAGCAGACAGGGTACGGTTTAGAACAGGAGAACGGACTAATATATAATAGTATATCCCATTAACAAATTAGGCAGTGCTTTATCAAAAATATTTTATAAAGAAGTTACAAATGAGACAATTGCAAATATGTACATGGGTAATTATAACATAAAGGGAATAAAAGAGAAAAGATAACACTCACATGTTAAAAGCATTGCAGGCAATCAGGCTAGGGCAGTTTCCATACATCCCAGTCCATGGGATGCTGCTGGCTTCAGGAGAAGACAAGAAGTCAGGAAGAAATCTAGCAGAGAGTCAGCTGGGGATGTGTGCAGCCAGTTATACTTTCAAGGCTGTGACATCACAGAAGGGCTGGCTTATCCAGACCCTCCTCTCTCTACATTCTGAGTACTTCAATCTTAAATTTATCTACTTGCTATAACTTTGCTACAAAACATGACAGAGTCAGACTCAACCTATCATTCATCTCGGATTAACGTGAGCATTCTAATGAGATCAAATATGTCCTAACTGGGATACATATTTACAGAGAAATCCCTACTTCTTTACCAGACGGAGTTAGAAGCCCGAGTTTCATGGGATGTGTAGATACACCGAGTGAGACTAAGAATATATATTTTCGTATTTCTAGCTTAAATCGTTTGCCTAATATCTAACAAAAACTAAACAAAGAATCTTTCATGAATTTTTGGAGCCACTTTTCCTTATAGCTGAACAAGAGCTTACACAGGAAATGCCAGTCGTAAATTCCATTCGGCAATAAAACCTCTCTTCCCCCATACTCTCAGAGAAGGAAAGCCAGAAATTTGCAGCTACAAACTGTTACTCCAAGAAGGGGGGCTTAGCCCACGCAGGATAGCAAGAGAACTAGTTATGATATTTCATACCATATCGTGACACCTCCCCCTTTTGGTGTGCGCTAGGGAGGCAGGACCTGATGGTTCTCCTCCATGCGCACCTCAGCAGGTTCACCCTGGTGGGCCAACCCATCACCATTGCCATGCTCTGGCTCCATGGTGCCTTCGCCTACCCGGTTTCCCAGGTAGTGAACCTCACTCATGCCCATCTGGCACCTTCCCGGCTTGATAGGCCTGCTTGGTGAATTCGCCTGAGCACCTCCTCGAGATGCTGCAGGTGTTCCTCCCAGGAGGAACTGAAGATGGCAATGTCATCCAAGTACGCCACAGCGTACTTCTCCAGTCCCTGAAGCAGGAGGTTGACCATCCGCTGGAAAGTGGCAGGGGCATTCTTCATGCCGAAGGGCATGGCCGTGGACTCGTACAGTCCAAAGGGTGTGATAAAGGCGGACTTCTCCTGTGCCTCAGGGCTCAGGGGAATCTGCCAGTATCCTCGACTCAGATCCATTATTGTTATGTAATTTTCGCCCGCTAACTTCTCAAGCAGCTCCTCGATTTTTAGGGACTCTATAGCGACAGGGTCTGTTCCGCAGGACTGGCGCATAGCAAATGTGGTGCCAATATTCAAAAAGGGCTCTAAAAGTGAACCTGGAAATTATAGGCCAGTAAGTCTAACCTCTATTGTTGGTAAAATATTTGAAGGGTTTCTGAGGGATGTTATTCTGGATTATCTCAATGAGAATAACTGTTTAACTCCATATCAGCATGGGTTTATGAGAAATCGCTCCTGTCAAACCAATCTAATCAGTTTTTATGAAGAGGTAAGCTATAGGCTGGACCACGGTGAGTCATTGGACGTGGTATATCTCGATTTTTCCAAAGCGTTTGATACCGTGCCGCACAAGAGGTTGGTACACAAAATGAGAATGCTTGGTCTGGGGGAAAATGTGTGTAAATGGGTTAGTAACTGGCTTAGTGATAGAAAGCAGAGGGTGGTTATAAATGGTATAGTCTCTAACTGGGTCGCTGTGACCAGTGGGGTACCGCAGGGGTCGGTATTGGGACCTGTTCTCTTCAACATATTCATTAATGATCTGGTAGAAGGTTTACACAGTAAAATATTGATATTTGCAGATGATACAAAACTATGTAAAGCAGTTAATACAAGAGAAGATAGTATTCTGCTACAGATGGATCTGGATAAGTTGGAAACTTGGGCTGAAAGGTGGCAGATGAGGTTTAACAATGATAAATGTAAGGTTATACACATGGGAAGAGGGAATCAATATCACCATTACACACTGAACGGGAAACCACTGGGTAAATCTGACAGGGAGAAGGACTTGGGGATCCTAGTTAATGATAAACTTACCTGGAGCAGCCAGTGCCAGGCAGCAGCTGCCAAGGCAAACAGGATCATGGGGTGCATTAAAAGAGGTCTGGATACACATGATGAGAGCATTATACTGCCTCTGTACAAATCCCTAGTTAGACCGCACATGGAGTACTGTGTCCAGTTTTGGGCACCGGTGCTCAGGAAGGATATAATGGAACTAGAGAGAGTACAAAGGAGGGCAACAAAATTAATAAAGGGGATGGGAGAACTACAATACCCAGATAGATTAGCGAAATTAGGATTATTTAGTCTAGAAAAAAGACGACTGAGGGGCGATCTAATAACCATGTATAAGTATATAAGGGGACAATACAAATATCTCGCTGAGGATCTGTTTATACCAAGGAAGGTGACGGGCACAAGGGGGCATTCTTTGCGTCTGGAGGAGAGAAGGTTTTTCCACCAACATAGAAGAGGATTCTTTACTGTTAGGGCAGTGAGAATCTGGAATTGCTTGCCTGAGGAGGTGGTGATGGCGAACTCAGTCGAGGGGTTCAAGAGAGGCCTGGATGTCTTCCTGGAGCAGAACAATATTGTATCATACAATTATTAGGTTCTGTAGAAGGACGTAGATCTGGGTATTTATTATAATGGAATATAGGCTGAACTGGATGGACAAATGTCTTTTTTCGGCCTTACTAACTATGTTACTATGTTACTATGTTACTATGATGCGCGGCATGGGGTGCGCGTCAGAGGCTGTAATGGCGTTGAGCCCCCTGTAGTCCACGCAGAACCGGGTGGTCCGGTCCTTCTTTGGCACGAGAACTACAGGTGAGGCCCACGCACTCTTTGACCGTCGAATCACCCCCAGCTGTAACATCTCATCGATCTCTTGGCGCATAATCTGCTGCACCTGGTCAGAGATTCGATAGGGTGTTCGCCGTAGTGGGGCGTGATTCCCGGTGTCCACCTCGTGGACGGCTAACTCAGTCCTCCCAGGTCGGTTGGAGAACACGACCCGGAAGGGTTCCAGTGTGGTTTGCAACTGCACCCGCTGGGGTTCAGTTAACGAGGCGCTTACCTCCACATCCTCGATGGACCCATTGGCCTTGGCTTGGGCCAGCAAGTCCAGGAGGGTGTCTTCCTCACTGTCTTCGGGCAAGCTGCAGACCGGTAGGACGAAAGGTTCACGTTCGTGATGAGCCTTCATCATGTTCACGTGAAAGGCCTTTCGCCTACCCCGAGCGTGGTCAAGCGTGACCACGTAAGTGACCGGGTTGAGCTGTTGGTGGACGACGTACGGGCCCTCCCAGGCTGCCTGAAGCTTATCCGTTGGTACGGGGACCAGCTCCCACACCTTTTGACCCACGTGGTAGGTCCGCTCCCGGGCGTTCTGGTCGTACCAGTGCTTCTGATCAGCCTGAGCCTGCGTCATGTTGTCATGCACTAACTGCGTCAAGGTCTGCATCTTGTCACGGAAGCGCATGACATACTCCACTATGGACACTTCAGAAGGGTTCGGCTCCTCTTCCCAGGATTCTCTTACCAACCCAAGGGGTCCCCGAACTCGCCTGCCGTACAGGAGCTCGAAGGGGGAGAACCCCGTCGAGGCCTGCGGAACCTCTCGGTAAGCGAACAGCAGGTGTGGGAGGTACCGCTCCCAGTCGCGCCCTTGAGTCTCAACCAGCATGCGCAGCATCTGTTTGAGGGTACCATTGAAGCGTTCACACAGGCCATTGGTCTGTGGGTGATACGCACTCGATACCAGGTGCTTCACCTGCATTCTCTTACAGAGCGCCTCCATTAAGCGAGACATAAATTGGGTCTTTTGATCAGTAAGCATTTCCCTGGGAAACCCTACACGTGAAAAGATGGCCAACAGGGCATCCGCCACCTTATCTGCCCTAGTTGACGACAGAGCTACTGCCTCTGGGTACCGGGTAGCATAGTCTACCACAGTAAGGATGTATTGCTTTCCAGAGCTGCTGGGGACGGCCAGAGGGCCCACAATGTCCACCGCGATCCTCTGGAAAGGCTCCTCTATCACTGGCAAAGGGATCAGGGGAGCCTTAATAGCAGGCCCCGCCTTCCCCACTCTTTGACAAGTGATACAGGAGCGGCAGTAGTTTGACACATCTGTCCCCATCTTAGGCCAATAGAAGTGTTGAGACAGCCGGGCCTTAGTTTTGCTGATCCCCAAGTGTCCAGCTAGCGGGATCTCATGGGCAATCCGCAACAACTCACCCCGGAATTGCTGTGGGACGACCAGCTGTCTTTCCCTCAACCACTCCTTTTGTGATTCTCCGGGTACTGTCTCCCGGTACAACCTTCCTCGTTCCCAGAACACCTTCTCCTTATCAGCCTCGGAGAAAGGCGTCCCGGTAAGTTGTCTCAAACTCTCTAGGCTTGCATCTGTGTGCAGAGCGGCCTGAAACTCCTGGCTAGGGGAAGCCAAAAGCGATGTCAGGGTCCCTTCCCCACGGGAACCCTCTTGGACCTGCTCTGGGTCCACCTCTGGTTCAGTCACAGTGGTGACTGAGGAGGGTCCGGAAGGCTGACAGTTATCTGCGTTCCGGGCACTCTGACTGCGGGTGACAGCAGCTACGTAGGCTGTCTCCCCGGGGATTTCTACAGTCCCATCAGCCGGCGCTGCTATGGGCTCTACCTCCCCATCCACCCCCAACACTCCAGGGGCAGTGCTACTTGTGGGCCAGTTACCTTCCTCGGTGGCACTGGTCACTTTCATGGCATCACCTTTCTCACGGTTCCCATGCATCTCCCCATTTCCTGTAGCACCGACACTTGCCCCTGTTAGGGGTTCCTCAGCCGTCTCACTCCGCAGAGCGACGTGGCTGGGCACGCCTGTACCTATGGACACATTAACCTTCACAGAAAAATCATTATCAGGTTCAGCTGGTACAGGTACAACATTTTCACCATCAATCCTAGGAAAAAAATGGTTAATAGATGCATCATTACAAGATAAAGCATGGTCAGGTAACACATGCGATCGCCAATCATCATCATCCTCAAGGTTAACTTTACCCTCATTAGTAGATTGGGGAGGGGGGTCAGGGACGTAGTATGCAACCATCCTCCCCAAATCAGTCCCCAACAAAACATCAGTGGGCAAATTATCAGACAGCCCCACTTCCTTCACCCCGCTCCTGGCACCCCAATCAATAAAAACCCGGGCCATCGGTAAGGGACAGCTGATGCCCCCAATCCCAGTGACAGTTAGGGTTTTCCCCGGAATGATTTCTTCAGGGGCCGCCAGTTCGGGTCGGATGAGGGTTCGTTCAGCCCCGGTGTCCTTGAGGCTTGTCGCAACATGGCCTCCCACAGTGACGTGCTGTACATTGTCACACACCCTCCCAACCACACCACCCACCAAAAGAACTGCTGCATTAGGCCCTGGGGCCTTGGCTGGGGTGTTCTTCGGCTTGGCTGGGCAGTAGGTACTGATATGACCAGTCTGATTGCAGTGGTAACACTTGCGAGGTTCGGTGGTAGGTCTGGCGCTGTTGGCCACGGGGACAGGACCTCTGGTGTGCTGGCTGGCAGGGGTACCGGCGTTGGTTGCAGGCTTACCCCCTCTCCAGCTGGTGGTGACTGGCTTCCGCACTTCCGATCTACGGTTGGCCTCATAGGCATCGGCAATCTGTGCTGCTTTCGTCACGTCTTTGGGTTCTCTGTCCATCACGAACTGTCGCACCTCAGCTGGGCAAAGATGAAAGAACTGGTCTTTGATCATCAGGTCTCGCAGCTGTGCAAAGGTGGTCACTGACAGTCCTTGGGTCCACTGGTCAAAGTGGGTCCCCAGTCCATGCACCACATCACTGTAACTGTCGTGTGTGCGACGTTGGAGGGTCCGGAACTTTCTACGGTACACCTCGGGTGTAAGCTGGTACTTGGCTATCAGGGCCTGCTTGATGGCCTCATAGTCTCCATCTTGTTCTTGAGGGAGGGCAGCAAACGCCTCCAGAGCTTTACCTCTCAGCCCTAGTGTCAGGTATCGTGCCCATTCATCTGTAGGCAGCCGGTACTGTCTGCAGGCTTTCTCAAAGGCCCACAGAAAAGTGTCCAAGTCCCCATCCTTCTCCATAACAGGAAAGTTATCGGGCCGGGGCTTAGGTATCTGAGCGCTGCTGGGCTCACGTCCCTGGGCGGTGGAGGGCATCCCCCCCTGCCGGAGCATCTCCAGTTCATGTTCTCGCTGGGCTTGGCGCTCGGCTCTCTCAGCCTCCAGCTCGGCTCTTTCAGCCTCTCACTGGGCCTCTCGTTCGGCTCGGGCCTCTCTCTCAGCTCGGGCCTCTCTCTCGGCTTGCTGGGCCTGGGCCTCCTGCCGGTATTGCTGAATCAGCTGCCGACGTCCCTCATGGTCGTCAGTGGGGAATTCTTTCAAGGCCGCCTGCAGGTGGGGGTCCAATTCACCCGGATTGCTAACAGGGCCAGCATTCAGTGGTTGGACCTCTGCTGCAGCACCATGTTCGCTTGTGCTGGCTTCTGCGGCCTCTGAGCTCTGAGATTGGTCTCGAGCGGCTTCCCATTGCACCAGAACTGCGACCAGTTGGGCTTTGTTTTTGCCCGCAAAGTCAATGTGCTGTGACTTACATAAGGCGACAAGGGTGTCTCTGGTCTGCTGCTCATAGAAGGTTTCTCCCAGCACAACCATGGTTGCCAAATAAAAGATAGAACAGAAAAACGAAGAGAAAGGGAAGGGAATAATTACCCGTACACAATTGTCTCAAGACTAATAAAACACTGAGTTCGTTCTCCAAACTTATTTGCGCAGAGTCCTCGCAAGAACTTTCTGCAAGTTTTTAGTGAGAGGAATGATTACTCAAACCAAATCACTAATGCTCTAAGATATGCCACCGCCTTGCCACCAATTGTCACGATTCCCCTGACCGCTGTCACCAATGGGTCAGGATTCACACCGTGACCGTCACCCCTACGTCACGGATTGAGGTGACTTTAGGCCAACAGACGGCTATCACATGTGCAGGGGGGCTTATCTTAGTTATCCCTCCACTCCACGATGTGATGAAAAAACCACACACAAGGCTATTGACCTCTTAGTTTACAGCAGGGGCTTATTCTAGGTATCCCACTGCTTTTCTATATACCACAATCTGCAGGGATTTATGTATATCCCGCTTACAGTTCCACTTAACACTTGCAGCTCTCTGGCGCCCCCCTTACTCTCAGGTCAGATTAGGTACTGCACCTAGGGTAATTAGTCGCCAGACAGACTGCCTGCTATGTACTGGCTATTGGGCACGCTGCAGCGACGCGATAACTACTCCCACTCAGGCAGGAACAATAATTATTAACGCCGCAGTCACTACAGCATCCCTCAACAGTTGGCACACATATCGCTGCCACCAGCTTCGATTAAACGGGTCCGAAGCTAACCCAACACAACAGTAACAGTAGCGTATTTCCCTTCAGAAGACAGGGTAAGTTTAGAGCATGGATGAACGAACTAATGTATAATAGTATATTCCATTGAAATTAATTAGGCAGTGCTTTATCAAAAATATTTTATAAAGAAGTTACAAATGAGACAATTGCAAATATGTACATGGGTAATTATAACATAAAGGGAATAAAAGAGAAAAGATAACACTCACATGTTAAAAGCATTGCAGGCAATCAGGCTAGGGCAGTTTCCATACATCCCAGTCCATGGGATGCTGCTGGCTTCAGGAGAAGACAAGAAGTCAGGAAGAAATCTAGCAGAGAGTCAGCTGGGGATGTGTGCAGCCAGTTATACTTTCAAGGCTGTGACATCACAGAAGGGCTGGCTTATCCAGACCCTCCTCTCTCTACATTCTGAGTACTTCAATCTTAAATTTATCTACTTGCTATAACTTTGCTACAAAACATGACAGAGTCAGACTCAACCTATCATTCATCTCGGATTAACGTGAGCATTCTAATGAGATCAAATATGTCCTAACTGGGATACATATTTACAGAGAAATCCCTACTTCTTTACCAGACGGAGTTAGAAGCCCGAGTTTCATGGGATGTGTAGATACACCGAGTGAGACTAAGAATATATATTTTCGTATTTCTAGCTTAAATCGTTTGCCTAATATCTAACAAAAACTAAACAAAGAATCTTTCATGAATTTTTGGAGCCACTTTTCCTTATAGCTGAACAAGAGCTTACACAGGAAATGCCAGTCGTAAATTCCATTCGGCAATAAAACCTCTCTTCCCCCATACTCTCAGAGAAGGAAAGCCAGGAATTTGCAGCTACAAACTGTTACTCCAAGAAGGGGGGCTTAGCCCACGCAGGCTAGCAAGAGAACTAGTTATGATATTTCATACCATATCGTGACAGCGGCACTATGAGGCTATGTGCTGTCCACATGGGGTGTACTTACATATCTGACTTCTGATCGGGGCGGGAGGCTGCAGAATCCAGACAGCGGCACTATGAGGCTATGTGCTGTCCACATGTGGTGTACTTACATATCTGACTCCTGATCGGGGCTGGAGGCTGCAGAGTCCAGACAGCGGCACTATGAGGCTATGTGCTGTCCACATGGGGTGTACTTGCATATCTGACTCCTGATCGGGACGGGAGGCTGCAGAGTCCAGACAGCGGCACTATGAGGCTATGTGCTGTCCGCATGGGGTGTACTTACATATTTGACTCCTGATCGGGGCTGGAGGCTGCAGAGTCCAGACAGCGGCACTATGAGGCTATGTGCTGTCCACATGTGGTGTACTTACATATCTGACTCCTGATCGGGGCGGGAGGCTGCAGAGTCCAGACAGCGGCACTATGAGGCTATGTGCTGTCCACATGGGGTGTACTTACATATCTGACTCCTGATCGGGGTTGGAGGCTGCAGAGTCCACACAGCGGCACTATGAGGCTATGTGCTGTCCACATGGGGTGTACTTACATATCTGACTTCTGATCGGGGCGGGAGGCTGCAGAATCCAGACAGCGGCACTATGAGGCTATGTGCTGTCCACATGTGGTGTACTTACATATCTGACTCCTGATCGGGGCTGGAGGCTGCAGAGTCCAGACAGCGGCACTATGAGGCTATGTGCTGTCCACATGGGGTGTACTTACATATCTGACTCCTGATCAGGGCGGGAGGCTGCAGAGTCCAGACAGCGGCACTATGAGGCTATGTGCTGTCCACATGGGGTGTACTTACATTGCTGACTCCTGATCGGGGCGGGAGGCTGCAGGGTCCAGACAGCGGTACTATGAGGCTATGTGCTGTCCACATGGGGTGTACTTACATATCTGACTCCTGATCAGGGTGGGAGGCTGCAGAGTCCATAGAGCGGCACTATGAGGCTATGTGCTGTCCACATGGGGTGTACTTACATATCTGACTCCTGATCGGGGCTGGAGGCTGCAGGGTCCAGACAGCGGCACTATGAGGCTATGTGCTGTCCACATGGGGTGTACTTACATATCTGACTCCTGATCGGGGCGGGAGGCTGCAGAGTCCACACAGCGGCACTATGAGGCTATGTGCTGTCCACATGGGGTGTACTTACATATCTGACTCCTGATCGGGGCTGGAGGCTGCAGGGTCCAGACAGCGGCACTATGAGGCTATGTGCTGTCCACATGGGGTGTACTTACATATCTGACTCCTGATCGGGGCGGGAGGCTGCAGAGTCCAGACAGCGGCACTATGAGGCTATGTGCTGTCCACATGGGGTGTACTTACATATCTGACTTCTGATCGGGGCGGGAGGCTGCAGGGTCCAGACAGCGGCACTATGAGGCTATGTGCTGTCCACATGGGGTGTACTTACATATCTGACTCCTGATCGGGGCGGGAGGCTGCAGGGTCCAGACAGCGGCACTATGAGGCTATGTTCTGTCCACATGGGGTGTACTTACATATCTGACTCCTGATCGGGGCTGGAGGCTGCAGAGTCCAGATAGCGGCACTATGAGGCTATGTGCTGTCCACATGGGGTGTACTTACATATCTGACTCCTGATCAGGGCGGGAGGCTGCAGAGTCCAGACAGCGGCACTATGAGGCTATGTGCTGTCCACATGGGGTGTACTTACATATCTGACTCCTGATCGGGGCGGGAGGCTGCAGGGTCCAGACAGCGGTACTATGAGGCTATGTGCTGTCCACATGGGGTGTACTTACATATCTGACTCCTGATCAGGGTGGGAGGCTGCAGAGTCCAGAGAGCGGCACTATGAGGCTATGTGCTGTCCACATGGGGTGTACTTACATATCTGACTCCTGATCGGGGCTGGAGGCTGCAGGGTCCAGACAGCGGTACTATGAGGCTATGTGCTGTCCACATGGGGTGTACTTACATATCTGACTCCTGATCGGGGCGGGAGGCTGCAGAGTCCAGACAGCGGCACTATGAGGCTATGTGCTGTCCACATGGGGTGTACTTACATATCTGACTCCTGATCGGGGCTGGAGGCTGCAGGGTCCAGACAGCGGCACTATGAGGCTATGTGCTGTCCACATGGGGTGTACTTACATATCTGACTCCTGATCGGGGCGGGAGGCTGCAGAGTCCAGACAGCGGCACTATGAGGCTATGTGCTGTCCACATGGGGTGTACTTACATATCTGACTTCTGATCGGGGCGGGAGGCTGCAGGGTCCAGACAGCGGCACTATGAGGCTATGTGCTGTCCACTTGGAGTGTACTTACATATCTGACTCCTGATCGGGGCGGGAGGCTGCAGGGTCCAGACAGCGGCACTATGAGGCTATGATGTGCTGTCCACATGGGGTGTACTTACATATCTGACTCCTGATCGGGGCGGGAGGCTGCAGAGTCCAGACAGCGGCACTATGAGGCTATGTTCTGTCCACATGGGGTGTACTTACATATCTGACTCCTGATCAGGGCTGGAGGCTGCAGAGTCCAGACAGTGGCACTATGAGGCTATGTGCACACGTTGTGGATTCACACACGTGAATTCTTCTTCTCTTGCCCGAAAACACATGTAAGAATCCGCGTGGATGTGATGCGTATTTTCATGCGGCTTTCTCTGCAGATTTCTATGTGTTTTTGTAAGCTAAAGATATATTATTTAACAAAAAATTACATAATTGTGATGTCCGTTCCTTCTCCAACCTTTTCTTTTACATACTTCATTGAAGACCATAATATCACATACCGTGCGCACACAAAACAAATATAAGTGAATATATGATATCTATCTGTACGCAGCGTCCAATCCGCAGCAAATACGCCAAATGTGCACATAGCCTAACACACGGCAGTGGCACTCCGGTATTTCATTACACTCCATGAGGACATCACATATTGGATCTTTCTCTGGATGAGAAACTATGATGTATTCATTGTCACAGGAGCAGATGGCCACTAACAGCACTCTACTGCAGTGTGTGCAGCCAGGATAGGGGATGTATGGACGTGGGTGGCCACTAACAGCACTCTACAGCAGTGTGTGCAGCCAGGATAGGAGATGTATGGATGTGGGTGGCCACTAACAGCACTCTACAGCAGTGTGTGCAGCCAGGATAGGGGATGTATGGACGTGGGTGGCCACTAACAGCACTCTACATCAGTGTGTGCAGCCAGGATAGGGGATGTATGGACCTGGGTGGCCACTAACAGCACTCTACAGCAGTGTGTGCAGCCAGGATAGGGGATGTATGGATGTGGGTGGCCACTAACAGCACTCTACAGCAGTGTGTGCAGCCAGGATAGGGGATGTATGGACCTGGGTGGCCACTAACAGCACTCTACAGCAGTGTGTGCAGCCAGTATAGGGAATGTATGGACGTGGATGGCCACTAACAGCACTCTACAGCAGTGTGTGCAGCCAGGATAGGGGATGTATGGACGTGGGTGGCCACTAACTGCTCTCTACAGCAGTGTGTGCAGCCAGTATAAGGAATGTATGGACGTGGGTGGCCACTAACAGCACTCTACAGCAGTGTGTGCAGCCAGGATAGGGGATGTATGGACGTGGGTGGCCACTAACAGCACTCTACAGCAGTGTGTGCAGCCAGGATAGTGGGTGTATGGACGTGGGTGGCCACTAACTGCACTCTACAGCAGTGTGTGCAGCCAGGATAGGGGATGGATGAACCTGGGTGGCCACTAACTGCACTCTACAGCAGTGTGTGCAGCCAGGATAGGGGATGTATGGACCTGGGTGGCCACTAACAACACTCTACAGCAGTGTGTGCAGCCAGGATAGGGGATGTATGGACGTGGGTGGCCACTAACAGCACTCTACAGCAGTGTGTGCAGCCAGGATAGGAGATGTATGGATGTGGGTGGCCACTAACAGCACTCTACAGCGGTGTGTGCAGCCAGGATGGGGGATGTATGGACGTGGGTGGCCACTAACAGCACTCTACAGCAGTGTGTGCAGCCAGGATAGGGGATGTATGGACCTGGATGGCCACTAACAGCACTCTACAGCAGTGTGTGCAGCCAGGATAGGGGATGTATGGATGTGGGTGGCCACTAACAGCACTCTACAGCAGTGTGTGCAGCCTGGATAGGGGATGTATGGACCTGGGTGGCCACTAACAGCACTCTACAGCAGTGTGTGCAGCCAGTATAGGGAATGTATGGACGTGGGTGGCCACTAACAGCACTCTACAGCAGTGTGTGCAGCCAGGATAGGGGATGTATGGACGTGGGTGGCCACTAACTGCTCTCTACAGCAGTGTGTGCAGCCAGTATAGGAAATGTATGGACGTGGGTGGCCACAAACGGCACTCTACAGCAGTGTGTGCAGCCAGGATAGGGGATGTATGGACCTGGGTGGCCACTAACAGCACTCTACAGCAGTGTGTGCAGCCAGGATAGGGGATGTATGGACGTGGGAGCCACTAACAGCGCTATACCGCAGTGTGTGCAGCCGGGATAGGGGATGTATGGACCTGGGTGGCCACTAACAGCACTCTACAGCAGTGTGTGCAGCCACGACAGGGGATGGATGGACCTGGGTGGCCACTAACAGCACTCTACAGCAGTGTGTGCAGCCAGGATACGGGATGTATGGATGTGGGTGGCCACTAACGGCACTCTACAGCAGTGTGTGCAGCCAGGATAGGGGATGTATGGACGTGGGTGGCCACTAACAGCACTCTACAGCAGTGTGTGCAGCCAGGATAGGGGATGTATGGATGTGGGTGGCCACTAACACCACTCTACAGCAGTGTGTGCAGCCAGGATAGGGGATGTATGGACGTGGGTGGCCAATAACAGCACTCTACAGCAGTGTGTGCAGCCAGGGTAGGGGATGTATGGACCTGGGTGGCCACTAACAGCACTCTACAGCAGTGTGTGCAGCCAGTATAGAGAATGTATGGACGTGGGTGACCACTAACAGCACTCTACAGCAGTGTGTGCAGCCAAGATAGGGGATGTATGGATGTGGGTGGCCACTAACTGCACTCTACAGCAGTGTGTGCAGCCAGGATAGGGGATGGATGGACCTGGGTGGCCACTAACTGCACTCTACAGCAGTGTGTGCAGCCAGGATAGGGGATGTATGGACCTGGGTGGCCACTAACAGCACTCTACAGCAGTGTGTGCAGCCAGGATAGGGGATGTATGGACGTGGGTGGCCACTAACAGCACTCTACAGCAGTGTGTGCAGCCAGGATAGGGGATGTATGGACCTGGGTGGCCACAAACAGCACTCTACAGCAGTGTGTGCAGCCAGGATAGGGGATGTATGGACGTGGGTGGCCATTAACAGCTCTCTACAGCAGTGTGTACAGCCAGAATAGAGTATGTATGGACCTGGGTGGCCACTAACTGCACTCTACAGCAGTGTGTGCAGCCAGGATAGGGGATGTATGGACGTTGGTGGCCACTAACAGTACTCTACAGCAGTGTGTGCAGCCAGGATAGGGGATGTATGGACGTTGGTGGCCACTAACAGCACTCTACAGCAGTGTGTGCAGCCAGGAAAGGGATGTATGGACCTGGGTGGCCACTAACAGCACTCTACAGTAGTGTGTGCAGCCAGCATAGGGGATGTATGGACGTGGGTGGCCACTAACAGCACTCTACCGCAGTGTGTGCAGCCGGGATAGGGGATGTATGGACCTGGGTGGCCACTAACAGCACTCTACAGCAGTGTGTGCAGCCAGGATACGGGATGTATGGATGTGGGTGGCCACTAGCAGCACTCTACAGCAGTGTGTGCAGCCAGGATAGGGAATGAATGGATGTGGGTGGCCACTAACAGCACTCTACAGCAGTGTGTGCAGCCAGGATAGGGGATGTATGGACGTGGGTGGCCACTAACAGCACTCTACAG
This sequence comes from Ranitomeya imitator, assembly GCF_032444005.1. Classification (NCBI taxonomy): domain Eukaryota; kingdom Metazoa; phylum Chordata; class Amphibia; order Anura; family Dendrobatidae; genus Ranitomeya; species Ranitomeya imitator. The sequence continues at coordinate 233,949,622 of NC_091283.1, forward strand.
CAGTGTGTGCAGCCAGGATAGGGGATGTATGGATGTGGGTGGTCACTAACACCACTGTACAGCAGTGTGGGCAGCCAGGATAGGGGTTGTATGGATGTGGGTGGCCACTAACAGCACTCTACAGCAGTGTGTGCAGCCAGGATAGGGGATGTATGGACGTGGGTGGCCACTAACAGCACTCTACAGCAGTGTGTGCAGCCAGGATAGGGGATGTGTTGTGAATTCTGTGGCTGAATTCACTCCTTTGGTCACAAGTGGTACTGCAGCTTCTGAGCTTCCTCCCTCAGGTGTTCTGGTGAGCTCGTTGGTTGCTTTATTATTTAACTCCACCTGATTCTGTCTTCCTTGCTCCTTGTCAATGTTCCAGTGTTGGATCTGAGCTTCTGGATCTTTCCTGTGGCCTGCTGCTCTGCTTAGATAAGTGCTTCTTTGTTTTTTTTGCTACTTTTTCTGTCCAGCTTGTCTATTCGTTTTTGCTGGAAGCTCTGAGACGCAAAGGGTGTACCGCCGTGCCGTTAGTTCGGCAGGGTGGGTCTTTTTGCCCCCTTTGCATGGTTTTTTGCTTTAGGGTTTTTTGTAGACTGCAAAGTTCTCTTTGCTATCCTCGCTCTATCTAGAATATCGGGCCTCACTTTGCTGAATCTATTTCATCCCTACGTTTGTCTTTTCATCTTGCTAACAGTCATTATATGTGGGGGGCTGCCTTTTCCTTTGGGGTATTTCTCTGAGGCAAGTCAGGCTTGTTTTTCTATCTTCAGGCTAGTCAGCTCCTCAGGCTGTGCCGAGTTGCATAGTTAGTGTCAGGCGCAATCCACAGCTGCCTTTAGTTGTGTTTAGGATAGGTTCAGGTATTGCGATCTACAGAGATTCCACGTCTCAGAGCTCGTTCTATTGTTTTTGGGTTATTGTCGGATCACTGTATGTGCTCTGATTGCTGGCACACTGTGTCACTGGATTGCCTACATAACAGGGATGTATGGACGTGGGTGGCCACTAACAGCACTCTACAGCAGTGTGTGCAGCCAGGATAGGGGATGTATGGACGTGGGTGGCCACTAACAGCACTCTACAGCAGTGTGTGCAGCCAGGATAGGGGATGTATGGACGTGGGTGGCCACTAACAGCACTCTACAGCAGTGTGTGCAGCCAGGATAGGGAATGTATGGACGTGGGTGACCACTAACAGCACTCTACAGCAGTGTGTGCAGCCAAGATAGGGGATGTATGGACGTGGGTGGCCACTAACTGCTCTCTACAGCAGTGTGTGCAGCCAGTATAGAGAATGTATGGACGTGGGTGACCACTAACAGCACTCTACAGCAGTGTGTGCAGCCAAGATAGGGGATGTATGGATGTGGGTGGCCACTAACTGCACTCTACAGCAGTGTGTGCAGCCAGGATAGGGGATGGATGGACCTGGGTGGCCACTAACTGCACTCTACAGCAGTGTGTGCAGCCAGGATAGGGGATGTATGGACCTGGGTGGCCACTAACAGCACTCTACAGCAGTGTGTGCAGCCAGGATAGGGGATGTATGGACGTGGGTGGCCACTAACAGCACTCTACAGCAGTGTGTGCAGCCAGGATAGGGGATGTATGGACCTGGGTGGCCACAAACAGCACTCTACAGCAGTGTGTGCAGCCAGGATAGGGGATGTATGGACGTGGGTGGCCATTAACAGCTCTCTACAGCAGTGTGTACAGCCAGAATAGAGTATGTATGGACCTGGGTGGCCACTAACTGCACTCTACAGCAGTGTGTGCAGCCAGGATAGGGGATGTATGGACGTTGGTGGCCACTAACAGTACTCTACAGCAGTGTGTGCAGCCAGGATAGGGGATGTATGGACGTTGGTGGCCACTAACAGCACTCTACAGCAGTGTGTGCAGCCAGGAAAGGGATGTATGGACCTGGGTGGCCACTAACAGCACTCTACAGTAGTGTGTGCAGCCAGCATAGGGGATGTATGGACGTGGGTGGCCACTAACAGCACTCTACCGCAGTGTGTGCAGCCGGGATAGGGGATGTATGGACCTGGGTGGCCACTAACAGCACTCTACAGCAGTGTGTGCAGCCAGGATACGGGATGTATGGATGTGGGTGGCCACTAGCAGCACTCTACAGCAGTGTGTGCAGCCAGGATAGGGGATGAATGGATGTGGGTGGCCACTAACAGCACTCTACAGCAGTGTGTGCAGCCAGGATAGGGGATGTATGGACGTGGGTGGCCACTAACAGCACTCTACAGCAGTGTGTGCAGCCAGGATAGGGGATGTATGGATGTGGGTGGTCACTAACACCACTGTACAGCAGTGTGGGCAGCCAGGATAGGGGTTGTATGGATGTGGGTGGCCACTAACAGCACTCTACAGCAGTGTGTGCAGCCAGGATAGGGGATGTATGGACGTGGGTGGCCACTAACAGCACTCTACAGCAGTGTGTGCAGCCAGGATAGGGGATGTGTTGTGAATTCTGTGGCTGAATTCACTCCTTTGGTCACAAGTGGTACTGCAGCTTCTGAGCTTCCTCCCTCAGGTGTTCTGGTGAGCTCGTTGGTTGCTTTATTATTTAACTCCACCTGATTCTGTCTTCCTTGCTCCTTGTCAATGTTCCAGTGTTGGATCTGAGCTTCTGGATCTTTTCTGTGGCCTGCTGCTCTGCTTAGATAAGTGCTTCTTTGTTTTTTTTGCTACTTTTTCTGTCCAGCTTGTCTATTCGTTTTTGCTGGAAGCTCTGAGACGCAAAGGGTGTACCGCCGTGCCGTTAGTTCGGCAGGGTGGGTCTTTTTGCCCCCTTTGCATGGTTTTTTGCTTTAGGGTTTTTTGTAGACTGCAAAGTTCTCTTTGCTATCCTCGCTCTATCTAGAATATCGGGCCTCACTTTGCTGAATCTATTTCATCCCTACGTTTGTCTTTTCATCTTGCTAACAGTCATTATATGTGGGGGGCTGCCTTTTCCTTTGGGGTATTTCTCTGAGGCAAGTCAGGCTTGTTTTTCTATCTTCAGGCTAGTCAGCTCCTCAGGCTGTGCCGAGTTGCATAGTTAGTGTCAGGCGCAATCCACAGCTGCCTTTAGTTGTGTTTAGGATAGGTTCAGGTATTGCGATCTACAGAGATTCCACGTCTCAGAGCTCGTTCTATTGTTTTTGGGTTATTGTCGGATCACTGTATGTGCTCTGATTGCTGGCACACTGTGTCACTGGATTGCCTACATAACAGGGATGTATGGACGTGGGTGGCCACTAACAGCACTCTACAGCAGTGTGTGCAGCCAGGATAGGGGATGTATGGACGTGGGTGGCCACTAACAGCACTCTACAGCAGTGTGTGCAGCCAGGATAGGGGATGTATGGACGTGGGTGGCCACTAACAGCACTCTACAGCAGTGTGTGCAGCCAGGATAGGGAATGTATGGACGTGGGTGACCACTAACAGCACTCTACAGCAGTGTGTGCAGCCAAGATAGGGGATGTATGGACGTGGGTGGCCACTAACTGCACTCTACAGCAGTGTGTGCAGCCAGGATAGGGGATGGATGGACCTGGGTGGCCACTAACAGCACTCTACAGCAGTGTGTGCAGCCAGGATAGGGGATGTATGGACCTGGGTGGCCACTAACAGCACTTTACAGCAGTGTGTGCAGCCAGGATAGGGGATGTATGGACGTGGGTGGCCACTAACAGCACTCTACAGCAGTGTGTGCAGCCAGGATAGGGGATGTATGGACCTGGGTGGCCACAAACAGCACTGTACAGCAGTGTGTGCAGCCAGGATAGGGGATGTATGGACGTGGGTGGCCATTAACAGCTCTCTACAGCAGTGTGTGCAGCCAGGATAGGGGATGTATGAACGTGGGTGGCCATTAACAGCTCTCTACAGCAGTGTGTACAGCCAGGATAGAGTATGTATGGACCTGGGTGGCCACTAACAGCACTCTACAGCAGTGTGTGCAGCCAGGATAGGGGATGTATGGATGTGGGTGGCCACTAACAGCACTCTACAGCAGTGTGTGCAGCCAGGATAGGGGATGTATGGATGTGGGTGGCCACTAACAGCACTGTACAGCAGTGTGTGCAGCCAGGATAGGGGATGTATGGACGTGGGTGGCCACTAACAGCACTCTACAGCAGTGTGTGCAGCCAGGATAGGGGATGTATGGATGTGGGTGGCCACTAACAGCACTCTACAGCAGTGTGTGCAGCCAGGATAGGGGATGTATGGATGTGGGTGGCCAATAACAGCACTCTACAGCAGTGTGTGCAGCCAGGATAGGGGATGTATGGACGTGAGTGGCCAGTAACAGCACTCTACAGCAGTGTGTGCAGCCAGGATAGGGGATGTATGGACGTGGGTGGCCACTAACAGCACTCTACAGCAGTGTGTGCAGCCAGGATAGGGGATGTATGGACGTGGGTGGCCAGTAACAGCACTCTACAGCAGTGTGTGCAGCCAGGATAGGGGATGTATGGACGTGGGTGGCCACTAACAGCACTCTACAGCAGTGTGTGCAGCCAGGATAGGGGATGTATGGATGTGGGTGGCCACTAACAGCACTCTACAGCAGTGTGTGCAGCCAGGATAGGGGATGTATGGATGTGGGTGGCCAATAACAGCACTCTACAGCAGTGTGTGCAGCCAGGATAGGGGATGTATGGACGTGGGTGGCCACTAACAGCACTCTACAGCAGTGTGTGCAGCCAGGATAGGGGATGTATGGACGTGGGTGGCCAGTAACAGCACTCTACAGCAGTGTGTGCAGCCAGGATAGGGGATGGATGGACCTGGGTGGCCACTAACAGCACTCTACAGCAGTGTGTTCAGCCAGGATAGGGGATGGATGGACCTGGTTGGCCACTAACAGCACTCTACAGCAGTGTGTGCAGCCAGGATAGGGGATGTATGGACCTGGGTGGCCACTAACAGCACTCTACAGCAGTGTGTGCAGCCAGGATAAGGGATGTATGGACGTGGGTGGCCACTAACAGCACTCTACAGCAGTGTGTGCAGCCAGGATAGGGGATGGATTAACCTGGGTGGCCACTAACAGCACTCTACATCAGTGTGTTCAGCCAGGATAGGGGATGTATGGACGTGGGTGCCAATAACAGCACTCTTCAGCAGTGTGTGCAGCCAGGATAGGGGATGTATGGATGTGGGTGGCCACTAACACCACTCTACAGCAGTGTGTGCAGCCAGGATAGGGGATGTATGGACGTGGGTGGCCAGTAACAGCACTCTACAGCAGTGTGTGCAGCCAGGATAGGGGATGGATGGACCTGGGTGGCCACTAACAGCACTCTACAGCAGTGTGTTCAGCCAGGATAGGGGATGGATGGACCTGGTTGGCCACTAACAGCACTCTACAGCAGTGTGTGCAGCCAGGATAGGGGATGTATGGACCTGGGTGGCCACTAACAGCACTTTACAGCAGTGTGTGCAGCCAGGATATGGGATGTATGGACGTGGGTGGCCACTAACAGCACTCTACAGCAGTGTATGCAGCCAGGGTAGGGGATGTATGGGCCTGGGTGGCCACTAACAGCACTCTACAGCAGTGTGTACAGCCAGTATAGGGAATGTATGGATGTGGGTGGCCACTAACAGCACTCTACAGCAGTGTGTGCAGCCAGGATAGGGGATGGATGGACCTGGGTGGCCACTAACTGCACTCTACAGCAGTGTGTGCAGCCAGGATAGGGGATGTATGGACCTGGGTGGCCACTAACAGCACTCTACAGCAGTGTGTGCAGCCAGGATAGGGGATGTATTGACGTGGGTGGCCACTAACAGCACTCTACAGCAGTGTGTGCAGCCAGGATAGGGGATGTATGGACGTGGGTGGCCACTAACAGCACTCTACAGCAGTGTGTGCAGCCAGGATAGGGGATGTATGGACGTGGGTGGCCATTAACAGCTCTCTACAGCTGTGTGTGCAGCCAGGATAGGGGATGTATGGACCTGGGTGGCCACTAACTGCACTCTACAGCAGTGTGTGCAGCCAGGATAGGGGATGTATGGACGTGGGTGGCCACTAACAGTACTCTACAGCAGTGTATGCAGCCAGGGTAGGGGATGTATGGGCCTGGGTGGCCACTAACAGCACTCTACAGCAGTGTGTACAGCCAGTATAGGGAATGTATGGATGTGGGTGGCCACTAACAGCACTCTACAGCAGTGTGTGCAGCCAGGATAGGGGATGGATGGACCTGGGTGGCCACTAACTGCACTCTACAGCAGTGTGTGCAGCCAGGATAGGGGATGTATGGACCTGGGTGGCCACTAACAGCACTCTACAGCAGTGTGTGCAGCCAGGATAGGGGATGTATTGACGTGGGTGGCCACTAACAGCACTCTACAGCAGTGTGTGCAGCCAGGATAGGGGATGTATGGACGTGGGTGGCCACTAACAGCACTTTACAGCAGTGTGTGCAGCCAGGATATGGGATGTATGGACGTGGGTGGCCACTAACAGCACTCTACAGCAGTGTATGCAGCCAGGGTAGGGGATGTATGGGCCTGGGTGGCCACTAACAGCACTCTACAGCAGTGTGTACAGCCAGTATAGGGAATGTATGGATGTGGGTGGCCACTAACAGCACTCTACAGCAGTGTGTGCAGCCAGGATAGGGGATGGATGGACCTGGGTGGCCACTAACTGCACTCTACAGCAGTGTGTGCAGCCAGGATAGGGGATGTATGGACCTGGGTGGCCACTAACAGCACTCTACAGCAGTGTGTGCAGCCAGGATAGGGGATGTATTGACGTGGGTGGCCACTAACAGCACTCTACAGCAGTGTGTGCAGCCAGGATAGGGGATGTATGGACGTGGGTGGCCACTAACAGCACTCTACAGCAGTGTGTGCAGCCAGGATAGGGGATGTATGGACGTGGGTGGCCATTAACAGCTCTCTACAGCTGTGTGTGCAGCCAGGATAGGGGATGTATGGACCTGGGTGGCCACTAACTGCACTCTACAGCAGTGTGTGCAGCCAGGATAGGGGATGTATGGACGTGGGTGGCCACTAACAGTACTCTACAGCAGTGTGTGCAGCCAGGATAGGGGATGTATGGACGTGGGTGGCCACTAACAGCACTCTACATCAGTGTGTGCAGCCAGGAAAGGGATGTATGGACCTGGGTGGCCACTAACAGTACTCTACAGCAGTGTGTGCAGCCAGGATAGGGGATGTATGGACGTGGGTGGCCACTAACTGCTTTCTACAGCAGTGTGTGCAGCCAGTATAGGGAATGTATGGACGTGGGTGGCCACTAACAGCACTCTACAGCAGTGTGTGCAGCCAGGATACTGGATGTATGGACCTGGGTGGCCATTAACAGCTCTCTACAGCAGTGTGTGCAGCCAGGATAGGAGATGTATGGATGTGGGTGGCCACTAACAGCACTATACAGCAGTGTGTGCAGCCAGGATAGGTGATGTATGGACGTGGGTGGCCACTAACAGCACTCTACAGCAGTGTGTGCAGCCAGGATAGGGGATGTATGGACCTGGGTGGCCACTAACAGCACTCTACAGCAGTGTGTGCAGCCAGGATAGGGGATGTATGGATGTGGGTGGCCACTAACAGCACTCTACAGCAGTGTGTGCAGCCTGTATAGGGGATGTATGGACCTGGGTGGCCACTAACAGCACTCTACAGCAGTGTGTGCAGCCAGTATAGGGAATGTATGGACGTGGGTGGCCACTAACAGCACTCTACAGCAGTGTGTGCAGCCAGGATATGGGATGTATGGACGTGGGTGGCCACTAACAGCACTCTACAGCAGTGTATGCAGCCAGGGTAGGGGATGTATGGGCCTGGGTGGCCACTAACAGCACTCTACAGCAGTGTGTACAGCCAGTATAGGGAATGTATGGATGTGGGTGGCCACTAACAGCACTCTACAGCAGTGTGTGCAGCCAGGATAGGGGATGGATGGACCTGGGTGGCCACTAACTGCACTCTACAGCAGTGTGTGCAGCCAGGATAGGGGATGTATGGACCTGGGTGGCCACTAACAGCACTCTACAGCAGTGTGTGCAGCCAGGATAGGGGATGTATTGACGTGGGTGGCCACTAACAGCACTCTACAGCAGTGTGTGCAGCCAGGATAGGGGATGTATGGACGTGGGTGGCCACTAACAGCACTCTACAGCAGTGTGTGCAGCCAGGATAGGGGATGTATGGACGTGGGTGGCCATTAACAGCTCTCTACAGCTGTGTGTGCAGCCAGGATAGGGGATGTATGGACCTGGGTGGCCACTAACTGCACTCTACAGCAGTGTGTGCAGCCAGGATAGGGGATGGATGGACCTGGGTGGCCACTAACTGCACTCTACAGCAGTGTGTGCAGCCAGGATAGGGGATGTATGGACCTGGGTGGCCACTAACAGCACTCTACAGCAGTGTGTGCAGCCAGGATAGGGGATGTATTGACGTGGGTGGCCACTAACAGCACTCTACAGCAGTGTGTGCAGCCAGGATAGGGGATGTATGGACGTGGGTGGCCACTAACAGCACTCTACAGCAGTGTGTGCAGCCAGGATAGGGGATGTATGGACGTGGGTGGCCATTAACAGCTCTCTACAGCTGTGTGTGCAGCCAGGATAGGGGATGTATGGACCTGGGTGGCCACTAACTGCACTCTACAGCAGTGTGTGCAGCCAGGATAGGGGATGTATGGACGTGGGTGGCCACTAACAGTACTCTACAGCAGTGTATGCAGCCAGGGTAGGGGATGTATGGGCCTGGGTGGCCACTAACAGCACTCTACAGCAGTGTGTACAGCCAGTATAGGGAATGTATGGATGTGGGTGGCCACTAACAGCACTCTACAGCAGTGTGTGCAGCCAGGATAGGGGATGGATGGACCTGGGTGGCCACTAACTGCACTCTACAGCAGTGTGTGCAGCCAGGATAGGGGATGTATGGACCTGGGTGGCCACTAACAGCACTCTACAGCAGTGTGTGCAGCCAGGATAGGGGATGTATTGACGTGGGTGGCCACTAACAGCACTCTACAGCAGTGTGTGCAGCCAGGATAGGGGATGTATGGACGTGGGTGGCCACTAACAGCACTTTACAGCAGTGTGTGCAGCCAGGATATGGGATGTATGGACGTGGGTGGCCACTAACAGCACTCTACAGCAGTGTATGCAGCCAGGGTAGGGGATGTATGGGCCTGGGTGGCCACTAACAGCACTCTACAGCAGTGTGTACAGCCAGTATAGGGAATGTATGGATGTGGGTGGCCACTAACAGCACTCTACAGCAGTGTGTGCAGCCAGGATAGGGGATGGATGGACCTGGGTGGCCACTAACTGCACTCTACAGCAGTGTGTGCAGCCAGGATAGGGGATGTATGGACCTGGGTGGCCACTAACAGCACTCTACAGCAGTGTGTGCAGCCAGGATAGGGGATGTATTGACGTGGGTGGCCACTAACAGCACTCTACAGCAGTGTGTGCAGCCAGGATAGGGGATGTATGGACGTGGGTGGCCACTAACAGCACTCTACAGCAGTGTGTGCAGCCAGGATAGGGGATGTATGGACGTGGGTGGCCATTAACAGCTCTCTACAGCTGTGTGTGCAGCCAGGATAGGGGATGTATGGACCTGGGTGGCCACTAACTGCACTCTACAGCAGTGTGTGCAGCCAGGATAGGGGATGTATGGACGTGGGTGGCCACTAACAGTACTCTACAGCAGTGTGTGCAGCCAGGATAGGGGATGTATGGACGTGGGTGGCCACTAACAGCACTCTACATCAGTGTGTGCAGCCAGGAAAGGGATGTATGGACCTGGGTGGCCACTAACAGTACTCTACAGCAGTGTGTGCAGCCAGGATAGGGGATGTATGGACGTGGGTGGCCACTAACTGCTTTCTACAGCAGTGTGTGCAGCCAGTATAGGGAATGTATGGACGTGGGTGGCCACTAACAGCACTCTACAGCAGTGTGTGCAGCCAGGATACTGGATGTATGGACCTGGGTGGCCATTAACAGCTCTCTACAGCAGTGTGTGCAGCCAGGATAGGAGATGTATGGATGTGGGTGGCCACTAACAGCACTATACAGCAGTGTGTGCAGCCAGGATAGGTGATGTATGGACGTGGGTGGCCACTAACAGCACTCTACAGCAGTGTGTGCAGCCAGGATAGGGGATGTATGGACCTGGGTGGCCACTAACAGCACTCTACAGCAGTGTGTGCAGCCAGGATAGGGGATGTATGGATGTGGGTGGCCACTAACAGCACTCTACAGCAGTGTGTGCAGCCTGTATAGGGGATGTATGGACCTGGGTGGCCACTAACAGCACTCTACAGCAGTGTGTGCAGCCAGTATAGGGAATGTATGGACGTGGGTGGCCACTAACAGCACTCTACAGCAGTGTGTGCAGCCAGGATAGGGGATGTATGGACGTGGGTGGCCACTAACTGCTCTCTACAACAGTGTGTGCAGCCAGTATAGGGAATGTATGGACGTGGGTGGCCACTAACGGCACTCTACAGCAGTGTGTGCAGCCAGAATAGGGGATGTATGGACCTGGGTGGCCACTAACAGCACTCTACAGCAGTGTGTGCAGCCAGGATAGGGGATGTATGGACGTGGGTGGCCACTAACAGCACTCTACAGCAGTGTGTGCAGCAAGGATAGGAGATGTATGGATGTGGGTGGCCACTAACAGCACTCTACAGCAGTGTGTGCAGCCAGGATAGGGGATGTATGGACGTGGGTGACCACTAACAGCACTCTACAGTAGTGTGTGCAGCCAGGATAGGGGATGTATGGACCTGGGTGGCCACTAACAGCACTCTACAGCAGTGTGTGCAGCCAGGATAGGGGATGTATGGATGTGGGTGGCCACTAACAGCACTCTACAGCAGTGTGTGCAGCCAGGATAGGGGATGTATGGACGTGGGTGGCCACTAACAGCACTCTACAGCAGTGTGTGCAGCCAGTATAGGGAATGTATGGACGTGGGTGGCCACTAACAGCACTCTACAGCAGTGTGTGCAGCCAGGATACTGGATGTATGGAACTGGGTGGCCACTAACAGCACTCTACAGCAGTGTGTGCAGCCAGGATAGGGGATGTATGGACGTGGGTGGCCACTAACAGCACTCTACAGCAGTGTGTGCAGCCAGGATAGTGGATGTATGGACCTGGGTGGCCACTAACAGCACTCTACAGCAGTGTGTGCAGCCAGGATAGGGGATGTATGGATGTGGGTGGCCACTAACAGCACTCTACAGCAGTGTGTGCAGCCAGGATAGGGAATGTATGGACGTGGGTGACCACTAACAGCACTCTACAGCAGTGTGTGCAGCCAGGATAGGGGATGTATGGACGTGGGTGGCCACTAACTGCACTCTACAGCAGTGTGTGCAGCCAGGATAGGGGATGGATGGACCTGGGTGGCCACTAACTGCACTCTACAGCAGTGTGTGCAGCCAGGATAGGGGATGTATGGAGCTGGGTGGCCACTAAGAGCACTCTACAACAGTGTGTGCAGCCAGGATAGGGGATATATGGACGTGGGTGGCCACTAACAGCACTCTACAGCAGTGTGTGCAGCCAGGATAGGGGATGTATGGACCTGGGTGGCCACTAACAGCACTCTACAGCAGTGTGTGCAGCCAGGATAGGGGAAGTATGGACGTGGGTGGCCATTAACAGCTCTCTACAGCAGTGTGTGCAGCCAGGATAGGGGATGTATGGACCTGGGTGGCCACTAACTGCACTCTACAGCAGTGTGTGCAGCCAGGATAGGGGATGTATGGACGTGGGTGGCCACTAACAGTACTCTACAGCAGTGTGTGCAGCCAGGATAGGGGATGTATGGACGTGGGTGGCCACTAACAGCACTCTACAGCAGTGTGTGCAGCCAGGAAAAGGATGTATGGACCTGGGTGGCCACTAACAGCACTCTACAGCAGTGTGTGCAGCCACGACAGGGGATGGATGGACCTGGGTGGCCACTAACAGCACTCTACAGCAGTGTGTGCAGCCAGGATAGGGGATGTATGGACGTGGGTGGCCACTAACAGTACTCTACAGCAGTGTGTGCAGCCAGCATAGGGGATGTATGGACGTGGGAGCCACTAACAGCACTCTACCGCAGTGTGTGCAGCCGGGATAAGGGATGTATGGACCTGGGTGGCCACTAACAGCACTCTACAGCAGTGTGTGCAGCCACGACAGGGGATGGATGGACCTGGGTGGCCACTAACAGCACTCTACAGCAGTGTGTGCAGCCAGGATACGGGATGTATGGATGTGGGTGGCCACTAACGGCACTCTACAGCAGTGTGTGCAGCCAGGATAGGGGATGTATGGACGTGGGTGGCCACTAACAGCACTCTACAGCAGTGTGTGCAGCCAGTATAGGGAATGTATGGACGTGGGTGGCCACTAACAGCACTCTACAGCAGTGTGTGCAGCCAGGATAGGGGATGTATGGACGTGGGTGGCCACTTACTGCTTTCTACAGCAGTGTGTGCAGCCAGTATAGGGAATGTATGGACGTGGGTGGCCACTAACACCACTTTACAGCAGTGTGTGCAGCCAGGATAGGGGATGTATGGACGTGGGTGGCCAATAACAGCACTCTACAGCAGTGTGTGCAGCCAGGGTAGGGGATGTATGGACCTGGGTGGCCACTAACAGCACTCTACAGCAGTGTGTGCAGCCAGTATAGGGAATGTATGGACGTGGGTGGCCACTAACAGCACTCTACAGCAGTGTGTGCAGCCAGGATAGGGAATGTATGGACGTGGGTGGCCACTAACTGCTCTCTATAGCAGTGTGTGCAGCCAGTATAGGGAATGTATGGACGTGGGTGACCACTAACAGCACTCTACAGCAGTGTGTACAGCCAAGATAGGGGATGTATCGACGTGGGTGGCCACTAACTGCACTCTACAGCAGTGTGTGCAGCCAGGATAGGGGATGTATGGACGTGGGTGGCCACTTACTGCTTTCTACAGCAGTGTGTGCAGCCAGTATAGGGAATGTATGGACGTGGGTGGCCACTAACAACACTTTACAGCAGTGTGTGCAGCCAGGATAGGGGATGTATGGACGTGGGTGGCCAATAACAGCACTCTACAGCAGTGTGTGCAGCCAGGGTAGGGGATGTATGGACCTGGGTGGCCACTAACAGCACTCTACAGCAGTGTGTGCAGCCAGTATAGGGAATGTATGGACGTGGGTGGCCACTAACAGCACTCTACAGCAGTGTGTGCAGCCAGGATAGGGGATGTATGGACGTGGGTGGCCACTAACTGCTCTCTATAGCAGTGTGTGCAGCCAGTATAGGGAATGTATGGACGTGGGTGACCACTAACAGCACTCTACAGCAGTGTGTGCAGCCAAGATAGGGGATGTATCGACGTGGGTGGCCACTAACTGCACTCTACAGCAGTGTGTGCAGCCAGGATAGGGGATGGATGGACCTGGGTGGCCACTAACTGCACTCTACAGCAGTGTGTGCAGCCAGGATAGGGGATGTATGGACCTGGTTGGCCACTAACAGCACTCTACAGCAGTGTGTGCAGCCAGGATAGGGGATGTATGGACGTGGGTGGCCACTAACATCACTCTACAGCAGTGTGTGCAGCCAGGATAGGGGATGTATGGACCTGGGTGGCCACAAACAGCACTCTACAGCAGTGTGTGCAGCCAGGATAGGGGATGTATGGACGCGGGTGGCCATTAACAGCTCTCTACAGCAGTGTGTACAGCCAGGATAGAGTATGTATGGACCTGGGTGGCCACTAACTGCACTCTACAGCAGTGTGTGCAGCCAGGATAGGGGATGTATGGACGTTGGTGGCCACTAACAGTACTCTACAGCAGTGTGTGCAGCCAGGATAGGGGATGTATGGACGTTGGTGGCCACTAACAGCAGTCTACAGCAGTGTGTGCAGCCAGGAAAGGGATGTATGGACCTGGGTGGCCACTAACAGCACTCTACAGTAGTGTGTGCAGCCAGCATAGGGGATGTATGGACGTGGGTGGCCACTAACAGCACTCTACAGCAGTGTGTGCAGCCAGTATAGGGAATGTATGGACGTGGGTGGCCACTAACAGCACTCTACAGCAGTGTGTGCAGCCAGGATAGGGGATGTATGGACGTGGGTGGCCACTAACTGCTCTCTATAGCAGTGTGTGCAGCCAGTATAGGGAATGTATGGACGTGGGTGACCACTAACAGCACTCTACAGCAGTGTGTGCAGCCAAGATAGGGGATGTATCGACGTGGGTGGCCACTAACTGCACTCTACAGCAGTGTGTGCAGCCAGGATAGGGGATGGATGGACCTGGGTGGCCACTAACTGCACTCTACAGCAGTGTGTGCAGCCAGGATAGGGGATGTATGGACCTGGGTGGCCACTAACAGCACTCTACAGCAGTGTGTGCAGCCAGGATAGGGGATGTATGGACGTGGGTAGCCACTAACAGCACTCTACAGCAGTGTGTGCAGCCAGGATAGGGGATGTATGGACCTGGGTGGCCACAAACAGCACTCTACAGCAGTGTGTGCAGCCAGGATAGGGGATGTATGGACGTGGGTGGCCATTAACAGCTCTCTACAGCAGTGTGTACAGCCAGGATAGAGTATGTATGGACCTGGGTGGCCACTAACTGCACTCTACAGCAGTGTGTGCAGCCAGGATAGGGGATGTATGGACGTTGGTGGCCACTAACAGTACTCTACAGCAGTGTGTGCAGCCAGGATAGGGGATGTATGGACGTTGGTGGCCACTAACAGCACTCTACAGCAGTGTGTGCAGCCAGGAAAGGGATGTATGGACCTGGGTGGCCACTAACAGCACTCTACAGTAGTGTGTGCAGCCAGCATAGGGGATGTATGGACGTGGGTGGCCACTGACAGCACTCTACCGCAGTGTGTGCAGCCGGGATAGGGGATGTATGGACCTGGGTGGCCACTAACAGCACTCTACAGCAGTGTGTGCAGCCAGGATAGGGGATGTATGGATGTGGGTGGTCACTAACACCACTTCACAGCACTGTGTGCAGCCAGGATAGGGGATGTATGGACGTGGGTGACCAATAACAGCACTCTACAGCAGTGTGTGCAGCCAGGATACGGGATATATGGACCTGGTGGCCACTAACAGCACTCTACAGCAGTGTGTGCAGCCAGGATAAGGGATGTATGGATGTGGGTGGCCACTAACAGCACTCTACAGCAGTGTGTGCAGCCAGGATAGGGGATGTATGGATGTGGGTGGGCAATAACAGCACTCTACAGCAGTGTGTGCAGCCAGGATAGGGGATGTATGGACGTGGGTGGCCACTAACAGCACTCTACAGCAGTGTGTGCAGCCAGGATAGGGGATGTATGGACGTGGGTGGCCACTAACAGCACTCTACAGCAGTGTGTGCAGCCAGGATAGGGGATGTATGGACGTGGGTGGCCACTAACAGCACTCTACAGCAGTGTGTGCAGCCAGGATAGGGGATGTATGGACGTTGGTGGCCACTAACAGCACTCTACAGCAGTATGTGCAGCCAGGAAAGGGATGTATGGACCTGGGTGGCCACTAACAGCACTCTACAGCAGTGTGTGCAGCCAGCATAGGGGATGTATGGACATGGGTGGCCACTAACAGCACTCTACCGCAGTGTGTGCAGCCGGGATGGGGGATGTATGGACCTGGGTGGCCACTAACAGCACTCTACAGCAGTGTGTGCAGCCAGGATACGGGATGTATGGATGTGGGTGGCCACTAACAGCACTCTACAGCAGTGTGTGCAACCAGGATAGGGGATGTATGGATGTGGGTGGCCACTAACAGCACTCTACAGCAGTGTGTGCAGCCAGGATAGGGGATGTATGGACGTGGGTGGCCACTAACAGCACTCTACAGCAGTGTGTGCAGCCAGGATAGGGGATGTATGGATGTGGGTGGTCACTAACACCACTTTACAGCACTGTGTGCAGCCAGGATAGGGGATGTATGGACGTGGGTGACCAATAATAGCACTCTACAGCAGTGTGTGCAGCCAGGATACGGGATATATGGACCTGGGTGGCCACAAACAGCACTCTACAGCAGTGTGTGCAGCCAGGATAGGGGATGTATGGACGTGGGTGGCCATTAACAGCTCTCTACAGCAGTGTGTACAGCCAGGATAGGGTATGTATGGACCTGGGTGGCCACCAACTGCACTCTACAGCAGTGTGTGCAGCCAGGATAGGGGATGTATGGACGTGGGTGGCCACTAACAGTACTCTACAGCAGTGTGTGCAGCCAGGATAGGGGATGTATGGACGTTGGTGGCCACTAACAGCACTCTACAGCAGTGTGTGCAGCCAGGAAAGGGATGTATGGACCTGGGTGGCCACTAACAGCACACTACAGTAGTGTGTGCAGCCAGCATAGGGGATGTATGGAAGTGGGTGGCCACTAACAGCACTCTACCGCAGTGTGTGCAGCCGGGATAGGGGATGTATGGACCTGGGTGGCCACTAACAGCACACTACAGCAGTGTGTGCAGCCAGGATACGGGATGTATGGATGTGGGTGGCCACTAACAGCACTCTACAGCAGTGTGTGCAGCCAGGATAGGGGATGTATGGATGTGGGTGGCCACTAACAGCACTCTATAGCAGTGTGTGCAGCCAGGATAGGGGATGTATGGACGTGGGTGGCCACTAACAGCACTGTACAGCAGTGTGTGCAGCCAGGATAGGGGATGTATGGATATGGGTGGTCACTAACACCACTTTACAGCACTGTGTGCAGCCAGGATAGGGGATGTATGGACGTGTGTGGCCAATAACAGCACTCTACAGCAGTGTGTGCATCCAGGATACGGGATGTATGGACCTGGGTGGTGTCACGATTCCCCTGACCGCTGTCACCAATGGGTCAGGATTCACACCGTGACCGTCACCCCTACGTCACGGATTGAGGTGACTTTAGGCCAACAGACGGCTATCACATGTGCAGGGGGCTTATCTTAGTTATCCCTCCACTGCTAACAATGTGATGAAAAACCACACACAAGGCTATTGATCTCTTGCTTACAGCAGTGGCTTATTCTAGGTATCCCACTGCTTTCAATATACCACGAACTGCAGGGATTTATGTATATCCCGCTTACAGTTCCACTTAACACTTGCAGTTCTCTGGCGCCCCCTTACTCTCAGGTCAGATTAGGTACTGCACCCTGGGTAATTAGTCGCCAGAAAGGCTGCCTGCTATGTACTGGCTATTGGGCACGCTGCAGCGACGCGATAACTACTCCCACTCAGGCAGGAACAATAATTATTAACCCCGCAGCCGCTTCAGCATCACCCAAAAGTCTGCACACTATCGGTATCACTGCCACCAGCTTCGATTAAACGGGTCCGAAGCTAACCCAACACAACAGTAACAGTAATAATAAATAATAATTTTATTTATATAGCGCCAACATATTCCGCAGCGCTTTACAAATTATAGAGGGGACTTGTACAGACAATAGACATTACAGCATAACAGAAATACAGTTCAAAACAGATACCAGGAGGAGTGAGGGCCCTGCTCGCAAGCTTACAAACTAACAGTAGCGTATTTCCCTTCAGAAGACAGGGTAAGTTTAGAGCATGGAGAACTGAACTAACATATAATAGTATATCCCATTGAAATTAATTAGGCAGTGCTTTATCAAAAATATTTTATAAAGAAGTTACAAATGAGACAATTGCAAATATGTACAAGGGTAATTATAACATAAAGGGAATAAATGAGAAAAAAGCAACACTTACATGTTCAAAGCATGACAGGCAACCAGGCTAGGGCAGTTTTCCATATGTCCCAGCTCATTTGGACGTGCTGCTGGCTTCAGAAGACAAGCAGTCCAGGAGGAGAAATCAGCAGAAGACACAGCTGGGGAGCCTGCCACAAACTTAATACCTTAAGGCTTTGACATCACAGAAGGGCTGGCTTATCCAGACCCTCCTCTCTCTACATTCTGCCTAAACTTTAAACTATTCTCTCTGATTTCTATAACTTCACTACAAAACATGTCAGAGTCAGACCGAACCTATCATTCATCTCGGATTAACGTGAGCATTCTAATGAGATCAAATATGTCCTATCTGGGATACATATTTACAGAGAAAACCCTACTTCTTTACCAGACGGAGTTAGAAACCCGAGTTTCATGAAATGTGTAGCTACACCGAGTGAGACTACGAATATATATTTTCGTATTTCTAGCTTAAATCGTTTGCCTAATATCTAACAAAAACTAAACAAAGGATCTTTCATGAATTTTGGAGCCACTTTACCAGTTCTGACTAGTGAAGGTGGGAGGGGTGAGGGACTTTCCTCTGAGCCTGGAATTTACGACCCCAGGGCAATAAAACCCCCTTCTAGCATACAGTCCGTAGCCCAGAGAGAAACAAGTAGAGTCAGCTAGTGAAGGGGGGTTTAGCCCACCTCATGAGCTGACGAGCAACTAAACTTATATGATATTTCATACCATATCGTGACACCTCCCCCTTTTGGTGTGCGCTAGGGAGGCAGTACCCCACGGTATGCCTCCATGGGCACCTCAGTAGGTTCACCCTGGCGGGAGAGTCCATCTGCATTCCCATGCTCTTTGCCCGTTTTATGTTCAATGGTGAAGTCAAACTGCTGAAGGGCAAGGCTCCAGCGTAGCAACCTGCCGTTGGTTCCACACATGGCATTTAGCCAGCGCAGAGGGTTGTGGTCGGTCACCACAGTGAAAGTGTGACCATACAAGTAGGGCTGCAAGCGCTGCAGGGCCCAGACTATGGCCAGGCACTCCTTCTCAATTGTGGAGTAGGCCACTTCCCTCGGGAAAAGTTTCCGGCTCAGGTATAACACGGGGTGCTCTTGGTCCTCCGAGTCAACCTGGCTGAGCACAGCACCAAGGCCAAACTCGCTGGCTTCGGTCTGCACCAAGAACGGTCGACTGCTGTCGACTGCTTTCAACACAGGGGCGTTGCACAGTGCGGTTTTCAACGCCTGGAAGGCCCCCTCACAGCCATCTGTCCAGTTGACAATGTGAGGTAGCTTCTTCCTGGTGAGGTCCGTCAAAGGTTTTGCCAGGCTACTATAGTGCTTTACGAAGCGCCTATAGTACTCTGCAGTGCCCAAGAAGGACATCACCTGTTTCTTGGTCACGGGAGTGGGCCAGTTCACGATCACTCCCACTTTGTCAGGCTCTGGCTTCAGGGTGTTCCCGCCTACCCGGTGCCCCAGGTAGTGATCCCCCCTCATGCCCATCTGGCACTTTCCCGGCTTGATAGTCAGTCCTGCTTGGTGAATTCGCCTGAGCACCTCCTCGAGATGCTGCAGGTGTTCCTTCCAGGAGGGACTGAAGATGGCAATGTCATCCAAGTGCGCCACGGCGTACGTCTCCAGTCCCTGAAGCAGGAGGTTGACCATCCGCTGGAAAGTGGCAGGGGCATTCTTCATGCCGAAGGGCATGACCGTGCACTCATACAGTCCGAAGGGCGTGATAAAGGCGGACTTCTCCTGCGCCTCGGGGCTCCGGGGAATCTGCCAGTATCCTCTACTCAAATCCATTATTGTCAGATATTTTGCGCCAGCTAACTTCTCAAGCAGCTCCTCGATGCGCGGCATGGGGTGCGCGTCAGAGGCTGTGATGGCATTGAGTCCCCTGTAGTCCACGCAGAACCGGGTGGTCCGGTCCTTCTTTGGCACGAGGACTACAGGCGATGCCCACGCGCTCTTTGACCGTCGAATCACCCCCAGCTGTAACATCTCATCGATCTCTTGGCGCATAGTCTGCTGCACCTGGTCAGAGATTCGATAGGGTGTTCGCCGTAGTGGGGCGTGATTCCCGGTGTCCACCTCGTGGACTGCTAACTCAGTCCTCCCAGGTCGGTTGGAGAATACGACCCGGAAGGGTTCCAGTGTGGTTTGCAACTGCACCCGCTGGGGTTCAGTTAACGAGGCGCTTACCTCCACGTCCTCAATGGACCCATTGGCCTTGGCTTGGGCCAGCATGTCCAGGAGGGTGTCTTCCTCACCGTCTTCGGGCAAGCTGCAGACCGGTAGGACAAAAGGTTCACGTTCGTGATGAGCCTTCATCATGTTGACGTGAAAGGCCTTTCGCCTACCCCGAGCGTGGTCAAGCGTGACCACGTAAGTGACCGGGTTGAGCTGTTGGTGGACGACGTACGGGCCCTTCCAGGCTGCCTGAAGCTTATCCGTTGGTACGGGGACCAGCACCCACACCTTTTGACCCACGTGGTAGGTCCGCTCCCGGGCGTTCTGGTCGTACCAGTGCTTCTGATCAGCCTGAGCCTGCGTCATGTTGTCATGCACCAACTGCGTCAAGGTCTGCATCTTGTCACGGAAGCGCATGACATACTCCACTATGGACACTTCAGAAGGGTTAGGCTCCTCTTCCCAGGATTCTCTTACCAACCCAAGGGGTCCCCGGACTCGCCTGCCGTACAGGAGCTCGAAGGGGGAGAACCCCGTCGAGGCCTGCGGAACTTCTCGGTAAGCGAACAGCAGGTGTGGGAGGTACCGCTCCCAGTCGCGCCCTTGAGTCTCAACCAGCATGCGTAGCATCTGTTTGAGGGTACCATTGAAGCGTTCACACAAGCCATTGGTCTGTGGGTGATACGCACTCGATACCAGGTGCTTCACCTGCATTCTCTTACAGAGAGCCTCCATTAGGCGAGACATAAATTGGGTCCCTTGATCAGTAAGCATTTCCCTGGGAAATCCTACACGTGAAAAGATGGCCAACATGGCATCCGCCACCTTATCTGCCCTAGTTGACGACAGAGCTACTGCCTCTGGGTACCGGGTAGCATAGTCTACCACAGTAAGGATGTATTGCTTTCCAGAGCTGCTGGGGACGGCCAGCGGGCCCACAATGTCCACCGCGATCCTCTGGAAAGGCTCCTCTATCACTGGCAAAGGGATCAGGGGAGCCTTAAGAGCAGGCCCCGCTTTCCCCACTCTTTGACAAGTGATACAAGAGCGGCAGTAGTTTGACACATCTGTCCCCATCTTAGGCCAATAGAAGTGTTGAGACAGCCGGGCCTTAGTTTTGCTGATCCCCAAGTGTCCAGCTAGCGGGATCTCATGGGCAATCCGCAACAACTCACCCCGGAATTGCTGTGGGACGACCAGCTGTCTTTCCCTCAACCACTCCTTTTGTGATTCTCCGGGTACTGTCTCCCGGTACAACCTACCTTGTTCCCAGAACACCTTCTCCTTATCGGTCTCGGAGAAGCGCGTCCCGGCGAGTTGTCTC
Source organism: Ranitomeya imitator (assembly GCF_032444005.1). Classification (NCBI taxonomy): domain Eukaryota; kingdom Metazoa; phylum Chordata; class Amphibia; order Anura; family Dendrobatidae; genus Ranitomeya; species Ranitomeya imitator. Next base: position 233,970,909 of record NC_091283.1, read on the forward strand.
AAACTCTCTAGGCTCGCATCTGTGTGCAGAGCGGCCTGAAACTCCTGGCTAGGGGAAGCCAAAAGCGACGTCAGGGTCCCTTCCCCACGGGAACCCTCTTGAACCTGCTCTGGGTCCACCTCTGGTTCAGTCACAGTGATGACTGAGGAGGGTCCGGAAGGCTGACAGTTATCTGCGTTCCGGGCACTCTGACTGCGGGTGACAGCAGCTACGTAGGCTGTCTCCCCGGGGGTTTCTACAGGCCCATCAGCCGGCGCTGCTATGGGCTCTACCTCCCCATCCACCCCCAACACTCCAGGGGCAGTGCTACTTATGGGCCAGTTACCTTCCTCGGTGGCACTGGTCACTTTCATGGCGTCACCTTCCTCACGGTTCCCATGCATCTCCCCATTTCCTGTAGCACCGACACTTGCCCCTGTTAGGGGTTCCTCAGCCGTCTCACTCCGCAGAGCGACGTGGCTGGGCACGCCTGTACCTATGGACACATTAACCTTCACAGAAAAATCATTATCAGGTTCCGCTGGCACAGGTACAACATTTTCACCATCAATCCTAGGGAAAAATGGTTATTAGATGCATCATTACAAGATAAAGCATGGTCAGGTAACACATGCGATTTCCCATCATCATCATCATCAGGGTTAACTTTACCCTTATTAGTAGATTGGGGAGGGGTGTCAGGGACGTAGTATGCAACCATCCTCCCCAAATCAGTCCCCAACAAAACATCAGTGGGCAAATTATCAGACAGCCCCAGTTCCTTCACCCCGCTCCCAGCACCCCAATCAATAAAAACCCGGGCCATCGGTAAGGGACAGCTGATGCCCCCAATCCCAGTGACAGTTAGGGTTTTCCCCGGAATGATTTCTTCAGGGGCCGCCAGTTCGGGTCGGATGAGGGTTCGTTCAGCCCCGGTGTCCTTGAGGCCTGTAGCAACATGGCCTCCCACAGTGACGGGCTGTACGTTGTCACACACCCTCCCAACCACACCACCCACCAAAAGAACTGCTGCATTAGGCCCTGGGGCCTTGGCTTGGGTGTTCTTCTGCTTGGCTGGGCAGTAGGTACTGATATGACCAGTCTGATTGCAGTGGTAACACGTGCGAGGTTCGGTGGTAGGTCTGGTGTTGTTGGCCATAGGGCCAGGACCTCTGGTGTGTTGGCTGGCAGGGGTACGGGCGTTGGTTGCAGGCTTACCCCCTCTCCAGCTGGTGGTGACTGGCTTCCGCACTTCCGATCTACGGTTGGCCTCATAGGCATCGGCAATCTGCGCTGCTTTCGTCACGTCTTTGGGTTCTCTGTCCATCACGAACTGTCGCACCTCAGCTGGGCAAAGATGAAAGAACTGGTCTTTAATCATCAGGTCTCGCAGCTGTGCAAAGGTGGTCACTGACAGTCCTTGGGTCCACTGGTCAAAGTGGGTCCCCAGTCCATGCACCACATCACTGTAACTGTCGTGTGGGCCACGTTGGAGGGTCCGGAACTTTCTACGGTACACCTCGGGTGTCAGCTGGTACTTGGCTATCAGGGCCTGCTTGATGGCCTCATAGTCACCATCTTGTTCTGGAGGGAGGGCAGCAAACGCCTCCAGAGCTTTACCTCTCAGCCCTGGTGTCAGGTATCGGGCCCATTCATCTGTAGGCAGCCGGTACTGTCTGCAGGCTTTCTCAAAGGCCCGCAGAAAAGTGTCCAAGTCCCCGTCCTTCTCCATAACAGGAAAGTGATCGGGCCGGGGCTTAGATATCTGAGCGCTGCTGGGCTCACGTCTCTGGGCGGTGGAGGGCATCCCCCCCTGCCGGAGCATCCCCAGTTCATGTTCTCGCTGGGCTTGGCGCTCGGCTCTCTCAGCCTCCCGCTCGGCTCGGGCCTCTCTCTCGGCTCGCTGGGCCTGGGCCACTCGCTCGGCTCGCTCCTGGTATTGCTGGATCAGCTGCAGACGTCTCTCTAGGTCATCTGCGGAGCATTGTTGCAGAGCCAGCTGCAGGAGGAGGTCTGCACCCCCCTGGCTGCCAGTAGGGCCCGTATTCAGTGGTTGGACCTCTGCTGCAGCACCATGTTCGCTTGTGCTGGCTTCTGCGGCCTCTGGGCTCGGTGACCTGGCTTGGTCTGCTTCAAATTGCACCAGTTCAACGACCATTTGAGTCTTGGTCTTGCCCTGGGGGTTCAGGCCATGGTACGTGCATATCCCAGCAAGAGAGTCCTTCTTCTGCTGGTTGTACCAGGCTTCCCCTTTCGCAGCCATGGTTGCCAAATAAAAGATAGGATAGAAAAACGAAGAGAAAGGGAAGGGATAATTACCAGTACGCAATTGTCTCACAACTAAAAAGCACTGAGTTCGTTCTCCAAACTTATTTGCGCAGAGTCCTCGCAAGAACTTTCTGCAAGTTTTTAGTGAGAGGAATGATTACTCAAACCCAATCACTAATGCTCTAAGATATCCCACCGCTGCCACCAATTGTCACGATTCCCCTGACCGCTGTCACCAATGGGTCAGGATTCACACCGTGACCGTCACCCCTACGTCACGGATTGAGGTGACTTTAGGCCAACAGACGGCTATCACGTGCAGGGGGCTTATCTTAGTTATCCCTCCACTGCTAACAATGTGATGAAAAACCACACACAAGGCTATTGATCTCTTGCTTACAGCAGGGGCTTATTCTAGGTATCCCACTGCTTTCAATATACCACGAACTGCAGGGATTTATGTATATCCCGCTTACAGTTCCACTTAACACTTGCAGTTCTCTGGCGCCCCCTTACTCTCAGGTCAGATTAGGTACTGCACCCTGGGTAATTAGTCGCCAGAAAGGCTGCCTGCTATGTACTGGCTATTGGGCACGCTGCAGCGACGCGATAACTACTCCCACTCAGGCAGGAACAATAATTATTAACCCCGCAGCCGCTTCAGCATCACCCAAAAGTCTGCACACTATCGGTATCACTGCCACCAGCTTCGATTAAACGGGTCCGAAGCTAACCCAACACAACAGTAACAGTAGCGTATTTCCCTTCAGAAGACAGGGTAAGTTTAGAGCATGGAGAACTGAACTAACATATAATAGTATATCCCATTGAAATTAATTAGGCAGTGCTTTATCAAAAATATTTTATAAAGAAGTTACAAATGAGACAATTGCAAATATGTACAAGGGTAATTATAACATAAAGGGAATAAATGAGAAAAAAGCAACACTTACATGTTCAAAGCATGACAGGCAACCAGGCTAGGGCAGTTTTCCATATGTCCCAGCTCATTTGGACGTGCTGCTGGCTTCAGAAGACAAGCAGTCCAGGAGGAGAAATCAGCAGAAGACACAGCTGGGGAGCCTGCCACAAACTTAATACCTTAAGGCTTTGACATCACAGAAGGGCTGGCTTATCCAGACCCTCCTCTCTCTACATTCTGCCTAAACTTTAAACTATTCTCTCTGATTTCTATAACTTCACTACAAAACATGTCAGAGTCAGACCGAACCTATCATTCATCTCGGATTAACGTGAGCATTCTAATGAGATCAAATATGTCCTATCTGGGATACATATTTACAGAGAAAACCCTACTTCTTTACCAGACGGAGTTAGAAACCCGAGTTTCATGAGATGTGTAGCTACACCGAGTGAGACTACGAATATATATTTTCGTATTTCTAGCTTAAATCGTTTGCCTAATATCTAACAAAAACTAAACAAAGGATCTTTCATGAATTTTGGAGCCACTTTACCAGTTCTGACTAGTGAAGGTGGGAGGGGTGAGGGACTTTCCTCTGAGCCTGGAATTTACGACCCCAGGGCAATAAAACCCCCTTCTAGCATACAGTCCGTAGCCCAGAGAGAAACAAGTAGAGTCAGCTAGTGAAGGGGGGGTTTAGCCCACCTCATGAGCTGACGAGCAACTAAACTTATATGATATTTCATACCATATCGTGACAGGTGGCCACTAACAGCACTCTACAGCAGTGTGTGCAGCCAGGATAGGGGATGTATGAATGTGGGTGGCCACTAACAGCACTCTACAGCAGTGTGTGCAGCCATGATAGGGGATGTATGGATGTGGGTGGCCAATAACAGCACTCTACAGCAGTGTGTGCAGCCAGGATAGGGGATGTATGGACGTGGGTGGCCACTAACAGCACTCTACAGCAGTGTGTGCAGCCAGGATAGGGGATGTATGGATGTGGGTGGCCTCTAACAGCACTCTACAGCAGTGTGTGCAGCCAGGATAGGGGATGTATGGACGTGGGTGGCCAGTAACAGCACTCTACAGCAGTGTGTGCAGCCAGGATAGGGGATGGATGGACCTGGGTGGCCACTAACAGCACTCTACAGCAGTGTGTTCAGCCAGGATAGGGGATGGATGGACCTGGTTGGCCACTAACAGCACTCTACAGCAGTGTGTGCAGCCAGGATAGGGGATGTATGGACCTGGGTGGCCACTAACAGCACTCTACAGCAGTGTGTGCAGCCAGGATATGGGATGTATGGACGTGGGTGGCCACTAACAGCACTCTACAGCAGTGTGTGCAGCCAGGATAGGGGATGGATTGACCTGGGTGGCCACTAACAGCACTCTACATCAGTGTATTCAGCCAGGATAGGGGATGTATGGACGTGGGTGGCCACTAACAGCACTCTACAGCAGTGTGTGCAGCCAGGATAGGGGATGTATGGATGTGGGTGGCCACTAACACCACTCTACAGCAGTGTGTGCAGCCAGGATAGGGGATGTATGGACGTGGGTGGCCAATAACAGCACTCTACAGCAGTGTGTGCAGCCAGGGTAGGGGATGTATGGACCTGGGTGGCCACTAACAGCACTCTACAGCAGTGTGTGCAGCCAGTATAGGGAATGTATGGACGTGGGTGGCCACTAACAGCACTCTACAGCAGTGTGTGCAGCCAGGATAGGGGATGTATGGACGTGGGTGGCCACTAACTGCTCTCTACAGCAGTGTGTACAGCCACTATTGGGAATGTATGGACGTGGGTGACCACTAACAGCACTCTACAGCAGTGTGTGCAGCCAGGATAGGGGATGTATGGACGTGGGTGGCCACTAACTGCACTCTACAGCAGTGTGTGCAGCCAGGATAGGGGATGGATGGACCTGGGTGGCCACTAACTGCACTCTACAGCAGTGTGTGCAGCCAGGATAGGGGATGTATGGACCTGGGTGGCCACTAACAGCACTCTACAGCAGTGTGTGCAGCCAGGATAGGGGATGTATGGACGTGGGTGGCCACTAACAGCACTCTACAGCAGTGTGTGCAGCCAGGATAGGGGATGTATGGACGTGGGTGGCCACTAACAGCACTCTACAGCAGTGTGTGCAGCCAGGATAGGGGATGTATGGACGTGGGTGGCCATTAACAGCTCTCTACAGCAGTGTGTGCAGCCAGGATAGGGGATGTATGGACCTATGTGGCCACTAACTGCACTCTACAGCAGTGTGTGCAGCCAGGATAGGGGATGTATGGACATGGGTGGCCACTAACAGTACTCTACAGCAGTGTGTGCAGCCAGGATAGGGGATGTATGGACGTGGGTGGCCAGTAACAGCACTCTACAGCAGTGTGTGCAGCCAGGAAATGGGATGTATGGACGTGGGTGGCCACTAACAGCACTCTAAAGCAATGTGTGCAGCCAGGATAGGGGATGTATGGACGTGGGTGGCCACTAACAGCACTCTACAGCAGTGTGTGCAGCCAGCATAGGGGATGTATGGACCTGGGTGGCCACTAACAGCACTCTACAGCAGTGTGTGCAGCCAGGATAGGGGATGTATGGATGTGGGTGGCCACTAACAGCACTCTACAGCAGTGTGTGCAGCCAGGATAGGGGATGTATGGATGTGGGTGGCCAATAACAGCACTCTACAGCAGTGTGTGCAGCCAGGATAGGGGATGTATGGAAGTGGGTGGCCACTAACAGCACTCTACAGCAGTGTGTGCAGCCAGGATAGGGGATGTATGGATGTGGGTGGCCACTAACAGCACTCTACAGCAGTGTGTGCAGCCAGGATAGGGGATGTATGGACGTGGGTGGCCACTAACAGCACTCTACAGCAGTGTGTGCAGCCAGGATAGGGGATGGCTGGACCTGGGTGGCCACTAACAGCACTCTACCGCAGTGTGTTCAGCCAGGATAGGGGATGGATGGACCTGGTTGGCCACTAACAGCACTCTACAGCAGTGTGTGCAGCCAGGATAGGGGATGTATGGACCTGGGTGGCCACTAACAGCACTCTACAGCAGTGTGTGCAGCCAGGATATGGGATGTATGGACGTGGGTGGCCACTAACAGCACTCTACAGCAGTGTGTGCAGCCAGGATAGGGGATGGATTGACCTGGTTGGCCACTAACAGCACTCTACATCAGTGTGTTCAGCCAGGATAGGGGATGTATGGACCTGGGTGGCCACTAACAGCACTCTACAGCAGTGTGTGCAGCCAGGATAGAAGATGTATGGACCTGGGTGGCCACTAACAGCACTCTACAGCAGTGTGTGCAGCCAGGATAGGGGATGTATGGACGTGGGTGGCCACTAACAGCACTCTACAGCAGTGTGTTCAGCCAGGATAGGGGATGTATGGACCTGGGTGGCCGCTAACAGCACTCTACAGCAGTGTGTGCAGCCAGGATAGGGGATGTATGGACGTGGGTGGACATTAACAGCTCTCTACAGCAGTGTGTGCAGCCAGGATAGGGGATGTATGGACCTGGGTGGCCACTAACTGCACTCTACAGCAGTGTGTGCAGCCAGGATAGGGGATGTATGGACGTGGGTGGCCACTAACAGTACTCTACAGCAGTGTGTGCAGCCAGGATAGGGGATGTATGGACGTGGGTGGCCAGTAACAGCACTCTACAGCAGTGTGTGCAGCCAGGAAAGGGATGTATGGACCTGGGTGGCCACTAACAGCACTCTACAGCAGTGTGTGCAGCCAGCATAGGGGATGTATGGACGTGGGTGGCCACTAACAGCACTCTACCGCAGTGTGTGCAGCCGGGATAGGGGATGTATGGACCTGGGTGGCCACTAACAGCACTCTACAGCAGTGTGTGCAGCCAGGACAGGGGATGGATGGACCTGGGTGGCCACTAACAGAACTCTACAGCAGTGTGTGCAGCCAGGATACGAGATGTATGGATGTGGGTGGCCACTAACAGCACTCTACAGCAGTGTGTGCAGCCAGGATAGGGGATGTATGGATGTGGGTGACCACTAACAGCACTCTATAGCAGTGTGTGCAGCCAGGATAGGGGATGTATGGACGTGGGTGGCCACTAACAGCACTCTACAGCAGTGTGTGCAGCCAGGATAGAAGATGTATGGACCTGGGTGGCCACTAACAGCACTCTACAGCAGTGTGTGCAGCCAGGATAGGGGATGTATGGACGTGGGTGGCCACTAACAGCACTCTACAGCAGTGTGTTCAGCCAGGATAGGGGATGTATGGACCTGGGTGGCCGCTAACAGCACTCTACAGCAGTGTGTGCAGCCAGGATAGGGGATGTATGGACGTGGGTGGACATTAACAGCTCTCTACAGCAGTGTGTGCAGCCAGGATAGGGGATGTATGGACCTGGGTGGCCACTAACTGCACTCTACAGCAGTGTGTGCAGCCAGGATAGGGGATGTATGGACGTGGGTGGCCACTAACAGTACTCTACAGCAGTGTGTGCAGCCAGGATAGGGGATGTATGGACGTGGGTGGCCAGTAACAGCACTCTACAGCAGTGTGTGCAGCCAGGAAAGGGATGTATGGACCTGGGTGGCCACTAACAGCACTCTACAGCAGTGTGTGCAGCCAGCATAGGGGATGTATGGACGTGGGTGGCCACTAACAGCACTCTACCGCAGTGTGTGCAGCCGGGATAGGGGATGTATGGACCTGGGTGGCCACTAACAGCACTCTACAGCAGTGTGTGCAGCCAGGACAGGGGATGGATGGACCTGGGTGGCCACTAACAGAACTCTACAGCAGTGTGTGCAGCCAGGATACGAGATGTATGGATGTGGGTGGCCACTAACAGCACTCTACAGCAGTGTGTGCAGCCAGGATAGGGGATGTATGGATGTGGGTGACCACTAACAGCACTCTATAGCAGTGTGTGCAGCCAGGATAGGGGATGTATGGACGTGGGTGGCCACTAACAGCACTCTACAGCAGTGTGTGCAGCCAGGATAGAAGATGTATGGACCTGGGTGGCCACTAACAGCACTCTACAGCAGTGTGTGCAGCCAGGATAGGGGATGTATGGACGTGGGTGGCCACTAACAGCACTCTACAGCAGTGTGTTCAGCCAGGATAGGGGATGTATGGACCTGGGTGGCCGCTAACAGCACTCTACAGCAGTGTGTGCAGCCAGGATAGGGGATGTATGGACGTGGGTGGACATTAACAGCTCTCTACAGCAGTGTGTGCAGCCAGGATAGGGGATGTATGGACCTGGGTGGCCACTAACTGCACTCTACAGCAGTGTGTGCAGCCAGGATAGGGGATGTATGGACGTGGGTGGCCACTAACAGTACTCTACAGCAGTGTGTGCAGCCAGGATAGGGGATGTATGGACGTGGGTGGCCAGTAACAGCACTCTACAGCAGTGTGTGCAGCCAGGAAAGGGATGTATGGACCTGGGTGGCCACTAACAGCACTCTACAGCAGTGTGTGCAGCCAGCATAGGGGATGTATGGACGTGGGTGGCCACTAACAGCACTCTACCGCAGTGTGTGCAGCCGGGATATGGGATGTATGGACCTGGGTGGCCACTAACAGCACTCTACAGCAGTGTGTGCAGCCAGGACAGGGGATGGATGGACCTGGGTGGCCACTAACAGAACTCTACAGCAGTGTGTGCAGCCAGGATACGAGATGTATGGATGTGGGTGGCCACTAACAGCACTCTACAGCAGTGTGTGCAGCCAGGATAGGGGATGTATGGATGTGGGTGACCACTAACAGCACTCTACAGCAGTGTGTGCAGCCAGGATAGGGGATGTATGGACGTGGGTGGCCACTAACAGCACTCTACAGCAGTGTGTGCAGCCAGGATAGGGGATGTATGGATGTGGGTGGCCACTAACCCCACTCTGCAGCAGTGTGTGCAGCCAGGATAGGGGATGTATGGATGTGGGTGGCCAATAACAGCACTCTACAGCAGTGTGTGCAGCCAGGGTAGGGGATGTATGGACCTGGGTGGCCACTAACAGCACTCTACAGCAGTGTGTGCAGCCAGTATAGGGAATGTATGGACGTGGGTGGCCACTAACAGCACTCTACAGCAGTGTGTGCAGCCAGTATAGGGGATGTATGGACGTGGGTGGCCACTAACTGCTCTCTACAGCAGTGTGTGCAGCCAGTATAGGGAATGTATGGACGTGGGTGACCACTAACAGCACTCTACAGCAGTGTGTGCAGCCAGGATAGGGGATGTATGGACGTGGGTGGCCACTAACTGCACTCTACAGCAGTGTGTGCAGCCAGGATAGGAGATGGATGGACCTGGGTGGCCACTAACTGCACTCTACAGCAGTGTGTGCAGCCAGGATAGGGGATGTATGGACCTGGGTGGCCACTAACAGCACTCTACAGCAGTGTGTGCAGCCAGTATAGGGGATGTATGGACGTGGGTGGGCACTAACAGCACTCTACCGCAGTGTGTGCAGCCAGGATAGGGGATGTATGGACCTGGGTGGCCACTAACAGCACTCTACAGCAGTGTGTGCAGCCAGGATAGGGGATGTATGGACGTGGGTGGCCATTAACAGCTCTCTACAGCAGTGTGTGCAGCCAGGATAGGGGATGTATGGACCTGGGTGGCCACTAACTGCACTCTACAGCAGTGTGTGCAGCCAGGATAGGGGATGTATGGATGTGGGTGGCCACTAACAGTACTCTACAGCAGTGTGTGCAGCCAGGATAGGGGATGTATGGACGTGGGTGGCCACTAAAAGCACTCTATAGCAGTGTGTGCAGCCAGGAAAGGGATGTATGGACCTGGGTGGCCACTAACAGCACTCTACAGCAGTGTGTGCAGCCAGCATAGGGGATGTATGAACGTGGGTGGCAAATAACAGCACTCTACCGCAGTGTGTGCAGCCGGGATAGGGGATGTATGGACCTGGGTGGCCACTAACAGCACTCTACAGCAGTGTGTGCAGCCAGGATACGGGATGTATGGATGTGGGTGGCCACTAACTGCTCTCTACAGCAGTGTGTGCAGCCAGTATAGGGAATGTATGGACGTGGGTGACCACTAACAGCACTCTACAGCAGTGTGTGCAGCCAGGATAGGGGATGTATGGACGTGGGAGGCCACTAACTGCACTCTACAGCAGTGTGTGCAGCCAGGATAGGGGATGGATGGACCTGGGTGGCCACTAACTGCACTCTACAGCAGTGTGTGCAGCCAGGATAGGGGATGAATGGACCTGGGTGGCCACTAACAGCACTCTACAGCAGTGTGTGCAGCCAGGATAGGGGATGTATGGACGTGGGTGGCCACTAACAGCACTCTACCGCAGTGTGTGCAGCCAGGATAGGGGATGTATGGACCTGCGTGGCCACTAACAGCACTCTACAGCAGTGTGTGCAGCCAGGATAGGGGATGTATGGACGTGGGTGGCCATTAACAACTCTCTACAGCAGTGTGTGCAGCCAGGATATGGGATGTATGGACGTGGGTGGCCACTAACAGCACTCTACAGCAGTGTGTGCAGCCAGGACAGGGGATGTATGGACCTGGGTGGCCACTAACCGCACTCTACAGCAGTGTGTGCAGCCAGGATAGAAGATGTATGGACCTGGGTGGCCACTAACAGCACTCTACAGCAGTGTGTGCAGCCAGGATAGGGGATGTATGGACCTGGGTGGCCACTAACAGCACTCTACAGCAGTGTGTGCAGCCAGGATAGGGGATGTATGGATGTGGGTGGACACTAACAGCACTCTACAGCAGTGTTTGCAGCCAGGATAGGGGATGTATGGACCTGGGTGGCCACTAACAGCACTCTACAGCAGTGTGTGCAGCCAGGATAGGGGATGTATGGACCTGGGTGGCCACTAACAGCACTCTACAGCAGTGTGTGCAGCCAGGATATGGGATGTATGGACGTGGGTGGCCACTAACAAAACTCTACAGCAGTGTGTGCAGCCAGGATAGAAGATGTATGGACCTGGGTGGCCACTAACAGCACTCTACAGCAGTGTGTGCAGCCAGGATAGGGGATGTATGGACGTGGGTGGCCACTAACAGCACTCTACAGCAGTGTGTTCAGCCAGGATAGGGGATGTATGGACCTGGGTGGCCGCTAACAGCACTCTACAGCAGTGTGTGCAGCCAGGATAGGGGATGTATGGACGTGGGTGGACATTAACAGCTCTCTACAGCAGTGTGTGCAGCCAGGATAGGGGATGTATGGACCTGGGTGGCCACTAACTGCACTCTACAGCAGTGTGTGCAGCCAGGATAGGGGATGTATGGACGTGGGTGGCCACTAACAGTACTCTACAGCAGTGTGTGCAGCCAGGATAGGGGATGTATGGACGTGGGTGGCCAGTAACAGCACTCTACAGCAGTGTGTGCAGCCAGGAAAGGGATGTATGGACCTGGGTGGCCACTAACAGCACTCTACAGCAGTGTGTGCAGCCAGCATAGGGGATGTATGGACGTGGGTGGCCACTAACAGCACTCTACCGCAGTGTGTGCAGCCGGGATATGGGATGTATGGACCTGGGTGGCCACTAACAGCACTCTACAGCAGTGTGTGCAGCAAGGACAGGGGATGGATGGACCTGGGTGGCCACTAACAGAACTCTACAGCAGTGTGTGCAGCCAGGATACGAGATGTATGGATGTGGGTGGCCACTAACAGCACTCTACAGCAGTGTGTGCAGCCAGGATAGGGGATGTATGGATGTGGGTGACCACTAACAGCACTCTACAGCAGTGTGTGCAGCCAGGATAGGGGATGTATGGACGTGGGTGGCCACTAACAGCACTCTACAGCAGTGTGTGCAGCCAGGATAGGGGATGTATGGATGTGGGTGGCCACTAACCCCACTCTGCAGCAGTGTGTGCAGCCAGGATAGGGGATGTATGGATGTGGGTGGCCAATAACAGCACTCTACAGCAGTGTGTGCAGCCAGGGTAGGGGATGTATGGACCTGGGTGGCCACTAACAGCACTCTACAGCAGTGTGTGCAGCCAGTATAGGGAATGTATGGACGTGGGTGGCCACTAACAGCACTCTACAGCAGTGTGTGCAGCCAGTATAGGGGATGTATGGACGTGGGTGGCCACTAACTGCTCTCTACAGCAGTGTGTGCAGCCAGTATAGGGAATGTATGGACGTGGGTGACCACTAACAGCACTCTACAGCAGTGTGTGCAGCCAGGATAGGGGATGTATGGACGTGGGTGGCCACTAACTGCACTCTACAGCAGTGTGTGCAGCCAGGATAGGGGATGGATGGACCTGGGTGGCCACTAACTGCACTCTACAGCAGTGTGTGCAGCCAGGATAGGGGATGTATGGACCTGGGTGGCCACCAACAGCACTCTACAGCAGTGTGTGCAGCCAGTATAGGGGATGTATGGACGTGGGTGGGCACTAACAGCACTCTACCGCAGTGTGTGCAGCCAGGATAGGGGATGTATGGACCTGGGTGGCCACTAACAGCACTCTACAGCAGTGTGTGCAGCCAGGATAGGGGATGTATGGACGTGGGTGGCCATTAACAGCTCTCTACAGCAGTGTGTGCAGCCAGGATAGGGGATGTATGGACCTGGGTGGCCACTAACTGCACTCTACAGCAGTGTGTGCAGCCAGGATAGGGGATGTATGGATGTGGGTGGCCACTAACAGTACTCTACAGCAGTGTGTGCAGCCAGGATAGGGGATGTATGGACGTGGGTGGCCACTAAAAGCACTCTATAGCAGTGTGTGCAGCCAGGAAAGGGATGTATGGACCTGGGTGGCCACTAACAGCACTCTACAGCAGTGTGTGCAGCCAGCATAGGGGATGTATGAACGTGGGTGGCAAATAACAGCACTCTACCGCAGTGTGTGCAGCCGGGATAGGGGATGTATGGACCTGGGTGGCCACTAACAGCACTCTACAGCAGTGTGTGCAGCCAGGATACGGGATGTATGGATGTGGGTGGCCACTAACTGCTCTCTACAGCAGTGTGTGCAGCCAGTATAGGGAATGTATGGACGTGGGTGACCACTAACAGCACTCTACAGCAGTGTGTGCAGCCAGGATAGGGGATGTATGGACGTGGGAGGCCACTAACTGCACTCTACAGCAGTGTGTGCAGCCAGGATAGGGGATGGATGGACCTGGGTGGCCACTAACTGCACTCTACAGCAGTGTGTGCAGCCAGGATAGGGGATGAATGGACCTGGGTGGCCACTAACAGCACTCTACAGCAGTGTGTGCAGCCAGGATAGGGGATGTATGGACGTGGGTGGCCACTAACAGCACTCTACCGCAGTGTGTGCAGCCAGGATAGGGGATGTATGGACCTGGGTGGCCACTAACAGCACTCTACAGCAGTGTGTGCAGCCAGGATAGGGGATGTATGGACGTGGGTGGCCATTAACAACTCTCTATAGCAGTGTGTGCAGCCAGGATATGGGATGTATGGACGTGGGTGGCCACTAACAGCACTCTACAGCAGTGTGTGCAGCCAGGACAGGGGATGTATGGACCTGGGTGGCCACTAACCGCACTCTACAGCAGTGTGTGCAGCCAGGATAGAAGATGTATGGACCTGGGTGGCCACTAACAGCACTCTACAGCAGTGTGTGCAGCCAGGATAGGGGATGTATGGACCTGGGTGGCCACTAACAGAACTCTACAGCAGTGTGTGCAGCCAGGATAGAAGATGTATGGACCTGGGTGGCCACTAACAGCACTCTACAGCAGTGTGTGCAGCCAGGATAGGGGATGTATGGACCTGGGTGGCCACTAACAGCACTCTACAGCAGTGTGTGCAGCCAGGATAGGGGATGTATGGACCTGGGTGGCCACAAACAGCACTCTACAGCAGTGTGTGCAGCCAGGATATGGGATGTATGGACGTGGGTGGCCACTAACAAAACTCTACAGCAGTGTGTGCAGCCAGGATGTGGGATGTATGGACATGGGTGGCCACTAACAGCACTCTACAGCAGTGTGTGCAGCCAGGATAGGGGATGGATGGACCTGGTTGGCCACTAACAGCACTCTACAGCAGTGTGTGCAGCCAGGATAGGGGATGTATGGACCTGGGTGGCCACTGACAGCACTCTACAGCAGTGTGTGCAGCCAGGATAGGGGATGTATGGACGTGGGTGGCCACTAACAGCACTCTACAGCAGTGTGTGCAGCCAGGATAGGGGATGTATGGATGTGGTTGGCCACTAACAGCACTCTACAGCAGTGTGTGCAGCCAGGATAGGGGATGTATGGACGTGGGTGGCCACTAACAGCACTCTACAGCAGTGTGGTCAGCCAGGATTGGGGATGGATGGACCTGGGTGGCCACTAACAGCACTCTACAGCAGTGTGTGCAGCCAGGATAGGGGATGTATGGATGTGTGTGGCCACTAAAAGCACTCTACAGCAGTGTGTGCAGCCAGGATAGGGGATGTATGGACCTGGGTGGCCACTAACAGCACTCTTCAGCAGTGTGTGCAGCCAGGATAGGGGATGTATGGACCTGGGTGGCCACTAACCGCACTCTCTACAGCAGTGTGTGCAGCCAGGATAGTGGATGTATGGACATGGGTGGCCATTAACAGTACTCTACAGCAGTGTGTGCAGCCACGGTAGGGGATGTATGGACCTGGGTGGCCACTAACAGCACTCTACAGCAGTGTGTGCAGCCAGGATAGGGGATGTATGGACCTGGGTGGCCACTAACAGCACTCTACAGCAGTGTGTGCAGCCAGGATAGGGGATGTATGGATGTGGGTGGCCACTAACAGCACTGTACAGCAGTGTGTGCAGCCAGGATAGGGGATGTATGGACGTGGGTGACCACTAACAGCACTCTACAGCATTGTGTGCAGCCAGGATAGGGGATGTATGGACGTGGGTGGCCACTAACAGCACTCTACAGCAGTGTGTGCAGCCAGGATAGGGGATGTATGGACCTGGGTGGCCACTAACAGCACTCTACAGCAGTGTGTGCAGCCAGGATAGGGGATGTATGGATGTGGGTGGCCACTAACAGCACTCTACAGCAGTGTGTGCAGCCAGGATAGGGGATGTATGGACCTGGGTGGCCACTAACAGCACTCTACAGCAGTGTGTGCAGCCAGTATAGGGAATGTATGGACGTGGGTGGCCACTAACAGCACTCTACAGCAGTGTGTGCTGCCAGGATAGGGGATGTATGGACGTGGGTGGCCACTAACTGCACTCTACAGCAGTGTGTGCAGCCAGTATAGGGAATGTATGGACATGGGTGGCCACTAACAGCACTCTACAGCAGTGTGTGCAGCCAGGATAGGGGATGTATGGACTTGGGTGGCCACTAACTGCACTCTACAGCACTGTGTGCAGCCAGGATAGGGGATGGATGGACCTGGGTGGCCACTAACTGCACTCTACAGCAGTGTGTGCAGCCAGGATAGGGGATGTATGGACCTGGGTGGCCACTAACAGCACTCTACAGCAGTGTGTGCAGCCAGGATAGGGGATGTATGGACGTGGGTGGCCACTAACAGCACTCTACAGCAGTGTGTGTAGCCAGGATAGGGGATGTATGGACCTGGGTGGCCACTAACAGCACTCTACAGCAGTGTGTGCAGCCAGGATAGGGGATGTATGGACGTGGGTGGCCATTAACAGCTCTCTACAGCAGTGTGTGCAGCCAGGATAGGGGATGTATGGACCTGTGTGGCCACTAACTGCACTCTACAGCAGTGTGTGCAGCCAGGATAGGGGATGTATGGACGTGGGTGGCCACTAACAGCACTCTACAGCAGAGTGTGCAGCCAGAATACGGGATGTATTGATGTGGGTGGCCACTAACAGCACTCTACAGCAGTGTGTGCAGCCAGGATAGGGGATGTATGGACGTGGGTCGCCACTAACAGCACTCTACAGCAGTGTGGGCAGCCAGGATAGGGGATGGATGGACCTGGGTGGCCACTAACAGCACTCTACAGCAGTGTGTGCAGCCAGGATAGGGGATGTATGGATGTGTGTGGCCACTAAAAGCACTCTACAGCAGTGTGTGCAGCCAGGATATGGGATGTATGGACGTGGGTGGCCACTAACAGCACTCTACAGCAGTGTGTGCAGCCAGGACAGGGGATGTATGGACCTGGGTGGCCACTAAATGCACTCTCTACAGCAGTGTGTGCAGCCAGGATAGTGGATGTATGGACGTGGGTGGCCATTAACAGTACTCTACAGCAGTGTGTGCAGCCAGGATAGCGGATGTATGGACCTGGGTGGCCACTAACAGCACTCTACAGCAGTGTGTGCAGCCAGGATAGAAGATGTATGGACCTGGGTGGCCACTAACAGCACTCTACAGCAGTGTGTGCAGCCAGGATAGGGGATGTATAGACCTGGGTGGCCACTAACATCACTCTACAGCAGTGTGTGCAGCCAGGATAGGTGATGTATGGATGTGGGTGGCCACTAACAGCACTCTACAGCAGTGTGTGCAGCCAGGATAGGGGATGTATGGACCTGGTTTGCCACTAACAGCACTCTACAGCAGTGTGTGCAGCCAGGATAGGGGATGTATGGACCTGGGTGGCCACTAACAGCACTCTACAGCAGTGTGTGCAGCCAGGATAGGGGATGTATAGACCTGGGTGGCCACTAACATCACTCTACAGCATTGTGTGTAGCCAGGATAGGGGATGTATGGACGTGGGTGGCCACTAACAGCACTCTACAGCAGTGTGTGCAGCCAGGATAGGGGATGTATGGACCTGGTTTGCCACTAACAGCACTCTACAGCAGTGTGTGCAGCCAGGATAGGGGATGTATGGATGTGGGTGGCCACTAACAGCACTCTACAGCAGTGTGTGCAGCCAGGATAGGGGATGTATGGACCTGGGTGGCCACTAACAGCACTCTACAGCAGTGTGTGCAGCCAGTATAGGGAATGTATGGACGTGGGTGGCCACTAACAGCACTCTACAGCAGTGTGTGCTGCCAGGATAGGGGATGTATTGACGTGGGTGGCCACTAACTGCACTCTACAGCAGTGTGTGCAGCCAGTATATGGAATGTATGGACATGGGTGGCCACTAACAGCACTCTACAGCAGTGTGTGCAGCCAGGATAGGGGATGTATGGACGTGGGTGGCCACTAACTGCACTCTACAGCAGTGTGTTCAGCCAGGATAGGGGATGGATGGACCTGGGTGGCCAGTAACTGCACTTTACAGCAGTGTGTGCAGCCAGGATAGGGGATGTATGGACCTGGGTGGCCACTAACAGCACTCTACAGCAGTGTGTGCAGCCAGGATAGGGGATGTATGGACGTGGGTGGCCACTAACAGCACTCTACAGCAGTGTGTGTAGCCAGGATAGGGGATGTATGGACCTGGGTGGCCACTAACAGCACTCTACAGCAGTGTGTGCAGCCAGGATAGGGGATGTATGGACGTGGGTGGCCATTAACAGCTCTCTACAGCAGTGTGTGCAGCCAGGATAGGGGATGTATGGACCTGTGTGGCCACTAACAGCACTCTACAGCAGTGTGTGCAGCCAGGATAGGGGATGTATGGACGTGGGTGGCCACTAACAGCACTCTACAGCAGTGTGTGCAGCCAGGATAGGGGATGTATGGATGTGGGTGGCCACTAACAGCACTCTACAGCAGTGTGTGCAGCCAGGATAGGGGATGTATGGACGTGGGTGGCAAATAACAGCACTCTACAGCAGTGTCTGCAGCCAGGATAGGGGCTGTATGGACCTGGGTGGCCACTAACAAAACTCTACAGCAGTGTGTGCAGCCAGGATAGGGGATGTATGGATGTGGGTGGCCACTAACAGCACTCTACAGCAGTGTGTGCAGCCAGGATAGGCGATGTATGGATGTGGGTGGTCAATAACAGCACTCTACAGCAGTGTGTGCAGCCAGGATAGGGGATGTATGGACGTGGGTGGCCACTAACAGCACTCTACAGCAGTGTGTGCAGCCAGGATACGGGATGTATGGATGTGGGTGGCCACTAACAGCACTCTACAGCAGTGTGTGCAGCCAGTATAGGGGATGTATGGACGTGGGTGGCCACTAACAGCACTCTACAGCAGTGTGTGCAGCCAGGATAGGGGATGTATGGACGTGGGTGGCCACTAACAGCACTCTACAGCAGTGTGTGCAGCCAGGATAGGGGATGTATGGATGTGGGTGGCCACTAACAGCACTCTACAGCAGTGTGTGCAGCCAGGATAGGGGATGTATGTACCTGGGTGGCCACTAACAGCACTCTACAGCAGTGTGTGCAGCCAGTATAGGGAATGTATGGACGTGGGTGGCCACTAACAGCACTCTACAGCAGTGTGTGCTGCCAGGATAGGGGATGTATGGACGTGGGTGGCCACTAACTGCACTCTAAAGCAGTGTGTGCAGCCAGTATAGGGAATGTATGGACATGGGTGGCCACTAACAGCACTCTACAGCAGTGTGTGCAGCCAGGATAGGGGATGTATGGACGTGGGTGGCCACTAACTGCACTTTACAGCAGTGTGTGCAGCCAGGATAGGGGATGGATGGACCTGGGTGGCCACTAACTGCACTCTACAGCAGTGTGTGCAGCCAGGATAGGGGATGTATGGACCTGGGTGGCCACTAACAGCACTCTACAGCAGTGTGTGCAGCCAGGATAGGGGATGTATGGACGTGGGTGGCCACTAACAGCACTCTACAGCAGTGTGTGCAGCCATGATAGGGGATGTATGGATGTGGGTGGCCACTAACAGCACTCTACAGCATTGTGTGCAGCCATGATAGGGGATGTATGGATGTGGGTGGCCACTAACAGCACTCTACAGCATTGTGTGCAGCCAAGATAGGGGATGTATGGACGTGGGTGGCCACTAACAGCACTCTACAGCAGTGTGTGCAGCCAGGATATGGGATGTATGGATGTGGGTGGCCACTAACAGCACTCTACAGCAGTGTGTGCAGCCAGGATAGGGGATGTATGGACGTGGGTGGCCAATAACAGCACTCTACAGCAGTGTGTGCAGCCAGGATAGGGGATGTATGGACCTGGGTGGCCACTAACAGCACTCTACAGCAGTGTGTTCAGCCAGGATAGGGGATGTATGGATGTGGGTGGCCACTAAACGCACTCTACAGCAGTGTGTGCAGCCAGGATAGGGGATGTATGGATGTGGGTGGCCAATAACAGCACTCTACAGCAGTGTGTGCAGCCAGTATAGGGGATGTATGGACGTGGGTGGCCACTAACAGCACTCTACACAGTGTGTGCAGCCAGGATACGAATGTATGTATGTGGGTGGCCACTAACAGCACTCTACAGCAGTGTGTGCAGCCAGGATAGGGGATGTATGGACGTGGGTGGCCACTAACAGCACTCTACAGCAGTGTGTGCTGCCAGGATAGGGGATGTATGGACGTGGGTGGCCACTAACTGCACTCTAAAGCAGTGTGTGCAGCCAGTTTAGGGAATGTATGGACATGGGTGGCCACTAACAGCACTCTACAGCAGTGTGTGCAGCCAGGATAGGGTATGTATGGACGTGGGTGGCCACTAACTGCACTTTACAGCAGTGTGTGCAGCCAGGATAGGGGATGGATGGACCTGGGTGGCCACTAACTGCACTCTACAGCAGTGTGTGCAGCCAGGATAGGGGATGTATGGACCTGGGTGGCCACTAACAGCACTCTACAGCAGTGTGTGCAGCCAGGATAGGGGATGTATGGACCTGGGTGGCCACTAACAGCACTCTACAGCAGTGTGTGCAGCCAGGATAGGGGATGTATGGACGTGGGTGGCCATTAACAGCTCTCTACAGCAGTGTGTGCAGCCAGGATAGGGGATGTATGGACCTGGGTGGCCACTAACTGCAGTCTACAGCAGTGTGTGCAGCCAGGATAGGGGATGTATGGACCTGGGTGGCCACTAACAGCACTCTACAGCAGTGTGTGCAGCCAGGATAGGGGATGTATGGACCTGGGTGGCCACTAACAGCACTCTACAGCAGTGTGTGCAGCCAGGATAGGGGATGTATGGACGTGGGTGGCCATTAACAGCTCTCTACAGCAGTGTGTGCAGCCAGGATAGGGGATGTATGGACCTGGGTGGCCACTAACTGCAGTCTACAGCAGTGTGTGCAGCCAGGATAGGGGCTGTATGGACGTGGGTGGCCACTAACAGCACTCTACAGCAGTGTGTGCAGCCAGGATAGGGGATGTATGGACCTGGGTGGCCACTAACAGCACTCTACAGCAGTGTGTTCAGCCAGGATAGGGGATGTATGGATGTGGGTGGCCACTAAACGCACTCTTCAGCAGTGTGTGCAGCCAGGATAGGGGATGTATGGATGTGGGTTGCCAATAACAGCACTCTACAGCAGTGTGTGCAGCCAGTATAGGGGATGTATGGACGTGGGTGGCCACTAACAGCACTCTACACAGTGTGTGCAGCCAGGATACGAATGTATGTATGTGGGTGGCCACTAACAGCACTCTACAGCAGTGTGTGCAGCCAGGATAGGGGATGTATGGACCTGGGTGGCCACTAACAGCACTCTACAGCAGTGTGTGCAGCCAGGATAGGGGATGTATGGACGTGGGTGGCCACTAACAGCACTCTACAGCAGTGTGTGCAGCCATGATAGGGGATGTATGGATGTGGGTGGCCACTAACAGCACTCTACAGCATTGTGTGCAGCCATGATAGGGGATGTATGGACCTGGGTGGCCACTAACAGCACTCTACAGCAGTGTGTGCAGCCAGGATAGAAGATGTATGGACCTGGGTGGCCACTAACAGCACTCTACAGCAGTGTGTGCAGCCAGGATAGGGGATGTATAGACCTGGGTGGCCACTAACATCACTCTACAGCAGTGTGTGCAGCCAGGATAGGGGATGTATGGACCTGGTTTGCCACTAACAGC
Source organism: Ranitomeya imitator (assembly GCF_032444005.1). NCBI lineage: Eukaryota > Metazoa > Chordata > Amphibia > Anura > Dendrobatidae > Ranitomeya > Ranitomeya imitator. The sequence goes on from NC_091283.1 coordinate 233,992,025, forward strand.
ACTCTACAGCAGTGTGTGCAGCCAGGATAGGGGATGTATGGATGTGGGTGGCCACTAACAGCACTCTACAGCAGTGTGTGCAGCCAGGATAGGGGATGTATGGACCTGGTTTGCCACTAACAGCACTCTACAGCAGTGTGTGCAGCCAGGATAGGGGATGTATGGACCTGGGTGGCCACTAACAGCACTCTACAGCAGTGTGTGCAGCCAGGATAGGGGATGTATAGACCTGGGTGGCCACTAACATCACTCTACAGCATTGTGTGTAGCCAGGATAGGAGATGTATGGACGTGGGTGGCCACTAACAGCACTCTACAGCAGTGTGTGCAGCCAGGATAGGGGATGTATGGACCTGGTTTGCCACTAACAGCACTCTACAGCAGTGTGTGCAGCCAGGATAGGGGATGTATGGATGTGGGTGGCCACTAACAGCACTCTACAGCAGTGTGTGCAGCCAGGATAGGGGATGTATGGACCTGGGTGGCCACTAACAGCACTCTACAGCAGTGTGTGCAGCCAGTATAGGGAATGTATGGACGTGGGTGGCCACTAACAGCACTCTACAGCAGTGTGTGCTGCCAGGATAGGGGATGTATTGACGTGGGTGGCCACTAACTGCACTCTACAGCAGTGTGTGCAGCCAGTATATGGAATGTATGGACATGGGTGGCCACTAACAGCACTCTACAGCAGTGTGTGCAGCCAGGATAGGGGATGTATGGACGTGGGTGGCCACTAACTGCACTCTACAGCAGTGTGTTCAGCCAGGATAGGGGATGGATGGACCTGGGTGGCCAGTAACTGCACTTTACAGCAGTGTGTGCAGCCAGGATAGGGGATGTATGGACCTGGGTGGCCACTAACAGCACTCTACAGCAGTGTGTGCAGCCAGGATAGGGGATGTATGGACGTGGGTGGCCACTAACAGCACTCTACAGCAGTGTGTGTAGCCAGGATAGGGGATGTATGGACCTGGGTGGCCACTAACAGCACTCTACAGCAGTGTGTGCAGCCAGGATAGGGGATGTATGGACGTGGGTGGCCATTAACAGCTCTCTACAGCAGTGTGTGCAGCCAGGATAGGGGATGTATGGACCTGTGTGGCCACTAACTGCACTCTACAGCAGTGTCTGCAGCCAGGATAGGGGATGTATGGACGTGGGTGGCCACTAACAGCACTCTACAGCAGTGTGTGCAGCCAGAATACGGGATGTATTGATGTGGGTGGCCACTAACAGCACTCTACAGCAGTGTGTGCAGCCAGGATAGGGGATGTATGGACGTGGGTGGCCACTAACAGCACTCTACAGCAGTGTGTGCAGCCAGGATAGGGGATGTATGGATGTGGGTGGCCACTAACAGCACTCTACAGCAGTGTGTGCAGCCAGGATAGGGGATGTATGGACGTGGGTGGCAAATAACAGCACTCTACAGCAGTGTCTGCAGCCAGGATAGGGGCTGTATGGACCTGGGTGGCCACTAACAGAACTCTACAGCAGTGTGTGCAGCCAGGATAGGGGATGTATGGATGTGGGTGGCCACTAACAGCACTCTACAGCAGTGTGTGCAGCCATGATAGGCGATGTATGGATGTGGGTGGTCAATAACAGCACTCTACAGCAGTGTGTGCAGCCAGGATAGGGGATGTATGGACGTGGGTGGCCACTAACAGCACTCTACAGCAGTGTGTGCAGCCAGGATACGGGATGTATGGATGTGGGTGGCCACTAACAGCACTCTACAGCAGTGTGTGCAGCCAGTATAGGGGATGTATGGACGTGGGTGGCCACTAACAGCACTCTACAGCAGTGTGTGCAGCCAGGATAGGGGATGTATGGACGTGGGTGGCCACTAACAGCACTCTACAGCAGTGTGTGCAGCCAGGATAGGGGATGTATGGATGTGGGTGGCCACTAACAGCACTCTACAGCAGTGTGTGCAGCCAGGATAGGGGATGTATGGACCTGGGTGGCCACTAACAGCACTCTACAGCAGTGTGTGCAGCCAGTATAGGGAATGTATGGACGTGGGTGGCCACTAACAGCACTCTACAGCAGTGTGTGCTGCCAGGATAGGGGATGTATGGACGTGGGTGGCCACTAACTGCACTCTAAAGCAGTGTGTGCAGCCAGTATAGGGAATGTATGGACATGGGTGGCCACTAACAGCACTCTACAGCAGTGTGTGCAGCCAGGATAGGGGATGTATGGACGTGGGTGGCCACTAACTGCACTTTACAGCAGTGTGTGCAGCCAGGATAGGGGATGGATGGACCTGGGTGGCCACTAACTGCACTCTACAGCAGTGTGTGCAGCCAGGATAGGGGATGTATGGACCTGGGTGGCCACTAACAGCACTCTACAGCAGTGTGTGCAGCCAGGATAGGGGATGTATGGACGTGGGTGGCCACTAACAGCACTCTACAGCAGTGTGTGCAGCCATGATAGGGGATGTATGGATGTGGGTGGCCACTAACAGCACTCTACAGCATTGTGTGCAGCCATGATAGGGGATGTATGGATGTGGGTGGCCACTAACAGCACTCTACAGCATTGTGTGCAGCCAAGATAGGGGATGTATGGACGTGGGTGGCCACTAACAGCACTCTACAGCAGTGTGTGCAGCCAGGATAGGGGATGTATGGATGTGGGTGGCCACTAACAGCACTCTACCGCAGTGTGTTCAGCCAGGATAGGGGATGGATGGACCTGGTTGGCCACTAACAGCACTCTACAGCAGTGTGTGCAGCCAGGATAGGGGATGTATGGACCTGGGTGGCCACTAACAGCACTCTACAGCAGTGTGTGCAGCCAGGATATGGGATGTATGGACGTGGGTGGCCACTAACAGCACTCTACAGCAGTGTGTGCAGCCAGGATAGGGGATGGATTGACCTGGTTGGCCACTAACAGCACTCTACATCAGTGTGTTCAGCCAGGATAGGGGATGTATGGACGTGGGTGGCCACTAACAGCACTCTACAGCAGTGTGTGCAGCCAGGATAGAAGATGTATGGACCTGGGTGGCCACTAACAGCACTCTACAGCAGTGTGTGCAGCCAGGATAGGGGATGTATGGACGTGGGTGGCCACTAACAGCACTCTACAGCAGTGTGTTCAGCCAGGATAGGGGATGTATGGACCTGGGTGGCCGCTAACAGCACTCTACAGCAGTGTGTGCAGCCAGGATAGGGGATGTATGGACGTGGGTGGACATTAACAGCTCTCTACAGCAGTGTGTGCAGCCAGGATAGGGGATGTATGGACCTGGGTGGCCACTAACTGCACTCTACAGCAGTGTGTGCAGCCAGGATAGGGGATGTATGGACGTGGGTGGCCACTAACAGTACTCTACAGCAGTGTGTGCAGCCAGGATAGGGGATGTATGGACGTGGGTGGCCAGTAACAGCACTCTACAGCAGTGTGTGCAGCCAGGAAAGGGATGTATGGACCTGGGTGGCCACTAACAGCACTCTACAGCAGTGTGTGCAGCCAGCATAGGGGATGTATGGACGTGGGTGGCCACTAACAGCACTCTACCGCAGTGTGTGCAGCCGGGATATGGGATGTATGGACCTGGGTGGCCACTAACAGCACTCTACAGCAGTGTGTGCAGCCAGGACAGGGGATGGATGGACCTGGGTGGCCACTAACAGAACTCTACAGCAGTGTGTGCAGCCAGGATACGAGATGTATGGATGTGGGTGGCCACTAACAGCACTCTACAGCAGTGTGTGCAGCCAGGATAGGGGATGTATGGATGTGGGTGACCACTAACAGCACTCTACAGCAGTGTGTGCAGCCAGGATAGGGGATGTATGGACGTGGGTGGCCACTAACAGCACTCTACAGCAGTGTGTGCAGCCAGGATAGGGGATGTATGGATGTGGGTGGCCACTAACCCCACTCTGCAGCAGTGTGTGCAGCCAGGATAGGGGATGTATGGATGTGGGTGGCCAATAACAGCACTCTACAGCAGTGTGTGCAGCCAGGGTAGGGGATGTATGGACCTGGGTGGCCACTAACAGCACTCTACAGCAGTGTGTGCAGCCAGTATAGGGAATGTATGGACGTGGGTGGCCACTAACAGCACTCTACAGCAGTTTGTGCAGCCAGTATAGGGGATGTATGGACGTGGGTGGCCACTAACTGCTCTCTACAGCAGTGTGTGCAGCCAGTATAGGGAATGTATGGACGTGGGTGACCACTAACAGCACTCTACAGCAGTGTGTGCAGCCAGGATAGGGGATGTATGGACGTGGGTGGCCACTAACTGCACTCTACAGCAGTGTGTGCAGCCAGGATAGGGGATGGATGGACCTGGGTGGCCACTAACTGCACTCTACAGCAGTGTGTGCAGCCAGGATAGGGGATGTATGGACCTGGGTGGCCACTAACAGCACTCTACAGCAGTGTGTGCAGCCAGTATAGGGGATGTATGGACGTGGGTGGGCACTAACAGCAGTCTACCGCAGTGTGTGCAGCCAGGATAGGGGATGTATGGACCTGGGTGGCCACTAACAGCACTCTACAGCAGTGTGTGCAGCCAGGATAGGGGATGTATGGACGTGGGTGGCCATTAACAGCTCTCTACAGCAGTGTGTGCAGCCAGGATAGGGGATGTATGGACCTGGGTGGCCACTAACTGCACTCTACAGCAGTGTGTGCAGCCAGGATAGGGGATGTATGGATGTGGGTGGCCACTAACAGTACTCTACAGCAGTGTGTGCAGCCAGGATAGGGGATGTATGGACGTGGGTGGCCACTAAAAGCACTCTATAGCAGTGTGTGCAGCCAGGAAAGGGATGTATGGACCTGGGTGGCTACTAACAGCACTCTACAGCAGTGTGTGCAGCCAGCATAGGGGATGTATGAACGTGGGTGGCAAATAACAGCACTCTACCGCAGTGTGTGCAGCCGGGATAGGGGATGTATGGACCTGGGTGGCCACTAACAGCACTCTACAGCAGTGTGTGCAGCCAGGATAGGGGATGTATGGATGTGGGTGGCCACTAACTGCTCTCTACAGCAGTGTGTGCAGCCAGTATAGGGAATGTATGGACGTGGGTGACCACTAACAGCACTCTACAGCAGTGTGTGCAGCCAGGATAGGGGATGTATGGACGTGGGAGGCCACTAACTGCACTCTACAGCAGTGTGTGCAGCCAGGATAGGGGATGGATGGACCTGGGTGGCCACTAACTGCACTCTACAGCAGTGTGTGCAGCCAGGATAGGGGATGAATGGACCTGGGTGGCCACTAACAGCACTCTACAGCAGTGTGTGCAGCCAGGATAGGGGATGTATGGACGTGGGTGGCCACTAACAGCACTCTACCGCAGTGTGTGCAGCCAGGATAGGGGATGTATGGACCTGGGTGGCCACTAACAGCACTCTACAGCAGTGTGTGCAGCCAGGATAGGGGATGTATGGACGTGGGTGGCCATTAACAACTCTCTACAGCAGTGTGTGCAGCCAGGATATGGGATGTATGGACGTGGGTGGCCACTAACAGCACTCTACAGCAGTGTGTGCAGCCAGGACAGGGGATGTATGGACCTGGGTGGCCACTAACCGCACTCTACAGCAGTGTGTGCAGCCAGGATAGAAGATGTATGGACCTGGGTGGCCACTAACAGCACTCTACAGCAGTGTGTGCAGCCAGGATAGGGGATGTATGGACCTGGGTGGCCACTAACAGCACTCTACAGCAGTGTGTGCAGCCAGGATAGGGGATGTATGGATGTGGGTGGACACTAACAGCACTCTACAGCAGTGTTTGCAGCCAGGATAGGGGATGTATGGACCTGGGTGGCCACTAACAGCACTCTACAGCAGTGTGTGCAGCCAGGATAGGGGATGTATGGACCTGGGTGGCCACTAACAGCACTCTACAGCAGTGTGTGCAGCCAGGATATGGGATGTATGGACGTGGGTGGCCACTAACAAAACTCTACAGCAGTGTGTGCAGCCAGCATGTGGGATGTATGGACATGGGTGGCCACTAACAGCACTCTACAGCAGTGTGTGCAGCCAGGATAGGGGATGGATGGACCTGGTTGGCCACTAACAGCACTCTACAGCAGTGTGTGCAGCCAGGATAGGGGATGTATGGACCTGGGTGGCCACTGACAGCACTCTACAGCAGTGTGTGCAGCCAGGATAGGGGATGTATGGACGTGGGTGGCCACTAACAGCACTCTACAGCAGTGTGTTCAGCCAGGATAGGGGATCGATGGACCTGGGTGGCCACTAACAGCACTCTACAGCAGTGTGTGCAGCCAGGATAGGGGATGTATGGACGTGGGTGGCCACTAACAGCACTCTACAGCAGTGTGGTCAGCCAGGATTGGGGATGGATGGACCTGGGTGGCCACTAACAGCACTCTACAGCAGTGTGTGCAGCCAGGATAGGGGATGTATGGATGTGTGTGGCCACTAAAAGCACTCTACAGCAGTGTGTGCAGCCAGGATATGGGATGTATGGACGTGGGTGGCCACTAACAGCACTCTACAGCAGTGTGTGCAGCCAGGACAGGGGATGTATGGACCTGGGTGGCCACTAACCGCACTCTCTACAGCAGTGTGTGCAGCCAGGATAGTGGATGTATGGACATGGGTGGCCATTAACAGTACTCTACAGCAGTGTGTGCAGCCAGGATAGGGGATGTATGGACCTGGGTGGCCACTAACAGCACTCTACAGCAGTGTGTGCAGCCAGGATAGAAGATGTATGGACCTGGGTGGCCACTAACAGCACTCTACAGCAGTGTGTGCAGCCAGGACAGGGGATGTATGGACCTGGGTGGCCACTAACCGCACTCTCTACAGCAGTGTGTGCAGCCAGGATAGTGGATGTATGGACATGGGTGGCCATTAACAGTACTCTACAGCAGTGTGTGCAGCCAGTATAGGGGATGTATGGACCTGGGTGGCCACTAACAGCCCTCTACAGCAGTGTGTGCAGCCAGGATAGAAGATGTATGGACCTGGGTGGCCACTAACAGCACTCTACAGCAGGGTGTGCAGCCAGGATAGGGGATGTATGGACCTGGGTGGCCACTAACAGCACTCTACAGCAGTGTGTGCAGCCAGGATAGGGGATGTATGGACCTGGGTGGCCACAAACAGCACTCTACAGCAGTGTGTGCAGCCAGGATATGGGATGTATGGACGTGGGTGGCCACTAACAAAACTCTACAGCAGTGTGTGCAGCCAGGATGTGGGATGTATGGACATGGGTGGCCACTAACAGCACTCTACAGCAGTGTGTGCAGCCAGGATAGGGGATGGATGGACCTGGTTGGCCACTAACAGCACTCTACAGCAGTGTGTGCAGCCAGGATAGGGGATGTATGGACCTGGGTGGCCACTGACAGCACTCTACAGCAGTGTGTGCAGCCAGGATAGGGGATGTATGGACGTGGGTGGCCACTAACAGCACTCTACAGCAGTGTGTGCAGCCAGGATAGGGGATGTATGGATGTGGTTGGCCACTAACAGCACTCTACAGCAGTGTGTGCAGCCAGGATAGGGGATGTATGGACGTGGGTGGCCACTAACAGCACTCTACAGCAGTGTGGTCAGCCAGGATAGGGGATGGATGGACCTGGTTGGCCACTAACAGCACTCTACAGCAGTGTGTGCTGCCAGGATAGGGGATGTATGGACGTGGGTGGCCACTAACTGCACTCTACAGCAGCGTGTGCAGCCAGTATAGGAAATGTATGGACATGGGTGGCCACTAACAGCACTCTACAGCAGTGTGTGCAGCCAGGATAGGGGATGTATGGACTTGGGTGGCCACTAACTGCACTCTACAGCACTGTGTGCAGCCAGGATAGGGGATGGATGGACCTGGGTGGCCACTAACTGCACTCTACAGCAGTGTGTGCAGCCAGGATAGGGGATGTATGGACCTGGGTGGCCACTAACAGCACTCTACAGCAGTGTGTGCAGCCAGGATAGGGGATGTATGGACGTGGGTGGCCACTAACAGCACTCTACAGCAGTGTGTGTAGCCAGGATAGGGGATGTATGGACCTGGGTGGCCACTAACAGCACTCTACAGCAGTGTGTGTAGCCAGGATAGGGGATGTATGGACCTGGGTGGCCACTAACAGCACTCTACAGCAGTGTGTGTAGCCAGGATAGGGGATGTATGGACGTGGGTGGCCACTAACAGCACTCTACAGCAGTGTGTGTAGCCAGGATAGGGGATGTATGGACCTGGGTGGCCATTAACAGTACTCTACAGCAGTGTGTGCAGCCAGGATAGGGGATGTATGGACCTGTGTGGCCACTAACTGCACTCTACAGCAGTGTGTGCAGCCAGGATAGGGGATGTATGGACGTGGGTGGCCACTAACAGCACTCTACAGCAGAGTGTGCAGCCAGAATACGGGATGTATTGATGTGGGTGGCCACTAACAGCACTCTACAGCAGTGTGTGCAGCCAGGATAGGGGATGTATGGACGTGGGTCGCCACTAACAGCACTCTACAGCAGTGTGGGCAGCCAGGATAGGGGATGGATGGACCTGGGTGGCCACTAACAGCACTCTACAGCAGTGTGTGCAGCCAGGATAGGGGATGTATGGATGTGTGTGGCCACTAAAAGCACTCTACAGCAGTGTGTGCAGCCAGGATATGGGATGTATGGACGTGGGTGGCCACTAACAGCACTCTACAGCAGTGTGTGCAGCCAGGACAGGGGATGTATGGACCTGGGTGGCCACTAAATGCACTCTCTACAGCAGTGTGTGCAGCCAGGATAGTGGATGTATGGACGTGGGTGGCCATTAACAGTACTCTACAGCAGTGTGTGCAGCCAGGATAGGGGATGTATGGACCTGGGTGGCCACTAACAGCACTCTACAGCAGTGTGTGCAGCCAGGATAGAAGATGTATGGACCTGGGTGGCCACTAACAGCACTCTACAGCAGTGTGTGCAGCCAGGATAGGTGATGTATGGATGTGGGTGGCCACTAACAGCACTCTACAGCAGTGTGTGCAGCCAGGATAGGGGATGTATGGACCTGGTTTGCCACTAACAGCACTCTACAGCAGTGTGTGCAGCCAGGATAGGGGATGTATGGACCTGGGTGGCCACTAACAGCACTCTACAGCAGTGTGTGCAGCCAGGATAGGGGATGTATAGACCTGGGTGGCCACTAACATCACTCTACAGCATTGTGTGTAGCCAGGATAGGGGATGTATGGACGTGGGTGGCCACTAACAGCACTCTACAGCAGTGTGTGCAGCCAGGATAGGGGATGTATGGACCTGGTTTGCCACTAACAGCACTCTACAGCAGTGTGTGCAGCCAGGATAGGGGATGTATGGATGTGGGTGGCCACTAACAGCACTCTACAGCAGTGTGTGCAGCCAGGATAGGGGATGTATGGACCTGGGTGGCCACTAACAGCACTCTACAGCAGTGTGTGCAGCCAGTATAGGGAATGTATGGACGTGGGTGGCCACTAACAGCACTCTACAGCAGTGTGTGCTGCCAGGATAGGGGATGTATTGACGTGGGTGGCCACTAACTGCACTCTACAGCAGTGTGTGCAGCCAGTATATGGAATGTATGGACATGGGTGGCCACTAACAGCACTCTACAGCAGTGTGTGCAGCCAGGATAGGGGATGTATGGACGTGGGTGGCCACTAACTGCACTCTACAGCAGTGTGTTCAGCCAGGATAGGGGATGGATGGACCTGGGTGGCCAGTAACTGCACTTTACAGCAGTGTGTGCAGCCAGGATAGGGGATGTATGGACCTGGGTGGCCACTAACAGCACTCTACAGCAGTGTGTGCAGCCAGGATAGGGGATGTATGGACGTGGGTGGCCACTAACAGCACTCTACAGCAGTGTGTGTAGCCAGGATAGGGGATGTATGGACCTGGGTGGCCACTAACAGCACTCTACAGCAGTGTGTGCAGCCAGGATAGGGGATGTATGGACGTGGGTGGCCATTAACAGCTCTCTACAGCAGTGTGTGCAGCCAGGATAGGGGATGTATGGACGTGGGTGGCCACTAACAGCACTCTACAGCAGTGTGTGCAGCCAGAATACGGGATGTATTGATGTGGGTGGCCACTAACAGCACTCTACAGCAGTGTGTGCAGCCAGGATAGGGGATGTATGGACGTGGGTGGCCACTAACAGCACTCTACAGCAGTGTGTGCAGCCAGGATAGGGGATGTATGGATGTGGGTGGCCACTAACAGCACTCTACAGCAGTGTGTGCAGCCAGGATAGGGGATGTATGGACGTGGGTGGCAAATAACAGCACTCTACAGCAGTGTCTGCAGCCAGGATAGGGGCTGTATGGACCTGGGTGGCCACTAACAGAACTCTACAGCAGTGTGTGCAGCCAGGATAGGGGATGTATGGATGTGGGTGGCCACTAACAGCACTCTACAGCAGTGTGTGCAGCCAGGATAGGCGATGTATGGATGTGGGTGGTCAATAACAGCACTCTACAGCAGTGTGTGCAGCCAGGACAGGGGATGTATGGACCTGGGTGGCCACTAACCGCACTCTCTACAGCAGTGTGTGCAGCCAGGATAGTGGATGTATGGACATGGGTGGCCATTAACAGTACTCTACAGCAGTGTGTGCAGCCAGGATAGGGGATGTATGGACCTGTGTGGCCACTAACAGCACTCTACAGCAGTGTGTGCAGCCAGGATAGAAGATGTATGGACCTGGGTGGCCACTAACAGCACTCTACAGCAGTGTGTGCAGCCAGGACAGGGGATGTATGGACCTGGGTGGCCACTAACCGCACTCTCTACAGCAGTGTGTGCAGCCAGGATAGTGGATGTATGGACATGGGTGGCCATTAACAGTACTCTACAGCAGTGTGTGCAGCCAGTATAGGGGATGTATGGACCTGGGTGGCCACTAACAGCACTCTACAGCAGTGTGTGCAGCCAGGATAGAAGATGTATGGACCTGGGTGGCCACTAACAGCACTCTACAGCAGGGTGTGCAGCCAGGATAGGGGATGTATGGACCTGGGTGGCCACTAACAGCACTCTACAGCAGTGTGTGCAGCCAGGATAGGGGATGTATGGACCTGGGTGGCCACAAACAGCACTCTACAGCAGTGTGTGCAGCCAGGATATGGGATGTATGGACGTGGGTGGCCACTAACAAAACTCTACAGCAGTGTGTGCAGCCAGGATGTGGGATGTATGGACATGGGTGGCCACTAACAGCACTCTACAGCAGTGTGTGCAGCCAGGATAGGGGATGGATGGACCTGGTTGGCCACTAACAGCACTCTACAGCAGTGTGTGCAGCCAGGATAGGGGATGTATGGACCTGGGTGGCCACTGACAGCACTCTACAGCAGTGTGTGCAGCCAGGATAGGGGATGTATGGACGTGGGTGGCCACTAACAGCACTCTACAGCAGTGTGTGCAGCCAGGATAGGGGATGTATGGATGTGGTTGGCCACTAACAGCACTCTACAGCAGTGTGTGCAGCCAGGATAGGGGATGTATGGACGTGGGTGGCCACTAACAGCACTCTACAGCAATGTGGTCAGCCAGGATAGGGGATGGATGGACCTGGTTGGCCACTAACAGCACTCTACAGCAGTGTGTGCTGCCAGGATAGGGGATGTATGGACGTGGGTGGCCACTAACTGCACTCTACAGCAGTGTGTGCAGCCAGTATAGGGAATGTATGGACATGGGTGGCCACTAACAGCACTCTACAGCAGTGTGTGCAGCCAGGATAGGGGATGTATGGACTTGGGTGGCCACTAACTGCACTCTACAGCACTGTGTGCAGCCAGGATAGGGGATGGATGGACCTGGGTGGCCACTAACTGCACTCTACAGCAGTGTGTGCAGCCAGGATAGGGGATGTATGGACCTGGGTGGCCACTAACAGCACTCTACAGCAGTGTGTGCAGCCAGGATAGGGGATGTATGGACGTGGGTGGCCACTAACAGCACTCTACAGCAGTGTGTGTAGCCAGGATAGGGGATGTATGGACCTGGGTGGCCACTAACAGCACTCTACAGCAGTGTGTGCAGCCAGGATAGGGGATGTATGGACGTGGGTGGCCATTAACAGCTCTCTACAGCAGTGTGTGCAGCCAGGATAGGGGATGTATGGACCTGTGTGGCCACTAACTGCACTCTACAGCAGTGTGTGCAGCCAGGATAGGGGATGTATGGACGTGGGTGGCCACTAACAGCACTCTACAGCAGAGTGTGCAGCCAGAATACGGGATGTATTGATGTGGGTGGCCACTAACAGCACTCTACAGCAGTGTGTGCAGCCAGGATAGGGGATGTATGGATGTGGGTCGCCACTAACAGCACTCTACAGCAGTGTGGGCAGCCAGGATAGGGGATGGATGGACCTGGGTGGCCACTAACAGCACTCTACAGCAGTGTGTGCAGCCAGGATAGGGGATGTATGGATGTGTGTGGCCACTAAAAGCACTCTACAGCAGTGTGTGCAGCCAGGATATGGGATGTATGGACGTGGGTGGCCACTAACAGCACTCGACAGCAGTGTGTGCAGCCAGGACAGGGGATGTATGGACCTGGGTGGCCACTAAATGCACTCTCTACAGCAGTGTGTGCAGCCAGGATAGTGGATGTATGGACGTGGGTGGCCATTAACAGTACTCTACAGCAGTGTGTGCAGCCAGGATAGGGGATGTATGGACCTGGGTGGCCACTAACAGCACTCTACAGCAGTGTGTGCAGCCAGGATAGAAGATGTATGGACCTGGGTGGCCACTAACAGCACTCTACAGCAGTGTGTGCAGCCAGGATAGGGGATGTATAGACCTGGGTGGCCACTAACATCACTCTACAGCAGTGTGTGCAGCCAGGATAGGTGATGTATGGATGTGGGTGGCCACTAACAGCACTCTACAGCAGTGTGTGCAGCCAGGATAGGGGATGTATGGACCTGGTTTGCCACTAACAGCACTCTACAGCAGTGTGTGCAGCCAGGATAGGGGATGTATGGACCTGGGTGGCCACTAACAGCACTCTACAGCAGTGTGTGCAGCCAGGATAGGGGATGTATAGACCTGGGTGGCCACTAACATCACTCTACAGCATTGTGTGTAGCCAGGATAGGGGATGTATGGACGTGGGTGGCCACTAACAGCACTCTACAGCAGTGTGTGCAGCCAGGATAGGGGATGTATGGACCTGGTTTGCCACTAACAGCACTCTACAGCAGTGTGTGCAGCCAGGATAGGGGATGTATGGATGTGGGTGGCCACTAACAGCACTCTACAGCAGTGTGTGCAGCCAGGATAGGGGATGTATGGACCTGGGTGGCCACTAACAGCACTCTACAGCAGTGTGTGCAGCCAGTATAGGGAATGTATGGACGTGGGTGGCCACTAACAGCACTCTACAGCAGTGTGTGCTGCCAGGATAGGGGATGTATTGTCGTGGGTGGCCACTAACTGCACTCTACAGCAGTGTGTGCAGCCAGTATATGGAATGTATGGACATGGGTGGCCACTAACAGCACTCTACAGCAGTGTGTGCAGCCAGGATAGGGGATGTATGGACGTGGGTGGCCACTAACTGCACTCTACAGCAGTGTGTTCAGCCAGGATAGGGGATGGATGGACCTGGGTGGCCAGTAACTGCACTTTACAGCAGTGTGTGCAGCCAGGATAGGGGATGTATGGACCTGGGTGGCCACTAACAGCACTCTACAGCAGTGTGTGCAGCCAGGATAGGGGATGTATGGACGTGGGTGGCCACTAACAGCACTCTACAGCAGTGTGTGTAGCCAGGATAGGGGATGTATGGACCTGGGTGGCCACTAACAGCACTCTACAGCAGTGTGTGCAGCCAGGATAGGGGATGTATGGACGTGGGTGGCCATTAACAGCTCTCTACAGCAGTGTGTGCAGCCAGGATAGGGGATGTATGGACGTGGGTGGCCACTAACAGCACTCTACAGCAGTGTGTGCAGCCAGAATACGGGATGTATTGATGTGGGTGGCCACTAACAGCACTCTACAGCAGTGTGTGCAGCCAGGATAGGGGATGTATGGACGTGGGTGGCCACTAACAGCACTCTACAGCAGTGTGTGCAGCCAGGATAGGGGATGTATGGATGTGGGTGGCCACTAACAGCACTCTACAGCAGTGTGTGCAGCCAGGATAGGGGATGTATGGACCTGGGTGGCCACTAACAGCACTCTACAGCAGTGTGTGCAGCCAGTATAGGGAATGTATGGACGTGGGTGGCCACTAACAGCACTCTACAGCAGTGTGTGCTGCCAGGATAGGGGATGTATGGACGTGGGTGGCCACTAACTGCACTCTAAAGCAGTGTGTGCAGCCAGTATAGGGAATGTATGGACATGGGTGGCCACTAACAGCACTCTACAGCAGTGTGTGCAGCCAGGATAGGGGATGTATGGACGTGGGTGGCCACTAACTGCACTTTACAGCAGTGTGTGCAGCCAGGATAGGGGATGGATGGACCTGGGTGGCCACTAACTGCACTCTACAGCAGTGTGTGCAGCCAGGATAGGGGATGTATGGACCTGGGTGGCCACTAACAGCACTCTACAGCAGTGTGTGCAGCCAGGATAGGGGATGTATGGACGTGGGTGGCCACTAACAGCACTCTACAGCAGTGTGTGCAGCCATGATAGGGGATGTATGGATGTGGGTGGCCACTAACAGCACTCTACAGCATTGTGTGCAGCCATGATAGGGGATGTATGGATGTGGGTGGCCACTAACAGCACTCTACAGCATTGTGTGCAGCCAAGATAGGGGATGTATGGACGTGGGTGGCCACTAACAGCACTCTACAGCAGTGTGTGCAGCCAGGATAGGGGATGTATGGATGTGGGTGGCCACTAACAGCACTCTACAGCAGTGTGTGCAGCCAGGATAGGGGATGTATGGACGTGGGTGGCCAATAACAGCACTCTACAGCAGTGTGTGCAGCCAGGATAGGGGATGTATGGACCTGGGTGGCCACTAACAGCACTCTACAGCAGTGTGTTCAGCCAGGATAGGGGATGTATGGATGTGGGTGGCCACTAAACGCACTCTACAGCAGTGTGTGCAGCCAGGATAGGGGATGTATGGATGTGGGTGGCCAATAACAGCACTCTACAGCAGTGTGTGCAGCCAGTATAGGGGATGTATGGACGTGGGTGGCCACTAACAGCACTCTACACAGTGTGTGCAGCCAGGATACGAATGTATGTATGTGGGTGGCCACTAACAGCACTCTACAGCAGTGTGTGCAGCCAGGATAGGGGATGTATGGACGTGGGTGGCCACTAACAGCACTCTACAGCAGTGTGTGCTGCCAGGATAGGGGATGTATGGACGTGGGTGGCCACTAACTGCACTGTAAAGCAGTGTGTGCAGCCAGTATAAGGAATGTATGGACATGGGTGGCCACTAACAGCACTCTACAGCAGTGTGTGCAGCCAGGATAGGGGATGTATGGACGTGGGTGGCCACTAACTGCACTTTACAGCAGTGTGTGCAGCCAGGATAGGGGATGGATGGACCTGGGTGGCCACTAACTGCACTCTACAGCAGTGTGTGCAGCCAGGATAGGGGATGTATGGACCTGGGTGGCCACTAACAGCACTCTACAGCAGTGTGTGCAGCCAGGATAGGGGATGTATGGACCTGGGTGGCCACTAACAGCACTCTACAGCAGTGTGTGCAGCCAGGATAGGGGATGTATGGACGTGGGTGGCCATTAACAGCTCTCTACAGCAGTGTGTGCAGCCAGGATAGGGGATGTATGGACCTGGGTGGCCACTAACTGCAGTCTACAGCAGTGTGTGCAGCCAGGATAGGGGATGTATGGACCTGGGTGGCCACTAACAGCACTCTACAGCAGTGTGTGCAGCCAGGATAGGGGATGTATGGACCTGGGTGGCCACTAACAGCACTCTACAGCAGTGTGTGCAGCCAGGATAGGAGATGTATGGACGTGGGTGGCCATTAACAGCTCTCTACAGCAGTGTGTGCAGCCAGGATAGGGGATGTATGGACCTGGGTGGCCACTAACTGCAGTCTACAGCAGTGTGTGCAGCCAGGATAGGGGCTGTATGGACGTGGGTGGCCACTAACAGCACTCTACAGCAGTGTGTGCAGCCAGGATAGGGGATGTATGGACCTGGGTGGCCACTAACAGCACTCTACAGCAGTGTGTTCAGCCAGGATAGGGGATGTATGGATGTGGGTGGCCACTAAACGCACTCTTCAGCAGTGTGTGCAGCCAGGATAGGGGATGTATGGATGTGGGTGGCCAATAACAGCACTCTACAGCAGTGTGTGCAGCCAGTATAGGGGATGTATGGACGTGGGTGGCCACTAACAGCACTCTACACAGTGTGTGCAGCCAGGATACGAATGTATGTATGTGGGTGGCCACTAACAGCACTCTACAGCAGTGTGTGCAGCCAGGATAGGGGATGTATGGACCTGGGTGGCCACTAACAGCACTCTACAGCAGTGTGTGCAGCCAGGATAGGGGATGTATGGACGTGGGTGGCCACTAACAGCACTCTACAGCAGTGTGTGCAGCCATGATAGGGGATGTATGGATGTGGGTGGCCACTAACAGTACTCTACAGCATTGTGTGCAGCCATGATAGGGGATGTATGGACCTGGGTGGCCACTAACAGCACTCTACAGCAGTGTGTGCAGCCAGGATAGAAGATGTATGGACCTGGGTGGCCACTAACAGCACTCTACAGCAGTGTGTGCAGCCAGGATAGGGGATGTATAGACCTGGGTGGCCACTAACATCACTCTACAGCAGTGTGTGCAGCCAGGATAGGTGATGTATGGATGTGGGTGGCCACTAACAGCACTCTACAGCAGTGTGTGCAGCCAGGATAGGGGATGTATGGACCTGGTTTGCCACTAACAGCACTCTACAGCAGTGTGTGCAGCCAGGATAGGGGATGTATGGACCTGGGTGGCCACTAACAGCACTCTACAGCAGTGTGTGCAGCCAGGATAGGGGATGTATAGACCTGGGTGGCCACTAACATCACTCTACAGCATTGTGTGTAGCCAGGATAGGGGATGTATGGACGTGGGTGGCCACTAACAGCACTCTACAGCAGTGTGTGCAGCCAGGATAGGGGATGTATGGACCTGGTTTGCCACTAACAGCACTCTACAGCAGTGTGTGCAGCCAGGATAGGGGATGTATGGATGTGGGTGGCCACTAACAGCACTCTACAGCAGTGTGTGCAGCCAGGATAGGGGATGTATGGACCTGGGTGGCCACTAACAGCACTCTACAGCAGTGTGTGCAGCCAGTATAGGGAATGTATGGACGTGGGTGGCCACTAACAGCACTCTACAGCAGTGTGTGCTGCCAGGATAGGGGATGTATTGACGTGGGTGGCCACTAACTGCACTCTACAGCAGTGTGTGCAGCCAGTATATGGAATGTATGGACATGGGTGGCCACTAACAGCACTCTACAGCAGTGTGTGCACTCAGGATAGGGGATGTATGGACGTGGGTGGCCACTAACTGCACTCTACAGCAGTGTGTTCAGCCAGGATAGGGGATGGATGGACCTGGGTGGCCAGTAACTGCACTTTACAGCAGTGTGTGCAGCCAGGATAGGGGATGTATGGACCTGGGTGGCCACTAACAGCACTCTACAGCAGTGTGTGCAGCCAGGATAGGGGATGTATGGACGTGGGTGGCCACTAACAGCACTCTACAGCAGTGTGTGTAGCCAGGATAGGGGATGTATGGACCTGGGTGGCCACTAACAGCACTCTACAGCAGTGTGTGCAGCCAGGATAGGGGATGTATGGACGTGGGTGGCCATTAACAGCTCTCTACAGCAGTGTGTGCAGCCAGGATAGGGGATGTATGGACCTGTGTGGCCACTAACTGCACTCTACAGCAGTGTCTGCAGCCAGGATAGGGGATGTATGGACGTGGGTGGCCACTAACAGCACTCTACAGCAGTGTGTGCAGCCAGAATACGGGATGTATTGATGTGGGTGGCCACTAACAGCACTCTACAGCAGTGTGTGCAGCCAGGATAGGGGATGTATGGACGTGGGTGGCCACTAACAGCACTCTACAGCAGTGTGTGCAGCCAGGATAGGGGATGTATGGATGTGGGTGGCCACTAACAGCACTCTACAGCAGTGTGTGCAGCCAGGATAGGGGATGTATGGACGTGGGTGGCAAATAACAGCACTCTACAGCAGTGTCTGCAGCCAGGATAGGGGCTGTATGGACCTGGGTGGCCACTAACAGAACTCTACAGCAGTGTGTGCAGCCAGGATAGGGGATGTATGGATGTGGGTGGCCACTAACAGCACTCTACAGCAGTGTGTGCAGCCAGGATAGTCGATGTATGGATGTGGGTGGTCAATAACAGCACTCTACAGCAGTGTGTGCAGCCAGGATAGGGGATGTATGGACGTGGGTGGCCACTAACAGCACTCTACAGCAGTGTGTGCAGCCAGGATACGGGATGTATGGATGTGGGTGGCCACTAACAGCACTCTACAGCAGTGTGTGCAGCCAGTATAGGGGATGTATGGACGTGGGTGGCCACTAACAGCACTCTACAGCAGTGTGTGCAGCCAGGATAGTGGATGTATGGACGTGGGTGGCCACTAACAGCACTCTACAGCAGTGTGTGCAGCCAGGATAGGGGATGTATGGATGTGGGTGGCCACTAACAGCACTCTACAGCAGTGTGTGCAGCCAGGATAGGGGATGTATGGACCTGGGTGGCCACTAACAGCACTCTACAGCAGTGTGTGCAGCCAGTATAGGGAATGTATGGACGTGGGTGGCCACTAACAGCACTCTACAGCAGTGTGTGCTGCCAGGATAGGGGATGTATGGACGTGGGTGGCCACTAACTGCACTCTAAAGCAGTGTGTGCAGCCAGTATAGGGAATGTATGGACATGGGTGGCCACTAACAGCACTCTACAGCAGTGTGTGCAGCCAGTATAGGGAATGTATGGACATGGGTGGCCACTAACAGCACTCTACAGCAGTGTGTGCAGCCAGGATAGGGGATGTATGGACGTGGGTGGCCACTAACTGCACTTTACAGCAGTGTGTGCAGCCAGGATAGGGGATGGATGGACCTGGGTGGCCACTAACTGCACTCTACAGCAGTGTGTGCAGCCAGGATAGGGGATGTATGGACCTGGGTGGCCACTAACAGCACTCTACAGCAGTGTGTGCAGCCAGGATAGGGGATGTATGGACCTGGGTGGCCACTAACAGCACTCTACAGCAGTGTGTGCAGCCAGGATAGGGGATGTATGGACGTGGGTGGCCATTAACAGCTCTCTACAGCAGTGTGTGCAGCCAGGATAGGGGATGTATGGACCTGGGTGGCCACTAACTGCAGTCTACAGCAGTGTGTGCAGCCAGGATAGGGGATGTATGGACCTGGGTGGCCACTAACAGCATTCTACAGCAGTGTGTGCAGCCAGGATAGGGGATGTATGGACCTGGGTGGCCACTAACAGCACTCTACAGCAGTGTGTGCAGCCAGGATAGGGGATGTATGGACGTGGGTGGCCATTTACAGCTCTCTACAGCAGTGTGTGCAGCCAGGATAGGGGATGTATGGACCTGGGTGGCCACTAACTGCAGTCTACAGCAGTGTGTGCAGCCAGGATAGGGGCTGTATGGACGTGGGTGGCCACTAACAGCACTCTACAGCAGTGTGTGCAGCCAGGATAGGGGATGTATGGACCTGGGTGGCCACTAACAGCACTCTACAGCAGTGTGTTCAGCCAGGATAGGGGATGTATGGATGTGGGTGGCCACTAAACGCACTCTTCAGCAGTGTGTGCAGCCAGGATAGGGGATGTATGTATGTGGGTGGCCACTAACAGCACTCTACAGCAGTGTGTGCAGCCAGTATAGGGGATGTATGGACGTGGGTGGCCACTAACAGCACTCTACACAGTGTGTGCAGCCAGGATACGAATGTATGTATGTGGGTGGCCACTAACAGCACTCTACAGCAGTGTGTGCAGTCAGGATAGGGGATGTATGGACCTGGGTGGCCACTAACAGCACTCTACAGCAGTGTGTGCAGCCAGGATAGGGGATGTATGGACGTGGGTGGCCACTAACAGCACTCTACAGCAGTGTGTGCAGCCATGATAGGGGATGTATGGATGTGGGTGGCCACTAACAGCACTCTACAGCATTGTGTGCAGCCATGATAGGGGATGTATGGATGTGGGTGGCCACTAACAGCACTCTACAGCATTGTGTGCAGCCAAGATAGGGGATGTATGGACGTGGGTGGCCACTAACAGCACTCTACAGCAGTGTGTGCAGCCAGGATAGGGGATGTATGGATGTGGGTGGCCACTAACAGCACTCTACAGCAGTGTGTGCAGCCAGGATAGGGGATGTATGGACGTGGGTGGCCAATAACAGCACTCTACAGCAGTGTGTGCAGCCAGGATAGGGGATGTATGGACCTGGTTGGCCACTAACAGCACTCTACAGCAGTGTGTTCAGCCAGGATAGGGGATGTATGGATGTGGGTGGCCACTAAACGCACTCTACAGCAGTGTGTGCAGCCAGGATAGGGGATGTATGGATGTGGGTGGCCAATAACAGCACTCTACAGCAGTGTGTGCAGCCAGGATAGGGGATGTATGGACGTGGGTGGCCACTAACAGCACTCTACACAGTGTGTGCAGCCAGGATACGAATGTATGTATGTGGGTGGCCACTAACAGCACTCTACAGCAGTGTGTGCAGCCAGGATAGGGGATGTATGGACGTGGGTGGCCACTAACAGCACTCTACAGCAGTGTGTGCTGCCAGGATAGGGGATGTATGGACGTGGGTGGCCACTAACTGCACTCTAAAGCAGTGTGTGCAGCCAGTATAGGGAATGTATGGACATGGGTGGCCACTAACAGCACTCTACAGCAGTGTGTGCAGCCAGGATAGGGGATGTATGGACGTGGGTGGCCACTAACTGCACTTTACAGCAGTGTGTGCAGCCAGGATAGGGGATGGATGGACCTGGGTGGCCACTAACTGCACTCTACAGCAGTGTGTGCAGCCAGGATAGGGGATGTATGGACCTGGGTGGCCACTAACAGCACTCTACAGCAGTGTGTGCAGCCAGGATAGGGGATGTATGGACCTGGGTGGCCACTAACAGCACTCTACAGCAGTGTGTGCAGCCAGGATAGGGGATGTATGGACGTGGGTGGCCATTAACAGCTCTCTACAGCAGTGTGTGCAGCCAGGATAGGGGATGTATGGACCTGGGTGGCCACTAACTGCAGTCTACAGCAGTGTGTGCAGCCAGGATAGGGGCTGTATGGACGTGGGTGGCCACTAACAGCACTCTACAGCAGTGTGTGCAGCCAGGATACGGGATGTATTGATGTGGGTGGCCACTAACAGCACTCTACAGCAGTGTGTGCTGCCAGGATAGGGGATGTATGGACGTGGGTGGCCACTAACAGCACTCTACAGCAGTGTGTGCAGCCAGGATAGGGGATGTATGGATGTGGGTGGCCACTAACAGCACTCTACAGCAGTGTGTGCAGCCAGGATAGGGGATGTATGGACGTGGGTGGCCAATAACAGCACTCTACAGCAGTGTGTGCAGCCAGGATAGGGGATGTATGGACCTGGGTGGCGACTAACAGCACTCTACAGCAGTGTGTGCAGCCAGGATAGGGGATGTATGGATGTGGGTGGCCACTAACAGAACTCTACAGCAGTGTGTGCAGCCAGGATAGGGGATGTATGGATGTGGGTGGTCAATAACAGCACTCTACAGCAGTGTGTGCAGCCAGTATAGGGGATGTATGGACGTGGGTGGCCACTAACAGCACTCTACAGCAGTGTGTGCAGCCAGGATACGGGATGTATGGATGTGGGTGGCCACTAACAGCACTCTACAGCAGTGTGTGCAGCCAGCATAGGGGATGTATGGACGTGGGTGGCCACTAACAGCACTCTACAGCAGTGTGTGCAGCCAGGATAGGGGATGTATGGACGTGGCTGGCCACTAACAGCACTCTACAGCAGTGTGTGCTGCCAGGATAGGGGATGTATGGACGTGGGTGGCCACTAACTGCACTCTAAAGCAGTGTGTGCAGCCAGTATAGGGAATGTATGGACATGGGTGGCCACTAACAGCACTCTACAGCAGTGTGTGCAGCCAGGATAGGGGATGTATGGATGTGGGTGGCCACTAAACGCACTCTACAGCAGTGTGTGCAGCCAGGATAGGGGATGTATGGATGTGGGTGGCCAATAACAGCACTCTACAGCAGTGTGTGCAGCCAGTATAGGGGATGTATGGACGTGGGTGGCCACTAACAGCACTCTACACAGTGTGTGCAGCCAGGATACGAATGTATGTATGTGGGTGGCCACTAACAGCACTCTACAGCAGTGTGTGCAGCCAGGATAGGGGATGTATGGACGTGGGTGGCCACTAACAGCACTCTACAGCAGTGTGTGCTGCCAGGATAGGGGATGTATGGACGTGGGTGGCCACTAACTGCACTCTAAAGCAGTGTGTGCAGCCAGTATAGGGAATGTATGGACATGGGTGGCCACTAACAGCACTCTACAGCAGTGTGTGCAGCCAGGATAGGGGATGTATGGACGTGGGTGGCCACTAACTGCACTTTACAGCAGTGTGTGCAGCCAGGATAGGGGATGGATGGACCTGGGTGGCCACTAACTGCACTCTACAGCAGTGTGTGCAGCCAGGATAGGGGATGTATGGACCTGGGTGGCCACTAACAGCACTCTACAGCAGTGTGTGCAGCCAGGATAGGGGATGTATGGACCTGGGTGGCCACTAACAGCACTCTACAGCAGTGTGTGCAGCCAGGATAGGGGATGTATGGACGTGGGTGGCCATTAACAGCTCTCTACAGCAGTGTGTGCAGCCAGGATAGGGGATGTATGGACCTGGGTGGCCACTAACTGCAGTCTACAGCAGTGTGTGCAGCCAGGATAGGGGATGTATGGACCTGGGTGGCCACTAACAGCATTCTACAGCAGTGTGTGCAGCCAGGATAGGGGATGTATGGACCTGGGTGGCCACTAACAGCACTCTACAGCAGTGTGTGCAGCCAGGATAGGGGATGTATGGACGTGGGTGGCCATTTACAGCTCTCTACAGCAGTGTGTGCAGCCAGGATAGGGGATGTATGGACCTGGGTGGCCACTAATTGCAGTCTACAGCAGTGTGTGCAGCCAGGATAGGGGCTGTATGGACGTGGGTGTCCACTAACAGCACTCTACAGCAGTGTGTGCAGCCAGGATAGGGGATGTATGGACCTGGGTGGCCACTAACAGCACTCTACAGCAGTGTGTTCAGCCAGGATAGGGGATGTATGGATGTGGGTGGCCACTAAACGCACTCTTCAGCAGTGTGTGCAGCCAGGATAGGGGATGTATGGATGTGGGTGGCCAATAACAGCACTCTACAGCAGTGTGTGCAGCCAGTATAGGGGATGTATGGACGTGGGTGGCCACTAACAGCACTCTACACAGTGTGTGCAGCCAGGATACGAATGTATGTATGTGGGTGGCCACTAACAGCACTCTACAGCAGTGTGTGCAGTCAGGATAGGGGATGTATGGACCTGGGTGGCCACTAACAGCACTCTACAGCAGTGTGTGCAGCCAGGATAGGGGATGTATGGACGTGGGTGGCCACTAACAGCACTCTACAGCAGTGTGTGCAGCCATGATAGGGGATGTATGGATGTGGGTGGCCACTAACAGCACTCTACAGCATTGTGTGCAGCCATGATAGGGGATGTATGGATGTGGGTGGCCACTAACAGCACTCTACAGCATTGTGTGCAGCCAAGATAGGGGATGTATGGACGTGGGTGGCCACTAACAGCACTCTACAGCAGTGTGTGCAGCCAGGATAGGGGATGTATGGATGTGGGTGGCCACTAACAGCACTCTACAGCAGTGTGTGCAGCCAGGATAGGGGATGTATGGACGTGGGTGGCCAATAACAGCACTCTACAGCAGTGTGTGCAGCCAGGATAGGGGATGTATGGACCTGGTTGGCCACTAACAGCACTCTACAGCAGTGTGTTCAGCCAGGATAGGGGATGTATGGATGTGGGTGGCCACTAAACGCACTCTACAGCAGTGTGTGCAGCCAGGATAGGGGATGTATGGATGTGGGTGGCCAATAACAGCACTCTACAGCAGTGTGTGCAGCCAGTATAGGGGATGTATGGACGTGGGTGGCCACTAACAGCACTCTACACAGTGTGTGCAGCCAGGATACGAATGTATGTATGTGGGTGGCCACTAACAGCACTCTACAGCAGTGTGTGCAGCCAGGATAGGGGATGTATGGACGTGGGTGGCCACTAACAGCACTCTACAGCAGTGTGTGCTGCCAGGATAGGGGATGTATGGACGTGGGTGGCCACTAACTGCACTCTAAAGCAGTGTGTGCAGCCAGTATAGGGAATGTATGGACATGGGTGGCCACTAACAGCACTCTACAGCAGTGTGTGCAGCCAGGATAGGGGATGGATGGACCTGGGTGGCCACTAACTGCACTCTACAGCAGTGTGTGCAGCCAGGATAGGGGATGTATGGACCTGGGTGGCCACTAACAGCACTCTACAGCAGTGTGTGCAGCCAGGATAGGGGATGTATGGACCTGGGTGGCCACTAACAGCACTCTACAGCAGTGTGTGCAGCCAGGATAGGGGATGTATGGACGTGGGTGGCCATTAACAGCTCTCTACAGCAGTGTGTGCAGCCAGGATAGGGGATGTATGGACCTGGGTGGCCACTAACTGCAGTCTACAGCAGTGTGTGCAGCCAGGATAGGGGATGTATGGACGTGGGTGGCCATTAACAGCTCTCTACAGCAGTGTGTGCAGCCAGGATAGGGGATGTATGGACCTGGGTGGCCACTAACTGCAGTCTACAGCAGTGTGTGCAGCCAGGATAGGGGCTGTATGGACGTGGGTGGCCACTAACAGCACTCTACAGCAGTGTGTGCAGCCAGGATACAGGATGTATTGATGTGGGTGGCCACTAACAGCACTCTACAGCAGTGTGTGCTGCCAGGATAGGGGATGTATGGACGTGGGTGGCCACTAACAGCACTCTACAGCAGTGTGTGCAGCCAGGATAGGGGATGTATGGATGTGGGTGGCCACTAACAGCACTCTACAGCAGTGTGTGCAGCCAGGATAGGGGATGTATGGACGTGGGTGGCCAATAACAGCACTCTACAGCAGTGTGTGCAGCCAGGATAGGGGATGTATGGACCTGGGTGGCGACTAACAGCACTCTACAGCAGTGTGTGCAGCCAGGATAGGGGATGTATGGATGTGGGTGGCCACTAACAGAACTCTACAGCAGTGTGTGCAGCCAGGATAGGGGATGTATGGATGTGGGTGGTCAATAACAGCACTCTACAGCAGTGTGTGCAGCCAATATAGGGGATGTATGGACGTGGGTGGCCACTAACAGCACTCTACAGCAGTGTGTGCAGCCAGGATACGGGATGTATGGATGTGGGTGGCCACTAACAGCACTCTACAGCAGTGTGTGCAGCCAGCATAGGGGATGTATGGACGTGGGTGGCCACTAACAGCACTCTACAGCAGTGTGTGCAGCCAGGATAGGGGATGTATGGACGTGGCTGGCCACTAACAGCACTCTACAGCAGTGTGTGCAGCCAGGATAGGGGATGTATGGACGTGGGTGGCCACTAACAGCACTCTACAGCAGTGTGTGCAGCCAGGATAGAGGATGGATGGACCTGGGTGGCCACTAACAGCACTCTACAGCAGTGTGTTCAGCCAGGATAGGGGATGGATGGACCTGGGTGGCCACTAACAGTACTCTACAGCAGTGTGTGCAGCCAGGATAGGGGATGTATGGACCTGGGTGGCCACTAACAGCACTGTACAGCAGTGTGTGTAGCCAGGATATGGGATGTATGGACGTGGGTGGCCACTAACAGCACTCTACAGCAGTGTGTGCAGCCAGGATAGGGAATGTATGGATGTGGGTGGCCACTAACAGCACTCTACAGCAGTGTGTGCAGCCATGATAGGGGATGTATGGATGTGGGTGGCCACTAACAGCACTCTACAGCATTGTGTGCAGCCAAGATAGGGGATGTATGGACGTGGGTGGCCACTAACAGCACTCTACAGCAGTGTGTGCAGCCAGGATAGGGGATGTATGGACGTGGGTGGCCAATAACAGCACTCTACAGCAGTGTGTGCAGCCAGGATAGGGGATGTATGGACCTGGGTGGCCACTAACAGCACTCTACAGCAGTGTGTTCAGCCAGGATAGGGGATGTATGGATGTGGGTGGCCACTAAACGCACTCTTCAGCAGTGTGTGCAGCCAGGATAGGGGATGTATGGATGTGGGTGGCCAATAACAGCACTCTACAGCAGTGTGTGCAGCCAGTATAGGGGATGTATGGACGTGGGTGGCCACTAACAGCACTCTACACAGTGTGTGCAGCCAGGATACGAATGTATGTATGTGGGTGGCCACTAACAGCACTCTACAGCAGTGTGTGCAGCCAGGATAGGGGATGTATGGACGTGGGTGGCCACTAACAGCACTCTACAGCAGTGTGTGCAGCCAGGATAGGGGATGTATGGACGTGGGTGGCCACTAACAGCACTCTACAGCAGTGTGTGCAGCCATGATAGGGGATGTATGGATGTGGGTGGCCACTAACAGCACTCTACAGCATTGTGTGCAGCCATGATAGGGGATGTATGGATGTGGGTGGCCACTAACAGCACTCTACAGCATTGTGTGCAGCCAAGATAGGGGATGTATGGACGTGGGTGGCCACTAACAGCACTCTACAGCAGTGTGTGCAGCCAGGATAGGGGATGTATGGATGTGGGTGGCCACTAACAGCACTCTACAGCAGTGAGTGCAGCCAGGATAGGGGATGTATGGACGTGGGTGGCCAATAACAGCACTCTACAGCAGTGTGTGCAGCCAGGATAGGGGATGTATGGACCTGGGTGGCCACTAACAGCACTCTACAGCAGTGTGTTCAGCCAGGATAGGGGATGTATGGATGTGGGTGGCCACTAAACGCACTCTACAGCAGTGTGTGCAGCCAGGATAGGGGATGTATGGATGTGGGTGGCCAATATCAGCACTCTACAGCAGTGTGTGCAGCCAGTATAGGGGATGTATGGACGTGGGTGGCCACTAACAGCACTCTACACAGTGTGTGCAGCCAGGATACGAATGTATGTATGTGGGTGGCCACTAACAGCACTCTACAGCAGTGTGTGCAGCCAGGATAGGGGATGTATGGACGTGGGTGGCCACTAACAGCACTCTACAGCAGTGTGTGCAGCCATGATAAGGGACGTATGGACGTGGGTGGCCACTAACAGCACTCTACAGCAGTGTGTGCAGCCAGTATAGGGGATGTATGGACGTGGGTGGCCACTAACAGCACTCTACAGCAGTGTGTGCAGCCAGGATACGGGATGTATGGATGTGGGTGGCCACTAACAGCACTCTACAGCAGTGTGTGCAGCCAGCATAGGGGATGTATGGACGTGGGTGGCCACTAACAGCACTCTACAGCAGTGTGTGCAGCCAGGATAGGGGATGTATGGACGTGGCTGGCCACTAACAGCACTCTACAGCAGTGTGTGCAGCCAGGATAGGGGATGTATGGACGTGGGTGGCCACTAACAGCACTCTACAGCAGTGTGTGCAGCCAGGATAGAGGATGGATGGACCTGGGTGGCCACTAACAGCACTCTACAGCAGTGTGTTCAGCCAGGATAGGGGATGGATGGACCTGGGTGGCCACTAACAGTACTCTACAGCAGTGTGTGCAGCCAGGATAGGGGATGTATGGACCTGGGTGGCCACTAACAGCACTGTACAGCAGTGTGTGTAGCCAGGATATGGGATGTATGGACGTGGGTGGCCACTAACAGCACTCTACAGCAGTGTGTGCAGCCAGGATAGGGAATGTATGGATGTGGGTGGCCACTAACAGCACTCTACAGCAGTGTGTGCAGCCATGATAGGGGATGTATGGATGTGGGTGGCCACTAACAGCACTCTACAGCATTGTGTGCAGCCAAGATAGGGGATGTATGGACGTGGGTGGCCACTAACAGCACTCTACAGCAGTGTGTGCAGCCAGGATAGGGGATGTATGGACGTGGGTGGCCAATAACAGCACTCTACAGCAGTGTGTGCAGCCAGGATAGGGGATGTATGGACCTGGGTGGCCACTAACAGCACTCTACAGCAGTGTGTTCAGCCAGGATAGGGGATGTATGGATGTGGGTGGCCACTAAACGCACTCTTCAGCAGTGTGTGCAGCCAGGATAGGGGATGTATGGATGTGGGTGGCCAATAACAACACTCTACAGCAGTGTGTGCAGCCAGTATAGGGGATGTATGGACGTGGGTGGCCACTAACAGCACTCTACACAGTGTGTGCAGCCAGGATACGAATGTATGTATGTGGGTGGCCACTAACAGCACTCTACAGCAGTGTGTGCAGCCAGGATAGGGGATGTATGGACGTGGGTGGCCACTAACAGCACTCTACAGCAGTGTGTGCAGCCAGGATAGGGGATGTATGGACGTGGGTGGCCACTAACAGCACTCTACAGCAGTGTGTGCAGCCATGATAGGGGATGTATGGATGTGGGTGGCCACTAACAGCACTCTACAGCATTGTGTGCAGCCATGATAGGGGATGTATGGATGTGGGTGGCCACTAACAGCACTCTACAGCATTGTGTGCAGCCAAGATAGGGGATGTATGGACGTGGGTGGCCACTAACAGCACTCTACAGCAGTGTGTGCAGCCAGGATAGGGGATGTATGGATGTGGGTGGCCACTAACAGCACTCTACAGCAGTGAGTGCAGCCAGGATAGGGGATGTATGGACGTGGGTGGCCAATAACAGCACTCTACAGCAGTGTGTGCAGCCAGGATAGGGGAAGTATGGACCTGGGTGGCCACTAACAGCACTCTACAGCAGTGTGTTCAGCCAGGATAGGGGATGTATGGATGGATGTGGGTGGCCACTAAACGCACTCTACAGCAGTGTGTGCAGCCAGGATAGGGGATGTATGGATGTGGGTGGCCAATATCAGCACTCTACAGCAGTGTGTGCAGCCAGTATAGGGGATGTATGGACGTGGGTGGCCACTAACAGCACTCTACACAGTGTGTGCAGCCAGGATACGAATGTATGTATGTGGGTGGCCACTAACAGCACTCTACAGCAGTGTGTGCAGCCAGGATAGGGGATGTATGGACGTGGGTGGCCACTAACAGCACTCTACAGCAGTGTGTGCAGCCAGGATAAGGGATGTATGGACGTGGGTGGCCACTAACAGCACTCTACAGCAGTGTGTGCAGCCAGTATAGGGGATGTATGGACGTGGGTGGCCACTAACTGCTCTCTACAGCAGTGTGTGCAGCCAGTATAGGGAATGTATGGACGTGGGTGACCACTAACAGCACTCTACAGCAGTGTGTGCAGCCAGGATAGGGGATGTATGGACGTGGATGGCCACTAACAGCACTCTACAGCAGTGTGTGCAGCCAGGATAGGGGATGTATGGACGTGGGTGGCCATTAACAGCTCTCTACAGCAGTGTGTGCAGCCAGGATAGGGGATGTATGGACCTGGGTGGCCACTAACTGCACTCTACAGCAGTGTGTGCAGCCAGGTTAGGGGATGTATGGATGTGGGTGGCCACTAACAGTACTCTACAGCAGTGTGTGCAGCCAGGATAGGGAATGTATGGACGTGGGTGGCCACTAACAGCACTCTACAGCAGTGTGTGCAGCCAGGAAAGGGATGTATGGACCTGGGTGGCCACTAACAGCTCTCTACAGCAGTGTGTGCAGCCAGCATAGGGGATGTATGGACGTGGGTGGCCACTAACAGCACTCTACCGCAGTGTGTGCAGCCGGGATAGGGGATGTATGGACTTGGGTGGCCACTAACAGCACTCTACAGCAGTGTGTGCAGCCAAGATACGGGATGTATGGATGTGGGTGGCCACTAACTGCTCTCTACAGCAGTGTGTGCAGCCAGTATAGGGAATGTATGGACGTGGGTGGCCACTAACAGCACTCTACAGCAGTGTGTGCAGCCAGGATAGGGGATGGATGGACCTGGGTGGCCACTAACTGCACTCTACAGCAGTGTGTGCAGCCAGGATAGGGGATGTATGGACCTGGGTGGCCACTAACAGCACTCTACAGCAGTGTGTGCAGCCAGGATAGGGGATGTATGGACGTGGGTGGCCACTAACAGCACTCTACCGCAGTGTGTGCAGCCAGGATAGGGGATGTATGGACCTGGGTGGCCACTAACAGCACTCTACAGCAGTGTGTGCAGCCAGGATAGGGGATGTATGGACGTAGGTGGCCATTAACAGCTCTCTACAGCAGTGTGTGCAGCCAGGATAGGGGATATATGGACCTGGGTGGCCACTAACTGCACTCTACAGCAGTGTGTGCAGCCAGGATAGGGGATGTATGGATGTGGGTGGCCACTAACAGTACTCTACAGCAGTGTGTGCAGCCAGGATAGGGGATGTATGGACGTGGTTGGCCACTAACAGCACTCTACAGCAGTGTATGCAGCCAGGAAAGGGATGTATGGACCTAGGTGGCCACTAACAGCAATCTACAGCAGAGTGTGCAGCCAGCATAGGGGATGTATGGACCTGGGTGGCCACTAACAGCACTCTACAGCAGTGTGTGCAGCCAGGATACGGGATGTATGGATGTGGGTGGCCACTAACAGCACTCTACAGCAGTGTGTGCAGCCAGGATAGGGGATGTATGGATTTGGGTGGCCACTAACAGCACTCTACAGCAGTGTGTGCAGCCAGGATAGGGGATGTATGGACGTGGGTGGCCACTAATAGTACTCTACAGCAGTGTGTGCAGCCAGGATAGGGGATGTATGGATGTGGGTGGTCACTAACACCACTCTACAGCAGTGTGTGCAGCCAGGATAGGGGATGTATGGACGTGGGTGGCCAATAACAGCACTCTACAGCAGTGTGTGCAGCCAGGATACGGGATGTATGGACCTGGGTGGCCACTAATAGCACTCTACAGCAGTGTGTGCAGCCAGGATAGGGGATGTATGGATGTGGGTGGCCACTAACAGCACTCTACAGCAGTGTGTGCAGCCAGGATAGGGGATGTATGGATGTGGGTGGCCAATAACAGCACTCTACAGCAGTGTGTGCAGCCAGGATAGGGGATGTATGGACGTGGGTGGCCACTAACAGCACTCTACAGCAGTGTGTGCAGCCAGGATAGGGGATGTATGGACATGGGTGGCCACTAACAGCAGTCTACAGCAGTGTGTGCAGCCAGGATAGGGGATGTATGGACGTGGGTGGCCACTAACAGCACTCTACAGCAGTGTGTGCAGCCAGGATAGGGGATGTATGGACCTGGGTGGCCACTAACAGCACTCTACAGCAGTGTGTTCAGCCAGGATAGGGGATGGATGGACCTGGTTGGCCACTAACAGCACTCTACAGCAGTGTGTGCAGCCAGGATAGGGGATGTATGAACCTGGGTGGCCACTAACAGCACTCTACAGCAGTGTGTGCAGCCAGGATATGGGATGTATGGACGTGGGTGGCCACTAACTGCACTCTACAGCAGTGTGTGCAGCCAGGATAGGGGATGGATTGACCTGGGTGGCCACTAACAGCACTCTACATCAGTGTGTTCAGCCAGGATAGGGGATCGATGGACCTGGGTGGCCACTAACAGCACTCTACAGCAGTGTGTGCAGCCAGGATAGGGGATGTATGGACCTGGGTGGCCACTAACAGCACTCTACAGCAGTGTGTGCAGCCAGAATATGGGATGTATGGACGTGGGTGGCCACTAACAGCACTCTACAGCAGTGTGTACAGCCAGGATGTGGGATGTATGGACATGGGTGGCCACTAACAGCACTCTACAGCAGTGTGTGCAGCCAGGATAGGGGATGGATGGACCTGGTTGGCCACTAACAGCACTCTACAGCAGTGTGTGCAGCCAGGATAGGGGATGTATGGACCTGGGTGGCCACTGACAGCACTCTACAGCAGTGTGTGCAGCCAGGATAGGGGATGTATGGATGTGGATGGCCACTAACAGCACTCTACAGCAGTGTGTGCAGCCAGGATAGGGGATGTATGGATGTGGGTGGCCACTAACAGCACTCTACAGCAGTGTGTGCAGCCAGGATAGGGGATGTATGGACGTGGGTGGCCACTAACAGCACTCTACAGCAGTGTGGGCAGCCAGGATAGGGGATGGATGGACCTGGGTGGCCACTAACAGCACTCTACAGCAGTGTGTGCAGCCAGGATAGGGGATGTATGGATGTGTGTGGCCACTAAAAGCACTCTACAGCAGTGTGTGCAGCCAGGATAGGGGATGTATGGACCTGGGTGGCCACTAACAGCACTCTACAGCAGTGTGTGCAGCCAGGATATGGGATGTATGGACGTGGGTGGCCACTAACAGCACTCTACAGCAGTGTGTGCAGCCAGGATAGGGGATGGATTGACCTGGGTGGCCACTAACAGCACTCTACAGCAGTGTGTGCAGCCAGGATAGGGGATGTATGGATGTGGGTGGCCACTAACAGCACTCTACAGCAGTGTGTGCAGCCAGGATAGGGGATGTATGGACCTGGGTGGCCACTAACAGCACTCTACAGCAGTGTGTGCAGCCAGGATAGGGGATGTATGGACCTGGGTGGCCACTAACAGCACTCTACAGCAGTGTGTGCAGCCAGGATATGGGATGTATGGACGTGGGTGGCCACTAACAGCACTCTACAGCAGTGTGTGCAGCCAGGATAGGGGATGTATGGACCTGGGTGGCCACTAACAGCACTCTACAGCAGTGTGTGCAGCCAGGATAGGGGATGTATGGATGTGGGTGGCCACTAACAGCACTCTACAGCAGTGTGTGCAGCCAGGATAGGGGATGTATGGACCTGGGTGTCCACTAACAGCACTCTACAGCAGTGTGTGCAGCCAGGATAGGGGATGTATGGATGTGGGTGGCCACTAAACGCACTCTACAGCAGTGTGTGCAGCCAGGATAGGGGATGTATGGATGTGGGTGGCCAATAACAGCACTCTACAGCAGTGTGTGCAGCCAGTATAGGGGATGTATGGACGTGGGTGGCCACTAACAGCACTCTACAGCAGTGTGTGCAGCCGGGATAGGGGATGTATGGACCTGGGTGGCCACTAACAGCACTCTACAGCAGTGTGTGCAGCCAGGATACGGGATGTATGGATGTGGGTGGCCACTAACAGCACTCTACAGCAGTGTGTGCAGCCAGGATAGGGGATGTATGGATTTGGGTGGCCACTAACAGCACTCTACAGCAGTGTGTGCAGCCAGGATAGGGGATGTATGGACCTGGGTGGCCACTAACAGCACTCTACAGCAGAGTGTGCAGCCAGCATAGGGGATGTATGGACGTGGGTGGCCACTAACAGCACTCTACAGCAGTGTGTGCAGCCGGGATAGGGGATGTATGGACCTGGGTGGCCACTAACAGCACTCTACAGCAGTGTGTGCAGCCAGGATACGGGATGTATGGATGTGGGTGGCCACTAACAGCACTCTACAGCAGTGTGTGCAGCCAGGATAGGGGATGTATGGATTTGGGTGGCCACTAACAGCACTCTACAGCAGTGTGTGCAGCCAGGATAGGGGATGTATGGACGTGGGTGGCCACTAATAGTACTCTACAGCAGTGTGTGCAGCCAGGATAGGGGATGTATGGATGTGGGTGGTCACTAACACCACTCTACAGCAGTGTGTGCAGCCAGGATAGGGGATGTATGGACGTGGGTGGCCAATAACAGCACTCTACAGCAGTGTGTGCAGCCAGGATACGGGATGTATGGACCTGGGTGGCCACTAACAGCACTCTACAGCAGTGTGTGCAGCCAGGATAGGGGATGTGTGGATGTGGGTGGCCACTAACAGCACTCTACAGCAGTGTGTGCAGCCAGGATAGGGGATGTATGGATGTGGGTGGCCAATAACAGCAATCTACAGCAGAGTGTGCAGCCAGCATAGGGGATGTATGGACCTGGGTGGCCACTAACAGCACTCTACAGCAGTGTGTGCAGCCAGGAAAGGGATGTATGGACCTGGGTGGCCACTAACAGCAATCTACAGCAGAGTGTGCAGCCAGCATAGGGGATGTATGGACCTGGGTGGCCACTAACAGCACTCTACAGCAGTGTGTGCAGCCAGGATACGGGATGTATGGATGTGGGTGGCCACTAACAGCACTCTACAGCAGTGTGTGCAGCCAGGATAGGGGATGTATGGATTTGGGTGGCCACTAACAGCACTCTACAGCAGTGTGTGCAGCCAGGATAGGGGATGTATGGACGTGGGTGGCCACTAATAGTACTCTACAGCAGTGTGTGCAGCCAGGATAGGGGATGTATGGATGTGGGTGGTCACTAACACCACTCTACAGCAGTGTGTGCAGCCAGGATAGGGGATGTATGGACGTGGGTGGCCAATAACAGCACTCTACAGCAGTGTGTGCAGCCAGGATACGGGATGTATGGACCTGGGTGGCCACTAACAGCACTCTACAGCAGTGTGTGCAGCCAGGATAGGGGATGTATGGATGTGGGTGGCCACTATCAGCACTCTACAGCAGTGTGTGCAGCCAGGATAGGGGATGTATGGATGTGGGTGGCCAATAACAGCACTCTACAGCAGTGTGTGCAGCCAGGATAGGGGATGTATGGACGTGGGTGGCCACTAACAGCACTCTACAGCAGTGTGTGCAGCCAGGATAGGGGATGTATGGACGTGGGTGGCCACTAACAGCAGTCTACAGCAGTGTGTGCAGCCAGGATAGGGGATGTATGGACGTGGGTGGCCACTAACAGCACTCTACAGCAGTGTGTGCAGCCAGGATAGGGGATGTATGGACCTGGGTGGCCACTAACAGCACTCTACAGCAGTGTGTGCAGCCAGGATAGGGGATGTATGAACCTGGGTGGCCACTAACAGCACTCTACAGCAGTGTGTGCAACCAGGATATGGGATGTATGGACGTGGGTGGCCACTAACAGCACTCTACAGCAGTGTGTGCAGCCAGGATAGGGGATGGATTGACCTGGGTGGCCACTAACAGCACTCTACATCAGTGTGTTCAGCCAGGATAGGGGATGGATGGACCTGGGTGGCCACTAACAGCACTCTACAGCAGTGTGTGCAGCCAGGATAGGGGATGTATGGACCTGGGTGGCCACTAACAGCACTCTACAGCAGTGTGTGCAGCCAGGATATGGGATGTATGGACGTGGGTGGCCACTAACAGCACTCTACAGCAGTGTGTACAGCCAGGATGTGGGATGTATGGACATGGGTGGCCACTAACACCACTCTACATCAGTGTGTGCAGCCAGGATAGGGGATGGATGGACCTGGTTGGCCACTAACAGCACTCTACAGCAGTGTGTGCAGCCAGGATAGGGGATGTATGGACCTGGGTGGCCACTGACAGCACTCTACAGCAGTGTGTGCAGCCAGGATAGGGGATGTATGGATGTGGGTGGCCACTAACAGCACTCTACAGCAGTGTGTGCAGCCAGGATAGGGGATGTATGGATGTGGGTGGCCACTAACTGCACTCTACAGCAGTGTGTGCAGCCAGGATAGGGGATGTATGGACGTGGGTGGCCACTAACAGCACTCTACAGCAGTGTGGGCAGCCAGGATAGGGGATGGATGGACCTGGGTGGCCACTAACAGCACTCTACAGCAGTGTGTGCAGCCAGGATAGGGGATGTATGGATGTGTGTGGCCACTAAAAGCACTCTACAGCAGTGTGTGCAGCCAGGATAGGGGATGTATGGACCTGGGTGGCCACTAACAGCACTCTACAGCAGTGTGTGCAGCCAGGATATGGGATGTATGGACGTGGGTGGCCACTAACAGCACTCTACAGCAGTGTGTGCAGCCAGGATAGGGGATGGATTGACCTGGGTGGCCACTAACAGCACTCTACAGCAGTGTGTGCAGCCAGGATAGGGGATGTATGGATGTGGGTGGCCACTAACAGCACTCTACAGCAGTGTGTGCAGCCAGGATAGGGGATGTATGGACCTGGGTGGCCACTAACAGCACTCTACAGCAGTGTGTGCAGCCAGGATAGGGGATGTATGGACCTGGGTGGCCACTAACAGCACTCTACAGCAGTGTGTGCAGCCAGGATATGGGATGTATGGACGTGGGTGGCCACTAACAGCACTCTACAGCAGTGTGTGCAGCCAGGATAGGGGATGTATGGACCTGGGTGGCCACTAACAGCACTCTACAGCAGTGTGTGCAGCCAGGATAGGGGATGTATGGATGTGGGTGGCCACTAACAGCACTCTACAGCAGTGTGTGCAGCCAGGATAGGGGATGTATGGACCTGGGTGGCCACTAACAGCACTCTACAGCAGTGTGTGCAGCCAGGATAGGGGATGTATGGATGTGGGTGGCCACTAAACGCACTCTACAGCAGTGTGTGCAGCCAGGATAGGGGATGTATGGATGTGGGTGGCCAATAACAGCACTCTACAGCAGTGTGTGCAGCCAGTATAGGGGATGTATGGACGTGGGTGGCCACTAACAGCACTCTACAGCAGTGTGTGCAGCCGGGATAGGGGATGTATGGACCTGGGTGGCCACTAACAGCACTCTACAGCAGTGTGTGCAGCCAGGATACGGGATGTATGGATGTGGGTGGCCACTAACAGCACTCTACAGCAGTGTGTGCAGCCAGGATAGGGGATGTATGGATTTGGGTGGCCACTAACAGCACTCTACAGCAGTGTGTGCAGCCAGGATAGGGGATGTATGGACCTGGGTGGCCACTAACAGCACTCTACAGCAGAGTGTGCAGCCAGCATAGGGGATGTATGGACGTGGGTGGCCACTAACAGCACTCTACAGCAGTGTGTGCAGCCGGGATAGGGGATGTATGGACCTGGGTGGCCACTAACAGCACTCTACAGCAGTGTGTGCAGCCAGGATACGGGATGTATGGATGTGGGTGGCCACTAACAGCACTCTACAGCAGTGTGTGCAGCCAGGATAGGGGATGTATGGATTTGGGTGGCCACTAACAGCACTCTACAGCAGTGTGTGCAGCCAGGATAGGGGATGTATGGACGTGGGTGGCCACTAACAGCACTCTACAGCAGTGTGTGCAGCCAGGATATGGGATGTATGGACGTGGGTGGCCACTAACAGCACTCTACAGCAGTGTGTACAGCCAGGATGTGGGATGTATGGACATGGGTGGCCACTAACAGCACTCTACAGCAGTGTGTGCAGCCAGGATAGGGGATGGATGGACCTGGTTGGCCACTAACAGCACTCTACAGCAGTGTGTGCAGCCAGGATAGGGGATGTATGGACCTGGGTGGCCACTGACAGCACTCTACAGCAGTGTGTGCAGCCAGGATAGGGGATGTATGGATGTGGATGGCCACTAACAGCACTCTACAGCAGTGTGTGCAGCCAGGATAGGGGATGTATGGATGTGGGTGGCCACTAACAGCACTCTACAGCAGTGTGTGCAGCCAGGATAGGGGATGTATGGACGTGGGTGGCCACTAACAGCACTCTACAGCAGTGTGGGCAGCCAGGATAGGGGATGGATGGACCTGGGTGGCCACTAACAGCACTCTACAGCAGTGTGTGCAGCCAGGATAGGGGATGTATGGATGTGTGTGGCCACTAAAAGCACTCTACAGCAGTGTGTGCAGCCAGGATAGGGGATGTATGGACCTGGGTGGCCACTAACAGCACTCTACAGCAGTGTGTGCAGCCAGGATATGGGATGTATGGACGTGGGTGGCCACTAACAGCACTCTACAGCAGTGTGTGCAGCCAGGATAGGGGATGGATTGACCTGGGTGGCCACTAACAGCACTCTACAGCAGTGTGTGCAGCCAGGATAGGGGATGTATGGATGTGGGTGGCCACTAACAGCACTCTACAGCAGTGTGTGCAGCCAGGATAGGGGATGTATGGACCTGGGTGGCCACTAACAGCACTCTACAGCAGTGTGTGCAGCCAGGATAGGGGATGTATGGACCTGGGTGGCCACTAACAGCACTCTACAGCAGTGTGTGCAGCCAGGATATGGGATGTATGGACATGGGTGGCCACTAACAGCACTCTACAGCAGTGTGTGCAGCCAGGATAGGGGATGTATGGACCTGGGTGGCCACTAACAGCACTCTACAGCAGTGTGTGCAGCCAGGATAGGGGATGTATGGATGTGGGTGGCCACTAACAGCACTCTACAGCAGTGTGTGCAGCCAGGATAGGGGATGTATGGACCTGGGTGTCCACTAACAGCACTCTACAGCAGTGTGTGCAGCCAGGATAGGGGATGTATGGATGTGGGTGGCCACTAAACGCACTCTACAGCAGTGTGTGCAGCCAGGATAGGGGATGTATGGATGTGGGTGGCCAATAACAACACTCTACAGCAGTGTGTGCAGCCAGTATAGGGGATGTATGGACGTGGGTGGCCACTAACAGCACTCTACAGCAGTGTGTGCAGCCGGGATAGGGGATGTATGGACCTGGGTGGCCACTAACAGCACTCTACAGCAGTGTGTGCAGCCAGGATACGGGATGTATGGATGTGGGTGGCCACTAACAGCACTCTACAGCAGTGTGTGCAGCCAGGATAGGGGATGTATGGATTTGGGTGGCCACTAACAGCACTCTACAGCAGTGTGTGCAGCCAGGATAGGGGATGTATGGACCTGGGTGGCCACTAACAGCACTCTACAGCAGAGTGTGCAGCCAGCATAGGGGATGTATGGACGTGGGTGGCCACTAACAGCACTCTACAGCAGTGTGTGCAGCCGGGATAGGGGATGTATGGACCTGGGTGGCCACTAACAGCACTCTACAGCAGTGTGTGCAGCCAGGATACGGGATGTATGGATGTGGGTGTCCACTAACAGCACTCTACAGCAGTGTGTGCAGCCAGGATAGGGGATGTATGGATTTGGGTGGCCACTAACAGCACTCTACAGCAGTGTGTGCAGCCAGGATAGGGGATGTATGGACATGGGTGGCCACTAACACCACTCTACAGCAGTGTGTGCAGCCAGGATAGGGGATGTATGGACGTGGGTGGCCAATAACAGCACTCTACAGCAGTGTGTGCAGCCAGGATACGGGATGTATGGACCTGGGTGGCCACTAACAGCACTCTACAGCAGTGTGTGCAGCCAGGATAGGGGATGTATGGATGTGGGTGGCCACTAACAGCACTCTACAGCAGTGTGTGCAGCCAGGATAGGGGATGTATGGATGTGGGTGGCCAATAACAGCAATCTACAGCAGAGTGTGCAGCCAGCATAGGGGATGTATGGACCTGGGTGGCCACTAACAGCACTCTACAGCAGTGTGTGCAGCCAGGAAAGGGATGTATGGACCTGGGTGGCCACTAACAGCAATCTACAGCAGAGTGTGCAGCCAGCATAGGGGATGTATGGACCTGGGTGGCCACTAACAGCACTCTACAGCAGTGTGTGCAGCCAGGATACGGGATGTATGGATGTGGGTGGCCACTAACAGCACTCTACAGCAG
Organism: Ranitomeya imitator; assembly: GCF_032444005.1. NCBI lineage: Eukaryota > Metazoa > Chordata > Amphibia > Anura > Dendrobatidae > Ranitomeya > Ranitomeya imitator. Next base: position 234,031,767 of record NC_091283.1, read on the forward strand.
TGTGTGCAGCCAGGATAGGGGATGTATGGATTTGGGTGGCCACTAACAGCACTCTACAGCAGTGTGTGCAGCCAGGATAGTGGATGTATGGACGTGGGTGGCCACTAATAGTACTCTACAGCAGTGTGTGCAGCCAGGATAGGGGATGTATGGATGTGGGTGGTCACTAACACCACTCTACAGCAGTGTGTGCAGCCAGGATAGGGGATGTATGGACGTGGGTGGCCAATAACAGCACTCTACAGCAGTGTGTGCAGCCAGGATACGGGATGTATGGACCTGGGTGGCCACTAACAGCACTCTACAGCAGTGTGTGCAGCCAGGATAGGGGATGTATGGATGTGGGTGGCCACTAACAGCACTCTACAGCAGTGTGTGCAGCCAGGATAGGGGATGTATGGATGTGGGTGGCCAATAACAGCACTCTACCTCAGTGTGTGCAGCCAGGATAGGGGATGTATGGACGTGGGTGGCCACTAACAGCACTCTACAGCAGTGTGTGCAGCCAGGATAGGGGATGTATGGACGTGGGTGGCCACTAACAGCAGTCTACAGCAGTGTGTGCAGCCAGGATAGGGGATGTATGGACGTGGGTGGCCACTAACAGCACTCTACAGCAGTGTGTGCAGCCAGGATAGGGGATGTATGGACCTGGGTGGCCACTAACAGCACTCTACAGCAGTGTGTTCAGCCAGGATAGGGGATGGATGGACCTGGTTGGCCACTAACAGCACTCTACAGCAGTGTGTGCAGCCAGGATAGGGGATGTATGAACCTGGGTGGCCACTAACAGCACTCTACAGCAGTGTGTGCAACCAGGATATGGGATGTATGGACGTGGGTGGCCACTAACAGCACTCTACAGCAGTGTGTGCAGCCAGGATAGGGGATGGATTGACCTGGGTGGCCACTAACAGCACTCTACATCAGTGTGTTCAGCCAGGATAGGGGATGGATGGACCTGGGTGGCCACTAACAGCACTCTACAGCAGTGTGTGCAGCCAGGATAGGGGATGTATGGACCTGGGTGGCCACTAACCGCACTCTCTACAGCAGTGTGTGCAGCCAGGATAGTGGATGTATGGATGTGGGTGGCCATTAACAGTACACTACAGCAGTGTGTGCAGCCAGGATAGGGGATGTATGGATGTGGGTGGCCACTAACAGCACTCTACAGCAGTGTGTGCAGCCAGGATAGGGGATGTATGGACCTGGGTGGCCACTAACAGCACTCTACAGCAGTGTGTGCAGCCAGGATAGGGGATGTATGGACCTGGGTGGCCACTAACTGCACTCTACAGCAGTGTGTGCAGCCAGGATATGGGATGTATGGACGTGGGTGGCCACTAACAAAACTCTACAGCAGTGTGTGCAGCCAGGATGTGGGATGTATGGACATGGGTGGCCACTAACAGCACTCTACAGCAGTGTGTGCAGCCAGGATAGGGGATGGATGGACCTGGTTGGCCACTAACAGCACTCTACAGCAGTGTGTGCAGCCAGGATAGGGGATGTATGGACCTGGGTGGCCACTGACAGCACTCTACAGCAGTGTGTGCAGCCAGGATAGGGGATGTATGGACGTGGGTGGCCACTAACAGCACTCTACAGCAGTGTGTGCAGCCAGGATAGGGGATGTATGGACGTGGGTGGCCACTAACAGCACTCTACAGCAGTGTGTGCAGCCAGGATAGGGGATGTATGGACGTGGGTAGCCACTAACAGCACTCTACAGCAGTGTGGGCAGCCAGGATTGGGGATGGATGGACCTGGGTGGCCACTAATAGCACTTTACAGCAGTGTGTGCAGCCAGGATAGGGGATGTATGGATGTGTGTGGCCACTAAAAGCACTCTACAGCAGTGTGTGCAGCCAGGATATGGGATGTATGGACGTGGGTGGCCACTAACAGCACTCTACAGCAGTGTGTGCAGCCATGACAGGGGATGTATGGACCTGGGTGGCCACTAACCGCACTCTCTACAGCAGTGTGTGCAGCCAGGATAGTGGATGTATGGACATGGGTGGCCATTAACAGTACTCTACAGCAGTGTGTGCAGCCAGGATAGGGGATGTATGGACCTGGGTGGCCACTAACAGCACTCTACAGCAGTGTGTGCAGCCAGGATAGAAGATGTATGGACCTGGGTGGCCACTAACAGCACTCTACAGCAGAGTGTGCAGCCAGGATAGGGGATGTATGGACCTGGGTGGCTACTAACAGCACTCTACAGCAGTGTGTGCAGCCAGGATAGGGGATGTATGGATGTGGGTGGCCACTAACAGCACTGTACAGCAGTGTGTGCAGCCAGGATAGGGGATGTATGGACGTGGGTGGCCACTAACAGCACTCTACAGCATTGTGTGCAGCCAGGATAGGGGATGTATGGACGTGGGTGGCCACTAACAGCACTCTACAGCAGAGTGTGCAGCCAGGATAGGGGATGTATGGATGTGGGTGGCCACTAACAGCACTCTACAGCAGTGTGTGCAGCCAGGATAGGGGATGTATGGACCTGGGTGGCCACTAACAGCACTCTACAGCAGTGTGTGCAGCCAGTATAGGGAATGCATGGACGTGGGTGGCCACTAACAGCACTCTACAGCAGTGTGTGCTGCCAGGATAGGGGATGTATGGACGTGGGTGGCCACTAACTGCACTCTACAGCAGTGTGTGCAGCCAGTATAGGGAATGTATGGACATGGGTGGCCACTAACAGCACTCTACAGCAGTGTGTGCAGCCAGGATAGGGGATGTATGGACGTGGGTGGCCACTAACTGCACTCTACAGCAGTGTGTGCAGCCAGGATATGGGATGGATGGACCTGGGTGGCCACTAACTGCACTCTACAGCAGTGTGTGCAGCCAGGATAGGGGATGTATGGACCTGGGTGGCCACTAACAGCACTCTACAGCAGTGTGTGTAGCCAGGATAGGGGATGTATGGACGTGGGTGGCCACTAACAGCACTCTACAGCAGTGTGTGTAGCCAGGATAGGGGATGTATGGACCTGGGTGGCCACTAACAGCACTCTACAGCAGTGTGTGCAGCCAGGATAGGGGATGTATGGACGTGGGTGGCCATTAACAGCTCTCTACAGCAGTGTGTGCAGCCAGGATAGGGGATGTATGGACCTGTGTGGCCACTAACAGCACTCTACAGCAGTGTGTGAAGCCAGTATAGGGGATGTATGGACGTGGGTGGCCACTAACAGCACTCTACAGCAGTGTGTGCAGCCAGGATAGGGGATGTATGGACCTGGGTGGCCACTAACAGCACTCTACAGCAGTGTGTGCAGCCAGGATAGGGGATGTATGGATGTGGGTGGCCACTAACAGCACTGTACAGCAGTGTGTGCAGCCAGGATAGGGGATGTATGGACGTGGGTGGCCACTAACAGCACTCTACAGCATTGTGTGCAGCCAGGATAGGGGATGTATGGACGTGGGTGGCCACTAACAGCACTCTACAGCAGTGTGTGCAGCCAGGATAGGGGATGTATGGATGTGGGTGGCCACTAACAGCACTCTACAGCAGTGTGTGCAGCCAGGATAGGGGATGTATGGACCTGGGTGGCCACTAACAGCACTCTACAGCAGTGTGTGCAGCCAGTATAGGGAATGTATGGACGTGGGTGGCCACTAACAGCACTCTACAGCAGTGTGTGCTGCCAGGATAGGGGATGTATGGACGTGGGTGGCCACTAACAGCTCTCTACAGCAGTGTGTGCAGCCAGGATAGGGGATGTATGGACCTGTGTGGCCACTAACAGCACTCTACAGCAGTGTGTGAAGCCAGTATAGGGGATGTATGGACGTGGGTGGCCACTAACAGCACTCTACAGCAGAGTGTGCAGCCAGAATACGGGATGTATTGATGTGGGTGGCCACTAACAGCACTCTACAGCAGTGTGTGCAGCCAGGATAGGGGATGTATGGACGTGGGTGGCCACTAACAGCACTCTACAGCAGTGTGGGCAGCCAGGATAGGGGATGGATGGACCTGGGTGGCCACTAACAGCACTGTACAGCAGTGTGTGCAGCCAGGATAGGGGATGTATGGATGTGTGTGGCCACTAAAAGCACTCTACAGCAGTGTGTGCAGCCAGGATATGGGATGTATGGATGTGGGTGGCCACTAACAGCACTCTACAGCAGTGTGTGCAGCCAGGACAGGGGATGTATGGACCTGGGTGGCCACTAACCGCACTCTCTACAGCAGTGTGTGCAGCCAGGATAGTGGATGTATGGACGTGGGTGGCCATTAACAGTACTCTACAGCAGTGTGTGCAGCCAGGATAGGGGATGTATGGACCTGGGTGGCCACTAACAGCACTCTACAGCAGTGTGTGCAGCCAGGATAGAAGATGTATGGACCTGGGTGGCCACTAACAGCACTCTACCGCAGTGTGTGCAGCCAGAATAGGGGATGTATGGACCTGGGTGGCCACTAACAGCACTCTACAGCAGTGTGTGCAGCCAGGATAGGGGATGTATGGATGTGGGTGGCCACTAACAGCACTCTACAGCAGTGTGTGCAGCCAGGATAGGGGATGTATGGATGTGGGTGGCCACTAACAGCACTCTACAGCATTGTGTGCAGCCAGGATAGGGGATGTATGGACGTGGGTGGCCACTAACAGCAGTCTACAGCAGTGTGTGCAGCCAGGATAGGGGATGTATGGATGTGGGTGGCCACTAACAGCACTCTACAGCAGTGTGTGCAGCCAGGATAGGGGATGTATGGACCTGGGTGGCCACTAACAGCACTCTACAGCAGTGTGTGCAGCCAGTATAGGGAATGTATGGACGTGGGTGGCCACTAACAGCACTCTACAGCAGTGTGTGCTGCCAGGATAGGGGATGTATTGACGTGGGTGGCCACTATCTGCATTCTACAGCAGTGTGTGCAGCCAGTATAGGGAATGTATGGACATGGGTGGCCACTAACAGCACTCTACAGCAGTGTGTGCAGCCAGGATAGGGGATGTATGGACGTGGGTGGCCACTAACTGCACTCTACAGCAGTGTGTGCAGCCAGGATAGGGGATGGATGGACCTGGGTGGCCACTAACTGCACTCTACAGCAGTGTGTGCAGCCAGGATAGGGGTTGTATGGACCTGGGTGGCCACTAACAGCACTCTACAGCAGTGTGTGCAGCCAGGATAGGGGATGTATGGACCTGGGTGGCCACTAACAGCACTCTACAGCAGTGTGTGCAGCCAGGATAGAGGATGTATGGACGTGGGTGGCCATTAACAGCTCTCTACAGCAGTGTGTGCAGCCAGGATAGGGGATGTATGGACCTGGGTGGCTACTAACTGCAGTCTACAGCAGTGTGTGCAGCCAGCATAGGGGCTGTATGGACGTGGGTGGCCACTAACAGCACTCTACAGCAGTGTGTGCAGCCAGGATACGGGATGTATTGATGTGGGTGGCCACTAAGAGCACTCTACAGCAGTGTGTGCAGCCAGGATAGGGGATGTATGGACGTGGGTGGCCACTAACAGCACTCTACACCAGTGTGTGCAGCCAGGATAGGGGATGTATGGATGTGGGTGGCCACTAACAGCACTCTACAGCAGTGTGTGCAGCCAGGATAGGGGATGTATGGACGTGGGTGGCCAATGACAGCACTCTACAGCAGTGTGTGCAGCCAGGATAGGGGATGTATGGACCTGGGTGGCCACTAACAGCACTCTACAGCAGTGTGTGCAGCCAGGATAGGGGATGTATGGATGTGGGTGGCCACTAACAGAACTCTACAGCAGTGTGTGCAGCCAGGATAGGGGATGTATGGATGTGGGTGGTCAATAACAGCACTCTACAGCAGTGTGTGCAGCCAGTATAGGGGATGTATGGATGTGGGTGGCCACTAACAGCACTCTACAGCAGTGTGTGCAGCCAGGATACGGGATGTATGGATGTTGGTGGCCACTAACAGCACTCTACAGCAGTGTGTGCAGCCAGCATAGGGGATGTATGGACGTGGGTGGCCACTAACAGCACTCTACAGCAGTGTGTGCAGCCAGGATAGGGGATGTATGGACGTGGGTGGCCACTAACAGCACTCTACAGCAGTGTGTGCAGCCAGGATAGGGGATGTATGGACGTGGGTGGCCACTAACAGCACTCTACAGCAGTGTGTGCAGCCAGGATAGAGGATGGATGGACCTGGGTGGCCACTAACAGCACTCTACAGCAGTGTGTTCAGCCAGGATAGGGGATGGATGGACCTGGGTGGCCACTAACAGTATTCTACAGCAGTGTGTGCAGCCAGGATAGGGGATGTATGGACCTGGGTGGCCACTAACAGCACTGTACAGCAGTGTGTGCAGCCAGGATATGGGATGTATGGACGTGGGTGGCCACTAACAGCACTCTACAGCAGTGTGTGCAGCCAGGATAGGGGATGTATGGACCTGGGTGGCCACTAACAGCACTCTACAGCAGTGTGTGCAGCCAGTATAGGGAATGTATGGACGTGGGTGGCCACTAACAGCACTCTACAGCAGTGTGTGCTGCCAGGATAGGGGATGTATGGACGTGGGTGGCCACTAACAGCTCTCTACAGCAGTGTGTGCAGCCAGGATAGGGGATGTATGGACCTGTGTGGCCACTAACAGCACTCTACAGCAGTGTGTGAAGCCAGTATAGGGGATGTATGGACGTGGGTGGCCACTAACAGCACTCTACAGCAGAGTGTGCAGCCAGAATACGGGATGTATTGATGTGGGTGGCCACTAACAGCACTCTACAGCAGTGTGTGCAGCCAGGATAGGGGATGTATGGACGTGGGTGGCCACTAACAGCACTCTACAGCAGTGTGGGCAGCCAGGATAGGGGATGGATGGACCTGGGTGGCCACTAACAGCACTGTACAGCAGTGTGTGCAGCCAGGATAGGGGATGTATGGATGTGTGTGGCCACTAAAAGCACTCTACAGCAGTGTGTGCAGCCAGGATATGGGATGTATGGATGTGGGTGGCCACTAACAGCACTCTACAGCAGTGTGTGCAGCCAGGACAGGGGATGTATGGACCTGGGTGGCCACTAACCGCACTCTCTACAGCAGTGTGTGCAGCCAGGATAGTGGATGTATGGACGTGGGTGGCCATTAACAGTACTCTACAGCAGTGTGTGCAGCCAGGATAGGGGATGTATGGACCTGGGTGGCCACTAACAGCACTCTACAGCAGTGTGTGCAGCCAGGATAGAAGATGTATGGACCTGGGTGGCCACTAACAGCACTCTACCGCAGTGTGTGCAGCCAGAATAGGGGATGTATGGACCTGGGTGGCCACTAACAGCACTCTACAGCAGTGTGTGCAGCCAGGATAGGGGATGTATGGATGTGGGTGGCCACTAACAGCACTCTACAGCAGTGTGTGCAGCCAGGATAGGGGATGTATGGATGTGGATGGCCACTAACAGCACTCTACAGCATTGTGTGCAGCCAGGATAGGGGATGTATGGACGTGGGTGGCCACTAACAGCAGTCTACAGCAGTGTGTGCAGCCAGGATAGGGGATGTATGGATGTGGGTGGCCACTAACAGCACTCTACAGCAGTGTGTGCAGCCAGGATAGGGGATGTATGGACCTGGGTGGCCACTAACAGCACTCTACAGCAGTGTGTGCAGCCAGTATAGGGAATGTATGGACGTGGGTGGCCACTAACAGCACTCTACAGCAGTGTGTGCTGCCAGGATAGGGGATGTATTGACGTGGGTGGCCACTATCTGCATTCTACAGCAGTGTGTGCAGCCAGTATAGGGAATGTATGGACATGGGTGGCCACTAACAGCACTCTACAGCAGTGTGTGCAGCCAGGATAGGGGATGTATGGACGTGGGTGGCCACTAACTGCACTCTACAGCAGTGTGTGCAGCCAGGATAGGGGATGGATGGACCTGGGTGGCCACTAACTGCACTCTACAGCAGTGTGTGCAGCCAGGATAGGGGTTGTATGGACCTGGGTGGCCACTAACAGCACTCTACAGCAGTGTGTGCAGCCAGGATAGGGGATGTATGGACCTGGGTGGCCACTAACAGCACTCTACAGCAGTGTGTGCAGCCAGGATAGAGGATGTATGGACGTGGGTGGCCATTAACAGCTCTCTACAGCAGTGTGTGCAGCCAGGATAGGGGATGTATGGACCTGGGTGGCTACTAACTGCAGTCTACAGCAGTGTGTGCAGCCAGCATAGGGGCTGTATGGACGTGGGTGGCCACTAACAGCACTCTACAGCAGTGTGTGCAGCCAGGATACGGGATGTATTGATGTGGGTGGCCACTAAGAGCACTCTACAGCAGTGTGTGCAGCCAGGATAGGGGATGTATGGACGTGGGTGGCCACTAACAGCACTCTACACCAGTGTGTGCAGCCAGGATAGGGGATGTATGGATGTGGGTGGCCACTAACAGCACTCTACAGCAGTGTGTGCAGCCAGGATAGGGGATGTATGGACGTGGGTGGCCAATGACAGCACTCTACAGCAGTGTGTGCAGCCAGGATAGGGGATGTATGGACCTGGGTGGCCACTAACAGCACTCTACAGCAGTGTGTGCAGCCAGGATAGGGGATGTATGGATGTGGGTGGCCACTAACAGAACTCTACAGCAGTGTGTGCAGCCAGGATAGGGGATGTATGGATGTGGGTGGTCAATAACAGCACTCTACAGCAGTGTGTGCAGCCAGTATAGGGGATGTATGGATGTGGGTGGCCACTAACAGCACTCTACAGCAGTGTGTGCAGCCAGGATACGGGATGTATGGATGTTGGTGGCCACTAACAGCACTCTACAGCAGTGTGTGCAGCCAGCATAGGGGATGTATGGACGTGGGTGGCCACTAACAGCACTCTACAGCAGTGTGTGCAGCCAGGATAGGGGATGTATGGACGTGGGTGGCCACTAACAGCACTCTACAGCAGTGTGTGCAGCCAGGATAGGGGATGTATGGACGTGGGTGGCCACTAACAGCACTCTACAGCAGTGTGTGCAGCCAGGATAGAGGATGGATGGACCTGGGTGGCCACTAACAGCAGTCTACAGCAGTGTGTTCAGCCAGGATAGGGGATGGATGGACCTGGGTGGCCACTAACAGTATTCTACAGCAGTGTGTGCAGCCAGGATAGGGGATGTATGGACCTGGGTGGCCACTAACAGCACTGTACAGCAGTGTGTGCAGCCAGGATATGGGATGTATGGACGTGGGTGGCCACTAACAGCACTCTACAGCAGTGTGTGCAGCCAGGATAGGGAATGTATGGATGTGGGTGGCCACTAACAGCACTCTACAGCAGTGTGTGCAGCCAGGATAGGGGATGTATGGATGTGGGTGGCCACTAACAGCACTCTACAGCATTGTGTGCAGCCAGGATAGGGGATGTATGGACGTGGGTGGCCACTAACAGCACTCTACAGCAGTGTGTGCAGCCAGGATAGGGGATGTATGGATGTGGGTGGCCACTAACAGCACTCTACAGCAGTGTGTGCAGCCAGGATAGGGGATGTATGGACGTGGGTGGCCAATAACAGCACTCTACAGCAGTGTGTGCAGCCAGGATAGGGGATGTATGGATGTGGGTGGCCACTAACAGCACTCTACAGCAGTGTGTGCAGCCAGGATAGGGGATGTATGGACGTGGGTGGCCACTAACAGCACTCTACAGCAGTGTGTGCAGCCAGGATAGGGGATGTATGGACGTGGGTGGCCACTAACAGCACTCTACAGCAGTGTGTGCAGCCAGGATAGGGGATGTATGGACCTGGGTGGCCACTAACAGCACTCTACAGCAGTGTGTGCAGCCAGGATAGGGGATGTATGGATGTGGGTGGCCACTAAACGCACTCTACAGCAGTGTGTGCAGCCAGGATAGGGGATGTATGGATGTGGGTGGCCAATAACAGCACTCTACAGCAGTGTGTGCAGCCAGTATAGGGGATGTATGGACGTGGGTGGCCACTAACAGCACTCTACACAGTGTGTGCAGCCAGTATAGGGGATGTATGGACGTGGGTGGCCACTAACAGCACTCTACAGCAGTGTGTGCAGCCAGGATAGGGGATGTATGGACGTGGGTGGCCACTAACAGCACTCTACAGCAGTGTGTGCAGCCAGGATAGGGGATGTATGGACGTGGGTGGCCACTAACAGCACTCTACAGCAGTGTGTGCAGCCAGGATAGGGGATGTATGGACGTGGGTGGCCACTAACAGCACTCTACAGCAGTGTGTGCAGCCAGGATAGGGGATGTATGGACCTGGGTGGCCACTAACAGCACTCTACAGCAGTGTGTTCAGCCAGGATAGGGGATGGAGGACCTGGGTGGCCACTAACAGCACTCTACAGCAGTGTGTGCAGCCAGGATAGGGGATGTATGGACCTGGGTGGCCACTAACAGCACTCTACAGCAGTGTGTGCAGCCAGGATATGGGATGTATGGAGGTGGGTGGCCACTAACAGCACTCTACAGCAGTGTGTGCAGCCAGGATAGGGGATGTATGGATGTGGGTGGTCAATAACAGCACTCTACAGCAGTGTGTGCAGCCAGGATAGGGGATGTATGGACGTGGGTGGCCACTAACAGCACTCTACAGCAGTGTGTGCAGCCAGGATACGGGATGTATGGATGTGGGTGGCCACTAACAGCACTCTACAGCAGTGTGTGCAGCCAGTATAGGGGATGTATGGACGTGGGTGGCCACTAACAGCACTCTACAGCAGTGTGTGCAGCCAGGATAGGGGATGTATGGACGTGGGTGGCCAATAACAGCACTCTACAGCAGTGTGTGCAGCCAGGATAGGGGATGTATGGATGTGGGTGGCCACTAACAGCACTCTACAGCAGTGTGTGCAGCCAGGATAGGGGATGTATGGACGTGGGTGGCCACTAACAGCACTCTACAGCAGTGTGTGCAGCCAGGATAGGGGATGTATGGACGTGGGTGGCCACTAACAGCACTCTACAGCAGTGTGTGCAGCCAGGATAGGGGATGTATGGACCTGGGTGGCCACTAACAGCACTCTACAGCAGTGTGTGCAGCCAGGATAGGGGATGTATGGATGTGGGTGGCCACTAAACGCACTCTACAGCAGTGTGTGCAGCCAGGATAGGGGATGTATGGATGTGGGTGGCCAATAACAGCACTCTACAGCAGTGTGTGCAGCCAGTATAGGGGATGTATGGACGTGGATGGCCACTAACAGCACTCTACACAGTGTGTGCAGCCAGTATAGGGGATGTATGGACGTGGGTGGCCACTAACAGCACTCTACAGCAGTGTGTGCAGCCAGGATAGGGGATGTATGGACGTGGGTGGCCACTAACAGCACTCTACAGCAGTGTGTGCAGCCAGGATAGGGGATGTATGGACGTGGGTGGCCACTAACAGCACTCTACAGCAGTGTGTGCAGCCAGGATAGGGGATGTATGGACGTGGGTGGCCACTAACAGCACTCTACAGCAGTGTGTGCAGCCAGGATAGGGGATGTATGGACCTGGGTGGCCACTAACAGCACTCTACAGCAGTGTGTTCAGCCAGGATAGGGGATGGAGGACCTGGGTGGCCACTAACAGCACTCTACAGCAGTGTGTGCAGCCAGGATAGGGGATGTATGGACCTGGGTGGCCACTAACAGCACTCTACAGCAGTGTGCGCAGCCAGGATATGGGATGTATGGAGGTGGGTGGCCACTAACAGCACTCTACAGCAGTGTGTGCAGCCAGGATAGGGGATGTATGGATGTGGGTGGTCAATAACAGCACTCTACAGCAGTGTGTGCAGCCAGGATAGGGGATGTATGGACGTGGGTGGCCACTAACAGCACTCTACAGCAGTGTGTGCAGCCAGGATACGGGATGTATGGATGTGGGTGGCCACTAACAGCACTCTACAGCAGTGTGTGCAGCCAGTATAGGGGATGTATGGACGTGGGTGGCCACTAACAGCACTCTACAGCAGTGTGTGCAGCCAGGATAGGGGATGTATGCACGTGGGTGGCCACTAACAGCACTCTACAGCAGTGTGTGCAGCCAGGATAGGGGATGTATGGATGTGGGTGGCCACTAACAGCACTCTACAGCAGTGTGTGCAGCCAGGATAGGGAATGTATGGACGTGGGTGGCCACTAACAGCACTCTACAGCAGTGTGTGCTGCCAGGATAGGGGATGTATGGACGTGGGTGGCCACTAACTGCACTCTAAAGCAGTGTGTGCAGCCAGTATAGGGAATGTATGGACATGGGTGGCCACTAACAGCACTCTACAGCAGTGTGTGCAGCCAGGATAGGGGATGTATGGACGTGGGTGGCCACTAACTGCACTCTACAGCAGTGTGTGCAGCCAGGATAGGGGATGGATGGACCTGGGTGGCCACTAACTGCACTCTACAGCAGTGTGTGCAGCCAGGATAGGGGTTGTATGGACCTGGGTGGCCACTAACAGCACTCTACAGCAGTGTGTGCAGCCAGGATAGGGGATGTATGGACCTGGGTGGCCACTAACAGCACTCTACAGCAGTGTGTGCAGCCAGGATAGGGGATGTATGGACGTGGGTGGCCATTAACAGCTCTCTACAGCAGTGTGTGCAGCCAGGATAGGGGATGTATGGACCTGGGTGGCTACTAACTGCAGTCTACAGCAGTGTGTGCAGCCAGGATAGGGGCTGTATGGACGTGGGTGGCCACTAACAGCACTCTACAGCAGTGTGTGCAGCCAGGATACGGGATGTATTGATGTGGGTGGCCACTAAGAGCACTCTACAGCAGTTTGTGCAGCCAGGATAGGGGATGTATGGACGTGGGTGGCCACTAACAGCACTCTACAGCAGTGTGTGCAGCCAGGATAGGGGATGTATGGATGTGGGTGGCCACTAACAGCACTCTACAGCAGTGTGTGCAGCCAGGATAGGGAATGTATGGACGTGGGTGGCCAATAACAGCACTCTACAGCAGTGTGTGCAGCCAGGATAGGGGATGTATGGACCTGGGTGGCCACTAACAGCACTCTACAGCAGTGTGTGCAGCCAGGATAGGGGATGTATGGATGTGGGTGGCCACTAACAGAACTCTACAGCAGTGTGTGCAGCCAGGATAGGGGATGTATGGATGTGGGTGGTCAATAACAGCACTCTACAGCAGTGTGTGCAGCCAGTATAGGGGATGTATGGACGTGGGTGGCCACTAACAGCACTCTACAGCAGTGTGTGCAGCCAGGATACGGGATGTATGGATGTTGGTGGCCACTAACAGCACTCTACAGCAGTGTGTGCAGCCAGCATAGGGGATGTATGGACGTGGGTGGCCACTAACAGCACTCTACAGCAGTGTGTGCAGCCAGGATAGGGGATGTATGGACGTGGGTGGCCACTAACAGCACTCTACAGCAGTGTGTTCAGCCAGGATAGGGGATGGATGGACCTGGGTGGCCACTAACAGTATTCTACAGCAGTGTGTGCAGCCAGGATAGGGGATGTATGGACCTGGGTGGCCACTAACAGCACTGTACAGCAGTGTGTGCAGCCAGGATATGGGATGTATGGACTTGGGTGGCCACTAACAGCACTCTACAGCAGTGTGTGCAGCCAGGATAGGGAATGTATGGATGTGGGTGGCCACTAACAGCACTCTACAGCAGTGTGTGCAGCCAGGATAGGGGATGTATGGATGTGGGTGGCCACTAACAGCACTCTACAGCATTGTGTGCAGCCAGGATAGGGGATGTATGGACGTGGGTGGCCACTAACAGCACTCTACAGCAGTGTGTGCAGCCAGGATAGGGGATGTATGGATGTGGGTGGCCACTAACAGCACTCTACAGCAGTGTGTGCAGCCAGGATAGGGGATGTATGGACGTGGGTGGCCAATAACAGCACTCTACAGCAGTGTGTGCAGCCAGGATAGGGGATGTATGGACCTGGGTGGCTACTAACTGCAGTCTACAGCAGTGTGTGCAGCCAGGATAGGGGCTGTATGGACGTGGGTGGCCACTAACAGCACTCTACAGCAGTGTGTGCAGCCAGGATACGGGATGTATTGATGTGGGTGGCCACTAAGAGCACTCTACAGCAGTTTGTGCAGCCAGGATAGGGGATGTATGGACGTGGGTGGCCACTAACAGCACTCTACAGCAGTGTGTGCAGCCAGGATAGGGGATGTATGGATGTGGGTGGCCACTAACAGCACTCTACAGCAGTGTGTGCAGCCAGGATAGGGAATGTATGGACGTGGGTGGCCAATAACAGCACTCTACAGCAGTGTGTGCAGCCAGGATAGGGGATGTATGGACCTGGGTGGCCACTAACAGCACTCTACAGCAGTGTGTGCAGCCAGGATAGGGGATGTATGGATGTGGGTGGCCACTAACAGAACTCTACAGCAGTGTGTGCAGCCAGGATAGGGGATGTATGGATGTGGGTGGTCAATAACAGCACTCTACAGCAGTGTGTGCAGCCAGTATAGGGGATGTATGGACGTGGGTGGCCACTAACAGCACTCTACAGCAGTGTGTGCAGCCAGGATACGGGATGTATGGATGTTGGTGGCCACTAACAGCACTCTACAGCAGTGTGTGCAGCCAGCATAGGGGATGTATGGACGTGGGTGGCCACTAACAGCACTCTACAGCAGTGTGTGCAGCCAGGATAGGGGATGTATGGACGTGGGTGGCCACTAACAGCACTCTACAGCAGTGTGTTCAGCCAGGATAGGGGATGGATGGACCTGGGTGGCCACTAACAGTATTCTACAGCAGTGTGTGCAGCCAGGATAGGGGATGTATGGACCTGGGTGGCCACTAACAGCACTGTACAGCAGTGTGTGCAGCCAGGATATGGGATGTATGGACTTGGGTGGCCACTAACAGCACTCTACAGCAGTGTGTGCAGCCAGGATAGGGAATGTATGGATGTGGGTGGCCACTAACAGCACTCTACAGCAGTGTGTGCAGCCAGGATAGGGGATGTATGGATGTGGGTGGCCACTAACAGCACTCTACAGCATTGTGTGCAGCCAGGATAGGGGATGTATGGACGTGGGTGGCCACTAACAGCACTCTACAGCAGTGTGTGCAGCCAGGATAGGGGATGTATGGATGTGGGTGGCCACTAACAGCACTCTACAGCAGTGTGTGCAGCCAGGATAGGGGATGTATGGACGTGGGTGGCCAATAACAGCACTCTACAGCAGTGTGTGCAGCCAGGATAGGGGATGTATGGATGTGGGTGGCCACTAACAGCACTCTACAGCAGTGTGTGCAGCCAGGATAGGGGGTGTATGGACGTGGGTGGCCACTAACAGCACTCTACAGCAGTGTGTGCAGCCAGGATAGGGGATGTATGGACGTGGGTGGCCACTAACAGCACTCTACAGCAGTGTGTGCAGCCAGGATAGGGGATGTATGGACCTGGGTGGCCACTAACAGCACTCTACAGCAGTGTGTGCAGCCAGGATAGGGGATGTATGGACGTGGGTGGCCAATAACAGCACTCTACAGCAGTGTGTGCAGCCAGGATAGGGGATGTATGGACGTGGGTGGCCACTAACAGCCCTCTACAGCAGTGTGTGCAGCCAGGATAGGGGATGTATGGACGTGGGTGGCCACTAACAGCACTCTACAGCAGTGTGTGCAGCCAGGATAGGGGATGTATGGACCTGGGTGGCCACTAACAGCACTCTACAGCAGTGTGTTCAGCCAGGATAGGGGATGGAG
Source organism: Ranitomeya imitator (assembly GCF_032444005.1). Lineage (NCBI taxonomy): Eukaryota > Metazoa > Chordata > Amphibia > Anura > Dendrobatidae > Ranitomeya > Ranitomeya imitator. The sequence continues at coordinate 234,047,484 of NC_091283.1, forward strand.
GACCTGGGTGGCCACTAACAGCACTCTACAGCAGTGTGTGCAGCCAGGATAGGGGATGTATGGACCTGGGTGGCCACTAACAGCACTCTACAGCAGTGTGTGCAGCCAGGATATGGGATGTATGGAGGTGGGTGGCCACTAACAGCACTCTACAGCAGTGTGTGCAGCCAGGATAGGGGATGTATGGATGTGGGTGGTCAATAACAGCACTCTACAGCAGTGTGTGCAGCCAGGATAGGGGATGTATGGACGTGGGTGGCCACTAACAGCACTCTACAGCAGTGTGTGCAGCCAGGATACGGGATGTATGGATGTGGGTGGCCACTAACAGCACTCTACAGCAGTGTGTGCAGCCAGTATAGGGGATGTATGGACGTGGGTGGCCACTAACAGCACTCTACAGCAGTGTGTGCAGCCAGGATAGGGGATGTATGGACGTGGGTGGCCACTAACAGCACTCTACAGCTGTGTGTGCAGCCAGGATAGGGGATGTATGGATGTGGGTGGCCACTAACAGCACTCTACAGCAGTGTGTGCAGCCAGGATAGGGGATGTATGGACCTGGGTGGCCACTAACAGCACTCTACAGCAGTGTGTGCAGCCAGTATAGGGAATGTATGGACGTGGGTGGCCACTAACAGCACTCTACAGCAGTGTGTGCTGCCAGGATAGGGGATGTATGGACGTGGGTGGCCACTAACTGCACTCTAAAGCAGTGTGTGCAGCCAGTATAGGGAATGTATGGACATGGGTGGCCACTAACAGCACTCTACAGCAGTGTGTGCAGCCAGGATAGGGGATGTATGGACGTGGGTGGCCACTAACTGCACTCTACAGCAGTGTGTGCAGCCAGGATAGGGGATGGATGGACCTGGGTGGCCACTAACTGCACTCTACAGCAGTGTGTGCAGCCAGGATAGGGGTTGTATGGACCTGGGTGGCCACTAACAGCACTCTACAGCAGTGTGTGCAGCCAGGATAGGGGATGTATGGACCTGGGTGGCCACTAACAGCACTCTACAGCAGTGTGTGCAGCCAGGATAGGGGATGTATGGACGTGGGTGGCCATTAACAGCTCTCTACAGCAGTGTGTGCAGCCAGGATAGGGGATGTATGGACCTGGGTGGCTACTAACTGCAGTCTACAGCAGTGTGTGCAGCCAGGATAGGGGCTGTATGGACGTGGGTGGCCACTAACAGCACTCTACAGCAGTGTGTGCAGCCAGGATACGGGATGTATTGATGTGGGTGGCCACTAAGAGCACTCTACAGCAGTGTGTGCAGCCAGGATAGGGGATGTATGGACGTGGGTGGCCACTAACAGCACTCTACAGCAGTGTGTGCAGCCAGGATAGGGGATGTATGGATGTGGGTGGCCACTAACAGCACTCTACAGCAGTGTGTGCAGCCAGGATAGGGGATGTATGGACGTGGGTGGCCAATAACAGCACTCTACAGCAGTGTGTGCAGCCAGGATAGGGGATGTATGGACCTGGGTGGCCACTAACAGCACTCTACAGCAGTGTGTGCAGCCAGGATAGGGGATGTATGGATGTGGGTGGCCACTAACAGAACTCTACAGCAGTGTGTGCAGCCAGGATAGGGGATGTATGGATGTGGGTGGTCAATAACAGCACTCTACAGCAGTGTGTGCAGCCAGTATAGGGGATGTATGGACGTGGGTGGCCACTAACAGCACTCTACAGCAGTGTGTGCAGCCAGGATACGGGATGTATGGATGTTGGTGGCCACTAACAGCACTCTACAGCAGTGTGTGCAGCCAGCATAGGGGATGTATGGACGTGGGTGGCTACTAACAGCACTCTAAAGCAGTGTGTGCAGCCACGATAGGGGATGTATGGACGTGGGTGGCCACTAACAGCACTCTACAGCAGTGTGTGCAGCCAGGATAGGGGATGTATGGACGTGGGTGGCCACTAACAGCACTCTACAGCAGTGTGTGCAGCCAGGATAGAGGATGGATGGACCTGGGTGGCCACTAACAGCACTCTACAGCAGTGTGTTCAGCCAGGATAGGGGATGGATGGACCTGGGTGGCCACTAACAGTATTCTACAGCAGTGTGTGCTGCCAGGATAGGGGATGTATGGACCTGGGTGGCCACTAACAGCACTGTACAGCAGTGTGTGCAGCCAGGATATGGGATGTATGGACGTGGGTGGCCACTAACAGCACTCTACAGCAGTGTGTGCAGCCAGGATAGGGAATGTATGGATGTGGGTGGCCACTAACAGCACTCTACAGCAGTGTGTGCAGCCAGGATAGGGGATGTATGGATGTGGGTGGCCACTAACAGCACTCTACAGCATTGTGTGCAGCCAGGATAGGGGATGTATGGACTTGGGTGGCCACTAACAGCACTCTACAGCAGTGTGTGCAGCCAGGATAGGGGATGTATGGATGTGGGTGGCCACTAACAGCACTCTACAGCAGTGTGTGCAGCCAGGATAGGGGATGTATGGACGTGGGTGGCCAATAACAGCACTCTACAGCAGTGTGTGCAGCCAGGATAGGGGATGTATGGATGTGGGTGGCCACTAACAGCACTCTACAGCAGTGTGTGCAGCCAGGATAGGGGATGTATGGACGTGGGTGGCCACTAACAGCACTCTACACAGTGTGTGCAGCCAGTATAGGGGATGTATGGACGTGGGTGGCCACTAACAGCACTCTACAGCAGTGTGTGCAGCCAGGATAGGGGATGTATGGACGTGGGTGGCCACTAACAGCACTCTACAGCAGTGTGTGCAGCCAGGATAGGGGATGTATGGACGTGGGTGGCCACTAACAGCACTCTACAGCAGTGTGTGCAGCCAGGATAGGGGATGTATGGACGTGGGTGGCCACTAACAGCACTCTACAGCAGTGTGTGCAGCCAGGATAGGGGATGTATGGACCTGGGTGGCCACTAACAGCACTCTACAGCAGTGTGTTCAGCCAGGATAGGGGATGGAGGACCTGGGTGGCCACTAACAGCACCCTACAGCAGTGTGTGCAGCCAGGATATGGGATGTATGGAGGTGGGTGGCCACTAACAGCACTCTACAGCAGTGTGTGCAGCCAGGATAGGGGATGTATGGACGTGGGTGGCCACTAACAGCACTCTACAGCAGTGTGTGCAGCCAGGATAGGGAATGTATGGATGTGGGTGGCCACTAACAGCACTCTACAGCAGTGTGTGCAGCCAGGATAGGGGATGTATGGATGTGGGTGGCCACTAACAGCACTCTACAGCATTGTGTGCAGCCAGGATAGGGGATGTATGGACTTGGGTGGCCACTAACAGCACTCTACAGCAGTGTGTGCAGCCAGGATAGGGGATGTATGGATGTGGGTGGCCACTAACAGCACTCTACAGCAGTGTGTGCAGCCAGGATAGGGGATGTATGGACGTGGGTGGCCAATAACAGCACTCTACAGCAGTGTGTGCAGCCAGGATAGGGGATGTATGGATGTGGGTGGCCACTAACAGCACTCTACAGCAGTGTGTGCAGCCAGGATAGGGGATGTATGGACGTGGGTGGCCACTAACAGCACTCTACACAGTGTGTGCAGCCAGTATAGGGGATGTATGGACGTGGGTGGCCACTAACAGCACTCTACAGCAGTGTGTGCAGCCAGGATAGGGGATGTATGGACGTGGGTGGCCACTAACAGCACTCTACAGCAGTGTGTGCAGCCAGGATAGGGGATGTATGGACGTGGGTGGCCACTAACAGCACTCTACAGCAGTGTGTGCAGCCAGGATAGGGGATGTATGGACGTGGGTGGCCACTAACAGCACTCTACAGCAGTGTGTGCAGCCAGGATAGGGGATGTATGGACCTGGGTGGCCACTAACAGCACTCTACAGCAGTGTGTTCAGCCAGGATAGGGGATGGAGGACCTGGGTGGCCACTAACAGCACCCTACAGCAGTGTGTGCAGCCAGGATATGGGATGTATGGAGGTGGGTGGCCACTAACAGCACTCTACAGCAGTGTGTGCAGCCAGGATAGGGGATGTATGGATGTGGGTGGCCACTAACAGCACTCTACAGCATTGTGTGCAGCCAGGATAGGGGATGTATGGACGTGGGTGGCCACTAACAGCACTCTACAGCAGTGTGTGCAGCCAGGATAAGGGATGTATGGATGTGGCTGGCCACTAACAGCACTCTACAGCAGTGTGTGCAGCCAGGATAGGGGATGTATGGACGTGGGTGGCCACTAACAGCTCTCTACAGCAGTGTGTGCAGCCAGGAGACGGGATGTATGGATGTGGGTGGCCACTAACAGCACTCTACAGCAGTGTGTCCAGCCAGGATAGGGGATGTATGGACCTGGGTGGCCACTGACAGCACTCTACAGCAGTGTGTGCAGCCAGGATAGGGGATGTATGGACCTTGGTGGCCACTGACAGCACTCTACAGCATTGTGTGCAGCCAGGATAGGGGATGTATGGACCTGGGTGGCCACTAACAGCACTCTACAGCAGTGTGTGCACCCAGGATAGGGGATGCATGGACCTTGGTGGCCACTGACAGCACTCTACAGCAGTGTGTGCAGCCAGGATAGCGGATAAACGGATGTGGGTGGCCACTAACAGCACTCTACAGCAGTGAGTGCAGCCAGGATAGGGGATGTATGGACGTGGGTGGCCACTAACAGCACTCTACAGCAGTGTGTGCAGCCAGGATATGGGATGTATGGATGTGGGTAGCCACTAACAGCACTCTACAGCAGTGTGTGCAGCCAGGATAGGGGATGTATGGACCTGGGTGGCCACTAACAGCACTCTACAGCAGTGAGTGCAGCCAGGATAGGGGATGTATGGACCTGGGTGGCCACTGACAGCACTCTACAGCAGTGTGTGCAGCCAGGATAGGGGATGTATGGACCTGGGTGGCCACTGACAGCACTCTACTGCATTGTGTGCAGCCAGGATAGGAGATGTATGGACCTGGGTGGCCACTAACAGCACTCTACAGCAGTGTGTGCACCCAGGATAGGGGATGTATGGACCTGGGTGGCCACTGACAGCACTCTACAGCAGTGTGTGCAGCCAGGATAGCGGATATATGGATGTTGGTGGCCACTAACAGCACTCTACAGCAGTGTGTGCAGCCAGGATAGGGGATGTATGGACGTGGGTGGCCGCTAACAGCACTCTACAGCATTGTGTGCAGCCAGGACAGGGGATGTATGGATGTGGGTGGCCACTAACAGCACTCTACAGCGGTCTGTGCAGCCAGGATATGGGATGTATGGACGTGGGTGGCCACTAGCAGCACTCTACAGCAGTATGTGCAGCCAGGATAGGGGATGTATGGATGTGGTGGCCACTAACAGCACTCTACAGCAGTGTGTGCAGCCAGGATAGGGGATGTATGGATGTGCGTGGCCACTAACAGTACTCTACAGCAGTGTGTGCAGCCAGGATAGGGGATGTATGGACGTGGGTGGCCAATAACAGCACTCTACAGCAGTGAGTGCAGCCAGGATAGGGGATGTATGGACCTGGGTGGCCACTAACAGCACTCTACAGCAGTGTGTGCAGCCAGGATAGGGGATGTATGGACCTGGGTGGCCACTAACAGCACTCTACAGCTTTGTGTGCAGCCAGGATAGGGGATGTATGGATGTGGGTGGCCACTAACAGCACTCTATAGCAGTGTGTGCAGCCAGGATAGGGAATGTATGGACGTGAATGGCCACTAACAGCACTCTACAGCAGTGTGTGCAGCCAGGATAGGGGATGTATGGACCTGGGTGGCCACTAACAGCACTCTACAGCAGTGTGTGCAGCCGGGATAGGGGATGTATGGACCTGGGTGGCCACTAACAGCACTCTACAGCAGTGTGTGCAGCCACGACAGGGGATGGATGGACCTGGGTGGCCACTAACAGCACTCTACAGCAGTGTGTGCAGCCAGGATAGGGGATGTATGGATGTGGGTGGCCTCTAACAGCGCTCTACAGCAGTGTGTGCAGCCAGGATAGGGTATGTATGGATGTGGGTGGCCAATAACAGCACTCTACAGCAGTGTGTGCAGCCAGGATAGGGAATGTATGGACGTGGGTGGCCACTAACAGCACTCTACAGCAGTGTGTGCAGCCAGGATATGGGATGTATGGATGTGGGTGGCCACTAACAGCACTCTACAGCAGTGTGTGCAGCCAGGATAGGGGATGTATGGATGTGGGTGGCCACTAACAGCACTCTACAGCATTCTGTTCAGCCAGGATAGGGGATGTATGGACGTGGGTGGCCACTAACAGCACTCTACAGCAGTGTGTGCAGCCAGGATATGGGATGTATGGACGTGGGTGGCCACTAACAGCACTCTACAGCAGTGTGTGCAGCCAGGATAGGGGATGGATGGACCTGGGTGGCCACTAACAGAACTCTACAGCAGTTTGTGCAGCCAGGATAGGGGATGGATGGACCTGGGTGGCCACTAACAGCACTCTACAGCAGTGTGTGCAGCCAGGATAGGGGATGTATGGACCTGGGAGGCCACTGACAGCACTCTACAGCAGTGTGTGCAGCCAGGATATGGGATGTATGGACGTGGGTGGCCACTAACAGCACTCTACAGCAGTGTGTGCAGCCAGGATAGGGGATGTATGGATGCGGGTGGCCACTAACAGCACTCTACAGCAATGTGTGCAGCCAGGATACGGGATGTATGGATGTGGGTGGCCACTAACAGCACTCTCCAGCAGAGTGTGCAGCAAGGATAGGGGATGTATGGATGTGGGTGGCCACTAACAGCACTCTACAGCAGTGTGTGCAGCCAGGATACGGGATGTATGGATGTGGGTGGCCACTTACAGCACTCCACAGCAGTGTATGCAGCCAGGATACTGGATGTATGGACGTGGGTGGCCACTAACAGCACTCTACAGCAGTGTGTGCTGCCAGGATAGGGGATGTATCGACGTGGGTGGCCACTAACAGCACTCTACAGCAGTGTGTGCAGCCAGGATAGGGGATGTATGGACCTGGGTGGCCACTGACAGCACTCTACAGCATTGTGTGCAGCCAGGATAGGGGATGTATGGACCTGGGTGGCCACTAACAGCACTCTACAGCAGTGTGACCAGCTAGGATAGGGGATGTATGGACGTGGGTGGCCACTAACAACACTCTACAGCAGTGTGTGCAGCCAGGATAGGGGATATATGGACCTGGGTGGCCACTGACAGCACTCTACAGCATTGTGTGCAGCCAGGATAGGGGATGTATGGACCTGGGTGGTCACTAACAGTACTCTACAGCAGTGTGTGCAGCCAGGATAGGGGATGTATGGACGTGGGTGGAAACTAACAACACTCTACAGCAGTGTGTGCAGCCAGGATAGGGGATGTATGGACGTGGGTGGCCACTAACAGCACTCTACAGCAGTGTGTGCAGCCAGGATAGGGGATGTATGGATGTGGGTGGCCACTATCAGCACTCTACAGCAGTGTGTGCAGCCAGGATATGGGATGTATGGATGTGGGTGGCCACTAACAGCACTCTAGAGCAGTGTGTGCAGCCAGGATAGGGGATGTATGGATGTGGGTGGCCACTAAAAGCACTCTACAGCAGTGTGTGCAGCCAGGATAGGGGATGTATGGACGTGGGTGGCCACTAACAGCACTCTACAGCAGTGTGTGCAGCCAGGATACGGGATGTATGGACGTGGGTGGCCACTAACAGCACTCTACAGCAGTGTGTGCTGCCAGGATAGGGGATGTATCGACGTGGGTGGCCACTAACAGCACTCTACAGCAGTGTGTGCAGCCAGGATAGGTGACGTATGGACCTGGGTGGCCACTGATAGCACTCTACTGCAGTGTGTGCAGCCAGGATAGGGGATGTATGGACCTGGGTGGCCACTGACAGCACTCTACAACATTGTGTGCAGCCAGGATAGGGGATGTATGGACCTGGGTGGACACTAACAGCACTCTACAGCAGTGTGTGCAGCCAGGATAGGGGATGTATGGACGTGGGTGGCCACTAACAACACTCTACAGCAGTGTGTGCAGCCAGGATAGGGGATGTATGGATGTGGGTGGCCACTAACAGCACTCTACAGCAGTGTGTGCAGCCAGGATAGGGGATGTATGGATGTGGGTGGCCACTAACAGTACTCTACAGCAGTGTGTGCAGCCAGGAGAGGGGATGTATGGACGTGGGTGGCCACTAACAGCACTCTACAGCAGTGTGTGCAGCCAGGATAGGGGATGTATGGACTTCGTGGCCACTAACAGCACTCTACAGCAGTATGTGCAGCCAGGATAGGGGATGTATAGACGTGGGTGGCCACTAACAGCACTTTACAGCAGTGTGTGCAGCTCTACAGCATTGTGTGCAGCCAGGATAGGGGATGTATGGACGTGGGTGGCCACTAACAGCACTCTGCAGCATTGTGTGCAGCCAGGATATGGGATGTTTGGACGTGGGTGGCCAATAACAGCACTCTACAGCAGTGTGTGCAGCCAGGATAGGGGATGGATGGACGTGGGTGGCCACTAACAGCACTCTACAGCAGTGTGTTCAGCCAGCATAGGGGATGGATGGACCTGGGTGGCCACTAACAACACTCTACAGCAGTGTGTGCAGCCAGGACAGGGGATGTATGTACCTGGGTGGCCACTAACAGCACTCTACAGCAGTGTGTGCAGCCAGGATAGGGGATGTATGGATGTGGGTGGCCACTAACAGCACTCTACAGCATTGTGTGCTGCCAGGACAGGGGATGTATGGACGTGGGTGGCCACTAACAGCACTCTACAGCAGTGTGTGCAGCCAGGATAGGGGATGTATGGACCTGGGTGGCCACTAACAGCACTCTACAGCAGTGTGAGCAGCCACGATATGGGATGTATGGACGTGGGTGGCCACTAACAGCACTGTACAGCATTGTGTGCAGCCAGGATATGGGATGTATGGACGTGGGTGGCCACTAACAGCACTCTACAGCAGTGTGTGCAGCCAGGATAGGGGATGGATGGACCTGGGTGTCCACTAACAGCACTCTACAGCATTGTGTGCTGCCAGGACAGGGGATGTATGGACGTGGGTGGCCACTAACAGCACTCTACAGCAGTGTGTGCAGCCAGGATAGGGGATGTATGGACCTGGGTGGCCACTAACAGCACTCTACAGCAGTGTGAGCAGCCTGGATATGGGATGTATGGACGTGGGTGGCCACTAACAGCACTCTACAGCTTTGTGTGCAGCCAGGATATGGGATGTATGGACGTGGGTGGCCACTAACAGCACTCTACAGCAGTGTGTGCAGCTAGGATAGGGGTTGGATGGACCTGGATGGCCACTAACTGCACTCTACAGCAGTGTGTGCAGCCAGGATAGGGGATGTATGGACCTGGGTGGCCACTGACAGCACTCTACAGCAGTGTGTGCAGCCAGGATAGGGGATGTATGGACGTGGGTGGCCACTAACAGCAGTCTACAGCAGTGTGTGCAGCCAGGATAGGGGATGTATGGATGTGGGTGGCCACTAACAGCACTCTACAGCAGTGTGTGCAGCCAGTACAGGGGATGTATGGACGTTGCTGGCCACTAACAGCGCTCTACAGCAGTGTGTGCAGCCAGGATAGGGGATGTATGGACCTGGGTGGCCACTAACAGCACTCTACAGCAGTGTGTGCTGTTGTGAATTCCGCTCTTCGGCTCCCTCCGGTGGTTGTAAGTGGCACTTTTGTGAGTTCTGCTCTTGGGCTCCCTCTTGTTGTTTCTAGTGGTATGGCTGCTCCTTGGATTTAGCTGTCTTCAGCTGCTTCCACTCATCGTGTTTTCTGCTCGGCTATTCATGCCTGGCTCTTTCTTCAGCTAGTGCCACTTGTAAATGGTTCCTGGTTTGATTCACATCTCCTTGGATTTCCCTGTTATCCTGACCAGTTCAGCAAAGCTAAGTTTTTGCTTGCTCTTTTCTGTCCATAGATTGTGGACTTATCCGTTCTGTGCTTTCTATGTTTGTCCAGCTTGTCAGTATGGATTAATTCTGTCTTCCTGGAAGCTCTGGGAAGCAGATTTACCCTCCACACCTTTAGTCAGGTGTGGAGATTTTTTGTAAACTCTGTGTGGATTTTTGTAGTGTTTTATACTGACCGCACAGTATTCCATCCTGTCCTATCTATCAAGCTAGACTGGCCTCCTGTGCTCATCCTGGTTTCATTCTGTGTATGTCTTTTCCTTCTCCACTCACAGTCATTATTTGTGGGGGGCTAATCTGTCCTTTGGGGATTTTCTCTGAGGCAAGATAGCTTTCCTGCTTCTATCTTTAGGGGTAGTTAGCTCTTAGGCTGTGTTCGAGGTACCTAGGGAGAGTTAGGAGCATCCCACGGCTACTTCTACTGTTGTGTTGAGCTTAGGGACTGCGGTCAGTACAGTTACCACTTCCTTCAGAGCTCGTTCAATGTTGCTCCTAGACCACCGTATCATAACAGTACAAGTGGCCAAAAATGAATAAAATGCATCTCAAAAGAAGGAAAAGAAAGTTCTGAACTATTTTTTTTTTCTGTGCGCTGGTTTGTCTTTTTTTTCCTCTTGATATCTGGGTGGTTCAGGATATATGCTTTGGCATGGATGTTCAGGGTTTGTTTTCTCGTGTGGATCAACTTGCTGCAAGAGTACAGAGTATTCAGGACTATGTTGTCCAGACTCCGGCTTTAGAGCCTAGAATTCCTACTCCTGATTTGTTTTTTGGGGACAGATCCAAGTTTTTGAACTTTAAAAATAACTGCAAATTGTTTTTTGCTTTGAAACCCCATTCTTCTGGTGATCCCATTCAGCAAGTAAAAATCATCATATCCTTGCTGTGTGGAGACCCTCAAGACTGGGCTTTTTCTCTTGAAACAGGGGATCCGGCATTATTGAATGTAGACGCATTTTTTCAAGCGCTCGGATTATTGTATAGCGAACCTAATTCATGCAGAAAAAACCCTGTTGGCCTTGTGTCAAGGTCAGGAAGCGGCAGAGTTATACTGCCAGAAATTTAGAAAATGGTCTGTGCTCACTAAATGGAATGAGGAGGCTCTGGCTGCTATTTTCAGAAAAGGTCTTTCTGAAGCCCTTAAAGATGTTATGGTGGGCTTTCCTACGCCTGCCGGTTTGAGCGAATCTATGTCTCTAGCCATTCAGATTGATCGGCGTCTGCGCGAGCGCAAAGCTGTGCACCATATGGCAGTGTCCTCTTAGCAGAGTCCTGAACCTATGCAATGTGATAGGATTTTGACTAGAACAGAACGGCAGGAATTCAGACGTCAGAATAGGCTGTGTTTTTACTGTGGTGATTCTGCTCATGTTATCTCTGATTGCCCTAAGCGTACTAAGAGAGTCGCTAGGTCTGTTACCATTAGTAATATACAGCCTAAATTTCTCTTATCTGTGACCCTGATTTGCTCATTGTCGTCCTTTTCTGTCATGGCATTTGTGGATTCAAGCGCTGCCCTGAACTTAATGGACTTAGAATTCGCCAGGCGCTGTGGTTTTTCCTTGCAGCCTTTGCAGAGCCCTATTCCTTTGAGGGGTATTGATGCTACACCCTTGGCCAAGGATAAACCTCAGTACTGGACACAGATGACTATGTACATGGCTCCAGCACATCAGAAAGATTGCCGTTTTCTGGTGTTGCATAACCTGCATGATGTTGTTGTACTGGGTTTTCCATGGTTACAGGAACATAATCCGGTGCTGGATTGGAAAACTATGTCGGTGACTAGTTGCGGTTGTCAAGGGGTACATAGTGACGTTCCTTTGATGTCAATTTCCTCTTCCCCCTCTTCTGAGGTCCCTGAGTTTTTGTCGGATTTCCAGGATGTATTTGATGAGCCCAAGTCCAGTTCCCTTCCACCGCACAGGGACTGTGATTGTGCTATTAACTTGATTCCTGGTTGCAAGTTCCCTAAGGGCCGACTTTTCAATCTGTCTGTGCCAGAGCATGCCGCCATGCGGAGTTATGTTAAGGAGTCTTTGGAGAAGGGGCATATTCGGCCCTCTTCGTCACCATTGGGAGCGGGTTTCTTTTTTGTTGCTAAGAAGGATGGCTCCTTGAGACCCTGTATTGATTATCGTCTTCTTAATAAGATCACGGTCAAATTCCAATACCCCTTGCCTTTGCTTACTGATTTGTTTGCTCAGATTAAGGGGGCTAGTTGGTTTACTAAGATTGACCTCCGAGGGGCATATAATCTTGTTCGTATTAAACAGGGTGACGAATGGAAAACTGCATTTAATACGCCCGAAGGCCATTTTGAATACCTTGTGATGCCATTTGGGCTCTCTAATGCTCCATCTGTGTTCCAGTCTTTCATGCATGATATTTTCCGCAATTATCTTGATAAATTCATGGTCGTATATTTGGATGATATTTTGATTTTTTCCGATGATTGGGAGTCTCATGTGAAGCAGGTCAGGATGGTGTTCCAGATCCTTCGTGATAATGCTTTGTTTGTGAAGGGGTCTAAGTGCCTATTCGGAGTTCAGAAGGTCTCTTTTTTTGGGTTTTATTTTTTTTCCCTCGTCTATAGAAATGGATCCTGTTAAGGTCCAAGCTATTCATGACTGGATCCAACCCACATCTGTGAAGGGCCTTTAGAAATTTTTGGGCTTTGCTAATTTCTATCGCCGTTTCATTGCCAACTTTTCCAGTGTGGTTAAGCCCCTTACTGATTTGACGAAGAAAGGCGCTGATGTGACGAATTGGTCCTCTGAGGCTGTTGAGGCCTTTCAGGAGCTGAAATGCTGATTTACTTCTGCCCCTGTGTTGCATCAGCTGGATGTTTCTCTTCCTTTTTAGGTTGAAGTCGACGCTTCTGAGATTGGGGCAGGGGCCGTTTTGTCTCAGAGGGAGTCTGATGGTTCTTTGATGAAACCGTGTGCTTTTTTTTCCAGAATGTTTTCGCCTGCGGAACGCAATTATGATGTCAACAATCGGGAGTTGTTGGCTATGAAGTGGGCGTTTGAGGAGTGGCGACATTGGCTTGAAGGTAGCTAAGCACCGTATTGTGGTCCTGACTGATCATAAGAATCTGATTTACCTCGAGTCGGCCAAGCGGCTGAATCCTAGACAGGCTCGTTGGTCCCTGTTTTTCTCCCGTTTTGATTTTGTGGTCTCGTATTTTCCGGGATCTAAGAATGTTAAGGCTGATGCCCTCTCTAGGAGTTTTTCGCCTGATTCTCCTGGAGTCCTTGAGCCGGTTGGCATTCTTAAGGAAGGGGTGATTCTTTCTGCTATCTCCCCTGATTTGCGGCGGGTGCTTCAGGAATTTCAGGCTGATAGGCCTGACCGCTGTCCTGTGGGGAATCTGTTTGTTCCTGATGGATGGACAAGTAAGGTGATTTCTGAGGTTCATTGTTCAGTGTTGGCTGGTCATCCTGGGATTTTTGGTACCAGAGATTTGGTTGCTAGGTCCTATTGGTGGCCTTCCTTGTCGCGCGATGTCCGTGCTTTTGTGCAGTCCTGTGGGACTTGCGCCCGAGCCAAGCCTTGCTGTTCCCGCGCTAGTGGGTTTCTTTTGCCTTTGCCGGTCCCTGAGAGGCCCTTGACGCATATTTCCATGGATTTTATTTTGGATCTTCCGGTTTCCCAGAAGATGTCTGTTATCTTGGTTGTTTAAGACCGGTTCTCTAAAATGGTCCTTCTGGTACCTTTGCCTAAATTGCCTTCCTCCTCAGATCTGATTCCATTGTTTTTTCAGCATGTGGTTCGTTTGCATGGCATTCCGGAGAATATTGTGTCTGACAGAGGTTCTCAGTTTTGAAAACATACCGGAACCAACAGGACATATACAACATAGTCCCAGAAACCCCTGTCACGGGGGACCAGGGATCCTCTCCACAATACAAACTATAATCATAAAGAGAAAAAAGAGAGTTTGCGATCCAAACCAAAAGGTATATATCTAGTATAATACTGAATCAAGGTTGCTCAAAATAACCACATCTAACAGTTTTGTAAAGTTACAAACTGATTTTATTGGACATAAATATTATACAACCATGACAAATATAAAATGTACAAATAGTACCATCAAAAAATGAATGAAATGAAAAAAGAAAGAAAAAGAGGGAGGGAGCAAGCAGGCAACAATATCGAACCATGGATAACAATGGGCAAACCAGAAAGCACATGTGAACAAACAGAGAAACAGGGGAACATCCCCAGTTCTCAAAAAAAGTGCATAGTGCATGATAAGCAGCAGTTGAAAATGTCTAAATGTCACAGTGCACCACAAAAACAAGGGCATGAAGGGTAGGAGATAAAATAGTATTAAAGTACGATCAGAGTAATGATCGCCCAAACACCGGTAAGGGGTAATACCTCACAAGCCTCACGTACAAAAAGAGTGTCTCCAAACCCACTTACCCATGCTGCTGGCTGCCCGAAACGCTGATGCCCCGACGCGCGTTTCGCTGTTGCTTCTTCGGGGAGCAGTGCATAATGTGCCGCCGACGCCATCTTTAAAGTCCCAGCCCAACCCAGCCCAGCCAATCAGACGTTCCCGGACTAGGACGAGCCCCCATCTGCCGTGCAATCAGAGCGTGCGGAGGCGGATCCAGGCCAGACCACCACGTCACATCCGGCATCACGAAGGCGGTGAGTAATAGAAACAAAGCGCTTCCAGCCGGCATAGTTACCGATCGCCGCGTGAAGATGCCATTAGCGACGGGGTCTGATCCGGAGCCGCCCACGCCCCTCAAGCACCGCAGACAGGAGACAAAGTACCATGCATTATATAATACAATGCCCCGATATTCCTAGGAGGTAGGAGCAGTGAGATAAGATGCAGCAAAAAAATGGAAAAAGCCGCACCATATAAAATTCAATATGAGCCGTCCTCTCAGTAGAGAAGATATAGACCCATAATAAAGCCCCCCACAGACATACATAACCAACAACCTATTCTGCATACAACAAGGTGTCAAGGGCCCATGGGGGCAGAAGAACATGCTAAACGTACATTGCGTATACAAATGTATACATATACAGAATATATTATTACATAAATAAAGATCATTGTACATAGAATGACATAAATTCTTCCATTCGCTCCACTGGCAAATTTATCAGGTGCCTGGCCATGACAGAGGCTGGATCAGTATTGAGATGTGTGGTTCCATCCGGAAAACTTGAAATCGGATCCAGGTAAGACACATGGGACCAAAAAAGAGGCGTTACAATTGGAAAAGCATCCACTAATAAGGAAATAAAACACAAAACACACAAATTAAAAACAAGAACAATCAAATTTAAAATACAACAATTCCGAAGATGAACGAAAGACCTCATCATCCCAGCACGTCATTTTTTTTATAAGAAAGAGGAAAAACTTAATTTTTCATTCAGGCCTGATGGTGACATGGTATTCAGTCTAATAATCCATTTACACTCAAGCTGCGCCAGCCTGCGCCTCAGATCACCCCCTCTGATACCACCATGTATACGGTCAATACCGCGTATTTTCAGGAGATCCGGATTACAGGCATGGCGCAGCCTGAAATGACGTGGAAGGGTTTTCAAGGACGCAATGTCAACAATAGTTCTGGCCGCTTTTATGTCTCTAATGTGCTCCCTGGTTCTAGTCCGTAATTCACGGGATGTGAGCCCTACATATATAAGACCACAGGGGCATGTGGCGTAGTACACTACAAAATCGCTGCTACATGAAATATATTCCCTGATTTTAAAAGTTTGTTTTCCATCCGAGGAACAAAAATCATGTGCACGTTCCACATTGCGACATGCAAGACATGAACCACACGGGAAACAACCTTGACGTGGTTTTCCCGCTGAAAGAAACGAGGTGGATTTTGCTACATAATGGCTCCTTACCAAAAGATCTTTAAGGCTACTACTCCTCCTTGCCGTCATGAGTGGCCTCTTGGGTAGCAACCCCCCTATCGTTGGTTCTGTTTTTAACACTGACCAGTGTTTGTTTAAAATATCACGGATTGTACCCCATCTATTGTTATACGTGGATATGAACCTAATTTGATGAGGTTCCTCCGCCACTCTCCTCGAGCCGGACAGGAGCTGGCCACGGTTCGATGTCTTAGCCCGTTGATAACCACGTTTTACACTACGTTTACTGTACCCACGTGCATAAAAACGATCCCGAAGATCCAAGGCCTGCCCCTCAAAAAGTTCTTCAGTGGAACACAGGCGTCTGGCCCTCAGGAACTGGCCCGTCGGGATCGCATGCACAGTGGACGGAGTGTGGGCTGATGTAGCATGTAAAAGGGCGTTCACCGATGTCTCCTTCCTGAAGACATCGGTTTGAACTGCCCCATCATCTCCGACCATAATCTGGATGTCCAAAAAATCAATACGTCTCTTGTGAAATTTGTATGTGAGTTTAATATTATAATTATTTGTATTAAGGTGAGAAATAAAATCCATAAGATCTTTACTGGGACCCTGCCAAATAATTAATAAATCATCAATATAGCGGTACCACGCTAGGACTGGGGAAGCGGCGTCTGCGCCGTCGCCAAAAACCTCCCTCTCCCAAAGACCAAGGAAGAGGTTAGCGTACGACGGCGCACACGCCGCGCCCATCGCGGTACCGCGTTTCTGCAAATAAAATTGATCTTTAAAAGTAAAGAAATTATGTGTCAAAATGAAATTAAGTAACTCATAAATCAAAAATTGAAGAGAGACATCCAGATTACTGGTACCAAGATAAAATTTGATGGCCCTCAATCCGTCCTGATGTGCTATGCACGTGTACAGGGATTCGACATCCGCCGTGACCAGCCACATGTCCGGCTCGAAGGAGAGGCCATCCAACTTACAGAGGACGTCCGTAGTGTCTCTGACGTAGGAGGGGAGCGTCTCTACCAATGGATGCAAGTAATATTCAATAAATTTACAAATGGGATCGCATAGCCCTCCCACGCCAGAGACAATAGGACGTCCCGGGGGGGTCACCGGATCTTTATGCACCTTTGGTAATAGGTACAAAGTTGGTATAACTGGGGATTCTTTCAACAGACCTTCAAAAACCTTTTTGGTAATGATACCCTGGGATAGTGCTCTATCCAAAATTTTAAGGAGTTCCTTCTGGTAGGAAGAAACAGGGTTATGTGTTAGTTTTTCATAAGATTCCCTGTTCTTCAACTGAAGAGCTTGAGTGTAAATGGATTATTAGACTGAATACCATGTCACCATCAGGCCTGAATGAAAAATTAAGTTTTTCCTCTTTCTTATAAAAAAAATGACGTGCTGGGATGATGAGGTCTTTCGTTCATCTTCGGAATTGTTGTATTTTAAATTTGATTGTTCTTGTTTTTAATTTGTGTGTTTTGTGTTTTATTTCCTTATTAGTGGATGCTTTTCCAATTGTAACGCCTCTTTTTTGGTCCCATGTGTCTTACCTGGATCCGATTTCAAGTTTTCCGGATGGAACCACACATCTCAATACTGATCCAGCCTCTGTCATGGCCAGGCACCTGATAAATTTGCCAGTGGAGGGAATGGAAGAATTTATGTCATTCTATGTACAATGATCTTTATTTATGTAATAATATATTCTGTATATGTATACATTTGTATACGCAATGTACGTTTAGCATGTTCTTCTGCCCCCATGGGCCCTTGACACCTTGTTGTATGCAGAATAGGTTGTTGGTTATGTATGTCTGTGGGGGGCTTTATTATGGGTCTATATCTTCTCTACTGAGAGGACGGCTCATATTGAATTTTATATGGTGCGGCTTTTTCCATTTTTTTGCTGCATCTTATCTCACTGCTCCTACCTCCTAGGTATATCGGGGCATTGTATTATATAATGCATGGTACTTTGTCTCCTGTCTGCGGTGCTTGAGGGGCGTGGGCGGCTCCGGATCAGACCCCGTCGCTAATGGCATCTTCACGCGGCGATCGGTAACTATGCCGGCTGGAAGCGCTTTGTTTCTATTACTCACCGCCTTCGTGATGCCGGATGTGACGTGGTGGTCTGGCCTGGATCCGCCTCCGCACGCTCTGATTGCACGGCAGATGGGGGCTCGTCCTAGTCCGGGAACGTCTGATTGGCTGGGCTGGGTTGGGCTGGGACTTTAAAGATGGCGTCGGCGGCACATTATGCACTGCTCCCCGAAGAAGCAACAGCGAAACGCGCGTCGGGGCATCAGCGTTTCGGGCAGCCAGCAGCATGGGTAAGTGGGTTTGGAGACACTCTTTTTGTACGTGAGGCTTGTGAGGTATTACCCCTTACCGGTGTTTGGGCGATCATTACTCTGATCGTACTTTAATACTATTTTATCTCCTACCCTTCATGCCCTTGTTTTTGTGGTGCACTGTGACATTTAGACATTTTCAACTGCTGCTTATCATGCACTATGCACTTTTTTTGAGAACTGGGGATGTTCCCCTGTTTCTCTGTTTGTTCACATGTGCTTTCTGGTTTGCCCATTGTTATCCATGGTTCGATATTGTTGCCTGCTTGCTCCCTCCCTCTTTTTCTTTCTTTTTTCATTTCATTCATTTTTTGATGGTACTATTTGTACATTTTATATTTGTCATGGTTGTATAATATTTATGTCCAATAAAATCAGTTTGTAACTTTACAAAACTGTTAGATGTGGTTATTTTGAGCAACCTTGATTCAGTATTATACTAGATATATACCTTTTGGTTTGGATCGCAAACTCTCTTTTTTCTCTTTATGATTATAGTTTGTATTGTGGAGAGGATCCCTGGTCCCCCGTGACAGGGGTTTCTGGGACTATGTTGTATATGTCCTGTTGGTTCCGGTATGTTTTCATAACTTGTGTACTGTGTATTTTCACAGCGTTCTCCTTGGGACAAATGGATTTTCAGGCACGGGATAAAACGTGGCTGACCAAATTGGAGCAGGTTTTCAGCAGTGATTCAACCGTGGGTTTTAATTCCGATTCCGGAGATGCGAATGACCTCATTATTAAGCTCAAAGGCCTGTTACATAAACGAACACGATGGTGGTGGAATAAATCTTTTCTTGAGCGCTATGTCACCAAGGGCCTGATCCCACGTGGTTTGAGGGTTCAGGTTTTTCCTTCGTTTAATCTGGATAGTGAGGAATTCAAGTCCCAATGGGAAGGTGTAGCCAACAATTGTTCTAGAGGCTTCATGCAATTATTGATTAAATCAAATGAGATAACAATAAAAGAAATTGAAGTTGAAATTAATGGCATTCAGGAAACGTTGGCTAAAGAATTGACAACTGAAGCTATGTCTAAATTAAATAAAGAACTTGATCTGGATTTTGCAAAATGGGAAAAAGAGATTGTCCAGACCAAGAGCAAAAAATATCAAAGGGATTTGGATGACTACAAGGCCAGTCGAGTGTATAAATGGCGCCGCTCCTTGGGGAAAAGCCATAGGAGAACATCACAGCAGGCCAGATCAAATTCTTTCTCTTCTACCTCCTCCATGGATGATGAGTCTACTTTGGGAGCGTGTAGTGGTTCAAAGTGGAATGAAAGATTGGGATCAATGGGGTCTGGTAATACCTCTAAGGGGAAGTTTAACAAACGGAAAATTACCCCACCTCAATCCATGGAGAAAAAAAGTAAAAACAATTTAGAGGTAATAAATCTATCCCCACTTATTCTAACAAAAACACAATGTGAAGTGTTGCGTCTAGGTCTAACGTTTGTCCCTAATAATAATTTTGATTTCTTTATCGCAGTGAAGGACCTCTTTCTTTTTTCAAGAAAATTGATTCTTAAAAAATTGCACTGCAAAAAAGATTTGGATATGGATATTAATGAGAGGGCAGAACAGGAGGCCCTCCGTGTCTTGGAAGAACTAGAAAGAGAGAATTCTGAGACTCTCACAGGTAATTTTCCCTCGTCCATTCTTCCCAGATCCACCACGTTCCCCCCCCCCCCCTCTCTCTGTGCCCACAGGTGAAGATATTCTGCAAGTTGGTCATGCAGGATTTGAAAACTATCCCAACTGGCAGGACACATGATAATCTGACGGGAGCACAGAGGAAGGCTTTATCTGAACTAAGATCATTATCTGACGTGGTCTTTAAGCCAGCAGATAAGGGGGGGAATGTGGTGGTTTGGCCAGTTAAAATTTATGAACGAGAGGTTTTTGGTCAGTTGAAGAACAGGGAATCTTATGAAAAACTAACACATAACCCTGTTTCTTCCTACCAGAAGGAACTCCTTAAAATTTTGGATAGAGCACTATCCCAGGGTATCATTACCAAAAAGGTTTTTGAGGGTCTGTTGAAAGAATCCCCAGTTATACCAACTTTGTACCTATTACCAAAGGTGCATAAAGATCCGGTGACCCCCCCGGGACGTCCTATTGTCTCTGGCGTTGGAGGGCTATGCGATCCCATTTGTAAATTTATTGAATATTACTTGCATCCATTGGTAGAGACGCTCCCCTCCTACGTCAGAGACACTACGGACGTCCTCTGTAAGTTGGATGGCCTCTCCTTCGAGCCGGACATGTGGCTGGTCACGGCGGATGTCGAATCCCTGTACACGTGCATAGCACATCAGGACGGATTGAGGGCCATCAAATTTTATCTTGGTACCAGTAATCTGGATGTCTCTCTTCAATTTTTGATTTATGAGTTACTTAATTTCATTTTGACACATAATTTCTTTACTTTTAAAGATCAATTTTATTTGCAGAAACGCGGTACCGCGATGGGCGCGGCGTGTGCGCCGTCGTACGCTAACCTCTTCCTTGGTCTTTGGGAGAGGGAGGTTTTTGGCGACGGCGCAGACGCCGCTTCCCCAGTCCTAGCGTGGTACCGCTATATTGATGATTTATTAATTATTTGGCAGGGTCCCAGTAAAGATCTTATGGATTTTATTTCTCACCTTAATACAAATAATTATAATATTAAACTCACATACAAATTTCACAAGAGACGTATTGATTTTTTGGACATCCAGATTATGGTCGGAGATGATGGGGCAGTTCAAACCGATGTCTTCAGGAAGGAGACATCGGTGAACGCCCTTTTACATGCTACATCAGCCCACACTCCGTCCACTGTGCATGCGATCCCGACGGGCCAGTTCCTGAGGGCCAGACGCCTGTGTTCCACTGAAGAACTTTTTGAGGGGCAGGCCTTGGATCTTCGGGATCGTTTTTATGCACGTGGGTACAGTAAACGTAGTGTAAAACGTGGTTATCAACGGGCTAAGACATCGAACCGTGGCCAGCTCCTGTCCGGCTCGAGGAGAGTGGCGGAGGAACCTCATCAAATTAGGTTCATATCCACGTATAACAATAGATGGGGTACAATCCGTGATATTTTAAAGAAACACTGGTCAGTGTTAAAAACAGAACCAACGATAGGGGGGTTGCTACCCAAGAGGCCACTCATGACGGCAAGGAGGAGTAGTAGCCTTAAAGATCTTTTGGTAAGGAG
Organism: Ranitomeya imitator; assembly: GCF_032444005.1. Lineage (NCBI taxonomy): Eukaryota > Metazoa > Chordata > Amphibia > Anura > Dendrobatidae > Ranitomeya > Ranitomeya imitator. The sequence continues at coordinate 234,068,888 of NC_091283.1, forward strand.
CCATTATGTAGCAAAATCCACCTCGTTTCTTTCAGCGGGAAAACCACGTCAAGGTTGTTTCCCGTGTGGTTCATGTCTTGCATGTCGCAATGTGGAACGTGCACATGATTTTTGTTCCTCGGATGGAAAACAAACTTTTAAAATCAGGGAATATATTTCATGTAGCAGCGATTTTGTAGTGTACTACGCCACATGCCCCTGTGGTCTTATATATGTAGGGCTCACATCCCGTGAATTACGGACTAGAACCAGGGAGCACATTAGAGACATAAAAGCGGCCAGAACTATTGTTGACATTGCGTCCTTGAAAACCCTTCCACGTCATTTCAGGCTGCGCCATGCCTGTAATCCGGATCTCCTGAAAATACGCGGTATTGACCGTATACATGGTGGTATCAGAGGGGGTGATCTGAGGCGCAGGCTGGCGCAGCTTGAGTGTAAATGGATTATTAGACTGAATACCATGTCACCATCAGGCCTGAATGAAAAATTAAGTTTTTCCTCTTTCTTATAAAAAAAAATGACGTGCTGGGATGATGAGGTCTTTCGTTCATCTTCGGAATTGTTGTATTTTAAATTTGATTGTTCTTGTTTTTAATTTGTGTGTTTTGTGTTTTATTTCCTTATTAGTGGATGCTTTTCCAATTGTAACGCCTCTTTTTTGGTCCCATGTGTCTTACCTGGATCCGATTTCAAGTTTTCCGGATGGAACCACACATCTCAATACTGATCCAGCCTCTGTCATGGCCAGGCACCTGATAAATTTGCCAGTGGAGGGAATGGAAGAATTTATGTCATTCTATGTACAATGATCTTTATTTATGTAATAATATATTCTGTATATGTATACATTTGTATACGCAATGTACGTTTAGCATGTTCTTCTGCCCCCATGGGCCCTTGACACCTTGTTGTATGCAGAATAGGTTGTTGGTTATGTATGTCTGTGGGGGGCTTTATTATGGGTCTATATCTTCTCTACTGAGAGGACGGCTCATATTGAATTTTATATGGTGCGGCTTTTTCCATTTTTTTGCTGCATCTTATCTCACTGCTTCTACCTCCTAGGAATATCGGGGCATTGTATTATATAATGCATGGTACTTTGTCTCCTGTCTGCGGTGCTTGAGGGGCGTGGGCGGCTCCGGACCAGACCCCGTCGCTAATGGCATCTTCACGCGGCGATCGGTAACTATGCCGGCTGGAAGCGCTTTGTTTCTATTACTCACCGCCTTCGTGATGCCGGATGTGACGTGGTGGTCTGGCCTGGATCCGCCTCCGCACGCTCTGATTGCACGGCAGATGGGGGCTCGTCCTAGTCCGGGAACGTCTGATTGGCTGGGCTGGGTTGGGCTGGGACTTTAAAGATGGCGTCGGCGGCACATTATGCACTGCTCCCCGAAGAAGCAACAGCGAAACGCGCGTCGGGGCATCAGCGTTTCGGGCAGCCAGCAGCATGGGTAAGTGGGTTTGGAGACACTCTTTTTGTACGTGAGGCTTGTGAGGTATTACCCCTTACCGGTGTTTGGGCGATCATTACTCTGATCGTACTTTAATACTATTTTATCTCCTACCCTTCATGCCCTTGTTTTTGTGGTGCACTGTGACATTTAGACATTTTCAACTGCTGCTTATCATGCACTATGCACTTTTTTTGAGAACTGGGGATGTTCCCCTGTTTCTCTGTTTGTTCACATGTGCTTTCTGGTTTGCCCATTGTTATCCATGGTTCGATATTGTTGCCTGCTTGCTCCCTCCCTCTTTTTCTTTCTTTTTTCATTTCATTCATTTTTTGATGGTACTATTTGTACATTTTATATTTGTCATGGTTGTATAATATTTATGTCCAATAAAATCAGTTTGTAACTTTACAAAACTGTTAGATGTGGTTATTTTGAGCAACCTTGATTCAGTATTATACTAGATATATACCTTTTGGTTTGGATCGCAAACTCTCTTTTTTCTCTTTATGATTATAGAGGTTCTCAGTTTGTCTCTAGATTTTGGCGGGCCTTTTGTGCTAGGATGGGCATTGATTTGTCTTTTTCTTCGGCGTTTCATCCTCAGACTAATGGCCAAACTGAGCGAACTAATCAGACCTTGGAGACCTATTTGAGATGCTTTGTGTCTGCTGATCAGGATGATTGGGTGTCTTTCTTGCCGTTGGCCGAGTTTGCCCTTAATAATCAGGCTAGTTCGGCTACTTTGGTTTCACCTTTCTTTTGTAATTTTGGTTTTCATCCTCGTTTTTCTTCTGGGCAGGTTGAGCCTTCTGATTGTCCTGGTGTTGATTCTGTGGTGGACAGGCTGCAGCAGATTTGGACTCATGTGGTGGACAATTTGACGTTGTCTCAGGAAAGGGTTCAACGTTTTGCTAACCGCCGTCAGTGTGTTGGTCCCCGGCTTCGTGTGGGGGATTTGGTTTGGTTGTCTTCTCGTCATGTTCCTATGAAGGTTTCTTCCCCTAAGTTTAAGCCTCGGTTTATTGGTCCTTATAAAATTTCTGAAATTGTTAATCCGGTGTCTTTTCGTTTGGCTCTTCCAGCCTCTTTTGCCATTCATAATGTTTTCCATAGATCTTTGTTGCGGAGATATGTGGTGCCCGTTGTTCCCTCGGTTGACCCTCCTGCCCCAGTGTTGGTTGAGGGAGAGTTGGAATATGAGGTTGAGAAGATTTTGGATTCTCGTTTTTCGAGGCGGAGGCTTCAGTATCTTGTCAAGTGGAAGGGTTATGGCCAGGAGGATAATTCTTGGGTTGTTGCCTCCGATGTCCATGCCACCGATTTGGTTCGTGCTTTTCACTTGGCTCGTCCTGATCGGCCTGGGGGCTCTGGTGAGGGTTCGGTGACCCCTCCTCAAGGGGGGGATACTGTTGTGAATTCCGCTCTTGGGCTCCCTCCGGTGGTTGTAAGTGGCACTTTTGTGAGTTCTGCTCTTGGTCTCCCTCTTGTGGTTTCTAGTGGTATGGCTGCTCCTTGGATTTAGCTGTCTTCAGCTGCTTCCACTCATCGTGTTTTCTGCTCGGCTATTTATGCCTGGCTCTTTCTTCAGCCAGTGCCACTTGTAAATGGTTCCTGGTTGGATTCACATCTCCTTGGATTTCCCGGTTATCCTGACCAGTTCAGCAAAGCTAAGTTTTTGCTTGCTCTTTTCTGTCCATGGATTGTGGACTTATCCGTTCTGTGCTTTCTATGTTTGTCCAGCTTGTCAGTATGAATTAATTCTGTCTTGCTGGAAGCTCTGGGAAGCAGATTTACCCTCCACACCTTTAGTCAGGTGTGGAGATTTTTTGTAAACTCTGCGTGGATTTTTGTAGTGTTTTGTACTGACAGCACAGTATTCCATCCTGTCCTATCTATCAAGCTAGACTGGCCTCCTGTGCTCATCCTGGTTTCATTCTGTGTATGTCTTTTCCCTCTCCACTCACAGTCATTATTTGTGGGGGGCTAATCTGTCCTTTGGGGATTTTCTCTGAGGCAAGATAGCTTTCCTGCTTCTATCTTTAGGGGTAGTTAGCTCTTAGGCTGTGTTTGAGGTGCCTAGGGAGATTTAGGAGCATCCCACGGCTACTTCTAGTGTTGTGTTGAGCTTAGGGACTGCGGTCAGTACAGTTACCACTTCCTTCAGAGCTCGTTCCATGTTGCTCCTAGACCACCGTATCATAACAGTGTGCAACCAGGATATGGGATGTATGGATGTGGGTGGCCACTAACCGCACTCTACAGCAGTGTGTGCAGCCAGGATATGGGATGTATGGACGTGGGTGGCCACTAACAGCACTCTACAGCAGTGTGTGCAGCCAGGATATGGGATGTATGGACTTGGTTGGCCACTAACAGCACTCTACAGCAGTGTGTGTAGCCAGGATAGGGGATGGATGGACCTGGGTGGCCACTAACAGCACTCTACAGCAGTGTGTGCAGCCAGGATAGGGGATGTATGGACCTGGGTGGCCACTGACAGCACTCTACAGTAGTGTGTGCAGCCAGGATAGGGGATGTATGGACGTGGGTGGCCACTAACAGCACTCTACAGCAGTGTGTGCAGCCAGGATAGGGGATATATGGACGTGGGTGGCCACTAACAGCACTCTACAGCAGTGTGTGCAGCCAGGACAGGGGATGTATGGATGTGGGTGGCCACTAACAGCACTCTACAGCAGTGTGTGCAGTCAGGATAGGGGATGTATGGACGTGGGTGGCCACTAACAGCACTCTACAGCAGTGTGTGCATCCAGTATAGGGGATGTATGGACGTGTGTGGCCACTAACAGCACTCTACAGCAGTGTGTGCAGCCAGTATAGGGAATGTATGGACGTGGGTGGCCACTAACAGCACTCTACAGCAGTGTGTGCAGCCAGGATAGGGGATGTATGGACCTGGGTGGCCACTAACAGCACTCTACAGCAGTGTGTGCAGCCAGGATAGGGGATGTATGGACCTGGGTGGCCACTCACAGCACTCTACAGCAGTGTGTGCAGCCAGGATAGGGGATGTATGGACGTGGGTGGCCACTAACAGCACTCTACAACAGTGTGTGCAGCCAGGATAGGGGATGTATGGATGTGGATGGCCACTAACAGCACTCTACAGCAGTGTGTGCAGCCAGGATAGGGGATGTATGGACCTGGGTGGCCACTAACAGCACTGTACAGCAGTGTGTGCAGCCAGGATAGGGGATGTATGGACGTGGGTCGACACTGGACACTTAGTGTTGGGAAGTCTGGCTCTTTTTGGCTCAAAAAACGTCTCTTCTTGCACATTGCGCTACTTTTCCCACTGTTATCACTCCAGTGCCTTCACTATAAAGCCTGGGCCTCATTATATGGCGGTGTCTAGTGGGGGCATTTTAGCCATTTTCTCAGACTGTAGCTCCTGGGTTCAGGCCCTCCTAGTTTGTATTGCTGACTTTTTTCTACATTAGTGTTGTGTATGTGGACTCACTGACATTGTGTATAGGACCAGTGGCGTAGGAAGGGGGGTGCGGGGGGGGGGGGGGGGGGCGGGCCGCCCCGGGCGGCACAGTGCGGGGGGCGGGCATCTAGCCGTGCTGGCACAAGCATCTTTTCAGTGAGTGCAGGGCCAGGCAGTGCAGGCACTTTGGGGTTAAGAATGCAGCCAGTGTGACATTGTTTGTGGGCGGAGAGTTCTCCTGCTCTCCTCTCCCGCCTGCCTGCCCCTCGCTGACTGCTGAACTTACATCAGGATAGGCAGATTCCGGAGGAGCTCCTTGGCAAGCCTTGCCGCCCTGAGTGAGTGCGATGTATCCCTGTATTCTGACAGTCTGGGTGACCTGGGGCGGCCACAGCTGATATACTGTATATTATATACTTCAGCAGCCGCCCAGGTCCCCAGCACCTGTCCTGTATATGTATATACTGTATCTGTACAGCCTGTATGACAGTATATATAATATATATACAGGACAGGTGCTGGGGGCCTGGGCGGCTGCTGAAATATATACACTGCACAGTACCACTGCCCTGTATATATACACTGCACAGTACCATCACTCCCCTGTATATATACACTGCACTGTACCACTGCCCTGTATATATACACTGCACAGTACCACTGCCCTGTATATATACACTGCACAGTACCACTGCCCTGTATATATACACTGCACAGTACCACTCCTCCTGTATATATACACTGCACAGTACCACTGCCCTGTATATATACACTGCACCGTACCACTGCCCTGTATATATACACTGCACAGTACCACTGCCCTGTATATATACACTGCACAGTACCACTGCCCTGTATATATACACTGCACAGTACCACTGCCCTGTATATATACACTGCACCGTACCACTGCCCTGTATATATACACTGCACTGTACCACTGCCCTGTATATATACACTGCACAGTACCACTGCCCTGTATATATACACTGCACAGTACCACTGCCCTGTATATATACACTGCACCGTACCACTGCCCTGTATCTATACACTGCACTGTACCACTGCCCTGTATATACACTGCACAGTACCACTGCCCTGTATATATACACTGCACCGTACCACTGTCCTGTATATATACACTGCACAGTACCACTGCCCTGTATATATACACTGCACAGTACCACTCCTCCTGTATATATACACTGCACAGTACCACTGCCCTGTATATATACACTGCACCGTACCACTGCCCTGTATATATACACTGCACAGTACCACTGCCCTGTATATATACACTGCACAGTACCACTCCTCCTGTATATATACACTGCACAGTACCACTGCCCTGTATATATACACCGCACAGTACCACTCCTCCTGTATATATACACTGCACAGTACCTCTCCCCTGTATATATACACTGCACAGTACCACTGCCCTGTATATATACACTGCACAGTACAACTCCTATTCTGTATATATACACTGCACAGTACCACTGCCCTGTATATATACACTGCACAGTACCACTGCCCTGTATATATACACTGCACCGTACCACTGCCCTGTATATATACACTGCACTGTACCACTGCCCTGTATATATACACTGCACAGTACCACTGCCCTGTATATATACACTGCACAGTACCACTGCCCTGTATATATACACTGCACTGTACCACTGCCCTGTATCTATACACTGCACTGTACCACTGCCCTGTATATATACACTGCACAGTACCACTGCCCTGTATATATACACTGCACTGTACCACTGTCCTGTATATATACACTGCACAGTACCACTGCCCTGTATATATACACTGCACAGTACCACTCCTCCTGTATATATACACTGCACAGTACCACTGCCCTGTATATATACACTGCACTGTACCACTGCCCTGTATCTATACACTGCACTGTACCACTGCCCTGTATATATACACTGCACAGTACCACTGCCCTGTATATATACACTGCACTGTACCACTGTCCTGTATATATACACTGCACAGTACCACTGCCCTGTATATATACACTGCACAGTACCACTCCTCCTGTATATATACACTGCACAGTACCACTCCTCCTGTATATATACACTGCACAGTACCACTGCCCTGTATATATACACCGCACAGTACCACTCCTCCTGTATATATACACTGCACAGTACCTCTCCCCTGTATATATACACTGCACAGTACCACTGCCCTGTATATATACACTGCACAGTACCTCTCCTATTCTGTATATATACACTGCACAGTACCACTGCCCTGTATATATACACTGCACAGTACCACTGCCCTGTATATATACACTGCACAGTACCACTCCTCCTATCCTGTATATATACACTGTAGAATTTACAATAGCTATCACTCATGTAAGAAGTGAAATCTGGCATTGTACTATACCTAGATTTCTCTGCCGTATCTGGGCATCATGAATCGTGGTATGTGTTAAAGGGGGGGGGGGACCCACTGAGACTCTTTTGCCCGGGGCCCTCAAAAACCTGGAGCCGGCCCTGGGGGTGGGTCACCGGGCCGCGGCCGGCGCTGCAGCTGTTTAACGCTATTGACGTGTGGGCCCGCACCCGCACGTCAATAGTTAACAGCCGCCAGCCAATCTGAGGCTGGCAGCTGACGTCAGTCCCAGTGTGCATGTCGCCGGCGTCTGACATCATTGTCAGTCGCCGGCGAGTGCACGTTTCAGCTGCGTGGAGAGAGCAGGAGCGCGGTCAGGTAAGCAGAACTTGTTTTTTTTTGCAGTCCCGATCATGTGATGGTAACATTCACCGGCGAAACAATTAAAGTTCTACATCTGAGGTCTTATTCCTGCTGGGGGGGGGGGGGGGGCGCCAAGCTCGGGACCAGCCCCGGGCGGCAAAAGCTCTAGCTACGCCTCTGTATAGGACACACTGACACTTTTATGGGAACATCCTGGCACTGTTTGGGTACTGTTAGTGGAACTCTGGCACTTTTATAGGGAGACCATGGCAATCTTTATGGTGCATTCTGGCACTGTGGGTAGGTTGGTACTGTTCATAGGGGCCCTTTTGCACTGTTTGTTCATGTGTACTGTCTGCCACTGTTTATGGGGGCACTCTGGCACTGTTTATGGGGCACTCTGGTACAGTTTGTGTACTCTCTGGCACTGCTTATGCGTACTGACACTTTATTGGGGCACTCTGGTACTGTTTGTGTACTGTCTGACACTGTCTATGGGGACAATATGACACTGAGGACAATATGGCACTGTTTATGGGGGCACTCTGGCACTTATGTGTAAGGTCTGACACTGTTTATATGCTCAACCTGACTCTGCTTATGTGTACTGTCTGACACTGTTTATGGGGGCGCTTTGGTACTGTTATAATGTTGTACTCTTTGGCATTGTTTGTTTGTACGCCCTGACTGCTTATGGGGGTGCTCTGGTATTATGTGTACTCCCTGACTGCTTATGGGGGCTCTCTGGTATTGTTGTGTACTCCCTGACTGCTTATGGGGGCGCTCTGGTGTTATGTTTACTTTCTGACTGCTTATGGGGGTGCTCTGGTATTATGTGTTCTCCCTGACTGCTTATGGGGGTGCTCTGGTATTGTTATGTTTACTCCCTGACTGCTTATGGGGGCGCTCTGGTATTGTTATGTGTACTCCCTGACTGCTTATGGGGACGCTCTGGTATTATGTGTACTCCCTGACTGCTTATGGAGGCACTCTGGTATTGTTCTGTGTACTCCCTGACTGCTTATGGGGGGCGCTCTGGTATTATGTGTTCTCCCTGACTGCTTATGGGGGTGCTCTGGTATTGTTATGTGTACTCCCTGACTGCTTATGGGGGTGCTCTGGTATTGTTATGTGTACTCCCTGACTGCTTATGGGGGTGCTCTGGTATTGTTATGTTTACTCCCTGACTGCTTATGGGGGTGCTCTGGTATTGTTATGTGCACTCCCTGACTGCTTATGGGGGTGCTCTGGTATTGTTATGTGTACTCCCTGACTGCTTATGGGGGTGCTCTGGTATTGTTATGTGTACTCCCTGACTGCTTATGGGGGCGCTCTGGTATTGTTATGTGTACTCCCTGACTGCTTATGGGGGCGCTCTGGTATTGTTATGTGTACTCCCTGACTGCTTATGGGGGCACTCTGGTATTGTTATGTGTACTCCCCGACTGCTTATTGGGGCGCTCTGGTATTGTTATGTGTACTCCCTGACTGCTTATGGGGGCACTCTGGTATTGTTATGTGTACTCCCTAATTGCTTATGGGGGCGCTCTGGTATTGTTATGTGTACTCCCTGGCTGCTTATGGGGGCGCTCTGGTATTATGTGTACTCCCTAATTGCTTATGGGGGCGCTCTGGTATTGTTATGTTTACTCCCAGACTGCTTATGGGTACTGTGTGTGTACTGTGTGTGTATACGATGTGTGTGTGTGTGTACGGTGTATGTACGGAGTGTGTGTACGGTGTGTGTGTGTACGGTGTGTGTGTACTGTGTGCGTGTGTGTACGGTGTGTGTAACGTGCCTTTATTTTACCAAGTGTAATCTTATACAGCACAAACACAGATCACAGCACTTACTAATTAAGAAAGGATGTGACCAACCCGCCACATATCAGAGAGTAACACATAAGACTACAACCGAGCAGCAGGGGGCGCTGGTCACAGGAGCGAACACTCTAAGGAAACAACAATGCTAAAACCAGTCTGTACTGCTTCACTAGAGACTTATACAAGAGTATAATGAGGCCCTCACTGTACAGGCAAAGACCCGGAGCGAAGACTGTGGAAAATGTATTTTAATTTTAAAAAAGAACCGGTTCGTGAGCCGGAAGAGCCGGATCACCAAAAAGAGCCGGACTGCCCATCACTACCGGGAACCACTTCTTCTCGCGGTGTTTACTGTAACTGCTTCCCGCGTCATCCGCACGTGACAACCCGAGCGCCACTCCGGAAGCGACAAGCAGGGAACGCTGGGAAATGTAGTCCCGTGACTCTGTCAGCACCTCGTGATGGCGGGGGGCGGGGCCTCCGGGCGGCTGTGCAGTAGGGGGCAGCACACTGGCCGGTGGGAGCTGGTCTGCACAGTGCGGTCAGGACACGGCAGGGATCTGTGTTCTCACGGGTGAGCCTGGACTGTATGTCCGCTGCCTGCCCTGACTGCAGCCAAACCTGTGTAATGGCGGCTTCTCTACCACCCCTGGGTTAGCCCCCCCCTATTGAGAATTTGGGTAAAAATCATTCCTTTCGTTAGATCTTTGTTAGATCCTGTTAGATCAACCAAAACTAACGTTAGATCTCCTCTGCAAAATGAGATATTTACGATCTTTTTCAGGGGGGCTAACCCGTAGCTAGCCCCCCCCCCCCCCCCCCACTTTGAAATTTGTCGTTTTTTGGATGGATTCTGATAGATATTCATTATATCCAGTTTGATCAGCAAAAATTAACATCAGATCTCCTTTCGTTCCCGAGATATTTATGATCTTTTTCTGGGGGGGGGGGGGGGGGGGGGGGGCTAACCCATAGCTGTCTGAATGCAAAATCCTACAGAGGCAAGTAGCGGCTGGGAAAATTCATTGTGGCGGTCTGAACTAGAAATAGGAAAAGCAAATGACCCCAGTAGCAGCAAATGGCGCATGTGACCGTTGGATATAAGGCCTCTTTCACAGCACATGTGACCATTGGATATAAGGCCTCTTTCACGGCGCATGTGACCATTGGATATAAGGCCTCTTTCACGGCGCATGTGACCATTGGATATAAGGCCTCTTTCACGTCGCATGTGACCATTGGATATAAGCCCTCTTTCACGGTGCATGTGAGCATTGGATATAAGGCCTCTTTCACGGCGCATGTGACCATTGGATATAAGGCCTCTTTCACGGCACATGTGACCATTGGATATAAGGCCTCTTTCACAGTGCATGTGAGCATTGGATATAAGCCCTCTTTCACGGCGCATGTGACCATTGGATATAAGGCCTCTTTCACGGCACATGTGACCATTGGATATAAGCCCTCTTTCACGGCGCATGTGACCATTGGATATAAGGTTTCTTTCACGTCGCATGTGACCATTGGATATAAGGCCTCTTTCACGGCACATGTAACCATTGGATATAAGGCCTCTTTCACGGCACATGTGACCATTGGATATAAGGCCTCTTTCACGGCACATGTGACCATTGGATATAAGGCCTCTTTCACGGCGCATGTGAGCATTGGATATAAGGCCTCTTTCACGTCGCATGTGACCATTGGATATAAGGCCTCTTTCACGGTGCATGTGACCATTGGATATAAGCCCTCTTTCACGGCACATGTGACCATTGGATATAAGGCCTCTTTCACGGTGCATGTGAGCATTGGATATAAGCCCTCTTTCACGGCGCATGTGACCATTGGATATAAGGCCTCTTTCACGGCACATGTGACCATTGGATATAAGCCCTCTTTCACGGCGCATGTGACCATTGGATATAAGGTCTCTTTCACGTCGCATGTGACCATTGGATATAAGGCCTCTTTCACGGCACATGTAACCATTGGATATAAGGCCTCTTTCACGGCACATGTGACCATTGGATATAAGGCCTCTTTCACGGCACATGTGACCATTGGATATAAGGCCTCTTTCACGGCGCATGTGAGCATTGGATATAAGGCCTCTTTCACGTCGCATGTGACCATTGGATATAAGGCCTCTTTCACGGTGCATGTGACCATTGGATATAAGCCCTCTTTCACGGCGCATGTGACCATTGGATATAAGCCCTCTTTCACGGCGCATGTGACCATTGGATATAAGGCCTCTTTCACGTCGCATGTGACCATTGGATATAAGGCCTCTTTCACGTCGCATGTGACCATTGGATATAAGGCCTCTTTCACGGCGCATGTGACCATTGGATATAAGGCCTCTTTTCTCCTCGCCACGACAGCACCCACTTGAGAGAGGGGATCCGCCCATTAGGAACAGGAAACCCTATGGAGAGAATAAAAGGGGCGGTCCCCCTCGCTCCCACAGTTGGTTTCCTGTTCCTAAGGGAACCCAATGGAGAAGAGGATACCTAGCCTGGATGCCGCCTGTGCGGTTTACTTGTGAGGACGGCAGGGGCTCCAGTGCTGGAAGCAGCGTCGAGGGTCCTGGCTTCAGTTTCCCCCCTCCGCTGGCAGGCTCCGTGAGGCCAGGGCTGCAGGTCACATGGGTCACGGGCAGGAGGACGCATCAGGCGAGCCTGCGGCAGGAGATCATACCCCGGAGTGCGGCGCCGCTGCTGGCGGTAATTGCGCGGGTATTGCTGCCATTTTCGCTCCCCTGGAGGCCAGGTACATGCATCCAGTGTGGGAGCAGAGGAAAGATGACGCCGGGCAGTGCAGCACGAGATCCAAGATGGCCGCGACCCGGAAGTGGTGAGTACTTCCGGGTTCAACAGGAAGAAAATGGCGGCGCCCAGCATTAAAACACTCCAGCGCTGATTCCTCGGCATCCAAGCATGGCGACGCCACCTCAGGACTCAGCGGTGCCTTCAGAGGACACAGCTAAATTCCCTCGCAGCAGCGCAAGCAGCGGAAGAAGATCCTCCACAAAAAGTGCTAAAGAGAAGAAATCTGACCGATCTTCATCTCATTCTGTGCCTGCATCTCCTCCTCCACGGCCGGTACCTTGATCATCTGCTTCACTGGGGTGAGTGTATATCCTCCCTATTAAGCTGATTATGGCCCCTCTTATTTATATACCCTAGGCAAAAAGATCGGAAAAATCAAAGCACAAACAATGTGCCTTATGTACCCAGCCCCTCCCGGATAATTATACAAAGAGAATGTGTTATGTCTGTATAGAGAAGATGGTACGGGAGGAAGCCTCTGTAAGATCCGAAGACATCAGACAGATGATTAGGGACGAGTTACGGGCTTTCCATAGTACAGAAAGTATTCCTGATTCTAGGAGCAGGAAGTATAGTTCGCCAAGGTCAGATCATTCTTCTGACAAAGCAGATACAGATGCCTCTCTGGAATATGTTTCCTCAGAAGGAGAATAAGATACGTGTTTTCCTACGGAGAGTATAGATAATCTCATGAAAGCTGTATGTAACACCATGCGTATTAAAAGCAGTAAAGATCCTAAAACACCGCAGGATATTATGTTTGCGGGATTGTCAGAAAAGAAGAGACCTACCTTTCCTGTTATAACTCCAATGAAAGAGTTAATTAAAAAAGAATGGGAGAGCCAAGGGCAAAGAGGTTTACCATCTTCATCAAAAAGACGTTATCCCTTTAAGGATGAGGACATGTCTATCTTGGCCAAAGCTCCGAAGGTAGATGCAGCGGTTGCATCCACGTCCAAAAAATCCTTACTCCCCGTAGAAGATTCGGGTTCCTTACAGGACCCACTGGATCGTAAGGAAGATACCGTGTTAAAACGAGCATAGGAATCATGTTCAGGGGCATTTAGACCGGCCATATCGGCTACATGCACTGCGAGGTCCATGCTAGTCTGGCTTAATGACCTGGAGGAAGGTTTAAAAGGAGGACTATCTAGAGAGAAATTAATCTCTTCCTTACCCCTAATCAGAGGCGCTACGGCGTTTTTAGCGGACTCATCTGCTGACTCGATTAGATTGGCTGCCAAATCAGCGGGCCTAACAAACGCGGCTCGTCGAGCCCTGTGGCTAAAAGGCTGGAAGGGGGACGCCCAGACAAAGACAAAATTATGTGGCCTTCCTTGCCAGGGTGAGTACCTTTTTGGTACAAAATTAGATGAGATCCTTACCAAAGCGGGCGAAAGAAAAAAGGGGTTCCCTAATAACTATTTTCCGTCCTATAGGAGAGCCTTCCGGAAACCTATCTTTAATAATAGAAGGGATTTCAAAAACCAAGACCGCTGGGCAAATAAGGATAACAAACAAAGAGGCTCCTTTTTTGGAAAACGTCCATTTAAGATGGAAGATAAACCGCGTTAGTACGGATCTACCAGTAGTTGGTAGACTATCTTTTTTCGCCCCGCAGTGGCGTGCAGTAACTTCCAACTCTTGGGCAACTAGCCTCATAACCTCAGGCTTAAAGTTAAAATTTGCCCGAGTCCCTCCAGACTCATTCCTGTTGACTTCTGTGAAGTCTCAATCTCAACAACAGTTTTTGGAACAGGAAATAATTAATCTCCTTTCCAAAAAAGTATTAGTGGAAGTCCCGTATCATGAGAGGGGGAAAGGTTTTTACTCCCCTTTATTTTTGATCCCAAAACCTGACGGATCATATAGAACTATAATAAATCTAAAAAAGCTGAACATCTTTCTAGAAAACCAGACCTTTAAGATGGAATCAATCAGGTCCGCGATTAAACTTCTATTTCCGGGGTGCTTTATGGCCGTCCTCGACTTAAAAGATGCATACTATCATCTACCAATTTATGTTGAACACCAGCAGTATCTGCGTGTGGCAATAATGATTAATGAGCAAATACATCATTTTCAATACAGGGCCATGCCCTTCGGACTGTCAATAGCTCCTAGAGTATTTACTAAATTAATGTCGGAAGTGGTCATTTTTAAGATTAAAAGATACACTCATAATTCCATATTTAGATGATCTTCTGGTAGTTGGGAACTCCCCCTCACAGTGTAATCAGCGTCTATCTGACGCAATCTCATCCCTACAGGAAATAGGATGGTTGATTAACTGGGAAAAATCCAGATTATCTCCAACAACCCGTCAAACTTTCTTGGGTCTTATCCTAGACTCTCAATGTCAAAGATGTTAACTTCCGGAATCCAAACAGTCCATAATAATAAAAAAGGTACAGTCGGAAATTAATAACCCGGTAATCTCCTTTAGGGATGGTATGTCCCTTTTAGGTTCCTTTACGTCGTGCATTCCGGCGGTTCCATGGGCTCAATTCCACACTAGGCGGTTACAATATTTAATCTTACAGGAGGAAAGTAAATTTCAAAGCCATTTAAGTAGTCGTTTAAACCTCCCATCAAATGTAATAGAATCCCTCTATTGGTGGTTGGAGCCGAATAATCTAGTTGGGGGAGTCCCTTGGGTAATTAAACCTTCCAAGATAATTTTTACTGACGCCAGTCCTACTGGTTGGGGTGCACATCTAGAGGACCAGATGGTTCAAGGCCAATGGGCTATTAGTGAGTCAAATGATTCGTCTAACGAAAGGGAACTGAAAGCGGTTTATTATGCCATATGTAAATTCCTTCCACAGTTACACGGAACTCACACGAGAATACTATCAGACAACATGACTTCCGTGGCATATATACCTCGTAAACTATCAAGGAGGAACGAGATCAGGAGCTCTCATGTCCGTAGCAAACGACATTCTTTCCATAGCCGAAACACATCTTCTTTCGTTGTCCGCACTACACGTCAGGGGAGTGGACAATTCAAAGGCAGATTTCCTCAGTCGTCACACTCTCCATCAGGGAGAGTGGGTACTCAGTCGGCGTATCTTCATGATGATCGCCAGGAAGTGGGGCACTCCCGACATAGACCTTTTCGCAACGAGAGACAACAGACAGGTCAAAAAGTTCGCTTCATTATTCCTCTCCGACAACCCCGATATCCTGGATGCTCTCCAAGTTCCATGGACTTTCCGGCAAGCTTACGCATTTCCTCCATTAATACTCCTTCCAACTGTAATCAGGAAGATACGGGAAGACAAAGCGAACATAATCCTGATAGCACCATTCTGGCCCAAGAGACCATGGTTTTCCTGCCTCAGAGCCATGTCTGTCTCAGATCCGTGGATTCTTCCAGAGACTCAGGACCTTCTCTCTCAGGGTCCTTTCAACCACCCTCATGTGAAGGGCCTACGGTTGACAGCCTGATGTTTGAGAGGCAACTATTAAAACTGAGAGGTTTTTCAGAGAGGTTGATTGATACCCTCTTACTTAGTCGGAAGAGGTCTACAACAACCATATACATAAGAATATGGAAAAAATTCCTAACTTTCTACCCTACAGCTCTGTCAGGAGAAATTCCTATTTCCGCTATCTTGGAATTTCTCCAGAAGGGGCGTGACTTAGGCTTGTCAGTCAGTACGCTAAAAGTACAGGTTTCGGCTCTAGGAGCTCTATATAGTCACAATATTGCAGGAGACAGATGGGTAGCACGGTTCATTTCAGCATGCCAAAGAACAGAACCGATCCAAATTCCCCACATACCACCATGGGATCTTAATTTAGTCCTAGAAGCCCTAACAGGGGAACCATTCGAGCCAATGCACTCGGCCCACATAAAATTTGTATCTATTAAAACAGCCTTTCTTGTTGCTTTAGTATCAGCCAGAAGAGTAAGCGATATTCAAGCATTATCGTAGACCCTCCTTTTTTATCAATATTCCAGGATAGGATTGTGTTAAAGACAGATCCTTCCTACTTGCCTAAAGTAGGGACTAAATTCCACAGATCCCAAGAAATCTTCCTTCCTTCCTTCTATAGTAACCCTACAAATCAGGAAGAGGAAAGATACCATACTTTAGATGTAAAAAGGGCTGTAATAGCATACCTAGATAGGACTAGTCTCTGGAGGAAGAGCAGGGCTCTCTTTATTTCCTTCCAGGGCCACAAAAAAGGTTCTGGGGAAACGAAGAACACATCATCCCGGTGGATTCGGGATGCGATTCGCTTGGCCTATCTAGCAAGAGGAGAGAACCCTCCTGAGACTGTAAATGCACACTCTACCCGGGCGATGTCTTCTTCCTGGGCTGAGAGAGCGGAGGTTCCAATAGAATTGATATGTAAGGCCGCAACCTGGTCTTCCCCTACTACTTTCTATAGTCACTATAGATTGGACTTGTCTTCCTCATCTGACTTGTCCTTCGGTAGATCAGTCCTTAACACGGTGATCCCTCCCAAATGACTATCTCTGTAAGTCTCTCAAGTGGGTGCTGTCGTGGCGAGGAGAAAACACCGGATTACGTACCGGTAATGCTCTTTTATAGAGCCACAACAGCACCCCTTCACTTCCCTCCCTAATAATTATTATTCTTTCATAGATGCACTGAATGGTTCTTGTAGTTAGCTATACTTATGTTAACTAAAGATAAACGATAATATTGGATTGCCTACTAATACTGGTGGGCGGTTCCTCTCAATCTCTGTAACCCAACTGTGGGAGCGAGGGGGACCGCCCCTTTTATTCTCTCCATAGGGTTTCCTGTTCCTAAGGGGCGGATCCCCTCCCTCAAGCGGGTGCTGTCGTGGCTCTATAAAAGAGCATTACCGGTACGTAATCCGGTGTTTCACGGCGCATGTGACCATTGGATATAAGGCCTCTTTCACGGCACATGTGACCATTGGATATAAGGCCTCTTTCACGTCGCATGTGACCATTGGATATAAGCCCTCTTACACGGCGCATGTGACCATTGGATATAAGGCCTCTTTCACGGCACATGTGACCATTGGATATAAGGCCTCTTTCACGGCACATGTGACCATTGGATATAAGGCCTCTTTCACGGCGCATGTGACCATTGGATATAAGGCCTCTTTCACGGCGCATGTGAGCATTGGATATAAGGCCTCTTTCACGTCGCATGTGACCATTGGATATAAGGCCTCTTTCACGGCGCATGTGACCACTGGATATAAGGCCTCTTTCACGGCGCATGTGACCATTGGATATAAGGCCTCTTTCACGTCGCATGTGACCATTGGATATAAGGCCTCTTTCACGGCGCATGTGACCATTGGATACAGGGGTGGATTAAGGGTAGCCAGGGCCCCGGGCTGTTCAGACACTGTGGGCCCCCCCGGTCATGTGATGGGGGTCATGTTATACCTGAACCAGATTATTCCAGAAAAATGGCCGGGCCCTTCTCTACTGTAACCTATTAAATATTTGTTAAAATATGCAATACAATTTAGGTATATTTTGACCAATATCACATACAAGGAACAAATACCACCGAACCATGACCAGACCACAAATTACAACCACAGTGATCGAATAATATCACATACAAGGAACAAATACCACCGCACCATGTCAAGACCACATAATACCACCTCTTGGTGACCAAATAGCACATACAAGGGACAAATACCACAACACCATTTCCAGACCACATATTACCACCACATAGTAACTGAATACTACAATACTGATCAGTAATAAAAAAAAAAAAACAAAACAAAACAATACTATCACCATAAGTGCCAGTATTCACAGGAGATCTGTACTTAGTATGCAGTGTCTGTGTAGAGGTAATACAGTGATCACTGGTGACATTATACACAGGAGCTCTGTATATATTGTATAGATAATACAGTGATCACTGGTGACATTGTACACAGGACCTCTGTATATAGTATACAGTGTATAGTGTCAGTGTATAGGTAACACCGCCTCACCAGTGAGTCTAGGTGAAGTCCTTCATCTTTCATCCAGCACAGACCGCCATCATTTCTTCCAGCCAGGACTCGTTTCTGCAGGAAATAACACAGTTATCTCAAGCTCCGCTTGCAGAACACATTACTTAATTTTTCACAACTGCTACATTACACCACATGAAGAAAAAAAGGCGATATAGTGTCACTCTACACAGTAACAGGACCGCCCCCCCATTTAAAACAGTATACTCAAAAAATAAAATAAATACATCACTGCAGTAATGATATCCCTTAATTAGCCTATGGTAATAATATTCCCCATCCTGGCCCCATTTATCTCATTCCTGGCTCCAGACATATGTTCTCGCATCCTGCCCTCATGAGTATCCATTCTACCCCATATGATCTCCCCATCCTGCCCCATCTGTCTCCATTGTATCCATTCTACCCCATGATCCAATCCTGCCCCATGTCTTTCATTCTGCCCCGTGTCTCCAATCATGCCCCGTATCTACATTCTGCCCATGCCTCCAGTCCTGCCCCCAGTGTGTCCAGCAATCTGCCCCAGTGTGTCCAGCATATTACCCCCAGTGTGTCCAGCAATCTGCCCCAGTATGTCCACCATATTGCCCCAGTGTCCAGCAATCTGCCCCAGTGTGTCCAGCATTGCCCCCAGTGTGTCCAGCAATCTGCCCCAGTGTCTGACTCCAGCATATTGCCCCCAGTGTGTCCAGCAATCTGCCCCAGTGTGTCCAGCATTGCCCCAGTGTGTCCAGCATTGCCCCCAGACAGTGTGTTCAACAATCTACCCCAGTATGTCCAATTGTCCAGCATTGCCCACAGTGTCCAGCAATCTGCCCCAGTGTCCAGCATTGCCCCAGTGTCTCCAGCATTGTCCCAGTATGTCCAATTGTCCAGCATTGCCCAGAGTGTGTCCAGCAATCTGCCACAGTGTCTCCAGCATTGCCCCAGTGTCTCCAGCATTGCCCCAGTGTCTCCAGCATTGCCCCCAGACAGTGTGTTCAACAATCTGCCCCAGTATGTCCAATTGTCCAGCATTGCCCACAGTGTGTCCAGCAATCTGCCCCAGTGTGTCCAGCATTGCCCCAGTGTCTCCAGCATTGCCCCCAGACAGTGTGTCCAGCAATCTGCCCCAGTGTGCCCAGCATATTACCACCAGTGTGTCCAGCAATCTGCCCCAGTATGTCCAGCATTGCCCCCAGTGTGTCCAGCATGTTACCACCAGTGTGTCCAGCAATCTGTCCCAGTATGTCCAGCATTGCCCCCAGTGTGTCCTGTCCAGCAATATGACCCAGTATGTCCAATTGTCCAGCATTGCCCACAGTGTGTCCAGCAATCTGCCCCAGTGTGTCCAGCATTGCCCCAGTGTCTCCAGCATTGCCCCAGTGTCTCCAACATTGCCCCAGTGACTCCAGCATTGCCCCAGTGTGTCAAGCAATCATCTGCCCCAATGTGTCCTCCAGCATTGTCCCCAGTGTGTCCAGCAATCTGCCCCAGTGTCTCCAGCACTGCCCCAGTGTCTCCAGCATTGCCCCAGTGTGTCCAGCAATCATCTGCCCCAGTGTGTCCTCCAGCATTGCCCCCAGTGTGTCCAGCAATCTGCCCCAGTGTCTCCAGCATTGCCCTAGTGTCTCCAGCATTGCCCCAGTCAGTGTGTCCAGCAATCATCTGCCCCAGTGTGTCCTCCAGCATTGCCCCCAGTGTCTCCACCGTTAGGTTATCAAAAAACAAAAAAAAACAAACCGAGTTTTCCTCACCTGACCAGCGCTCCAGGCGGCGAGCTCCCTACAGCAGCGCGCACTCGCCAGCGACTGACAATGACGTCAGACGCCGGCGACGTGTGCGCTGCGCCTGCGGCCGACTTCAGCTGCCAGCCTCCAATTGGCTGGCAGCTGTTGTTAACTATTGGAAACCGCCGCTGCTCCGGTAGGGGGCCGGTGAGCAGATGAGACAGGGCCCGATGTGGGCCCCCTCTCTCTGCCCACTGGGTCCGGGGGGAACATAAATGATAGGTGCACGTGCAGTGATGCCCTGATGGCGGCGGCCGGTGGGCAATCTGTGCGGTAGCCCAGGGCTACTGCCCAGATTGACCCTCTTATAATCCGCCCCTGATTGGATATAAGGCCTCTTTCACGGCGCATGTGACCATTGGATATAAAGCCTCTTTCACGGCGCATGTGACCATTGGATATAAGGCCTCTTTCACGTTGCATGTGACCATTGGATGTAAGGCCTCTTTCACGTCGCATGTGACCATTGGATATAAGGCCTCTTTCTCGTCGCATGTGACCATTGGATATAAGGCCTCTTTCACGTCGCATGTGACCATTGGATATAAGGCCTCTTTCACGTCGCATGTGACCATTGGATATAAGGCCTCTTTCACGGCGCATGTGACCATTGGATATAAGCCCTCTTTCACGGCGCATGTGACCATTGGATATAAGGCCTCTTTCACGGCGCATGTGACCATTGGATATAAGGCCTCTTTCACGTCGCATGTGACCATTGGATATAAGCCCTCTTTCACGTCGCATGTGACCATTGGCCTCTTTCACATGGTCTTAGTTTTGTCGTGTAATACGCTGTGCTTTTCACGCATTTGTGTTTCACGATGAAATGTACCCATTGAAAGCGATGCGTTTATTCTCATATGAGCTATTTTCACGCATACGCAAACGCGTGTAAAAAAAAAAAAAAAAAAATACAGCATGTTTTATTTTGTAGCATATTACACGATTAGCCCATTCATACAAATCACTGGGCTGCGTGAAATACGACGGTAAATACGCAGTGACAGCGCGGCATTTTTAACGCGTGCAATACGCATATGATCGTGTGAAAGAGGCCTAAAGGTAACATAATCACTAGTGTGGTCTGCAGAGCGCCTGTGTAGCTAGTTTCTGCCTATCTATGGTCACTGTATAGGGGTAATATTGGTCTTTGCATGGTGTTTTATTCAGTCACGGTATGGCAGTATTATTTCATTACTACGTTAGTATAACTCTCATCAGAGTGGGGGCAAGTATGAAATCTTCGGTGAGTTCCCACATTTTTTTCCCAGAACTTGACCCCTGGCAGTACCTGATCTGTAATCCAATGTGAGTGTCACGCTGTTAACGGCGATAAAGGGGCAGGACGGCGTACTGGGACCCGCACCTGTCCCTGCCACTATAATGGGGCCCTGACTTTCCCTTATCTCAGGGGTACCTATGATGGTTAGGAGGCCTGAGCCGCCAGCGTATCCCTGTCTCCTGTGCAGGCCATCTCAGTGGCCCCCTCTCCCTCCAAGGGAGGTGGACTGCACCAGTGCCACAATACAACAAATAACAGGGTATACAGACAAGGTAACTAAAAGTCTCAAACTCAGCAAATGCTCACACAACCACAGAGGAAACACAGAGAAGGGAAGAGAAGGAAAAAACTAGGAAGGAAAACAGGTTTAACATGCAACCAAAACCGCAGACACCAATCTCTGTAAATAAACCTCCAACACCAACACTACGCTCCTTCAACATCCAAGCCAGGCAGTAGAACTGATCACTGACAATAGCTGAAGTCAGGACTTGGTCTATATAGAGGATGAGATTACAAAATTCACTTCAGCTGAGAGACCCAGCTCTCAGCACAGCAACTCAGCAATGAGGTTAACTCCTGCACTGCTGGTACAAAGCAGCCAGGTCAGAATACAGGAGAAGAGCTTCTGTTCACTGTGTGTGAACGAGGCCCAGAGCGCTGCGGTTCTCTGGAACCTCTCTGTCGCGGTAGCCCCGTGACAGTGAGCATGTGATGTATGGTGCTGAATGGGTTTCCTGGGATTTCCCCAGGCTGCAGAACGCTGGTGGGGTGACGTCACCCTGCCAGCGGGAAAGCTCAGGGAATCCTTACAGTGCCACAACAGAGGGATGGCGGTGAGCAGTGCTCCCCTGCACATCGTCCTCCCACTTCGCTGCAGCCGCGCGGGTACTCACGGCCTCCATTGCTGTCGGCTACCTGTGGGTCTTGTACGGCAGGGCTTGTCTGTGGTTCCCTGGCCTTTCCCCGGCATAGGACACTGGAGGGGCGACGTCACCCCGCCAGCAGGAGACACCAAGGAACCTCTGCAGTACCACATTCAAAGTTTAATTCTGGCTCAGACAAAACAGGTGTCATATTTAAGCAGTGTGAACTTAGCCTAAGTCAGCAGATAAACTTTGATATGCCACTATGACATATCAAAAATTACCTGAAAGTCAAATACAGGGCAGGAAAAGCAACAGGAGGGATAGCGGCGGAACAGAGGAACGCAGCATGATGGAGCTGATCACATGCTCATCAGCTCCCTAAGCACTGCATGATGCCATTGAAAACCACATGTGGAAAAACCCACTTAGCTCCTTTTACGTTTGCATGTAGTTTTATCAACACAATGCATCAACTTTTAAGTGATTTTGATCCCACCCTCTGTGTGACCTTGTGTGTGACCTTTTCTTTGGATGCTCATTTTCCCTTCAGTCATAAATGCAGGCAGAGAAACACATCCTCGTACAAGTGTGTTCACTAAATGTGAAGGTCGGTATTGATGTCCTATGTATGGCATGTTTCTATGCAGGGAGGTCTGATCTGCTGTGTGTAATTGTCCTATCTTTATCTGTGCATGAGTGTGTGGATCTGCTGATCAATGTATGCAGATGTGGACGGCAGCAGGAGAATGGATGGAGAGAGCTGTGTGTTAGGACATTAAATCCCACTGTAAGCACATAAGTGCACAATAGGAAAATGTGCCAAGTAGCTGCAACCAGTCCTTTACTTCCAGCTTCCCCATTACGTTATTTGTGTTGGCCAATTTATTCATATGTAGGATCTTAGTCATTCGCACGAGTGTTGAATGCTTCATTGAAAGGCTGAGAACTGGCAGCAGAGCTGGGTCTAGTGACCACATGGCCAGCCTAACCGTGCTATTAGATAGCTGGCATGTGCCCAGTTCCGGCACCTCGGAGAGGAGCGCCACTGGTGTAATTATTCTATGTATATACAGGCCTGCTGACAGCTGCATAGGGTAGCATTAGGTGGAAGATTGCCTTTAAGCACACCAACATATATAAATCCAAAAGAAAAAGAGGCATGATGCCCATTAAAGAGGCCTTCCCAGACTGACGGGTGTGCAGAGGCATTCCCAGTCTGAGGCAGCTAATTATATACTGGACATCATCCACTATACTTGAGGAACTCCCCTGCTGGCACTGTTCACTTCCATGCAGGCTCATGTGCGTGTGCCAGATGTCAGCTATCCAACCACCTCCAGCTCATGGACCAGAGGAGGTGCCAGAGAAATGATAGTCGGCGGCCTGAGACTGCATTGAAACTTATTAATTCTCTGAGGGGCAGACGACAGGACGTGCTCTGACCATCAGTGAATACTGCAGCTAGCAGCATTTTCTCCCCACTGCTTTCCCACCCAGTCTTACGATGACATGACGGGACGGTGAAGTAGTGGGGGAAAAAAAGGTAATGATAGTCCTATTTAAAGTGAATGGGACCGTCACCTCGCCTCCCATCTTCATTACAAGACGTCCTCTTCTGATCTTCAGCCACGGCTCCGGCGCAGGCGTACTTTGCTCTGCCCTCTTGAGGGCAGAGGATAGTACTGCAGTGCGCAGGCGCCGGAAAGGTCAGAGGCCCGGCGCCTGCGCACTGCAGTACTTTGTCTGCCCTCAAGAGGGCAGAGCAAAGTACGCCTGCGCCGGAGCCGTGGCTGAAGATCAGAAGAGGACGTCTTGTAATGAAGATGGGAGGCACCGCAGCGGACCAGAGACGCCCATCCGACCTGACCAGCAGCAGGACCGCCCCTGGGTGAGTATAATATAACGTCTTTTTCTCCTCTTTCAGGTAACATCGGGGGCTTATCTACAGCATTACAGAATGCTGCAGATAAGCCCCTTATGCCGGTGGGCTTACCTCACCCGCGATTTTCAGGGTGACAGGTTCCCTTTAATATCTTATTAGTGACAAGAAAAAAAACATACTAGCTTATCAATTTAATTATTTTCTTATCTTTGTTTTTAGATGCTACGAAAACCCTCTATTGATAGTCAGACATTAAAGAAACATTAAAATCTTATCCTGGCATTTTCAGTGCTAATGGACAGTTAAAACCAGCCTCTGATCCTATCTGGAGGGAAGTATGTTCTCACCCCTCCTTGCAGAAATATAGCTCCTTGATGGAGGAATCAGAAACTTCCCAGGCTATATTTAAACCCAAACAGGTACATGACTATGTATTTCAAAATAGGTATGATTTGCAGACGTTCTTGCGTATGGAACATAACATCTTGCCTCAATCAAAATATACAGAAATTAAGGCGTTGTGGCCTGACACAAGCACATCTGATGAAAACTCTTCAGAGGAACACTCTTCAGATGGTGGCTTTGTGCGCACACAGGGTCAAGAACCAACACTTCTATGACATGTATTAATCGCTTATGACCAATACTTAGAGATCAAGCCCAAAACAGTGTTCTATAATGAGGGTGACAGCAAAAAGAGGCGCAGGGTGCTCAAAAAACACCCATGGACTTCTATTATAACAGAGGTTCTTTATAAACAGCATGGACTCCCATGTGCCTTCTCCTTTAGGAGCAAAAAAGTTCGTATGGGTGAAGACAAAACAAGAAAGTTCTTAACTGCAGATGGGCATTGCACAGAGTGCAAAGCAGCAGTGCATATTTCTGCAGAAGAGGAGCCTTATCTCGGAAACCCTTTAATTCTTCATGTTCGAGCCCCTGACACAAGACCCATACCACATTTAAAAAAAAATCAGTTGAGAGGTGAGAAGAGAAGGAAACTTGGAGAAGAAATGTTAAAAACTTTACCCTCCAATTGGAGACGAGAAACAATTGATTCCGAAATAGCATTTGGAGAAAAGGAACCACCAACCATACCATCACTAAGAATTTGTCAAGATGCTAGGCAAGAAGCTATGGATAGGATGTTTGGTACACCAAAGTTGAAAGATCCAGTTTTATCACTGTCTCAGATGAAGAGTACTCGTAAGTATGCAGGAGATATTCATACTATCTCATATGATGGATTTTTTGTTCATTATTGGTTAAAGGAACAAATATATATTTTTAAGAAGTATTGTTCAAAGCATTGCTTCGCTCGCATTCAAGTAGATGCCACAGGGAGTTTGGTATGCAAAATAAAACGAGAAAATAAATTGTCTGCTCATATTTTTTTATATGAGATTGTTATTAACTTTGAGAATACACAAATGAGTGTATCTCAAATGTTGAGTGAAACTCAAGATACTCCAACTATAACTTTTTGGCTGGAAAAATGGATAAAGGATGTACAGAAATTGCCTAAAGAATGTGTCTGTGACTTTTCTCATGCATTACTTGGTGCATTGTCACAAGCTCTAAATGACTGTAGCCTTAACACATACTTGAGGACTTGCTTGTTCCTCCTACTTGACAATAAAAGTGAAAAACCGAAATGCTACATACGAGGAGATGTTGCCAAACCCTTACTTCTGTCCAGATTTTTCTCATAAACTAGTTCACCTTCTGAAGTATTTTCCTATTTGGACATCTGTGATGCAACCAGTTTTTAAATCACCAAATAAAACAGCCTCTTCGGCATCAGTTGAGGGAGATTTTGGCCTTTTGAAGAACTCCATTCTTCAGCATATTCAAACTCCAATGCGAGTTGACAAATTGGTTGCATTGCTTTTAAGTGCTCTGTGTGGGCGCTCAAAAATAGCAGCTGCTGTACATGTCACAGAAAGTAACAGTTTAGTAAAATTGCAAAAGGAAGAGGTCATCGATGAATCTGCCATAGACAAACATGGGCAGCAGGAAATAAAGTAATTAAAAAGAAGTGGTTAGTGAACACATAAAGAAACTGACAGACACTCTCCTGCCTCTTCAACAATCTATAAAAGAAACAAGTGTTTTAGAAAGTAGGAACACGAACAGAGTGTGGTAGAGCTTAGGGAAGAAGAATGTTGGTGGGGTAATACTCCCATAGCAAAAAATGAAGGTGATAACAAATCATTGAAGTCCAAGGATCTACTTTCCCCACTGAACATACCTTTCAAGAAGAGACCAACATATTTAATGCCGTATCCAAATATATGTCAAATAATTGATGATCCTTGTACACAAAAACCTTTAGGTATCCTGCGCAATGGGAATCTCTTGAACACCATTAATATAAATAATAACGTGTATAAGGTCAATAATACTTGCTGTCACGATATGGTATGAAATATCATATAAGTAGTTTCTCTTGTTAGCAGGCGGCGGGCTAAAAAGCCCCCCTTCCCTTGCACTCAGCCAAGAGCTTCCTTTCCAAGGGATGGGGAAGAAGAGTTTTATGGCCGAAAGGTATTTACGACCAGGTTAGAATCTTCCTCCAGCTAGAACTGGACTCTAAGTCTCCAGAAATCCATGGAAGTTCTTTGTTTTGTTTTTGTAAGATATTACGCAAACCGTTTACGTTAAGAACACGAAAATATATATTCGTAATCTCCCTCGGTGGACCTACCCATCCCTCGAAACACGGGCTTCTAACTCCATCTGGTAAAGAAGTAGGGATTTCTCGATAAATATGTATCACAGACAGGACACATTTGATCTCATTAGGATGCCCACGTTAATCCGAGATGAATGCTGGGTTTGTTATGACTATGACATGTTTTGTAGCGGAGTTATCGAAATTAGATATAGATTAGGATAAAATGAGTTAACTGAAGAGGTAGGAGGGACGAGGTGATCCAACCCCTTTCTGGGATGTTACAGGCTTAGCTATAGCTGTCTGTCCACATCCCCAGCTCAGTCTTCTTGCCTTTTTCCTTGGAGAGCCCTGAGCACGTCCAATGAACTGGGACGTATGGTTGCCTGCAATGCAATGAACTGAGAACATGTGAGTGTTATCTTTTCTCCTTTAATTCCCTTTATGTTATAATTACTTTGTACATATTTGCAATTGTCTCATTTGTAACATCTTTGTAAAATATTTTGATAAAGCACTGCCTAAATTTTGTGGGGTATATTATTTCATGCCAGTTCTTTCTCCATGCTCTAAAAACATACCCTGTCTTCTGAAGGGAAATACGCTACTGTGTTGGTTAGCTTCGGACCCGTTTAATCGAAGCTGGTGGCAGCGACCGTGTGCAGACTTTTGGGGGATGTTGTAGCAACTGCGGCATTGATAATTATTGTTCCTGCCTGAGTGGGAGTAGTTTATCGCGTCGCTGCAGCGTGCCCAATAGCCAGTACATAGCAGGCAGCCTGTCTGGCGACTTAATTACCCAGGGTGCAGTACCTAATCTGGCCTGAGAGTAAGGGGGGCGCCAGAGAGCTGCAAGTTTTAAGTGGAACTGTAAGCGGGATATACATAAATCCCTGCAGTTCGTGGTATATTGCAGAGCAGTGGGATACCTAGAATAAGCCCCTGCTGTAAACTAAGAGGTCAATAGCCTTGTGGGTGTTTTTTCATCACATTGTGAAGTGGAGGGATAACTAAGATAAGCCCCCCTGCACATGTGATAGCCGTCTGTTGGCCTAAAGTCACCCAGACCCGTGACATAGGGGTGACCATCACGGTGTGAATCGTGACAAATTGTTGGCAGCGGTCAGGGATTCCTGACAAATTGGTGGCAGCGGTCAGGGATTCCTGACACTTGCCCATTTGACTCTCTTCTGCATAGTTTGTCAACTATGTTTGTTAATTTTGACTCATACAGAAACTTCATAACTAACTCAGAAAACCCATTTTTGGGTGTTGTTAAGTATTTTGTGGAATTTGGGGCAAATCAAAACGTACAGAAAGAGAGCTCAGTTGATACTGGAAAATTACACAAG
Source organism: Ranitomeya imitator (assembly GCF_032444005.1). Classification (NCBI taxonomy): domain Eukaryota; kingdom Metazoa; phylum Chordata; class Amphibia; order Anura; family Dendrobatidae; genus Ranitomeya; species Ranitomeya imitator. The sequence continues at coordinate 234,097,036 of NC_091283.1, forward strand.
CCACACACTTATAGGTGGAATTACGAGCTTGGATGCAGAAGATTACATTGGCCATACAGTAGAAGTGTTTTTAAAAGACATCCCCAGTTCAATAGAAATATCTACATGTCAAAATGTCACATGTAAAAACAACAAAGAACGATGCAATATCTTTTGGCCAATCAACACTAATGATGTAAAACATGATTTTGAGCGTGCTATGCAAATTTCATCTAAGGTCATTAATAAACCATGTACACCAACTGCAGCCAACGTACTACGATTATCTACAAACCAGGACCACTTCTTATAATAGAGCCACGTGTTGGTTTACCGATAAAGTGACGGATCTCTGAATTCCCCACTCAAGTGATCATATCAGATATACGTTATACATTAGGAGCCATTCTAATGCATGTTCAAGGAAACCATTACATTTCATATTGTAGAAGAAAGGACAGTTGTTGTGAAGTTTACGAGGACATGAGCTTGTCACGGAGTTACCGCGACAGAGCAATACCAGAAGACCACGGTGTCTTACGGCTTCTGCTTCATCGCTGAGAAGAAGCATTTCTCCTGTGTATTAAAGGTGTTTTGTTTTCTTTCAGCAGGACAGGGGTTAAAGGGAACCTGTCACCCTGAAAATCGCGGGTAAGGTAAGCCCACCGGCATCAGGGGCTTATCTGCAGCATTCTGTAATGCTGTAGATAAGCCCCCGATGTTACCTGAAAAAGGAGAAAAAGACGTTATATTATACTCCCCAGGGGCGGTCCCACTGCTGGTCAGGTCGGATGGGCGTCTCTGGTCCGCTGCGGCGCCTCCCATCTTCATTACAAGACGTCCTCTTCTGATCTTCAGCCACGGCTCCGGCGCAGGCGTACTTTGCTCTGCCCTTATGAGGGCAGAGGATAGTACTGCAGTGCGCAGGCGCCGGAAAGGTCAGAGGCCCGGCGCCTGCGCACTGCAGTAATTTGTCTGCCCTCAACAGGGCAGAGCAAAGTACGCCTGCGCCGGAGCCGTGGCCGAAGATCAGAAGAGGACGTCTTGTAATGAAGATGGGAGGCGCCGCAGCGGACCAGAGACGCCCATCCGACCTGACCAGCAGCGGGACCGCCCCTGGGTGAGTATAATATAACGTCTTTTTCTCCTTTTTCAGGTAACATCGGGGGCTTATCTACAGCATTACAGAATGCTGCAGATAAGCCCCTGATGCCGGTGGGCTTACCTCACCCGCGATTTTCGGGGTGACAGGTTCCCTTTAATAGGCCATGTGGAAATTCCTGCTTTCAGCTGTGCTCAGTTAGCCACTCCTTTCTCCTATAAAAGCTAGGCTTTCTGATCAGATCCTTGTCTGAAATAGCACTTGCTTGATAGACCTGGAGAAGTGAGGAGCTGGTGTTTGGAGAGCTGGAGGAATTTATTGTGCGACAGTTGTATGGTTTGTACTCTTGGAATATTCCTCATCCTTACCTGCTTTATTTACCGTCCCTGTCCTTCACACCCTGGTGGATACCTTTATTTGTGTGTGCATATTTTGTGTGAGTGGAGTTTTCTTTTTACCCTTGTCTTTGTTTCCCTGTTTGTCGAGTTGGTGTACTGTTGTAAACTGCAGCGCCTCTCTTCCCCGGGTGGGGGAGGGGGACAGACGCAGGGCAGCCGTCAGGAGACAGGGCGAGGGCGGAGGCCCCGGCATCCTCACCATCTGAGGTATCCCGGGGAACAGGGCGAGTTAGGGTGCCCCCTAGAGCTAGGGCCAGGAAAGGTGCCCCTGGTCCCAGTTTACTCGCCAGTCCAATCGTGAAATTATTTCAGAACCGAAAGCATTTTCTGATCCGTAATGGATCCTATCACAGCGCTGACAGGGCAGTTGCAGCAGCTCAGTCTGGAGGTGGAGGATTTACGCACGGTGGTTTCACAGCACTCTGTTACGTCTGGTGTGGGGATCTTACTTTCCAAACAAAACATTGTGGAGCCCAAGGTCGCACTGCTAGACAGGTTCTCCGGAGGGCGGGACAAGTTTGTTGTGTTCCGGGAGGCCTGCAAACTTTATTTCCGGCTGCCTCCGGTATCCTCTGGTACGGAGGAGCAACGGGTGGGGATTGTTATCTCGCTCCTACAGGGGGACCCGCAAGCATGGGCATTCTCTCTTCCATCTGACTCACAGATGCGGTGGGCCACTGACACTAGGTGGAATGACCCGGCCCTCCGTAGTCAGTTCTGCGAGAGTCTCTCCGTAAGAGTAAGGGATGCTTTAGCTCTCTATGAGACTCCGGATTCCCTTGAGGCGGCCATGTCTCTGGCGATCCGGGTTGATCGCTGACTTTGCCAGAGGCATAGTGAGACACCTCTTGGGGCAGGAGGTCCAAGTTTGAGCTTGACCAGTACTGATAATACTGTGGAACCCATGTAAGTGGGTGCAACATCCCAATCTAGCAAACTTGCATTAACTCGACGTAAGGGGGGAGTGTGTTTTTGTTGTGGCAAGAAAGGTCCTTTTGTGAGCACATGTCCTACCCGTCGCTTGTTTAAACAACCGCCGGAAAACTAGAGAGCCCGGGTTGCGGGGAGGTAGGCAACTCGGGTGTACTCATAACCTCTGTGGGAAAGACTCGTTTTTTTCCTTACAGCTATGTTATATGTGGGTGAAAATAAGGTTGATGTGTCCGCTTTCTTGGACAGTGGGGCGGGGTTTAATTTGGTCGACGCAGGGTTCGTCCGGGACCAAGGCCTTGTCTCACAAACCTTGTCCAGACCTATACCCATAATAGCTATTGATTCCGGTCCTCTAAGACAGGGGCACTTCACGCACGTAGTCCATGACTTACGGCTACAGGTAGGGGCCATACACTCTGAGGTGTTAAAATGTTATGTGCTTGAGGGCCTGCCCTCACCTGTGGTACTGGGACTTCCTTGGCTCGCTCTGCACAATCCGGTAATTGATTGGCAGACACAGGAAGTGGTAAAGTGGAGTACATACTGTCAGGGACACTGGGTACCCGGTTGGCAAGGGTGGATACCCAGTCTGTGCCCCATTACCTGTCAGACTTCGTGGATGTGTTTTCTGAGCAGGGGAGCCAAGAGCTTCCCCCACATCGTCCTTATGATTGTGCCATCAATCTCGTTCCTGGTGCCAAGCTGCCCAAGAGCAGACTCTATAATATCTCAGGTCCAGAAAGGCAGGCCATGAAGGACTATATTACTGAAAGTCTGGCTAAGGGCCATATCCGACCTTCTTCTTCACCCCTTACTGCAGGGTTCTTTTTTGTAAGGAAGAAGGATGGTGGGTTACGTCCTTGCCTGGATTTCTGGGAACTTAATGCTATCACGGTCTGTGATCCGTATCCGCCACCTCTTATACCTGACCTTTTTAATCAAATTGTTGGGGCAAAATGGTTCTCTAAAATGGACCTCAGGGGGGCATACAATCTCATCCACATTAAGGAGGGTGATGAGTGGAAGTCTGCATTCAATACGCCAGAAGGACACTACGAGAATCTAGTGATGCTTTTTGGGTTGACGAACGCGCCCACCGTCTTCTAGCATTTTATTAATGACATCTTTAGTCACCTTGTAGGCAGGTTTGTTGTTATCTACCTGGATGACATTCTTGTGTACTCACCTGACCTTGAGTCACACCAGCAACATGTCATACAAGTCCTACAGATACTTCATGACAATAAATTGTATGTCAAACCTGAAAAGTGCATGTTCTCGGTGGAGGAGATCCCTTTCCTTGGATATGTATTATCTGCCACCGGTTTTCGCATGGATCCGGCGAAAGTCCGGGCGGTATTAGAATGGGATCGTCCTGAGGATTTGAAGGCCTTACAAAGGTTTTTGGGTTTTTCCAATTACTACCGTAAATTCATAAAGAACTTTTCAGTAGTAGCTAAACCGCTCACTGATATGACTAAAAAGGGGACGGACTTCTCTAAGTGGTCCAGGCCTGCCAGGGAGGCATTTGACACTTTGAAAGGGTGTTTTGCTTCGGCGCCGATTCTTATTCAGCCTGATGTCACTCAGCCATTCATTGTGGAGGTGGATGCATCCGAGGTGGGAGTGGGGGCTGTATTATCGCAAGGTGCATCTCCTGGTAAATGGCAACCATGTGCTTTTCTAAAAAACTGTCGTCAGCTGAGAGAAACTATGATATTGGTGACAGGGAACTCTTAGCTATCAAATGGGCATTTGAGGAGTGGCATCACTTCTTGGAAGGAGCAGTTCACCCTGTTATGGTGATCACTCACCATAAGAATCTGGTTTACTTGGAGTCGGCAAAACGTCTTACACCTTGTCAGGCAAGATGGGCTTTGTTCTTTACCAGATTTAACTTTTTTGTTACTTTTAGGCTGGGAAGCAAAAATGTTAAGGCAGATGCTTTATCCCGTTCCTGGGGGAGGCGATAAGTGCAAACCAGTACCTATACTACAAAAAGGGGTAGTAATGGCGTCCATATGCTCCAATCTTGAAAGAGAGGTTGCGGGCGCTCAGGGGGACGCCCCTGCTACCTGTCCTCTAGGTAAACTGTTTCTACCAGTCAATCTCCATCTTAAAATCCTCAGTGAACATCATGATACGGTGCTGGCTGGACATCCAGGGATTAAGGCTACCGCGGATCTACTTACTCGGCGTTTTTGGTGGCCAGGTGTTTATAAGGATGTTCAGGAGTATTTCGCCGCCTGCAATATCTGTGCGCGTTCTAAGACTTCACATACTCATCCTTCAGGGGCTCTCCTACCTTTGGAGACTCCCAGCAGACCTTGGACTCATTTTTTAGTCGATTTTATTACGGATCTACCTGTGTCTGCAGGGAACACTGTAATCCTGGTGGTGGTGGACAGGTTCAGTAAAATGTCGCATTTTATTGCTTTGACAGCTTTGCCTAATGCCAAGACTCTGGCACAAATCTTCGTCAGGGAAATAATAAGACTGCATGGGGTTCCTACGGATATTGTTTCTGATCGGGGGGTGCAGTTTATCTCCAAATTTTGGAGGACGTTTTGCACCCGTCTGGGGATCCATTTGTCTTTTTCTTCGGCGTTTCACCCACAGTCTAACGGGCACACTGAATGGGATAATCAGAATTTGGAGACATATCTTAGATGTTTTGTATCTGAGAATCAGGAGGACTGGGTGACCTACTTACCGTTGGCCGAATTTGCAGTTAATAATCGCTGTCAGGAATCAACTGGTAAGTCCCCATTTTTTGGGGCATATGGGTTTCATCCGCAGTTTAGTTCCTTCAATGATGATCGCCCTTCTGGTTTACCGGAAGAGGAACATTTGTCTTCTTCTATTTCTACGATTTGGCAGGGGGTGATTAATAATTTGCAAAAGATGGGCTCCAAATATAAGTGTGGCTGATCGGAGACGTTTGGTGGGTCTGGACCTGAGTGTTGGTGACTTGGTGTGGCTGTCCTCAAGGAACATTAAGCTAAAGGTTCCATCTTGGAAATTGGGTCCCAGGTTTATTGGTCCCTATAAGATCCTAGCCGATGTCAATCTGGTAGCATACCGCCTTGCTCTGCCACCTACTTTTAAAATCCACAATGTGTTTCACCGTTCTCTTCTCAAGAAGTACGTGGCATCTGCAGGATCTTCACCTCTGCCACCTTCTAATGTCATTGTTGATGGTAATCTGGAGTTCCAGATAGCCAAGGTCTTAGATTCTCGTCTGGTTCGTCGGTCACTTCAATACATGGTACATTGGAAGGGGTACGGTCCTGAGGAGAGGATGTGGGTTCCAGCTTCCGACGTTCATGCGACCAGACTGGTTCGGGCCTTTCATGCGGCCCACCCAGATAAACTAGGTCCTGAGGTTCCGGAGGTCCCTCATAGAAGGGGGGGTACTGTCACGGAGTTCCCGCGACAGAGCAGTACCAGAAGACCACGGTGTCTGACGGCTTCTGCTTCATCGCTGAGAAGAAGCACTTCTCCTGTGTATTAAAGGTCTTTTGTTTTCTTTCAGCAGGACAGGGGTTAATAGGCATTGTGGAAATTCCTGCTTTCAGCTGTGCTCAGTTAGCCACTCCTTTCTCCTATAAAAGCTAGGCTTTCTGATCAGATCCTTGTCTGAAATAGCACTTGCTTGATAGACCTGGAGAAGTGAGGAGCTGGTGTTTGGAGAGCTGGAGGAATTTATTGTGCGACAGTTGTATGGTTTGTACGCTTGGAAAATTCCTCATACTTACCTGCTTTATTTACCGTCCTGTTGTGAATTCTGCTCTTGGGCTCCCTCCGGTGGTTATGAGTGGTAGTGCTGCTGTCTTTGGATGGCAGCATTCATCAGGTGTGTCCACTTATTGCAATTTGGACTGGGTTATTTAGTCTTGCTTGATTCTTTAGTCAGTGCCAGTTGTCCATTGTTTTTGGAGGATTCACATCCCTGCCTGGTCTCTCCTGTTTTGCTGTTCATTTCAACAAAGATAAGTTCTGGCTTTGTTTTTGCAGTCCACATGCTGTGGGCCTTATAGTTCAGTGTATTTCCATGTTTTGTCTTGTCCAGCTTTGTCTGTGTAAGGATTTTTTCAGTCAAGCTGTATCTCTGGAGATGCAAATATACCCTCCATGTCTTTAGTCAGTTGTGGAGATTTTGTATTTTCTGTGGTGGATATTTTCTAGTGTTTTAATACTGACCGTATAGTACTCTGTCCTATTCTTTCTTTTTAGCTAGAAAGGCCTCCTTTGCTAAATCCTGATTTCAGTCTGCGTATGTCATTTCTCTCTCCTCTCACAGTCAATATTTGTGGGGGGCTGTCTATCCTTTGGGGATTTTCTCTGAGGCAAGATAGTTTTTCCATTTCTATCTTTAGGGGTATTTAGTCCTCCGGCTGTGTCGAGGTGTCTAGGGAGTGTTAGGTACATCCCACGGCTACTTCTAGTTGAGGGTCTGCGGTCAGTACAGGTACCACCTTCTCAGAGTACATCTCATGATGCTCCTAGGCCACCAGATCTGTTGTGAATTCTGTTGTCGAACTCCCTCCTGTGGTCGTGAATGGTACTTCAGCGAGTTCTGTCTATGGGCTCCCTCTGGTGGCTGTGAGTGAAGCTGCTGCTTCTGAGGTTCCTTACACAGGTGACGTGGTTTATCCTTTGGTTGACTGCTCTATTTAACTCCTCTCAGATCGTTACTCCATGCCAGCTGTCAATGTTTTTGCATTAGTTCAGTTCGTTCCTGGATCTCTCTGGTGACCTGCCTTCTCCTGCAGAAGCTAAGTTCCTGATAGTCATTATTTGTTCATTGTTTTCTTGTCCAGCTGGTTTTCATTATTTTGTCTTGCTAGCTGGAAGCTCTGGGATGCAGAGTGGCCCCTCCGCACCGTGAGTCGGTGCGGAGGTCTTTTTTGCACACTCTGCGTGGTCTTTTGTAGGTTTTTGTGCTGATCGCAAAGTTACCTTTCCTATCCTCTGTCTATTTAGTAAGTCTGGCCTCCCTTTGCTGAAACCTGTTTCATTTCTGCGTTTGTGACTTTCATCTTTACTCACAGTCAATATATGTGGGGGGCTTCCTTTACCTTTGGGGAATTTCTCTGAGGCAAGGTAGGCTTTATTTTCTATCTCTAGGGCTAGATAGTTCTTAGGCTGTGACGAGGCGCCTAGGTCTGGTCAGGAGCGCTCCATGGCTATTTCTAGTGTGTGTGATAGGATTAGGGCTTGCGGTCAGCAGAGCTCCCACATCCCAGAGCTCGTCCTGTATGAGGTTTAACGATCAGGTCATTCCGGGTGCTCCTAACCACCAGGTCATAACAGTACAGCTGGCCCAAAGTATTAATGCATCTCAATAGAGGGATAAGAGAACTTCTGAGACCATTTTTTTTTCTTTGCACTGTGTTTTGTCTTTCTTTTCCCCTAGACCTTTGGGTGGTTCAGGACACAGGTGTAGATATGGACATTCAACGTCTGTCCTCTTGTATGGATCATCTCTCTGCAAGGGTACAAAACATTCAAGATTTTGTGGTTCAGAATCCTATGTTAGAGCCTAAAATTCCTATTCCTGGCTTATTTTCTGGGGATAGATCTAGGTTCTTGAATTTCAAAAATAATTGTAAACTGTTTCTAGCTTTGAAACCCCGCTCCTCTGGTGACCCCGTTCAACAGGTAAAAATCATTATTTCTTTGTTGCGTGGTGACCCTCAAGACTGGGCATTTTCCCTTGCGCCAGGAGATCCGGCATTGCGTGATGTTGATGCGTTTTTTCTGGCGCTTGGATTGCTTTATGATGAACCAAATTCAGTGGATCAGGCAGAGAAAATCTTGCTGGCTTTGTGTCAGGGTCAGGATGAAGCGGAGGTGTACTGTCAGAAGTTTAGAAAGTGGTCTGTGCTTACTCAGTGGAATGAATGTGCCCTGGCGGCAATTTTCAGAAAGGGTCTTTCTGAAGCCCTTAAGGATGCCATGGTGGGATTTCCCACGCCTACTGGTCTGAATGAGTCTATGTCTTTGGCCATTCAGATCGATCGGCGCATGCTTGAGCGCAAAGCTGTGCACCATCTGGCGGTATTCTCTGAGCATAGGCCTGAGCCTATGCAGTGTGATAGGACTTTGACCAGAGCTGAACGGCAAGAACACAGACGTCGGAATGGGCTGTGTTTTTACTGTGGTGAATCCACTCATGCTATCTCCGATTGTCCTAAGCGCACTAAGCGGTTTGCTAGGTCTGCCACCATTGGTACGGTACAGTCTAAATTTCTTTTGTCCGTTACTCTGATTTGCTCTCTGTCGTCCTATTCTGTGATGGCATTTGTGGATTCAGGTGCTGCCCTGAATTTGATGGACTTGGAGTTTGCCAGGCGCTGTGGTTTTTTCTTGGAGCCCTTGCAGTATCCTATTCCATTGAGAGGAATTGATGCTACGCCTTTGGCAAAGAATAAGCCTCAGTACTGGACTCAATTGACCATGTGCATGGCTCCTGCACATCAGGAGGATATTCGCTTTTTGGTGTTGCATAATCTGCATGATGTGGTCGTTTTGGGGTTGCCATGGCTACAGGTCCATAATCCAGTGTTGGATTGGAAATCTATGTCTGTGTCCAGCTGGGGTTGTCAGGGGGTACATGGTGATGTTCCATTGCTCTCAATTTCACCTTCCACTCCTTCTGAAGTCCCTGAGTTTTTGTCAGATTACCGGGATGTATTTGAAGAGCCCAAATCTGGTGCCCTACCTCCTCATAGGGATTGCGATTGTGCTATTGATTTGATTCCTGGTAGTAAGTTTCCTAAGGGCCGTCTGTTTAATTTATCTGTGCCAGAGCACGCCGCTATGCGGAGTTATATAAAGGAATCCATGGAGAAGGGTCATATACGTCCGTCGTCGTCACCATTGGGAGCAGGGTTCTTTTTTGTGGCCAAGAAGGATGGTTCTTTGAGACCTTGTATTGATTACCGCCTTCTTAATAAGATCACAGTCAAATTTCAGTATCCTTTGCCACTGCTGTCTGATTTATTTGCTCGGATTAAGGGGGCTAGTTGGTTCACCAAGATAGATCCTCGTGGTGCGTATAATCTTGTGCGAATTAAACAGGGTGATGAATGGAAGACGGCATTTAATACGCCCGAGGGCCATTTTGAGTACCTGGTTATGCCATTCGGGCTTTCTAATGCTCCATCTGTGTTTCAGTCCTTTATGCATGACATCTTCCGAGAGTACCTGGATTGATTCATGATTGTATATTTGGATGACATTTTGGTCTTTTCGGATGATTGGGAATCTCATGTGAAGCAGGTCAGAATGGTGTTCCAGGTCCTTCGTGCGAATTCCTTGTTTGTGAAGGGGTCAAAGTGTCTCTTTGGAGTTCAGAAGGTTTCATTTTTGGGTTTCATTTTTTCCCCTTCTACTATCGAGATGGACCCTGTTAAAGTTCAGGCCATTTACGATTGGACTCAGCCGACATCTGTGAAGAGCTTGCAGAAGTTCCTGGGCTTTGCTAATTTTTATCGTCGCTTCATCGCTAACTTTTCCAGTGTTGCTAAGCCGTTGACTGATTTGACCAAGAAAGGTGCTGTTGTGGTCAATTGGTCCTCTGCGGCAGTAGAGGCTTTTCAGGAGTTGAAGCGTCGTTTTGCTTCTGCCCCTGTGTTGTGCCAGCCAGATGTTTCGCTCCCTTTTCAGGTGGAGGTTGAAGGTTCTGAAATTGGAGCAGGGGCTGTTTTGTCGCAAAGAAGTTCTGATGGCTCGGTGATGAAACCCTGTGCCTTCTTTTCTAGAAAATTCTCGCCTGCTGAGCGCAATTATGATGTGGGCAATCGGGAGTTGTTGGCCATGAAGTGGGCATTCGAGGAGTGGCGACATTGGCTTGAAGGAGCTAAACATCGCGTGGTGGTCTTGAGGGATCACAAGAATTTAACTTATCTCGAGTCTGCCAAACGGTTGAATCCTAGACAGGCTCGATGGTCGCTCTTTTTCTCCTGTTTTGATTTTGTGGTTTCATACCTTCCGGGATCTAAGAATGTGAAGGCTGACGCCCTGTCAAGGAGTTTTGTGCATGACTCTCCGGGTGTTCCAGAGCCGGCGGGTATTCTTAAAGAAGGGGTAATTTTGTCTGCCATTTCCCCTGATTTGCGGCGTGTGCTGCAAAAGTTTCAGGTTGATAGACCTGACCATTGTCCTACGGAGAAACTGTTTGTCCCTGATAGATGGACTAGGAGAGTTATCTCGGAGATTCATTGTTCAGTATTGGCTGGTCATCCTGGAATCTTTGGTACCAGAGATTTGGTGGCTAGGTCCTTTTGGTGGCCTTCTTTGTCACGGGATGTGCGTTCTTTTGTGCAGTCCTGTGGGATTTGTGCTCGGGCTAAGCCCTGATGTTCTCGTGCCAGTGTGTTGCTTTTGCCCTTGCCGATCCCGAAGAGGCCCTGGACGCATATTTCCATGGATTTTATTTCTGATCTCCCTGTTTTTCAAAAGATGTCGGTCATTTGGGTGGTTTGTGATCGCTTCTCTAAGATGGTCCATTTGGTACCCTTATCTAAACTGTCTTCCTCCTCCGATTTGGTGCCATTGTTTTTCCAGCATGTGGTTCGTTTGCATGGCATTCCAGAGAACATCGTCTCGGACAGAGGTTCCCAGTTTGTTTCGAGGTTTTGGCGGTCCTTTTGCGCTAAGATGGGCATTGATTTGTCTTTTTCTTCGGCTTTCCATCCTCAGACTAATGGCCAAACCGAACGAACTAATCAGACTTTGGAGACATATCTGAGATGCTTTGTTTCTGCTGATCAGGATGATTGGGTGTCCTTCTTGCCTTTGGCTGAGTTCGCCCTTAATAATCGGGCCAGCTCGGCTACTTTAGTTTCTCTTTTAATCTGTAATTCTGGTTTCCATCCTCGTTTCTCTTCAGGGCAGGTTGAGCCTTCGGACTGTCCTGGTGTGGATGCGGTGGTGGACAGGTTGCAGCAGATTTGGACTCATGTGGTGGACAATTTGACATTGTCCCAGGAGAAGGCTCAACGTTTCGCTAACCGCCGGCGATGTGTTGGTCCCCGACTTCGTGTTGGGGATTTGGTTTGGTTGTCATCTCGTCACGTTCCTATGAAGGTTTCCTTTCCTAAGTTTAAGCCTCGTTTCATTGGACCATATAAGATTTCTGAAGTTCTTAATCCTGTGTCATTTCGTTTGGATCTTCCAGCTTCTTTTGCCATCCATAATGTGTTCCATAGGTCGTTGTTGCGGAGATACGTGGCGCCTATGGTTCCCTCCGTTGATCCTCCTGCCCCGGTGTTGGTCGAGGGGGAGTTGGAGTATGTGGTGGAGACGATTTTGGATTCTCGTGTTTCGAGACGGAAACTCCAGTACCTGGTCAAGTGGAAGGGTTATGGTCCGGAAGATAATTCCTGGGTTTTTGCCTCTGATGTTCATGCTGCCGATCTGGTTCGTGCCTTTCATTTGGCTCATCCTGATTGACCTGGGGGCTCTGGTGAGGGTTCGGTGACCCCTCCTCAAGGGGGGGTACTGTTGTGAATTCTGTTGTCGAACTCCCTCCTGTGGTCGTGAATGGTACTTCGGCGAGTTCTGTCTATGGGCTCCCTCTGGTGGCTGTGAGTGAAGCTGCTGCTTCTGAGGTTCCTTACACAGGTGACATGGTTTATCCTTTGGTTGTCTGCTCTATTTAACTCCTCTCAGATCGTTACTCCATGCCAGCTGTCAATGTTTTTGCATTAATTCAGTTCGTTCCTGGATCTCTCTGGTGACCTGCCTTCTCCTGCAGAAGCTAAGTTCCTGATAGTCATTATTTGTTCATTGTTTTCTTGTCCAGCTGGTTTTCATTATTTTGTCTTGCTAGCTGGAAGCTCTGGGATGCAGAGTGGCCCCTCCGCACCGTGAGTCGGTGCGGAGGTCTTTTTTGCACACTCTGCGTGGTCTTTTGTAGGTTTTTGTGCTGATCGCAAAGTTACCTTTCCTATCCTCTGTCTATTTAGTAAGTCTGGCCTCCCTTTGCTGAAACCTGTTTCATTTCTGCGTTTGTGACTTTCATCTTTACTCACAGTCAATATATGTGGGGGGCTTCCTTTACCTTTGGGGAATTTCTCTGAGGCAAGGTAGGCTTTATTTTCTATCTCTAGGGCTAGATAGTTCTTAGACTGTGACGAGGCGCCTAGGTCTGGTCAGGAGAGCTCCACGGCTATTTCTAGTGTGTGTGATAGGATTAGGGCTTGCGGTCAGCAGAGCTCCCACATCCCAGAGCTCGTCCTGTATGAGGTTTAACTATCAGGTCATTCCGGGTGCTCCTAACCACCAGGTCATAACACAGATCATAACAGTACAACTGGCCAACAATGAGTTAAACGCATCTCAGAAGAAGGGAAGAAAAGTGCTGAGCCATTTTTTTTTCCCGTAGTCTGTTGTGTCTTTCCTTCCCTCTTTTCCTCTGGGTGGCTCAGGAGTTTGGCGCTGGCATGGAGGTTCAGGAATTGGTTTCTCGTGTGGACCAACTTGCTGCTAGAGTACAGGGTATTTCTGATTATATCGTTCAGACTCCGGTTTTAGAGCCTAGAATTCCAACTTCTGATTTGTTTTTTGGGGACAGGTCCAAATTTTTGAGCTTTAAGAATAACTGTAAACTGTTTTTTGCTCTGAAACCCCGTTCTTCTGGTGATCCCATTCAGCAGGTTAAAATTGTTATTTCCCTGCTGTGTGGTGATCCTCAGGATTGGGCATTTTCCCTGGAATCTGTGAATCCTGCTTTGCTTAATGTAGACACCTTTTTTCAGGCGCTAGGGTTATTGTATGATGAACCTAATTCAGTGGATCATGCAGAGAAGACCTTGTTGGCCCTGTGTCAGGGTCAAGAAGCGGCAGAATCGTATTGCCAGAAATTTAGAAAATGGTCTGTGTTGACTAAATGGAATGAGGATGCCTTGGCGGCAATTTTTAGAAAGGGTCTTTCTGAATCCGTTAAAGATGTTATGGTGGGGTTCCCCACGCCTGCTGGTCTGAGTGATTCTATGTCTCTGGCCATTCAGATTGATCGGCGCTTGCACAAGCACAGAGTTGTGCACACTGTGGCGTTGTCCTCCGAGCGGAGTCCTGAGCCTACGCAGTGTGATAGGATTTTGTCTAGAGCTGAACGACAAGGATTCAGGCGTCAGAATAGGTTGTGTTTTTACTGCGGCGATTCTGCTCATGTTATTTCTGATTGCCCTAAGCGTACAAAGAGAATCGCTAGTTCTGTTACCATCAGTACTGTACAACCTAAATTTCTGTTATCTGTGACCTTGATCTGCTCGTTATCATCATTTTCTGTCATGGCATTTGTGGATTCAGGTGCCGCTTTGAACTTAATGGACTTAGAATTTGCCAGACGTTGTTGTTTCCCTTTGCAGCCTTTGCAGAACCCTATTCCTTTAACCCTGCTGTTCTGTTCGGTCTGGGGAGACCTATTTTGAACTTTGGTATTTTTTGGGGTGTTCAAGATGCGGTTCTGAAACTTGTGGTTGATTGACTTAAATGAGGATGGGTCGGTCGGCCACGGGTTTCAGAGCCGCATCTTGAATATTTTAAAGAATATTGAAGTTCAAAGTCGGTCATTTTTGACCAACAGAACAGCAGGGTTAAGGGGCATTGATGCTACACCGTTGGCTATAAATAAACCTCAGTTTTGGACACAGCTGACCATGTGCATGGCGCCAGCCCATCAGGAAGATTGTCGTTTTCTGGTGTTGCATAATTTGCATGATGCTATTGTGCTGGATTTTCCATGGTTACAGGTACATAATCCGTCGTTAGATTGGAAATCTATGTCTGTGACTAGTTGGGGTTGTCAGGGGGTTCATGGTCACGTTCCTTTGATGTCGATTTCCTCTTCCCCCTCTTCTGAAATTGCTGAGTTTTTGTCAGATTTCCAGGATGTATTCGATGAGCCCAAATCCAGTTCCCTTCCACCGCATAGGGACTGTGATTGTGCTATTGACTTGATTCCAGGTTGTAAGTTCCCTAAGGGCCGACTTTTCAACCTGTCTGTGCCAGAACATGCCGCCATGCGGAGCTATATTAAGGAGTCTTTGGAGAAAGGGTATATTCGGCCATCTTCTTCACCATTGGGAGCAGGGGTTTTTTTTGTTGCCAAAAAGGATGGCTCCTTGAGACCCTGTATTGATTATCGCCTCTTGAATAAGATCACGGTCAAATTTCAATACCCTTTGCCTTTGCTTTCTGATTTGTTTGCTAGGATTAAGGGGGCCAAGCACCATATTGTGGTGCTGACCGATCATAAGAATCTGATTTACCTCGAGTCTGCCAAACGGCTGAATCCTAGACAGGCTCGATGGTCCCTGTTTTTCTCCCGTTTTGATTTTGTGGTCTTGTATCTTCCGGGTTCTAAGAATGTTAAGGCTGATGCCCTCTCTAGGAGTTTTTCTGATTCCCCTGGGTTCCTTGAGCCGGTCGGCATTCTGAAGGAAGGGGTGATTCTTTCTGCCATCTCCCCTGATTTACGACGGGTTCTTCAGGAATTTCAGGCTAATAAACCTGACCGCTGTCCAGTGGGGAAACTGTTTGTTCCTGATAGATGGACTAGTAAAGTGATTTCTGAGGTTCATTGTTCTGTGTTGGCTGGCCATCCTGGGATTTTTGGTACCAGAGATTTGGTTGGTAGGTCCTTTTGGTGGCCTTCTTTGTCGCGGGATGTGCGTTCTTTTGTGCAGTCCTGTGGGACTTGGATGCATATTTCTATGGATTTTATTTCAGATCTTCCGGTTTCCCAGAGGATGTCGGTTATCTGGGTGGTTGGTGACCGGTTTTCTAAGATGGTTCATTTGGTACCTTTGCCTAAATTGCCTTCCTCTTCTGATTTGGTTCCGTTGTTTTTTCAGCATGTGGTTCGTTTGCATGGCATTCCGGAGAATATTGTGTCCGATAGAGGTTCCCAGTTTGTTTCTAGGTTTTGGCGGGCCTTTTGTGCTAGGCTGGGCATTGATTTGTCTTTTTCTTCCGCATTTCATCCTCAGACAAATGGCCAAACCGAGTGAACTAATCAGACTTTGGAAACTTATTTGAGATGATTTGTGTCTGCTGATCAGGATGATTGGGTGGCTTTCTTGCCATTGGCCGAATTTGCCCTTAATAATCGGGCTAGTTCTGCTACCTTGGTTTCGCCTTTTTTTTGTAATTTTGGTTTTCATCCTCGTTTTTCTTCAGGGCAGGTTGAGCCTTCTGATTGTCCTGGCGTGGATTCTCTGGTTGACAGGTTGCAGCAAATTTGGGCTCATGTGGTGGACAATTTGGTGTTGTCTCAGGAGGAGGCTCAGCGTTTTGCTAACCGTCGTCGGTGTGTTGGTTCCCGACTTCGGGTTGGGGATTTGGTCTGGTTGTCTTCCCGTCATGTTCCTATGAAGGTTTCTTCCCCGAAGTTCAAGCCTCGGTTAATTGGTCCTTATAGGATTTCTGAGATTATCAATCCAGTGTCTTTTCGTTTGGCCCTTCCAGCCTCTTTTTCCATCCATAATGTTTTCCATAGATCTTTGTTGCGGAAATATGTGGTGCCCGTTGTTCACTCTGTTGATCCTCCAGCCCCGGTGTTGATTGATGGGGAGTTGGAGTATGTGATTGAGAAGATTTTGGATTCTCGTTTTTCGAGGCGGAAGTTTCAGTATCTTGTCAAATGGAAGGGTTATGGCCAGGAAGATAATTCTTGGGTTGTTGCCTCCGATGTTCATGCTGACGATTTGGTTTGTGCCTTTCATTTGGCTCATCCTGATCGGCCTGGGGGCTCTGGTGAGGGTTCGGTGACCCCTCCTCAAGGGGGGGGGGGGTACTGTTGTGAATTCTGCTCTTGGGCTCCCTCCGGTGGTTATGAGTGGTAGTGCTGCTGTCTTTGGATCGCAGCATTCATCAGGTGTGTCCACTTATTGTAATTTGGACTGGGTTATTTAGTCTTGCTTGATTCTTTAGTCAGTGCCAGTTTTCCATTGTTTTTGGAGGATTCACATCCCTGCCTGGTCTCTCCTGTTTTGCTGTTCATTTCAACAAAGATAAGTTCTGGCTTTGTTTTTGCAGTCCACATGCTGTGGGCCTTATAGTTCAGTGTATTTCCATGTTTTGTCTTGTCCAACTTTGTCTGTGTAAGGATTTTTTCAGTCAAGCTGTATCTCTGTAGATGCAGATATACCCTCCATGTCTTTAGTCAGATGTGGAGATTTTGTATTTTCTGTGGTGGATATTTTCTAGTGTTTTAATACTGACCGCATAGTACTCTGTCCTATTCTTTCTTTTCAGCTAGAATGGCCTCCTTTGCGAAATCCTGATTTCAGTCTGCGTATGTCATTTCCCTCTCCTCTCACAGTCAATATTTGTGGGGGGCTGTCTATCCTTTGGGGATTTTCTCTGAGGCAAGATAGTTTTCCCGTTTCTATCTTTAGGGGTATTTAGTCCTCCGGCTGTCTCGAGGTGTCTAGGGAGTGTTAGGTACATCCCACGGCAACTTCTAGTTGCGGTGCTAAGTTCAGGGTCTGCGGTCAGTACAGGTACCACCTTCTCAGAGTACGTCTCATGCTGCTCCTAGGCCACCAGATCATAACACCGTCCCCGTCCTTCACACCCTGGTGGATACCTCTGTTATTTGTGAGAGCACATTTTGTGTAAGTGGAGTTTTCTTTTTACCCTTGTCTTTGTTCCCCTGTTTGTCGGGTTGGTGTACTGTTGTACACGGTAGCGCCTCTCTTCCCTGGGTGGGGGAGGGGGACAGACGCAGGGCGGCAGTCAGGAGACAGGGGGAGGGTGGAGGCCCCAGCATCCTCGCCATCTGAGGTATCACAGGGAACAGGGCGAGTTAGGGTGCCCCCTAGAGCTAGGGCCAGGAAAGGTGCCCCTGGTCCCTGTTTACTTGCCAGTCCAATCGTGACAGAGCTACTCTGTAAGAACAGTAGACCCAAATAAACTATGTGGAAATGCAGAAGTTGTAATATATGTTAAATGTAGCTTTTCCTGTTTACAGGTATAACAAATGAGTAAAGACAATCGCTCTTTAAAGAGTAGCTAAACTTTTAAGCAAGTTTACCTCTATTGTCTCTTTGGGCCTTGTTGTTATGACTTTACTTAGTCCTGCATCAGTACAGCGCTCCTGGCCGCTGCATCGCACTCTGTCTCCCCAATGTCCACCAGATATTTCCTCTTGCTGGTGACTACATATGTAGTCACCCAAGATTGCACCAGAAGTGATCAGAGCCTTCCTTTCCTTATTGCTAATCAGATTTCAGAGAAAGCCTCCAATTGGGGCTGATGCCATCTTGGGTGACTACACATGTAGACACTTGCCAGAGAAAATATTGGGTGGATGTCAGGGAGACAAGAGCGGGTGTGAATGGCAAGAACCATGGCTGATACCACAGTGTAGGAACACAAAACTGGCAGGACTAAAGGTACCATCTCACAGTGGCACTTTGGTCGCTACGACGGCACGATCTGTGACGCTCCAGCATCGCTCCAATATCGCTCCAGCGTCGTACACTGCGGTCACACTTCGCAATGCACGATGCTGGAGCGATAATTTCATGACGTGTTTGCGATGTAGAAGCTGTTGGTTACTATGCGCACATCGTATATAATATCGTGCACACCTTTGTTACACCATACGATCATGCTGCCACAGCGGGACACTAGACGACGAAAGAAAGTTTCAAACGATCTGCTACGACGTACGATTCTCAGCGGGGTCCCTGATCGCAGTAGCGTGTCAGACACAGCGAGATCGTAAGGATATCGCTGGAACGTCACGGATCGTGCCGTCATAGCGACCAAAGTGCCACTGTGAGATGGTACCCTAAGGTAAGTTATAATGAGGGTGGGGAAGCACTGGTTTGAAAGTTAAGCTATTCTTTAAAACACTTCTTGTAAAGCTAAGGCTGGGGGTCAGGGGGTTAAATTCAGCTCCTCTGTCAACAATAAGAGGCTGAATACAACAAAACAAAGACTTTTGCTTCTCCGATAACTTGAATAAGCTCCTCACAGGCTGAGAACAGCTACAGCATCTACTAGGCACCAAGCCAGCCTCAGAGCACTCTGACCGCCACGCACTTCTTTCTATCCAAAGACTGTTCCTCCATTCCGAAGTAGGGTTTTTGTATGAGTGGAGAAAAACTATAAGGGAAATGGAGATAAATTTATTCAAATATGTTTAATATCATAAAAAAAAAAAAATATTCACAAAAGATGTAGGCTGTATCTAAAGAATAGAAGGACTGAAAATTCCCATGAGTGCCAAATAACTCAAACAAAGGAAAGAAGAAGAACAGTAACACCCCGGTGTTGGGGTCTTAGTGTTCTTCTTTCTTTTGTTTGAGTTACTTTGCACTCATAGGAATTTTCAGTCCTTCTATTCTTTAAATAAAGCGTACATCTTTTGTGAATATTTATTGTAAACTAGATGGTGGCCCGATTCTAACGCATCGGGTATTCTAGAATATGTAGGTAGTATATAGCACAGGCTACGTACTATATTGCACAGTGACGTAGTATATAACACAACCGACGTAGTATATAACATAGCTACGTAGTATATACAGTGGGGCAAAAAAGTATTTAGTCAGTCAGCAATAGTGCAAGTTCCACCACTTAAAAAGATGAGAGGCGTCTGTAATTTACATCATAGGTAGACCTCAACTATGGGAGACAAACTGAGAAAAAAAAATCCAGAAAATCACATTGTCTGTTTTTTTAACATTTTATTTGCATATTATGGTGGAAAATAAGTATTTGGTCAGAAACAAAATTTCATCTCAATACTTTGTAATATATCCTTTGTTGGCAATGACAGAGGTCAAACATTTTCTGTAAGTCTTCACAAGGTTGCCACACACTGTTGTTGGTATGTTGGCCCATTCCTCCATGCAGATCTCCTCTAGAGCAGTGATGTTTTTGGCTTTTCGCTTGGCAACACGGACTTTCAACTCCCTCCAAAGGTTTTCTATAGGGTTGAGATCTGGAGACTGGCTAGGCCACTCCAGGACCTTGAAATGCTTCTTACGAAGCCACTCCTTCGTTGCCCTGGCGGTGTGCTTTGGATCATTGTCATGTTGAAAGACCCAGCCACATTTCATCTTCAATGCCCTTGCTGATGGAAGGAGGTTTGCACTCAAAATCTCACGATACATGGCCCCATTCATTCTTTCATGTACCCGGATCAGTCGTCCTGGCCCCTTTGCAGAGAAACAGCCCCAAAGCATGATGTTTCCACCACCATGCTTTACAGTAGGTATGGTGTTTGATGGATGCAACTCAGTATTCTTTTTCCTCCAAACACGACAAGTTGTGTTTCTACCAAACAGTTCCAGTTTGGTTTCATCAGACCATAGAACATTCTCCCAAAACTCCTCTGGATCATCCAAATGCTCTCTAGCAAACTTCAGACGGGCCCGGACATGTACTGGCTTAAGCAGTGGGACACGTCTGGCACTGCAGGATCTGAGTCCATGGTGGCGTAGTGTGTTACTTATGGTAGGCCTTGTTACATTGGTCCCAGCGCTCTGCAGTTCATTCACTAGGTCCCCCCGCGTGGTTCTGGGATTTTTGCTCACCGTTCTTGTGATCATTCTGACCCCACGGGGTGGGATTTTGCATGGAGCCCCAGATCGAGGGAGATTATCAGTGGTCTTGTATGTCTTCCATTTTCTAATTATTGCTCCCACTGTTGATTTCTTCACTCCAAGCTGGTTGGCTATTGCAGATTCAGTCTTCCCAACCTGGTGCAGGGCTATAATTTTGTTTCTGGTGTCCTTTGACAGCTCTTCGGTCTTCACCATAGTGGAGTTTGGAGTCAGACTGTTTGAGGGTGTGCACAGGTGTCTTTTTATACTGATAACAAGTTTAAACAGGTGCCATTACTACAGGTAATGAGTGGAGGAAAGAGGAGACTCTTAAAGAAGAAGTTACAGGTCTGTGAGAGCCAGAAATCTTGATTGTTTGTTTCTGACCAAATACTTATTTTCCACCATAATATGCAAAAAAATGATAAAAAAACAGACAATGTGATTTTCTGGATTTTTTTCTCAGTTTGTCTCCCATAGTTGAGGTCTACCTATGATGTAAATTACAGACGACTCTCATCTTTTTAAGTGGTGGAACTTGCACTATTGCTGACTGACTAAATACTTTTTTGCCCCACTGTAACAGCTACGTAGTGTATTGCACAGGTATGTAGTATATTGGTGAGCCACATAGTATATAGCAGAGCCACGTAGTATATAATATAGCCACGTAGTATATTGCCCAGCCATGTAGTATATTCCCCAGCCATGTAGTATATTGCACAGGCACGTAGTATATTGCACAGCCACGTAGTGTATTGCACAGCTGTGTAGTATATTGGTCAGCGACGTAGTATATAGCAGAGCCACATAGCATATAACAGCCATGTTAGTGTATAGCACAGAGATGTAGTATATAACGCAGCCCACGCAGTATGTAACACAGCCCACGTAGTATATAGCAATGTGGGCACTATATATGCGTGGTTAAAAAAGACTTAAAATAAAAAATAAACATATACTCACCTTCCGAAGGCCCCTTGAAGTCCTGGTGCCTGTATGCGGTGCACGCGGCAGCTTCCGGTCCCAGGGTTGGTATGAGCGCAGGACCTGTGATGACGTCGCGATCACATGACCGTGACGTCATGGCAGGTCCTTCTCGCATAGCATCCTTGGCACCGGAACCTGCCGCTTGCACTGCCGAGGACAGCGCGCCATGTCGGAGGGTGAGAATAACGTTTTTTTAATTATTATTATTTGTAACAGATCTTTTTACTATTGATGCTGCATATGCAGCATCAATAGTAAAAAGTTGGTCACACAGGGTTAATAGCCGCGTTAATGGAGTGCGATACATCGCGGCATAACGCAGTCCGTTAACGCTGCCATTAACCCTGTGTGAGGGCTGACTGGAGGGTAGTATGGAGCGGGCACTGACTGCGGGGAGGAAGGAGCTGCCATTTTACCACCGGACTGTGCCCGTCGCTGATTGGTCGTGGCAATGGTCGTGGGCGTTTTGCCACGACCAATCAGCAACTTGGATTTCTATGACAGACAGAGGCCGCGACCAATGAATATCCGTGACAGACAGAAAGAGAGACATAAAGACAGACAGACGGTTTTAGGGCTAGCAGAACGCACCGAGTAAATATAGAGGTTTTATTATAATAGATGCGTTCGCAGCCTGGGGTCCACCGTGCAGGAGAACCTGCTGCTAGCAAACAGCGGAACTATATGGCGGTATGAGCTAACTCTGTTACTTCACAGAGTAGCCGTGAACTCAAAGCACTGCGCCCTGTTAGACTTCACAGAGGCACAGGCTAACTACCCAACTGAGAGCAGTCAGTGGTCATGCATGCACACAAAAACTCCTCGCCGAAGGTGCCAGCATTCTAGGGGCTTATTTCAGCCAGGTCCCTGAATACATTCACACAAAATCTCCTCGCCGGAGGTGCCAGCATTCTAGGGGCTTATTTCAGCCGGGTCCCTGAACACAACCTCACATGACCACACTGGCGCAAAGCACATAACATAGAATAATACTAGCGCATGGCCGTGGGGCCATGCGAGCCTTAAATAGTTGCAGGACGTACAGGACCTAGAAGGACCAATGAGAGGCTGCCACAGAACGTGAGCACCTACAGCACCTTCCTGAAGGACCACTGACTTTAGCTGCAGTGTCTGATCATGTGACCCTCGATCTCCACTGAGAGATCTTACTCTGGGCATGCTCAGAACGAGAAAAGCAGGACTTAGTCCCAGAAGCGTCTGCTCGCCGCTGCCCAGCACTGACTTCAATGGCAGAAGCTGGAAGGACAGCAGTAACTCTTAGCACAGAGTCAGACTGAGCAAGACGCTGGGACCGACGTCTCCGCTGAGCAGGCTCCACTGCAGTAGGAGAAGAATCGGAGACCGCAGCGGAGATGGCCCGAGATTCCCCCTGTGCAGAGGCGGGAACTCGACCCCTAACAGACGGAAGTGACCCTTAGACAATTATATAGTAGATTATTGTTGGTATTCTATGATATTAAACATTTGAATAAACTTATATCTAGTCACATTAGTAATTTTCTTTGTTTTTTGTATAAGACAAACACCGATAACTCAGGAACTCCGTCTAGATGATAAAATGTACGTGTTCTATTTATATTACAGGGATTTGCAGTCCTAAACTTTCAGGTTTCCATTGTTAAAGGGAACCTGTCACCTGAATTTGGTGGGACAGGTTTGCGGGGTTTTCAGGTGTTTGATTCACCCTTTCCTTACCTGCTGGCTGCATGCTGGCCGCAATATTGGGTTGAAGTTCATGCTGTGTCCTCCAAAGTACACGCCTGCGCAAGGCAATCTCAGCTCCGTAGTCAGACAAATAAAAGTGCTACGGGGCTGCGCATGTGGCGAGGTAAAATCCTCTCATTTAAAAACAAACGGTTTTACTTTTTAAAATTAGTAAAAAAAAAAAAAATTTACATAAATTTGGTATCGGTGTGTCCGACCTGACCTGGAGAATAAAGTAATTCTGTTATTTTTAACGCACGGGAAATTAACTAAAAATAAAACTCAAAAAACATTAGCGTAATTATTTTTTTTAAATTTTTTCCCTCTCCTAAAAAATAGATAAAAGTTGTACAGAACATTTTTATGCACCCCAAAGTGGTGCCAAGGAAAAATACAACTTGCTATGCAAAAACAAGCCCCACCTACTTTGAACTTTGCCTTTTTTAATGGATTCTGATAGATATTCATTAGATCCAGTTTGATCAGCAAAAATTAACGTTAGATCTCCTTCCGTTCTTGAGATATTGGGGGGTGTCAGGTGGGGGGTTAGCTACGGGTTAGCCCCCCTACTTTGAAATTTGCAGTTTTTTATGGATTCTGATAGATATTCGTTAGATCTGTTTGAGCAGCGGCGACTTCGGCGGGGGCCAGTTGTGCACAGCATCAGGACTTCATTGGCGATGTGTTGCGGTGGGGAAGGGGGCAGTGTGTTGCGATGATTGTGAAGAGGCGGCCTTTAGGCATCACGGGGGACGAGAATGACTCACTGACCGAACTTTCAGATTGTCCCACTCAATCACCACCTCCTCACTTCACTCTCTCTCTGTTGGTCTCCCCAATGCTCTGTCCTTAGACCCCTCCTCTTCTCCATCTACACGTCAGGACCGCTGCTCAAACGGATCTAACGAATATCTATCAGAATCCATCCAAAAAACTGCAAATTTCAAAGTATGGGGGCTAATCCATAGCTAACCCCCCACATGACACCCCCAATATCTCGGGAACGAAAGGAGATCTAACGTTAGTAACCAAAAGAATATCAGAATCAATCCCAAAAAAATGCAAATTTCAAAGTATGGGAGCTAACCCCCACATGACACCCCCAATATCTCGGGAACGAAAGGAGATCTAACGTTAGTAACCAAAAGAATATCAGAATCAATCCCAAAAAAATGCAAATTTCAAAGTATGGGAGCTAACCCCCACATGACACCCCCAATATCTCGGGAACGAAAGGAGATCTAACGTTAATTTTTGCTGATCAACCAAAAGAATATCAGAATCAATCCAAAAAAACTGCAAATTTCAAAGTAGGGGTGCTAGCTACGGGGTAGCTTCCCCCTGAAAAAGATCGGAAATATCTTATTTTGTAGAGGAGATCTAATGTTAGTTTTGGTTGATCAAACCGCATCTAACAAAGATCTAATGAATGAAATCATTTTTTACCCAAATTCACAATAAGGGGGCTAACCCGGGGTGTGTGGCTTCTCTGCCTGTACTAAGTCAGGGCACTCCCCCAGTGTGACACGCCCCCAGAATGACGTCACACTTGGGAGGAGCCGCACAGTCTGGTGTTAGAAGCTCCTTTCTCCCCGTGGATTCCCGGTGTGCGGCTCTGCAGGTGGAGTCTGCGCAGTCCTCGTCATCCTCCATGTGGGGGATTCCTCCTCCTATATCGCCTCCATACTCCACCCCCTCACCATAGCGCTTATTCACACCTGGGAGTCCTGGCTGTGTCTGTGCAGTGAGTGCGTTTTCCTCTTTGTCTCCAGACAGTAATGTCCTCCCCTGTGTACCGGCCGCTGTAAGAATTCTCCCTTCTTCCCCCACATGGTAATATTCACCTACAGGGGCCATAAGTCCTTCTATGTGGCCCTAACTAGTATTAGTGGCCCCTGTGTGTCCCCATATATTACTACTGGCCCCTGTGTCCCCCCATATATTACTACTGGCCCCTGTGTGCCCCCATATACTTCTGGCCCCCGTGTGCCCCCATATATTACTACTGGCCCTTGTGTGCCCCCATATATTACTACTGGGCCCATATATTACTACTGGCCCCCGTGTGCCCCCATATATTACTACTGACCCATGTGTGCCCCCATATATTACTACTGGCCCCTGTGTGCCCCCATATACTACTACTGGCCCCCGTGTGCCCCCATATATTACTACTGGCCCTCGTGTGCCCCCATATATTACGACTGGCCCCGTGTGGCCCCATATATTACTACTGGCCCCCGTGTGCCCCCATATATTACTACTGACCCATGTGTGCCCCCATATATTACTACTGGCCCCTGTGTGCCCCCATATATTACTACTGGCCCCCGTGTGGCCCCATATATTACTACTGGCCCCCGTGTGCCCCCATATATTACTACTAATATATTTGATACCGTGCCGCACAAGAGGTTGGTACACAAAATGAGAATGCTTGGTCTGGGGGAAAATGTGTGTAAATGGGTTAGTAACTGGCTTAGTGATAGAAAGCAGAGGGTGGTTATAAATGGTATAGTCTCTAACTGGGTCGCTGTGACCAGTGGGGTACCGCAGGGGTCGGTATTGGGACCTGTTCTCTTTAACATATTCATTAATGATCTGGTAGAAGGTTTACACAGTAAAATATCGATATTTGCAGATGATACAAAACTATGTAAAGCAGTTAATACAAGAGAAGATAGTATTCTGCTACAGATGGATCTGGATAGGTTGGAAACTTGGGCTGAAAGGTGGCAGATGAGGTTTAACAATGATAAATGTAAGGTTATACACATGGGAAGAAGGAATCAATATCACCATTACACACTGAACGGGAAACCACTGGGTAAATCTGACAGGGAGAAGGACTTGGAGATCCTAGTTAATGATAAACTTACCTGGAGCAGCCAGTGCCAAGCAGCAGCTGCCAAGGCAAACAGGATCATGGGGTGCATTAAAAGAGGTCTGGATACACATGATGAGAGCATTATACTACCTCTGTACAAATCCCTAGTTAGACCGCACATGGAGTACTGTGTCCAGTTTTGGGCACCGGTGCTCAGGAAGGATATAATGGAACTAGAGAGAGTACAAAGGAGGGCAACAAAATTAATAAAGGGGATGGGAGAACTACAATACCTAGATAGATTAGCGAAATTAGGATTATTTAGTCTAGAAAAAAGAAGACTGAGGGGCGATCTAATAACCATGTATAAGTATATAAGGGGACAATACAAATATCTCGCTGAGGATTTGTTTATACCAAGGAAGGTGACGGGCACAAGAGGGCATTCTTTGCGTCTGGAGGAGAGAAGGTTTTTCCACCAACATAGAAGAGGATTCTTTACTGTTAGGGCAGTGAGAATCTGGAATTGCTTGCCTGAGGAGGTGGTGATGGCGAACTCAGTCGAGGGGTTCAAGAGAGGCCTGGATGTCTTCCTGGAGCAGAACAATATTGTATCATACAATTATTAGGTTCTGTAGAAGGACGTAAATCTGGGGATTTATTATGATGGCATATAGGCTGAACTGGTTGGACAAATGTCTTTTTTCGGCCTTACTAACTATGTTACTATGTTACTGGCACCTGTGCTCCCTCATATATTAACACTGGCCCGTGTGCCCCCATATATTACTACTGGCCCCGGTGTGCCCCCATATATTACTACTGGCCCCTGTGTTCCCCCATATATAACTACTGGCCCCCATGTGCCCCCAAATATTAGCAATGCCCCCTGTGTGCCCACATATATTACAACTGGCCCCTCTGTGTCCCCATATATTACTACTGGCCCCTATGTGCCCCCATATATTACTACTGGCCCCTGTCTGCCCTCATATATTACTTCTGGACCCTGTGTGCCCCATATATTATTTTTTGCCCCTGTATATCCCCATATATTAGTACTGGCCCCTGTGTGCCCCCATATATTAGTACTGGCCCCTGTGTGCCCCTGTATATTACTACTGGCCCCTGTGTGCCCCCATATATTACTACTGGCCCCCGTGTGCCCCCATATATTACTACTGGCCCCCGTGTGCCCCCATATATTACTACTGGTCCCTTTGTGCCCCCATATATTACTACTTGCCCCTGTGTGCCCCCATAGATTACTACTGGCCCCTGTGTGCCCCCATATATAACTACTGGCCCCCATGTGCCCCCATATATTAGTAATGTCTCCTGTGTGCCCCCATATATTACTACTGGCCCCTGTGTGCCCCAATATATTACTACTGGCCCCTGTGTGCCCCCATATATTACTACTGGCCCCTGTGTGTCCCCATATATTACTACTGGCCCCTGTGTGCCCCAATATATTACTACTGGCCCCTGTGTGCTCCCATATATTACTACTGGCCCCTGTCTGCCCCCATATATTACTACTGGCCCTTGTGTGCCCCATATATTATTTTTTGCCCCTGTATACCCCCATATATTAGTACTGGCCCCTGTGTGCCCCCATATATTAGTACTGGCCCCTGTGTGCCCCTGTATATTACTACTGGCCCATGTGTGCCCCCATATATTACTACTGGCCCCCGTGTGCCCCCATATATTACTACTGGCCCTCGTGTGCCCCCATATATTACTACTGGCCCCTGTGTGCCCCCATATATTACTACTGACCCCTGTGTGCCCCCACATATTACACATGATTTTTGTGATGTTACATCGTCTCATCTTCTCATTCAGGTCTCTACAATATCGTATCCTCTCAGTGAAGATCTTCTACAAAAGAGAATTTTCCTGATTTACCCATCAAAGATGGATATGGACAGACACAAGATGGCGGAGAGGATATTACACCTCACCCTAGAGATCCTCTTCCGGCTTACTGGAGAGGTGAGAGATTCTGATGACGTCACATTACATCATTCTTATCTATGGGAATAACAGATGGACAGAACTGGAGAGGTGAGGACTCTGGAAATGTCTGTAGTGAGATTTATTAATGTGTCTCTCCATTACCAGGATTACACAGTGGTGAAGAAGACCTCTAGTGATCGCTGTCAGGACCCTGTGTCTGAGGGATGGGGAAGACCCCTGAGCCCAATCACGGGGCCTCCACCTCACCTCCTGATCCATGAGGACATCAATGACCAGAAGATCCTAGAACTCATCTACAAGATGATTGAGCTGCTGACTGGAGAGGTGAGAATGCTGGGACATTATACAGTAACGCTATGAAGGGATCGGGGGATGACGGTATCATTGTATGTGTCAGGTTCCTATAAGGTGTCAGGATGTCGCTGTCTATTTCTCCATGGAGGAGTGGGAGTATCTAGAAGGACACAGAGATCTGTACAAGAACGTCATAATGGAGGTTCCCCAGCCCCTCACATCTCCAGGTAATAGACAGGACTAAATACATACAGCCTAAAATTATCTGTATGTAAAGAATGAATTCACCCCCTGTATGTGTTTCCTCCAGATCTATCCAGTAAGAGGACAACACCAGAGAGATGTCCCCGTCCTCTTCTTCCACAGGACTGTAACCAAGAAGATCCCAATGCTCCTCAGGATCATCAGGTAGATGGAGAGAAGGTGTCAGGAGATCTCCCCTATGATGTGTAGACGCCGGTGAAGGTCTTGTGCTCAGTCTTGTTTTATCCACCAGTATTATATGTTTTATACTTGTGTAATGAGAGCGGTGGAGATGGCAGGATTAGAGCTGATCATAGATGTGACTTCTCCATCTGTCGGTGACTTTTACATTATTTGTTTCAGGGTGAAGATCTGACCGATATTAATACTACAGAGACATATGTGAGGGGGGATGAGCGGTGTCAAGAGGAGATTCTCACATATGACTACCCAAGTGAGTAGTGACCACTGATTCTTCTCAGTCACTGGCTGTGGCGGCTTTATCGGTGGTGTAGTCCGGCCGTATTACCATGATCACCATTTTACCTCTAGACCACAACATTCTCCTCCACCCAAAACTGTTCTAATGACTTTGGTCATTGAAAGCCCTTTTCTGTAGAACTTACAACCTGGTAGATCCACCTCCCCCATGGGTTTAGGAGACGCTGTTACCTGCCCAGATCTGTAAGCTATAAAGCCAAATGACAGCGTACGTAGAATGTGCTGACAAGATAGAAAATCACTTGAAGAAAAATATGATGGGCCTGTAAGAGAAAGCGGAGGGTAATGATGCTGTTGGCTTCCTAGAACCCTGAGATCTTATCGGAGGAATCTCCCTTCTCTCCCTTCTGTGCTGCTGAATGTGATCATATGGTCCCTACAAGACCAGGTCCCGTCTTTCTGGCCAAACTTCACTTTTATGATGGACAACATTAAATGTGCAGTGAGGCCAAGTGTGAATTTCTGGACAATAACAGAGTTTCCCTTTATCCTGGAGGATTGTGATAATCTACATAAACCCATCACACCGGCTGTGCGTGGCTGATGGCTGTAATATACATTTATTCCCGCCTGCAGGAGATGTGTTGGCTCCAGCCCTGGTTTCATGGAGTCACTCCACCTCATAACTTACATTGTTTTTGATCCTAAGAAACTCAGATTACGGCACAATCTCTCCTGAAATGGGGAGCAATATTATTTCCTCTAATCTTCTGGTCAGGATTCATAGTAGCTCCAATGGACCATAAATGAGTGCAACTCTGGTTTACTGTAGTTTAATCTGTATTTGTAGTTTTCAGTTAACGATATTCTCGTGCTCTGGGGCGGGGCTGTGGGTTGAGCTTTATGTGGTGCTCTGGGGCGGGGCTGTGGGCGGAGCTTTGTGTGGTGCCCTGGGGTGGGGCTTTATGTGGTGCTCTGGGGCGGGGCTGTGGGCGGAGCTTTGTGTGGTGCCCTGGGGCGGGCATTATGTGGTGCTCTGGGGCGGGGCTTTATGTGCTGCTCTGATTACATATTCATCTGTATTGGCTTATGTCCGGTCGCTGATCCCTCACTGACCTGCCCCCCCCATGTTACATAATTTATATAATAGTGTTGATATTATTGTTGATAATGCCTATAATATTGTGGCTATTGGGAGGATTAGAAAAAAATATTACATCCAGCAAAATGACACCAGCGGCACCTGCACAGTAGCATCTATCTCTTACTTATAGACTGCGCAGGCGCCGCCATCACCAGTGACTTTTTGCTGGATGAAATTTTTTTTTTCTAAGCACGAGAATCTCATTAACTGAAAACTACAAATACAGATTAAACAACAACCACAAGACGGATTTCATCACCAGGTATCAGTGTAATCAGTATAACGGCACCGACCTGACAATGTCTGTAGTCACTGAGCACAATCCTGCTGACAGGTTCCCTTTAAGACATCTCCGCTCTGCATTATTATACACAGTTCTCTTTAAATGTGTAATATTTCTTCTTGAAACTCATCTGACAGAAAATATTGGAGCTTCCGATAGTTTAGATTGTGAAGTCACCGAGCCCCGTGCTCTAATTACCCCAGAGAGGTTTCACCACTAGCTCCTCATTTATTACTGATGGAGACTGTTCAGTTTGAGCATTTCAGTAGATGTTATTGTCTATAGTCAGTTTTTGATTACAGTAGTGTCCAGAATCCTCTGATTTATCCTCTTCCCGCAGCCAGTTTTGTGTTCTTAATCAGGCCCCATTTTTACAATCTGACGTGTGTCACTTTCTGTGGTGATAACTTTGGCATTATTCACAAAGGATAATAGAAAACAAATGGATCTTACAAATTATTTTCCAGCTTCTCACAATACCCTACATACGATTGTACACTACTCTCTGGGCACATGGCAGTGTTCAGAAGGGAAGGAGCGCCATTTAGCTGTTTGAATAGAGATCTAGCTGGAATAGTTTGCAGACACAATGTATTGGGAGCACTGTTCGTGGTCAACTGGCAGCTCAATAGATCTCCACCATGAACATGCTTGGCACTATCTTCTCTGCTTTCCTTCTTCTTACTTACAGGACCCACAGTGCTTTTAGGGACTCTGTGCCCTGTCCGTGCCGTTCCGGACCTCCGTTCCCCTGTCTCCTGGACCATTTGTGGAGCCTCTGTCTCCATTTACCGGACAAGTTTCGTCCTCCTCCTCTTTCCTCCATTACTATTCACTAAGTGAGGTTTGAGAAAGACCTTTCAGGTCGAAACGTTCCTCCTCAGAAATCTGTTGACCACTGTGGTGTTACCTTAATAAATACTTCACATCTCTGATGCAAAATATTGTCTGAGTGCGGTTGTTTGCCCAAATCCATGAATCAGGCCTGGACAGAAATGATGTTACCCCTGAAAATAATGTGACAAAAGGGACATGTTAAATCACGGTGTGTCCAGTAACTAGCATCACAGGTGTCTACAATCCTGGAATCAGTGAGTGGCCTGTATATAGGGCTACAGATACTCATTGTCCAAAAAGAGTTATTTTATAAAACTAACAATGTTTGTTAAAAACATATTACAAGAAAATCACCAAAAAAT
Source organism: Ranitomeya imitator (assembly GCF_032444005.1). Taxonomy (NCBI): domain Eukaryota; kingdom Metazoa; phylum Chordata; class Amphibia; order Anura; family Dendrobatidae; genus Ranitomeya; species Ranitomeya imitator. The sequence goes on from NC_091283.1 coordinate 234,128,156, forward strand.
TATGATAAAACAGCTCATCAATGACAAGGCATATAGAGAGCTTCTGTGTGAAGGACACAAAAACAGTGGCACTGAGAAAAAGCAGGCTGGGCAAACAGAGGTCATAAATCTCCACCTTAATAAACGTCAAAGCAACAGCAAAAAAGTGCATAGTGCAAATAAGGTGCAAACATTATACCAATTATCCGAAAAAGTAGAGGGCTTAATATGGCTTCATGTGGGAGAGTGTACATCACTCTAAATAAACCCATTAGCCAAATATCACTACTCTAGGAAGAAAAGCGACATTCAAAGTCTTTCTTACCCATGTCGCCAGTCACATATGTCCAAGGCAGCCCTGGACACTCGCTGACAGGCGACATGGGTAAGCAGGACTTTGTTTGAGTGTCACTTTTTCCCTAGGGCAGTGATATTTGGCTAATGGGTTTATTTACAGTGATGTATACTCTCCCACATTAAGCCTAAAAAAATGGTCTGAAATTCCTGGCTTATGCTCGAGTATATACGGTAATTCTTTTTGGACATTTACTCTGTGTGTTTGTGCAGGAATTCTCTATTTTGGAGTGTCCATATTGATCTAGTCCCTTGAAAAGGTATGTAATCGGAACAGTTTAACTAGTATGTATCAATGGTTTCTCAGATACTCATTGTGCTCTTTGGTGACATGGACCAGGGGAAGGGAAGGAAAAAGTTGTCTCAGGAGATTAGAAAGAACATTATAGACAAACATGTTAAAGGTAAAAGTTATGAGACCATCTTCCAAGCATGTTCCTGTGAATACAGTTGCACATATTATTCAGAAATGTAAGATCCATGGGCCTGTAGCCAACCTCCATGGAAGTCACCGCAGGAGGAAAATTGAGGCAAATCAAGGAGACGGATGATACGAATAATAACAAAAGAGCCAGAAAAACTTCTAAACCGATTTAAAGGTGAACTTCAAGCTAAAGGAACATCAGCGTCAGATCGCACCATCTGTTATTGTATGAGCTAAAGTGGACTTCATGGGAGATGATCAAGGAGGTCAACATTGTTGCAAAAAAATCTTATAAAAGCCAGACTGGAATTTGCCAAGCTACATGTTGACAAGCCCCAATGCTTCTGGGAGAATGTCCTGTGGGCAGATGCGACAAAAATTGAACTTTTTGACAAGGCACATCAGCACTATGTTCACAGATGGAAAAATGAAGCATATCAAGAAGAGAACACTGTCCCTACTGTGAAACATGGAGGAGGCTCTGTTCTGTTCTGGGGCTGCTTTGCTGCATCTGGCACAGGGTGTCTAGAATCTGTGCAGGGTACAATGAAATCTCAAGGCTATCAAGTGATTCTAGAGAGAAATTTGCTGCCCAGTGTCAGAAAGTTTGGTCTCAGTCGCAGCTCATGGGTCTTGCAACAGGATAATAACCCAAAACACACAGCTAAAAACACCCAAGAATGGCTAAGAGGAAAACATTGGACTATTCTGAAGTGGCCTTCTGTGAGCCCTGACCTAAATCCTATTGAGCATCTTTGGAAATAGCTGTAACATGGCGTCTGGAAAAGGCAACCTTCAGACAGGAGACAACTGGAGCAGATTGCTCTTGAAGTGCGGCCAGAATACCTGTCAAGAGGTGCAGACGTCTCATTGACAGTTACAGAAATTGTTTGATTGCAGGGATTGCCTCAAAAGGTTGTGCAGCAAAATATTAAGTTAAGGATTCCATCATTTCTGTCCAGGCCGATTTCATGTCATGACTTTCAATGTCTGACTTTCATTTGTTCATTTTCATAGATTATTTATTTATTATTACTTTTGTCAGATTCAAGTTATTTCTGTGACCATTGTTGGTTTTTCTGTCATTAAATGAGGAGTACCAACAATTTAGACCACGTGTGTAGGAAGAATTAACATTTTAACTCCACAGCCACTTTCCGGAAATTAACACGCAGTGGATGTTGGAGAGTGAAAATTACACATTTGCCATTTTACTTCCCAGCACATAGTGCCCAGATTGTGCTCCAGGAGACACACACCGCAAATTAAGTGGATTCTTCTCATGTTGTTTGAGCACACTGCAAGACTCAGAAGTGAGAGCGGATTTTGCTATTTTGGTTTATAGAAACTGTTACTTTTCAACAGCCTTTGAGCCACTAGTAGTGTGGGAACCTCTGTTTTTCCATTGACAGATGATGGACCTGAGTGGGGACTTGTTTTTGTGAGATGAGAATTGGTATTATTTTCTCCTACATAACATTGATTGGTTTCTTTTTATTTGATATTTGGGAGGCAGAATGAACAAACAGTTGAACACCACACGCTACTGGTTCATCCAACAAGGTTTTCTATTAGACTGTGAACAGTCCTTGTCTTGGTAAATAACACCATGGAACACAATCTTTATTCCTGGCTTCCAAGTGTAATATTTCAAGTGCTTATGTTTAAAGACTATGGAAAAACGACTACAGTCAAAAATCTCTCAAAAAGGTTCAGAAATGAGGTGTTCTAGATTTGCTGGTGTACTGCTAATCGCTTTCTCAATGAAGCCCCCAAATGTAGTCCCCATCATGTTTTCGTTATACTGTCCTTGGTAACGTTCAAAGTCCAATATATCTAGATGAAAGCACTCGCATTGCTCCTCTGAGTTTTCTTGTTCTCCTTGAACTTGCCAAGATGAGCGTCAAGATGAGCATCAAGGATATGGACTTTGAGAGACATTCTGCATCCCATTATGGCGTAATTCTTTATGAGAGTCTGAACCAACTGCACATAGTTTTCATAGTTTTGATGCCATCTAAAAAAATATTGCTCTTTAACTACGATTCGTTATTCTCTTACTCAGCAATAACAAACTGAAATGTTGGTTCGAGTCACCTGTGCTTTTATACTTGCATGACTACTATTGAACAGTCCTAGAATGTTCTTGAAAGTTCTAAAAGTTTCTAGAAACTTCTAGATAATTCTGGAAAATTGTAGAATCCTCTGCACAATTCTAGCAGTTCAAGAATATTCTAGAAGACTACTCAGTATTGAATAAAGATCGAGATTTTTACCAAAAAACGAAAAATGTCGTTGTCTTGATCACAGAAGCAAAGTTTTGGTGGAACAACAACTATTTTCTATTTGTTTTAGGGTTAGGAAAACACACTGTCTACTCCGGAAATCAATAATCATTACATAGTGTAATTAAAGGTTTTTTTTACATAGCATGCCATTTTTATGGACAGTTTAAGTAGAAATGTTCAAATATATAAAACTAAAGGATATTTTATTAAAAAATAATAATTGTTTTTTATCTTAGCAGATTACTGTACCAGGAGATCAGAGGGACAGCTGACATCTTCAATTTTCAAATCTAATGAACTTGAGATCCTACAAGATACAACTAAAGTGAATGCCATTACTCCAGATATATCATCATCCATTCACAGCAAAGATCTGTCATCTGATCCTATGAAACAGGTCCCATCTTCTGATTCATTACTGACTACTAAGGAAAATCAAAGTCACAAAAGAGGCATTAAAAAACAAACTGCCCCTAAAGCAAAGAAGTCATTTTCCTGTTCAGAATGTGGGAAATGTTTTAAATATAAATCAGATTTGGTTATTCACCAGAGAACTCACACAGGGGAGAAGCCTTTTTCTTGTTCAGAATGTGGGAAATATTTTAACCAGAAATCAGATTTGGTTAGGCACCATAGTACTCACACAGGGGAGAAGCATTTTTCCTGTTCAGAATGTGGGAAATGTTTTACTCTCAAAAAGAGTCTTGTTAGACACCAGAGAACTCACACAGGGGAGAAGCCTTTTTCATGTTCAGAATGTGGGGAATGTTTTATCCAGAAATGCGAATTGGTTATTCACTATAGAACTCACACAGGGGAGAAGCCTTTTTCCTGTTCAGAATGTGGAAAATGTTTTAAGGGGAAATCATATTTGGTTAATCACCATAGAACTCACACGGGGGAGAAGCCTTTTTCCTGTTCAGAATGTGGGAAATGTTTTACTCTCAAAAAGAGTCTTGTTAGACACCAGAGAACTCACACAGGGGAGAAGCCTTTTTCATGTTCAGAATGTGGAAAATGTCTTCGCCATAAATCAGAATTGGTTACTCACCAGAGAACTCACACAGGGGAGAAGCCTTTTTCCTGTTTAGAATGTGGGAAATCTTTTAACAAGAAATCAGATTTGGTTAATCACCATAGAACTCACACGGGGGAGAAGCCTTTTTCCTGTTCAGAATGTGGAAAATGTTTTAACTGGAAAAAAGATTTGGTTAGGCACCATAGAACTCACACGGGGGAGAAGCCTTTTTCCTGTTCAGAATGTGGGAAATGTTTTAAATGGAAAGAGCTTCTTATTAGACATCAGAGAACTCACACAGGGGAGAAGCCTTTTTCCTGTTCAGAATGTGGGAAATGTTTTAATCAGAAATCAGATTTGGTTAATCACCATAGAACCCACACAGGAGAGAAGCCTTTTTCCTGTTCAGAATGTGGGAAATGTTTTAAATGGAAAGAGCTTCTTGTTAGACATCAGAGAACTCACACAGGGGAGAAGCCTTTTTCCTGTTCAGAATGTGGGAAATGTTTTAAATTGAAAGAGCTTCTTGTTAGACATCAGAGAACTCATACAGGAGAGAAGCTTTTTTCCTGTTCAGAATGTGGGAAATGTTTTAACCAGAAATCATATTTGGTTGGTCACCAGAGAACTCACACAGGGGAGAAGCCTTTTTCTTGTTCAGAATGTGGGAAATGTTTTAAATGGAAAGCACTTCTTGTTAGACATCAGTGCAGTCACACAGAGGAGAATCCTGTTTCATTTTCTTAATGTGGGAAATATTTTACTTGGAAATCAACTGTTAATAAACATCAGACGCTTCACATAGGGGAAAAGCCTTTTTTATGTTAATAATGTTGGAATAGTTTTAACTAAAGTTGAATTTTCTTAAAGGAGTTGTCTCTTGTCATTCCTCATGTTTGCTGTCAAAAGGATAAAACTAAACTTTATTAATTCCAAATGTAAAACTATACCCATAATTCACCCCCTGAAGATTAGTCAGTAGGTTACTAATAGAAAAATCATGTACCCAACAGTTCAGTAAATAGGGTGAGGTGACGTATACACACTCACTCTCCAAGACTCTCATTTCTACGGGTTTCATCGTCCTCACCAAAGGCGACTCATCAGGAGACTATTTAATATTGATATTCAAGCGGGACTAGACAAAAAATAAACTAAAGTCATGTATCATATTATCCAAAACAGTCAGAAAACCAGCCACATATTGGCAGATCCCAGACTTCAAACTTTATACTTCGTCAGTTTATAAGCCACTCCAGTGTCAGGAATAGATAGTATGTGACATTACAGTATAATTCTTGTGTTTTTTCTCCTATAGGGACTGCCCTAGTTTGGTATTGTAACAGCTGTTAATTGGTAGTGCAGACAAATTGTCCTAGACTAAACTCCGTTTTCAGATGGCCCAATATGTACCACTCAGGGAAAACTTACCTGTTCAGAATGTGGGAAATGTTTTAACCAGAAATCATATTTGGTTGGTCACCAGAGAACTCACACAGGGAAGAAGCCTTTTTCTTTTTCAGAACGTGGGAAATGTTTTAAATGGAAAGCACTTCTTGTTTGACATCAGAGCAGTCACATAGGGGAGAAGCCTTTTTTCATTTTCTTAGTGGGAATAACCGAGACATGGTTAGATGAAAGCTATGACTGGGCAGTTAACTTACAGGGTTACAGTCTGTTTAGAAAGGATCGTAAAAATCGGAGAGGAGGAGGGGTTTGTCTCTATGTAAAGTCTTGTCTAAAGTCCACTTTAAGGGAGGATATTAGCGAAGGGAATGAGGATGTCGAGTCCATATGGGTTGAAATTCATGGAGGGAAAAATGGTAACAAAATTCTCATTGGGGTCTGTTACAAACCCCCAAATATAACAGAAAGCATGGAAAGTCTACTTCTAAAGCAGATAGATGAAGCTGCAACCCATAATGAGGTCCTGGTTATGGGGGACTTTAACTACCCGGATATTAACTGGGAAACAGAAACCTGTGAAACCCATAAAGGCAACAGGTTTCTGCTAATAACCAAGAAAAATTATCTTTCACAATTGGTGCAGAATCCAACCAGAGGAGCAGCACTTTTAGACCTAATACTATCTAATAGACCTGACAGAATAACAAATCTGCAGGTGGTTGGGCATTTAGGAAATAGCGACCACAATATTGTGCAGTTTCACCTGTCTTTCACTAGGGGGACTTGTCAGGGAGTCACAAAAACATTGAACTTTAGGAAGGCAAAGTTTGAACAGCTTAGAGATGCCCTTAATCTGGTAGACTGGGACAATATCCTCAGAAATGAGAATACAGATAATAAATGGGAAATGTTTAAGAACATCCTAAATAGGCAGTGTAAGCGGTTTATACCTTGTGGGAATAAAAGGACTAGAAATAGGAAAAACCCAATGTGGCTAAACAAAGAAGTAAGACAGGCAATTAACAGTAAAAAGAAAGCATTTGCACTACTAAAGCAGGATGGCACCATTGAAGCTCTAAAAAACTATAGGGAGAAAAATACTTTATCTAAAAAACTAATTAAAGCTGCCAAAAAGGAAACAGAGAAGCACATTGCTAAGGAGAGTAAAACTAATCCCAAACTGTTCTTCAACTATATCAATAGTAAAAGAATAAAAACTGAAAATGTAGGCCCCTTAAAAAATAGTGAGGAAAGAATGGTTGTAGATGACGAGGAAAAAGCTAACATATTAAACACCTTCTTCTCCACGGTATTCACGGTGGAAAATCAAATGCTAGGTGAAATCCCAAGAAACAATGAAAACCCTATATTAAGAGTCACCAATCTAACCCAAGAAGAGGTGCGAAACCGGCTAAATAAGATTAAAATAGATAAATCTCCGGGTCCGGATGGCATACACCCACGAGTACTAAGAGAACTAAGTAATGTAATAGATAAACCATTATTTCTTATTTTTAGTGACTCTATAGCGACAGGGTCTGTTCCGCAGGACTGGCGCATAGCAAATGTGGTGCCAATATTCAAAAAGGGCTCTAAAAGTGAACCTGGAAATTATAGGCCAGTAAGTCTAACCTCTATTGTTGGTAAAATATTTGAAGGGTTTCTGAGGGATGTTATTCTGGATTATCTCAATGAGAATAACTGTTTAACTCCATATCAGCATGGGTTTATGAGAAATCGCTCCTGTCAAACCAATCTAATCAGTTTTTATGAAGAGGTAAGCTATAGACTGGACCACGGTGAGTCATTGGACGTGGTATATCTCGATTTTTCCAAAGCGTTTGATACCGTGCCGCACAAGAGGTTGGTACACAAAATGAGAATGCTTGGTCTGGGGGAAAATGTGTGTAAATGGGTTAGTAACTGGCTTAGTGATAGAAAGCAGAGGGTGGTTATAAATGGTATAGTCTCTAACTGGGTCGCTGTGACCAGTGGGGTACCGCAGGGGTCAGTATTGGGACCTGTTCTCTTCAACATATTCATTAATGATCTGGTAGAAGGTTTACACAGTAAAATATCGATATTTGCAGATGATACAAAACTATGTAAAGCAGTTAATACAAGAGAAGATAGTATTCTGCTACAGATGGATCTGGATAAGTTGGAAACTTGGGCTGAAAGGTGGCAGATGAGGTTTAACAATGATAAATGTAAGGTTATACACATGGGAAGAGGGAATCAATATCACCATTACACACTGAACGGGAAACCACTGGGTAAATCTGACAGGGAGAAGGACTTGGGGATCCTAGTTAATGATAAACTTACCTGGAGCAGCCAGTGCCAGGCAGCAGCTGCCAAGGCAAACAGGATCATGGGGTGCATTAAAAGAGGTCTGGATACACATGATGAGAGCATTATACTGCCTCTGTACAAATCCCTAGTTAGACCGCACATGGAGTACTGTGTCCAGTTTTGGGCACCGGTGCTCAGGAAGGATATAATGGAACTAGAGAGAGTACAAAGGAGGGCAACAAAATTAATAAAGGGAATGGGAGAACTACAATACCCAGATAGATTAGCGAAATTAGGATTATTTAGTCTAGAAAAAAGACGACTGAGGGGCGATCTAATAACCATGTATAAGTATATAAGGGGACAATACAAATATCTCGCTGAGGATCTGTTTATACCAAGGAAGGTGACGGGCACAAGGGGGCATTCTTTGCGTCTGGAGGAGAGAAGGTTTTTCCACCAACATAGAAGAGGATTCTTTACTGTTAGGGCAGTGAGAATCTGGAATTGCTTGCCTGAGGAGGTGGTGATGGCGAACTCAGTCGAGGGGTTCAAGAGAGGCCTGGATGTCTTCCTGGAGCAGAACAATATTGTATCATACAATTATTAGGTTCTGTAGAAGGACGTAGATCTGGGGATTTATTATGATGGAATATAGGCTGAACTGGATGGACAAATGTCTTTTTTCGGCCTTACTAACTATGTTACTATGTTACTATGTTAATGTGGGAAATATTTTACTTGGAAATCAACTGTTAAAAAACATCACATAGGCTTCACATAGGGGAGAAACCTTTTGTATGTTCATAATGTTGGAATAGTTTTAACCAAAATTGAATCTTCTTAAACTTTATTAAATCCAAATGTAAAACTATACCCATAATTCACCCCCTGAAGATTTGTCAGTAGGTGACTAATAGAAAAAAACATGTACCCCACAGTTCAGTATATAGGGTGAGGTGATGTATACACACTCACTCTCCAAGCCTCTCATTTCTACTGGTTTCATCGTCCTCACCAAAGGCGACACATCAGGAGACTATTCAATATTGACCTATACTCAAACGAGACTAGAAAAAAAAAAAAAACCTAAAATCATGTATCATGTTATCTGAAACAGTCAGAAAACCAGCCACATATTGGCAGATCCCAGACTTCAAACTATATACTTCGTAAGTGTATAAGCCACTCCAGTGTCAGGAATAGATAGTATGTAACAATACAGTATAATTCTTGTATTTTTCCTCATATAGGGACTGCCCTAGTTTGGTATTGTAACAGCTGTTAATTAGTAGTGCAGACAAATTGTCCTAGACTAAACTCTGTTATCAGATGGCCCAATATGTACCACTCAGGGAAAACTTACCTGCTCCAAAGATCAATAGCAGCTTCTAACTAATGGCCATGCTGCGGTCTGTCAAGGAATGAGTGCAATATCGACTAGGGATGTGTGCAATCATAGTAACATAGTAACATAGTTAGTAAGGCCGAAAAAAGACATTTGTCCATCCAGTTCAGCCTATATTCCATCATAATAAATACCCAGATCTACGTCCTTCTACAGAACCTAATAATTGTATGATACAATATTGTTCTGCTCCAGGAAGACATCCAGGCCTCTCTTGAACCCCTCGACTGAGTTCGCCATCACCACCTCCTCAGGCAAGCAATTCCAGATTCTCACTGCCCTAACAGTAAAGAATCCTCTTCTATGTTGGTGGAAAAACCTTCTCTCCTCCAGACGCAAAGAATGCCCTCTTGTGCCCGTCACCTTCCTTGGTATAAACAGATCCTCAGCGAGATATTTGTATTGTCCCCTTATATACTTATACATGGTTATTAGATCGCCCCTCAGTCGTCTTTTTTCTAGACTAAATAATCCTAATTTCGCTAATCTATCTGGGTATTGTAGTTCTCCCATCCCCTTTATTAATTTTGTTGCCCTCCTTTGTACTCTCTCTAGTTCCATTATATCCTTCCTGAGCACCGGTGCCCAAAACTGGACACAGTACTCCATGTGCGGTCTAACTAGGGATTTGTACAGAGGCAGTATAATGCTCTCATCATGTGTATCCAGACCTCTTTTAATGCACCCCATGATCCTGTTTGCCTTGGCAGCTGCTGCCTGGCACTGGCTGCTCCAGGTAAGTTTATCATTAACTAGGATCCCCAAGTCCTTCTCCCTGTCAGATTTACCCAGTGGTTTCCCGTTCAGTGTGTAATGGTGATATTGATTCCCTCTTCCCATGTGTATAACCTTACATTTATCATTGTTAAACCTCATCTGCCACCTTTCAGCCCAAGTTTCCAACTTATCCAGATCCATCTGTAGCAGAATACTATCTTCTCTTGTATTAACTGCTTTACATAGTTTTGTATCATCTGCAAATATCGATATTTTACTGTGTAAACTTTCTACCAGATCATTAATGAATATGTTGAAGAGAACAGGTCCCAATACTGACCCCTGCGGTACCCCACTGGTCACAGCGACCCAGTTAGAGACTATACCATTTATAACCACCCTCTGCTTTCTATCACTAAGCCAGTTACTAACCCATTTACACACATTTTCCCCCAGACCAAGCATTCTCATTTTGTGTACCAACCTCTTGTGCGGCACGGTATCAAACGCTTTGGAAAAATCGAGATATACCACGTCCAATGACTCACCGTGGTCCAGCCTATAGCTTACCTCTTCATAAAAACTGATTAGATTGGTTTGACAGGAGCGATTTCTCATAAACCCATGCTGATATGGAGTTAAACAGTTATTCTCATTGAGATAATCCAGAATAACATCCCTCAGAAACCCTTCAAATATTTTACCAACAATAGAGGTTAGACTTACTGGCCTATAATTTCCAGGTTCACTTGTAGAGCCCTTTTTGAATATTGGCACCACATTTGCTATGCGCCAGTCCTGCGGAACAGACCCTGTCGCTATAGAGTCACTAAAAATAAGAAATAATGGTTTATCTATTACATTACTTAGTTCTCTTAGTACTCGTGGGTGTATGCCATCCGGACCCGGAGATTTATCTATTTTAATCTTATTTAGCCGGTTTCGCACCTCTTCTTGGGTTAGATTGGTGACCCTTAATATAGGGTTTTCATTGTTTCTTGGGATTTCACCTAGCATTTCATTTTCCACCGTGAATACCGTGGAGAAGAAGGTGTTTAATATGTTAGCTTTTTCCTCGTCATCTACAACCATTCTTTCCTCACTATTTTTCAAGGGGCCTACATTTTCAGTTTTTATTCTTTTACTATTGATATAGTTGAAGAACAGTTTGGGATTAGTTTTACTCTCCTTAGCAATGTGCTTCTCTGTTTCCTTTTTGGCAGCTTTAATTAGTTTTTTAGATAAAGTATTTTTCTCCCTATAGTTTTTTAGAGCTTCAATGGTGCCATCCTGCTTTAGTAGTGCAAATGCTTTCTTTTTACTGTTAATTGCCTGTCTTACTTCTTTGTTTAGCCACATTGGGTTTTTCCTATTTCTAGTCCTTTTATTCCCACAAGGTATAAACCGCTTACACTGCCTATTTAGGATGTTCTTAAACATTTCCCATTTATTATCTGTATTCTCATTTCTGAGGATATTGTCCCAGTCTACCAGATTAAGGGCATCTCTAAGCTGTTCAAACTTTGCCTTCCTAAAGTTCAATGTTTTTGTGACTCCCTGACAAGTCCCCCTAGTGAAAGACAGGTGAAACTGCACAATATTGTGGTCGCTATTTCCTAAATGCCCAACCACCTGCAGATTTGTTATTCTGTCAGGTCTATTAGATAGTATTAGGTCTAAAAGTGCTGCTCCTCTGGTTGGATTCTGCACCAATTGTGAAAGATAATTTTTCTTGGTTATTAGCAGAAACCTGTTGCCTTTATGGGTTTCACAGGTTTCTGTTTCCCAGTTAATATCCGGGTAGTTAAAGTCCCCCATAACCAGGACCTCATTATGGGTTGCAGCTTCATCTATCTGCTTTAGAAGTAGACTTTCCATGCTTTCTGTTATATTTGGGGGTTTGTAACAGACCCCAATGAGAATTTTGTTACCATTTTTCCCTCCATGAATTTCAACCCATATGGACTCGACATCCTCATTCCCTTCGCTAATATCCTCCCTTAAAGTGGACTTTAGACAAGACTTTACATAGAGACAAACCCCTCCTCCTCTCCGATTTTTACGATCCTTTCTAAACAGACTGTAACCCTGTAAGTTAACTGCCCAGTCATAGCTTTCATCTAACCATGTCTCGGTTATTCCCACTATGTCAAAGTTACCTGTAGATATTTCTGCTTCTAGTTCTTCCATCTTGTTTGTCAGGCTTCTGGCGTTTGCGAGCATGCAGTTTAGAGGATTTTGTTTTGTTCCAATCTCCTCACTGTGGATTGTTTTAGAAATGTTCTTACCTCCCTTCTGAGTATGTTTTCCTGGGTCGTCTTTGTTCGAGTCTAATGTTTTTCTTCCCGTCCCCTCTTCTTCTAGTTTAACGCCCTCCTGATGAGTGTAGCGAGTCTTCTGGCGAATGTGTGTTTCCCAGGTTTGTTGAGGTGTAGTCCGTCTCTGGCGAGGAGTCCATCATACCAGTAATTCACACCGTGGTCCAGGAATCCAAATCCTTGTTGTCTGCACCATCGTCTTAGCCAGTTGTTTGCATCAAGGATCCTGTTCCATCTCCTGGTGCCATGCCCGTCTACTGGAAGGATAGAAGAAAAAACTACCTGTGCATCCAGTTCCTTTACTTTCTTCCCCAACTCTTCAAAGTCCTTGCAGATTGTCGGTAGGTCCTTCCTTGCCGTGTCATTGGTGCCAACATGTATCAGAAGAAATGGGTGGACGTCCTTGGAGCTGAAGAGCTTTGGTATCCTATCGGTCACATCCTTGATCATCGCACCTGGAAGGCAGCATACTTCTCTTGCAGTTATGTCCGGTCTGCAGATGGCTGCTTCGGTGCCTCTCAGTAGTGAGTCTCCCACCACCACCACTCTTCGTTGCTTCTTGGCTGTACTTTTTGCTGTCACTTGTTGCTGTGTGCCCTTTTCTTTTTT